>NW_020628818.1:19098844-19748868 GCF_003573695.1 Papaver somniferum
TGACAATGGTTTTTTTTTTTGTTTGAAGCATGCATTTTATTAGTAAAGGATCAGGTTATAGTTTGGCGTGGGTATGTGGTACCCACGGAATCATGATAAAGAATTTGACTGATAAAGATCGGGATTTCCTGGTCCCATATTTTGGTTGAGAAATTTCCCATTTGACTTCCATCTGCCGCATGATTGGCCAAACCATCTGCTGCTTGATTTCCTTCTCTGTAGTCGTGTTGGATAGAGGCCTGCGGAATCTGTCGAATTCTATTCTTTATTTCCTCAATCATCCCTGAGATGTGAGGGGGGGGGGGGGGGGGGGGGGAGGGGGTGCCGGGGGGATGTGATGAAATGCAGAAGGTTCTCCGAGTCCGTTTCAAAGAGAACTTTTGGCCATTGACTTTCTGTTGATGTTCTTGATGCCAAAAGCAGAGCCCAAGTTTCTGCAGTTAAGGCAGTCGTAGTTCCTAAAGGTTGATCTAGAGCCATTAATGTTTGTGCGTCGGAGTCCCTGCAAATGAAACCTGCACCCGCAAAGCCCGGATGACCCCTGGCTGCCCCATCTGTGTTGATCTTAATCCAGTTCATGTTCGGAGATGACCATCCTACCGAGATTGTTGAGATTTTTTTGGCGCCTCTTGGGTGGTTAAGTATCGGTGAATCTCCTGGTAGGACCGGGGGTAAGGAATCTAGGGCCGCAGAAAATTCTTGTTGCTTTTTTTAAGCCCAGACTAAGATTTCTTTCGATGTTGTTTACTTTTGGAGGTATATTAGATCATTCCTAGCCAACCATAAGGTCCAGAGTAGATAACAGAAAGAGGAGATGACAGATGTTGGTGCTGATTGTTGTAAGATATGGGAAATGGTTGTCTGAGGCGTTAAGGTAAATGTATGGGGATAGTTGGAGTTTGGTGTGGTTGAAAGTTGAGTGATCAAGGTGTTCCAAGATGTTGTCGCCGTTGGACAGTGAATTAGCATTGAATCGCTGATTCTGGATCAGCGTTGCATCTAGGACAAATGTCAGAGTTGGTCAAATGGATGTGATGTAAATGAGAGAAGGTTGGTAGACCTTCATTGATTGCTTTCCACAAGAAAAACCGAATTTTTGGTGGACACGGTAAGGTCCATAGGAATTTGGTAGGTGGGAGGGGAATCTGAGTAGGTTGACCATGGGTTTGACATTTGTATCCCGATGAAGTAGTGTATTTTCCTGATTTTGAGTGTGGCCAGATAATTTTTTCCTGGGGGCTATCTTGGAGAAGGTGGATGTTTATGATTTTTTTGGGATACAAGATTGGGAAGGGTGTTTAATTTTTCAATGATATCAGCTACCTTTCGGATCGGGTAACATTATGCTGGGTCTAGATTTGAATTGATGAATGTGGAATCCAATTGGCTTCTATTGGTGTTGATAACCCATTACCAATTCGATGAAATATCAATTGTTGAATGGTAGGGGACAAGTGATGCTAGTTGTCTCCATTGAGCACTGGAGGATGATGGTATGTAATCAAACCCTTGGTTGTTGATCAAGGTATTTTTCATTTAAAAGACTTCCACAGATGGAGTTGGGTTGTTCATGCAAATTCCAAATTCTTTTCATGAGAAGAGCATTGTTATGATCGCTGCTTTTTCTTATGCCTAACCCTCCTTCCGATACTGGTTTTGTTACTTTATCCCAGCCAATAGGGTGAAGCTTTTTAACTGTCGAATCATGTCCCCAGAAAAAATTTCTGGTGATACGATATATTTGTTTGTGGACATTGCTGGGTAGGTTTTGTGTTTGCATAAGGTGGTTTGAGGTGGGGATTAGGGAGGATTTGATGAGAATGAGTCTTCCAGCTGGAGTTAGGCATTTTGTCATCCATCTTTTATCTTTTCGAGCTAATCTTTGCAGAAGAGGCACAAAGGTGTGATTAGAAGCTCTTCCTTGTTTGAATTGGACTCCTAGATAGGTTGGAGGTTTTGATGTTGCCGGCATATCGAAGAATTACTTTATTTTGATCGGATCCAATCTCGGGTGATGAATGATTATTGATTTGGAAGTATTAATTACCTGGCCCGCTGAAGTGCCATAAGAGTGAAGCAGGGTCTTAAGACGAAGGTTACTCTGAGTCGAGGCTTTATATATGATTAATAGATCATCATCATACATTAAATGAATAATGGGTGGTGCTTTCTTTGATATGTTAAGTCCTTGAACTAGCTTTTGGTTTTGAAGGTTTCCTAAATTTGTAGACAGGATTTCATCACATATGATGAAAATATAAGAAGAGAGCGGGCCTCCTTGTCTGATACCTCTAGTTGGGTTGATGTAACCATGAGGCGAATATGTAACAGTTGTGACGCATAACATAATGTAATCTATAAAGGTTGATGGAAATCCTAGCCTGGTGAAGGCGGTTTTGATGAATCCCCAATCTAAGCTATCATAGGCTTTCTGGATATCCAATTTGAGAGCTATTTTTGGTTCCTTGGTGAGGTTTGGTTCTGATATGGTGAAAGCGCTCTGCAGCGATTGTTGTGTTATCGTGAATTGATCTTTGTGGTACAAAGTCACTTTGATAGGGGCTTATTAAGAAGGGGAGAATGGGTCTAATACGGTTGACTAGGATTTTTGCATTAATTTTATATGTGACGTTACAAAGCGCTATGGGTCTGAATTATAATGGTTTTGATGGATGATCGACTTTAGGTATTAGTGTTATATTTGTGTGGTTCATGAGAGGATGTATACTAAGATCATTGAAAAAACTTCAAACCATTTCTATCAATTGGGAGTGAGTTGTTTCCCAGAAAACTTTGAAAAACTTACTTGTGTAACCATCTGGACCAGGAGCACTCTCGGAATTTATGGAGAATAGGACTTGTTTGATTTCTGCTGTAGTTACTTCCTTGGTAAGTAGTTCTGATTGTCTGGGATTTAATCTTGAGTTGATATTTTTAAAAATATCCTCGTCGATCACTGTAGGTGGGCCGTATACTGTTGAGAGTAATGATCTAAAATGAGTTGAACAATGTCCTCCTTCTTGTTAACCCAGTTGTTTTGTGGGTGTTGTAGTTGTATATTGTTATAGGCCCTGTGAATGGTTGCTTTAGTATGGAAAAAAGTTGTGTTAAGATCGCCCGATTGTAACCATTGAATTCGAGATCTTTTCTGCCAGTATGTTGCATGAAATCATAGCAGCTCTGCATGATCTATTCTTAATTGTTTTTTCCTGATATATGACAATGGTTTGTTCATGCGAGATCTCGTTGACATCATTTTTTTTATGAAAAGGTCACCATTTAATAAAAAATAAAAATGGTGATAACGGTTATGCTTGGATGAAAAAAATGCAAGACCAGTCATAGATAATAACTTTGGAATGTGCTCGACTTTGGTCAATTCATTTTCTATTACTGTATGACTCTTGTTGCTTGTTAGAAAATAAGTCTTCTAGCGTGTAATTCATCTTGTGCACTGTCAGCTATTCCAGGTGTTCATTGTTTATTGGTGTTAGCAATTAGTTAAGTGTCAGTCAGCTATTAGTGTTAGCTGTTACAGCCTGTAATATGTCGGCCATTCAGTTCAATAAATATATGTGCCTTGTGTCCTGTGTCTGTAATGAAAAACAAAATCAAGAAATTAATGAAATTGTTCATTATCTTCTCTGAGAGATTGTTTAGCAACATTATTCTCTCTGACATGGTATCAGATACATGTATCATCAAACCCTAAATTTCTTCATCAACAACAACATCAACAATGGTTGAAACTGAGAAACATATCCCTCTTACATTGAAACCATCATCAAAACTATCATCAACCAATTACACCTTATGGAAATCTCAGATTGTACCACTATTACGAAGTTATAATATTTACAGATTTGTCGACGGATCTTATCAATGTCCAGTTAAATTCTTCCGGAAAACATCTACCGCTGGTGAAGCTCTTCTTGCAGCCTTAACACTACCAGATCCTGATCCAGACAATGATTTCATTCGCAATACGCTATACAATTACTGGATAAATCAAGATCAAGCTATACTTTCTTGGTTATTTAGTTCCTACACTGAAGAGACTCATTCACAGGTAATTGATTGTACTTTCTCTCATGAGATTTGGACTAGATTAGAACATAATTTCAATGCTTCTACTAAATCAAGGTTGATGCAACTTAAATCTGATTTGGTTAATCTCAAGAAAAGTAGTGAATCAATGATTGTTTACTTCAATAAGGCTAGATATTTATCATATCAGCTAGCACAAATTGGTAGAGCAATTTCTGATGAGGATCTTGTATTTCATATCCTACAAGGTTTACCACCTGAATTCAATGCTTTTACAACATCTATAACCACTCAACAATTAAAGAATGATAACCTCATTACCTCTTCTGAGTTGCTCGGATTATTACTCTCTGAAGAACTGCATGTGAATTCTGATTCTAAATCTGATCTTACATCAGCCTCTGCAAATGTAACCACACAACAATCACACTTCTCTCATACACCTTCTTATTCAACCTTTGATTCTCAGTACCCTGGTTACTGGCAATCTTCTACTGCTTATTATCAGAATTACTCTGGTCCTCCACGGTATACATCTTCAAATTATAGAGGTTCCAATTACAGAGGTTCTTTTAATGGAAATAGAGGTCATAGAACTACTGGAGGTTATAGAGGTGGTTTTCGTGGTGGTAGATCAGATTTTGGTGGTAGAACTGGAAGATTTGAGCATGGTGGTCGATCTAATCACAAAAATTTCTTTCCACCAAAATCTCAAGCTCCTTATAATGATGGTACTCCTCCTTGTAAAATATGCAAGAAAGATGGTCATCTAGCTCCTACTTGCAAATACAGATACAATAATAACTCAAATGCTCAGGCTTATAACACTAGTTATGATTACTATGGAGAAGGCTATGATGAATTTTGGTATCCAGAACTAGAAGCCTTTGCAGTTTATGATCATCCAACTTCCACTGCTTCTTCTAGTTCTGCATGGGTACCAGATTCAGGGGCTACACATCACATTACTTCTGATCTTTCTAATATGAATCTTCATTCAGAGTATCAAGGTCATGATCAAGTTAAAGTTGTCAATGGATCAGGTTTTCACATTACACATGTTGGTTCTTATATTTTTCAGCATGACAATGTTCAATTTACTTTGTCTAATGTTCTTCATGCACCTGCCATCACAAAGAATCTTATTTCTGTGCATCAATTTACAAAAGAAAATAACTGCTTCTTTGAATTTCATCCTGATTCATTCTTTGTGAAGGATTTGGTTACTCACAAGGTTATTCTCAGTGGACCTGTTAAATATGGATTATATCATTCGGACTTCTCTGCAGCTCAACTCAAGCAAGCTTTTTCCACTACAAGATCAACAAATTGGCACATTAAGCTAGGTCATCCTGCCTATAACACTTTGAAGCATGTTTTATCTTTTGTAGATGAAGTCATTGATTAACATTTATCTTCTCAAGTTTGTTCTGCATGTCAAGTAGCTAAGAGTCATGCTTTGCCATATTCTACTAGTGTCAATAAAGTGTATGGTCCTTTATAACTTATTCACTCAGATGTATGGGTTTCTCCCATTTGCTCTATTAATGGATATAAGTACTATGTTTCCTTCATTGACTCTTACAACAGATTTACATGGCTTTATCCTTTGGCATATAAGTCATAAGTTCTTGATACTTTTATCGAATTCAAATCTCATGTTGAAAACCTACTGAGCAGAAAGATTAAATTTGTACAGTCTGACTTGGGAGGAGAGTGTTTCCACTTATTTGGACAATTGTGGTATAGGCCATAGAGTTTCATTCCCTTATGCTCATGCTCAAAATGGCACTGCTGAGAGGAAACATAGACATATAGTAGAAACTGGACTTGCTCTATTGTCTCATGCTTCACTTACTATTTCTTATTGGAGCTATGCTTTTGAAACTGCCAAGTACTTAATCAATAGACTTCCCACACCTACACTACAAAAAATTTCACCACTTGAGTGCTTTTTTCAGATCAACCTGATTATCAGCTGCTACATACTTTTGGTTGTGCATGTTTTCCTTGTCTCAAACCATTCAATAATCATAAATTGGAACCAAGATCAATCAAGTGTATATTTTTGGGTTACAGTAAAATGCACAAAGGTCACAGATGCCTCAATCCTTCTACCAACAAGATCATTATCTCAAGAGATGTTGTATTTGTTGAATCAGAGTTTCCATATCATCAGCTATTCACAGGTGTTCCATCTGACAATGCTTCTACTTCACATATGGAGAATCCATCATCTACAGTTACTTCTACTGCTATTTCTAATGAAGTGGATGCTGACCTGTCATCTCCACCTACTAATTCTTCTTCAGTGCCTATATCTACACCTGCTCCAACTGTTAATCATCATTCTATGACAACAATAGGAAAGAAAGGCATATTTAAACCAAAAGTATTTGCTTCAGAAGTTCAAACTGTTTGTGAAGATATTACAGTTCCCACTTGCTACTTTGAAGCTTGAAAGGATCCAAGGTAGAGAGCTGCCATGGATGAAGAGATAAATGCATTACTTTAAAATGGAACTTTGAAATTGGTGTTAGATTGCTCCACTGACAATGTCATTGACTGCAAATGGATCTTTAGAATCAAAAGAAAGGCTGATGGCACCATTGAGAGGTTCAAAGCTAGATTAGTAGAAAAGGGATTTAATAAGGTTGAAGGCATAGATTATCAAGATACATTCAGCCCTGTTGTCAAACCAACAATAATGAGATTAATACTTTCTATTTCTTTCTACAAGGGATAGAACATCAGACAACTTGATGTTAAAAATGCTTTTCTGCATGGTCATTTATCATAGGATGTTTTCATGGTTCAGCCACCAGGGTATGATGATAAGCTCTTACTCAATCATGTTTGCAAACTCCAAAAATACTTATATGGATTGAAACAGGCTCCAAGAGCTTGGTTTGACAGGCTTAGTCAATTTTTGCTGAAAAGTGGCTTTCTTCCTTCCAAAACAGGTACTTATTTGTTCTTCAAAGTTACATCTACTACAGCTTTGTATGTTCTTGTCTATGTTGATGACATTCTTGTCACAGGGAGTTCACCTACAGATATTGATCAATTACTTGCTGATCTGAGTAGAGAGTTTGCAATCAAGGACTTGGGAGAATTGCACTTCTTTCTTGGTATTCAAGCTTCTAAAAACAGTGAAGGTATTTTACTTTCTCAAGAACAATATATATCCAACCTGCTACTCAAGACAAAAATGTCATTTGCTCATTCTTCATCTACACCAATTGCTACCACACACTCTGCTTCTCAGTCTGAACCATTTAGTGATCGAAGTGTAGTTGGTGCTTTGTAGTATGCTACAATTAGCAGGACAGATATAGCTTTTGTAGTCAACAAGGCTTTCCAATTTAGAGAATAAGTCTTCTAGCGTGTAATGCATCTTGTGCACTGTCAGCTATTCCAGGTGTTCATTGTTTATTGGTGTTAGAAATTAGTTACGTGTCAGTCAGCTATTGGTGTTAGCTGTTACAGCCTGTAATATGTCGGCCAATCAGTTCAATAAATATCTGTGCCTTGTGTCATGTGTCTGTAATAAAAAAAAATCAAGAAATTAATGAAATTGTTCATCATCTTGTCTGAGAAATTGTTTAGCAGCATTATTCTCTCTGACATTGCTAGATATTTTTTCCCAGTATACGTGTACTTTGTGAAAATCTGTCAAACAACTGATTGCTTTTTTAAAGTAAATACATATTGGTAAATGTGATACATTTACCGAGGCTGCTATAAAGCCATACGCGTAGTTATGGTAAGAGACGTTTTATTCAAAGCAGGAAAGCTGACTTCTCCAAATTGTTTGTTTTGCAATTCTGATGCCGAATCCAATGTAAAACTCAAAAATAAGTTGAACTAGTTGCCTTGAAATATTTCCGAGAACTATGTTTTCAAAGAAATTATCTTCTCAATTAGGCTATGTCCTATGGGCTAGATATCTAGCTGCTAGATTGGCCATCCACGTCAGCATGGACAAACTCCTAAGTCATATGGGCTAGATATCTAGCAGCTAGATTGGTCATCCACGTCATTTGGGACCACTATAAAACGCTGTTTGGTTCAGCGTTTTAAATCTCAGCTGTTAGATCATAAAATTTATCTCCCAGCGCTGAACCGTTCGGCGTTAACAACACTTTTTGAGCGCTGAACCATTCAACTTTTCAATCTCGCTGATAGTTGAACTGTGAGCACTTGTTAGGAGAGAGAACTATCCAATGCTAGTTTTAACTTTTTTCCCACACTTTTTTCATGATCTACAACACTTTTTGGCCAATCTAGTCCATAGGAGTTAGCCTTATACCATTAAATTATTTTGTAATACTTCCAAAATGAGAATAAATTCTCCAGCTTCTCATGCGCCCAAATTTCCATGGTTGTAAGGGGATCCTCCCTCTTATTGTAAGGGGATCCTCCCTATGATTGATGTTAATATGTACCAATTTAAGTTTACTTCACCTTTTTATTCTTTTTCTTTTTTGAAAATAATCTTTATTTCCTTTCTAGTCAAGTAATAATATTACCATACAAGAAACTAGTTGGAAGCCTAACAAGTTAAGGTGAGAATATTACTATTTAGTCGAATAATAATATTTTTCTTTTCGGAAAATGGGTCATTTGTCCAAATATTTTTAAAACATGGTTCAAATGGACGAGTATAAAATTAGTATGGGTGAAATGGACACTAAAAAAATAGCAAGGATGAAACTGGATTCATCCTGACTTAAACTTAAAAAATAGTAAGGATGAAACTGGATGCATCCCGATGTAAATTAAAAATAATAAAAAACATTTGAAAATGGGTAGGATGAAACTGTTTACATCCTGACTATTTTTACATTTTTGTCCATTTAAACAGTATTAAAATCTAAATGTCCTTTTCATTCAGGAATTGTTGATTTTGGTTTTTTTAACCAATTTTGTGTTTTCTTATTTTTTTTGATAGATATTGAGTTTGATTTGGAAAGCCACTTTATAGTGGGATGTTGGAAACTTCCGAATGGACGTTTTTGCAGGATCACTCAAAGTACAAATCAAAACTTGAACATGAGAGTATGTCAGTTTATTCATGGCTACAACATTTTTGGGTCTTCTTTCTTGTTTCCTCGGAAGAGTATAGCATTTTAAACCAGACGAGAGTCTATATGGTAGTACCTTTTATTGTTACAACTTTAGCTTAATAAAGACCTATATGCACATGATAGTATTTTTTGTTGTTCATTCCAACTTATGCCCAGGGTAATTCAACTTTGAATTAATTCTGTTTATTTTGAATCTTTTTGACAAAGTAAATTAAAGTTCGGTTATATCATTCAATTCTTAGATAGGTGCATTTGGCAAAATGAAATTATGCAACCAGATATTTGCTCGTGTGGTGCAAATTCTTTGGCTGTCACCGATACTACTGTGCGTGAAGGATGTTGTTATGTCTCAAAATATTGTGCATAAATATCATAACTAGATTACCGCGCACGGTGGGCCCGATCAAAGATTCGATTACTTTAATTTGTAACGGAAAATCTAATTAGGAACACAATATATACGTTACTAATTGTTTTTGTTTTATATCACATTTTCTGTGCACCACACTTTTTCAAATTTTTAGTTTAATTTGAAGCAATTGAAGTTAAAATTGGTCGGATTCAACCGATTTGATGGAGTTGAAATATAAATGGGGACCCCAAATCATTGATTATCAAATCAATTTTGGAAAACGACGATAAATTTCGATCCAATTTGGTTGAATGGAATGAAATTGTATAAAACTATGGCAAATTAGATTAGGATACGGTTTTTTCAAGGATTTTAGGTCGAAATAATTAACATCCAACTCGCGTTTTGATTTATTTGATGGTCCTTATTAGTAGTTGGGTATTATAACTCTTTGATTATCAAATCAATTTTGGAAAAAAAACGATTAATTCATGTCCAATTGAATCAATCAAAAATGAAAAAAAAAAAGCATTGCATCTGATTGCATTTTTGGCCTCCATTGTGATCACATAGAAGGACTCCCTTCGGTCATCCAAATATCAAGTTTGTGTCCAACATTTGATACACGGACCAGAAACTCTTGGTTGTTGATGGTGCAAAAGAATTATCAATTATCCAAGTCTTTTGAATATATTCATTTCAGTTGAGACTGTAATTTTAGGTGTTCTTAATAGATGAGAAACACGAAGAAATCTTGTATATTTAGAACATTAGAATTAAAGAAGATAGTCCTTAGAATACAAGAAATTTAAAGATACAAAATATACAAGGATTATTTTCTATAAGATATTGCCTACACAATACTTAGTATATCAAAGGAAACTAAATATAGCCGTGACTTATTAGGTCATGACTGTTATATTTTCAATACTCCCCCTCGATCTAATTGGATTGTCAATGACATTGAGCTTAGAGCGAAGCCTACAAAAATGATCCTTATGAGTGGACTTCGTAAAGATATATGAAATTTTATCCTTAGACGAAACAAACCGAACGTCAAGCTGCCCACTCTATACTCTCTCACGAACAAAGTAAGTCAATTTCGATGTGCTTCGTTTGACCATGAAATATTGGGTTCATGGTAATATAGGTTTCTCCCAAGTTTTCACGCCAAAGAGTGAGAGGAAAATCAATAGAAGCCTGAAGTTCACGCAGAGATTATTCTACATTAATTCAACAGTGGAAATAGCCAAACCACGGTACTCAAATTTAGTACTTGACAGAGAGACTGTTCTATGCTTACGAGAACTCCATGAAATGATATTAGATCCAAGATAAACACAACCACTCGTAAAACGATGATCAAGATGATCATCCTCCAATCAACATCAGTATATGCCGAAAAACTAAGATGCAGATTTTGGCCGGGACGAAGTAGAATGACAAAGGTAGAAGTATGGTTCAAATATGGAAGTATATGCTTAACAAAAAAAAGATGAGCTTATATAGGTTTATGCATGAATTGACGTACCTTATTAACAACAAAGGAAATGTCCGGTCTTGTCATAGAGAGATATTGAAGACCACCAACTAAACTCTTGTACATAATAACGTCGGAAAGTAAAGGACTATTAACCGGGTGAAGCTCAATGGAGGTGCTAAAAGAAGTTGTAACCGGTTTTTCTCCTTGCATGTTGGAAGAAAAAGAAGATCTTCAATGTAGCGACGTTGTGAAAGAAACAACATACTAGAAACCTGCGTGACCTCTATGCCAAGAAAATATAAAAGAGAACCTAGAATCTTGAGAGAAAACTCCTTGTGAAGAGTAGTCATAAGTGATTGTATACATACCATAGAAGATCCCGTTAAAATTATATCATCCATATAAACTAGAAGAAGTGTAATACCCTCAGCCTATCGTCGAATGAATAAAGAAGTATCAGAAATAGAAACAGTAAAACCAAGTTTTCGAAGAAAAGAGTTGAGACGAGTATACCATGCACGATCCTGCTTAAGACCATAAATATATCGATGCAATTTGCAAACATATTATGGAAACTGAGGATCTATATAACCGGAGGGTTGTTTCATGTAGACTTCCCCAGTGAGAATTCCGTTGAGAAAGGAAATTTGAATATCAATTTGACGAATAAGCCAATGGTAAGACAAGGCTAATTTCAATATAATACGAAAAGTACATCGCTTAATAACCGGAAGTCTCACCATAATAAATACCTTCTTGTTGATTAAAATCCTTGGAAGATAGACGAACTTTCTGACGCTCAACGGTACCATCAACTCGCCGTTTAACACGATAAACCTATTTACAACCAATATTATTTTGGTTAGGAGGAGGTGGAACTATAGACCAAATCTCATTCTTCAAAAGCGCATAAAATTTCAAATTCATAGGAGGGCACCATTTATGATCATTCTTGGCCTGAGAGTAACATGAAGGTTCAAACAAATCATCAGTGATTTTAACATGTTCGAAGCAGTAAGGGATTTCTTTTTTATAACACCATCCTTTCCTCGTGTCACCATTGGATGGTCATTAATATCTGTGGGGAGCAAAACCAAATGAACCGACTATGCATTATAATTGACTATTGTAGGTTGTGGCAGAAGATTGGACCCTAGATTCCGGTGATTGGAAGGTGTGCAGTCAACAAACGGTAAAGTGTTAGTAGCAGTAAGCGTTGCCGAAGACGGGTAGGTGTCAGCATACACAGTTAGGGACGTTGTTTATTTTGAAATGGGGTCTCTATACTGCTGATACAGGTGTATCCATACTCCTTTAGGGAACTTAGTTTACCTCAAGATAAGTTGAGGGAAGAATCCTATTCTAGGCAGGAATCCTTGTTTAGGCAGAATTCCTAGTTAGGGAAGAGTTTTGTTTTAGGAAATACTCTTAGTTTAGGAAATATATTCCTAATAGAAATCCTTGGTCGGCTGAGTATGATGAAGGCTATAAATAAAAGGCTTTGGCTAATATCTAAGTACACATATGCTAGGCACAGAAAACCTAGGAGAATCTTGGAAGAATAGTTGTGCAAGCTAGCAAACAGTTTAAGGTTGATCCACTGTTTAGAGAGATTGTGAGCGTAACAAAGAGAGCATTGTAATTCTATTCTTGTTCATAATCTAGAGAAGATATTTTTCTTCGAATTACTAATTGTGTTCTGTTCTCTAAGTTTCTCGTTTATTATTATCCCGAATTCCGCCTTTATAGTAATAGCTACCAAGATATAGAGATAAATACGTATCAAGTTGGCATCACGAGCAAGGTTAGTTTCTAGGATAGATCCCAGTGGTTTATGGTTTTCACTATATCTCTCTACATAAATCTTGGTGAGGTACTCGAGAAGTTAGAAGACGTTAATAAAATAAGGGGATCAAGGATGACAAAGTCAGATGATGATCTTAAGGAAGGAGAACCACAAACTATGAAAGAAAAGGTGGCTACGCTGCAAACATACATGAAATTTATTCAAGTTACCCTTCAGGAGCTGAGTGAATGTATTCGTTCTCATACACTCAAGCCGAAGACGAAGAAAAACATTACACCTACACCTGAAGCTTCGGAAAAAGATGATTCGGAAGAAGACGATTCAGAAGAAGAAGAAGAAGAAGAGGAAGAAGATAAGAAGAAAAGTGAGCTTCTTAAAAGTTCTACATCAACTAAACCTCATGGTAAGAATCTGAAAATTGATTTTACTGTTGATATTCCACTTTACGATGGGAGTATCGATATGGAAAAATTGGATGATTGGGTTGAACATCTAGAGACGTATTTTTATTTATTTGAATATGGTTCAAAGGAAAAGATTGATTTCGCGGCATTAAAGCTACAAAAACATGCTCTAACCTGGTGGAAAGCTTATCAAAGACAAAACCTAGGTAAGGGAGCATTTTCGTGGAAAAGATTCAAGGCAGTTATAAGGAAATAATTTTATCCGGTTGGCTACCTTGAGGATATATGGTTCAAGTGGTACAACTTGAAGCAATCATACAACCAAACCGTACAAGAATATACTTTGGAATTTCAGAATCAAGCTATGGTTTTGGATTTATACTTGGAAGATCATGTTATCTATATGAAGTATGTTTCCGGGTTCCATGACACGGAAGGAGTTGAAGATGTTTTTGGTGGATATTATCTCCGAAGCAAGTATAAAATCTAATACCATTGAAGGCAGGCTTAAGAAATCTGATTCAAAGGGAAATACTAAGGTGAAATCTGTAGGTACCACTGTGAAAGTAGGTGAAAGGAGCAAAGAAGAAGGGAAGTATAATGAAAAGGAAGGTTTGTCTTGCACCCATTGCAAGAAAACAGGTCACGTTGTCGACAAGTGTTGGGTTAAAAACCCTCATCTAAAACCTAAAAGGTTGCAGAGGAAAGAAGCCAAGAAGGTAGCACTAGTCGCTCAAACTCCAAAAGTAGTCCAGGGACTAACGTAACTCAATTTAAATCTTTATCTTATGACAGGGGAAAAAGAAAGACCTTCAAAAGATGATCTTAGGGAGCGACTCTTCACAGTGAAGATGCAAGTCAAAACAACACTAGTTGATGCTGTTATTGACCCGGGAAGTCAGAAGAATTTACTTTCAAATTCTTTGGTGCAGAAATTAGGATTGAAGACTAATAAACATACAAAACCATACCCTTTAGGATGGCTTCAAAAGGAAGGAGGCTTACAAGTTTCAGAGCAGTTCACGTTCAAATTTTCTCTAGATGAGTCATATATTGATGAATTTAAACGCGACGTAGTTCCTTTGGATGTCTGCCAGGTAGTACTAGGTAGTCCTTACCTATGGTAAAGAGATGCAACTCTACACAGGAGGGAACAAAAGTACACCTTTATCAAAGATGGATAAAGTTTTGTGATTTGGGCTATTGATTCTCCTCTTGAAGGAGAAAGCTTGATCACAACCACTCAGGCTAAGCGGTTGGTGAATGCTAGCACAAAGTTCATTCTCCTTGTGATCCGTTATCTTGAAGAGGAGTCGAGTAGAGTATGTTTAGCATCCTTGACTGCTCAACAAGAAGGCAACCTGGAAAGTTTGAAGTTGAAATACAAGGACTTATTTTCTGATGTCACAAGGTTACCGCCAAAAAGGAGTGTGGAACATGAAATCATGTTGACCGGGGAGAGTTCTCTGCCTAATATAGGTCTTTATCGCACGACCATCGAGGAATCTGATGAGATCAAGAAACAAGTCCAGGAACCCATACAATTAGGAATGATAGTGCCAAGTGCTTCACCTTGTGGATCAGCGGTATTGTTGGTACCAAAGAAAGATGGAGGTTGGCGTATGTGTATCGATTATAGAGCATTGGACAAGATTACTATCAAGAATCGTTATCCTCTACCTAGGATAGACGACATGATGGATCAATTGGAAAAAGCTCGAGTCTTTACAAAGTTGGATTTCAAATTCGGATACCACCAAACGAGAGTCCGAGAAGATGATACATGGAAGAATGCTTTCAAAACCAAACAAGGCTTGTTCGAATGGCTGGTGATGCCTTTTGGTTTGTGTAACGCTCCGGCGACATTTATGCGTTTGAGAATGATTTGTTACGACCTTTTGTATAAGACTTTGTTATTGTTTACTTGGATGATATCCTAATATACAACAGAACTTGGGAAGAGCATCTCGTTCACGTTGAGAAGGTGTTTAAAGTGTTACATGAAGGCCACCTGAAGTTGAACGTAAAGAAATGTGAGTTTGGGAAGGAATAGTTGGTGTATCTCGGTTTCATTGTTGGTGGTGGGAAATGGAAGATTGATCCAAGTAAGGTTGAAGTTATCACTAAGTGGCCTAGACCTAGTACCGAAACTGAAATCAGAAAGTTTCTTAGGGGCTTGTACCTACTTGCGTAAGTTTATCCGGCATTTTTCAAATATTGCAGGACCATTGCATGGTTTACGGGAGCTAAGGCAAAGTTTGAATGGCAGCAAATCCATGAAGACGCTTTTCAGTTACTAAAAAGGAAGATTTCAGAAGCACCGGTGTTGGCATTGCCTAACTTACAGCGTACTTTTGAAGTTGAGACCGACGCTTCTAACTATGCATTGGGAGGAGTGTTGTTACAAGATGGTAAACCAGTGGAGTACCATTCAGAATTGTCCTCAGGTGCTATTAATAACTACGTACCTTATGACAAATAATCTTATGCTTTATATCAATGTATCAAGCATTGGCGAGTGTATCTTTTAGGTAAAGAAGTAGTGTACATTCAAATCACAAACCATTAGAGTATCTACAAGCTCAGACGAAACTACAACAAGCCCGACACATGAAGTGGATGTCTTACTTGATGAGTTTCAACATTCTCATTGGGTACAAGAAGGGAGTAACAACAAGTTGGCAGATATGTTATCTCTTCCACCAATCCGAGCATTATTGGTGGCCATGAGAATTCAGCCGATTGTTCCTCAAGAGTATGCAGAGTCATACGCATCTAGCAAGGACTTAAAGAAGGTGTTAGAAGGTGTAAAGAGTGGTTTTAAAGGCGAGTTTGAACTTCGAGATGGATTTTTATACAAAGGTCAGTTACTTTGCATACTAGAAGATGAAGATCGTTTACAGTGGTTGAAAGAGGCACACACTTCCCGAGTTGCTGGACACTTTATGATGAATAAAACTCTACTTAACCTCCGTCGCTATGTCTTTTGGCCAAAGATGCAAGATGATGTGGCTAAGTTAGTTAGAGGGTGTAAGTTGTGTAGAACATCTAAGCCTTCCAACATGGAACGTGGGTTATATCTACCATTACCAGTACCATCAAGACCTTGGGAGAGTATTTATATGGATTTTCTTGGTGTGTTACCAAATACCAAGTCTGGTTATGATTACTTGTTCGTTGTGGTCGACCGATTTAGCAAGATGATTGCATTAATTCCATGTACAAAGACGGTAACAGGGGTCGGTGCAGCAAAGCTCTTCTTTGAGCATGTGTGGAAGCATTTTGGTTTACCTACTTCGATTATTTCTGATAGGAATAGTCGATCCCTTAGTCATTTTTGGGATTCTTTATGGAAGATGATGGACACTAGGTTGAAGAAGAGTACAACTTTTCATCCACAAACAGACGGACAACAGAAGTGGTCATCAGGACTATGGTTCACATGTTAAGGGGATATAATTCTAAGCATCCTAAAACTTGGGATGAGAGTTTACCATATCTACAGTTTGCTTTCAATAGAGAAGTTCATAGTTCTTCGGGAAAATCTCCTTTCGAGACGTGCTATGGTTACTTACCACCTAGCCCTTTAGATCTAGTATTTTCTAGTGACACCTCAATGGGGGGGGAGGGGGGGGGGGGAAAGGAAGGAAGTGAACGAGAAAAGGAACAAAAGTTATTGGAGAAGATATCTCAGATTCATGCAAATTTTGAAGCACAATTAAATAAGTCACAAGCCAGATACAAAGCAAAGCATGACAAGCATCTTGTGCCTTTTACTTTCGGTGTTGGTGTCTAAGTTAGGTAAGGAACGACTGAAGGTGGAAGGTAAGAAGTTGAAGCCATTGAGGTATGGACCGTTTCGTATTCTCGACCAGATTGGTGACAATGCCTTTCGTCTAGATCTGCCACCTTATCTAGGAATGTACTCGGTTATAAATGTCGAATACTTGAAGTTGTTTGAACCACCATTACTTGATGATGACGGCGACGACACTATGATCTTACCAAGAGTAGAAGACTTATGGTTTGATAGAGAGGAATCACTCAAGGAAGACTGCATACTGGAGCGAAGAGTGACTAAAACACGACAAGGAGAGAAATAATCTTTTCTAATTGGATGTAAAGGTCAAGTTCCTAGCAAGGCCAAGTGGTTTAACAAGGAAAAAGGGACTCTCGAGTTCCCTAACCTTAATTTTTAACTCTCACAGGAGTTGAGGGAAGAATCCTATTCTAGGAAGGAATCCTTGTTTAGGCAGAATTCCTAATAGGGAAAAGTTTTGTTTTAGGCAATACTCTTAGTTTAGGAAATATATTCCTAATAGAAGTCCTTGGTCGGCTGAGTACGATGAAGGCTATAAATAAATGGCTTTGGATAATAGCTAAGGACACATATACTAGGCACAGAAAACCTAGGAGAAGCTTGGAACATTACTTTTGCAAGCTAGCAAACAGTTTAAGGTTGATCCACTGTTTAGAGAGATTGTGAGCGTAAGAAAGAGAGAATTGTAATTGTTTTCTTGTTCATAATCTAGAGAAGATATTTTTCTTCGAATTACTACTTGTGTTATTTTCTCTAAGTTTCTCTTCAATTATTATCCTGAATTCCACCTTTATTGTAACAACTACCAAGGTATAGAGTTCAATACGTATCAACTGCGGTGAGTTGCCATCAGTATGTGGGACTGTGGAAGACAGTCTGTCATATCTCTGTGCTACTGACAAAGAGGTGTCAGGGTTTGTCCCTAGTGAAAAAGTAGTTGCAATAGTGTGATTTCGGTTAGCGGCTGTCAGCAGTTGACTTTGATGTGCAAGTGGTGTAGAAACATGTGGCGTAATAGCAGGTGGCAGTGCAGACGCGGAAGCTGGTGATGGATTGGATAAACTTGGTGCACATACATCACTTTGATGTGCAAAATTGAATATTGCAGTCGAAGTTTGTATCCCAAACAACTCAAATGGATTTGAATTAACAGTAATAGAGTCCAAACGAGACAAAACAGTGGGAAAGATATTGTAAGAAGATAGTTGAAAATGCGGGAGTATTAAAATACAACACCTACTTTTTCTTAGGCAACCTGTATATACTAAAGTCAAATACAATTCCGATAGTTCAACTTAATGAATCTCAATTAGGAATTATATGAAGAGCTTATATCTCTTTCTCTCACAATCAGAATGTTAATAGAGACAAGTACCTGAACCTGATTATTCCGTGAGAGTACTTGGACGATTCCAAAGATAAATATCCAAGATCAATCAAGTCGTTTGCAACAATTACGATGGACTTATCTACATGAATTGATTTTGTGTACAACCTGTGATATTTCAATTATAAAGATAAAAAATATAATGCCAAAAAGAAATCCCGATTTAATATTCAAGCTAAGTTTGCTTAAAACCAAAGCAATATCTATCCAATGTTAGATGATCTTAGATTGTTACACACTAATGAAATATACCTTCATTTAGATATGGGTAACCGCATCTAAACATGTATATTGAGTTGGTTGAACAATAGTTAACCGAAGTTAGCCATATGAACACTTTTGTCTTAACCACATTCATCTAACATTTCTATATCAAATATGATGATCAATCAATCATGAAGGCTAATCAAATGAATCTAATTGTGTTACTTATAGAATTGTTCAATTTTTTATATCTCATATAAGAACTAATTGAAAAAAAATTGGATTGATTCGTAATCGTACAAAGTACTTATACCGAAATCAATTCATGAACCTTAAGCCATGGTTTGCAAAGATTGCATTCCTTAATTTATAAATGTATTTGTTAATGAGAATGAAAATATAATTAACCGATTTTATAACTTTAACCACTAAGTTTGCAAACTGGTACGCAAACTATAGCATATAGACTTTGGTCTTGTCTAGCCGTTTGCAAACGGGTACGCAAACAGCCCTCCCGGACCTAACTCAGGTAGAACCGTTCACATACTAGTATGCAAACTTGGTTCTCGGACTTTAACAGTTAAAACCGTTCGAATACTGGTATGAAAACAAGGTTTTCGTACCTGAATCATACCAAAACAGTTTGCATACTTGTATGCATACTGTGTTGTATCCAGACACGGGTTAATTGTTCTAAACTCCCATTTTAAACATTCAAACATCCTTAGAAGACAACAACGGATGTCTCACACATACCATTAGCTTATAAGTAATTTTCAAGTGATCGAATGATCAATATGAAACTTTCCGAGTCGTAATCAAATGATCGTCTCACACAAATCATATAAGATGTTTCAAGGTAATTTCCACAAGATCATCTTTTGACTTATTATTTAGTTTCCAACAAATAAATTGTTTCCAACTAAACTTGTCAAGAATAATGATGAATGTAGCTAAAGCAAAAAGCTTCCAACACATATTTCGAGAAATAGATAAGCGAGATAAACTCAGCTCAAAATATCAAATGTGTATAATATAAAAGTCTATATAGCTATACGACTTAGTCTCATTAGGAGATAAAATAGAATAGACTTCTGAGTGATTGATAAGTTTTTAATCTCCACATACCTTTTGTTGATAAAGTTCCTCCAAGCTCCCCTCAGTAGATTTTCGTCTTCAATCGATGATCGCCGTGAAGTCTAAAGCTCAACTACACATTTTATCCTAATCGGAGACATAGCTATAAGTAGACTAGAAATCAACATTTATAGTTTTGATCAACTAAACTTGAAAAACAAGCTTGAGATAGAAACACTTGTGAGTTCGACCGAGCATTGCTCTAACATAAACCAATCTTCCTCCCACATATAAGCCTATATGTGATTTCTGTTCCAATCAAAGGTCAAGGTGAGGTAGGAAATCAGTTGCAATAGGCTAGCAAACCTAAAAATTCGGTCTTATAACTCCAAAAAAGCAGCCTAAATTATTATTCACCTCACAAGTAGATACTTGTGGAAAAATAAAGTCTGAGACGAAGAAATTTTGTGATTATTATCTATCTTGTTCGTTGGAGCAAGGCTCAACAATTAAAACGAGATCAAGATACACGAACTATCAAGATAAAGATAGTTGGACCTAGCTTCACGAATCTTTAAGTGAAGTCTTTTTATTCGATAAACCTAAAAAGGTTTAAAGGAGAGGATGACTCTAGTTTACAACGAGGACACACAAGAATAATGTCAGGGATTCAAAGATCTCAGTTGTTTGAGGTTCTCCTTATATAGACTTTCAAGATCAAGGTTGCTTTATATTTAAGCTAAGGTAGCTTTTGAATCAAGCAATCAATAGTCACCATTAGATGGAAAACTTGACTTGAGATTAACATAACAAAATATACACTCTGTTTAGGATTAACCATAACCAAACCGTGTACAATGACTTGTTCATGAAAGGTTACCCGAAACTAGCCAATCGAATAATAAGCTTAAAAAATTTCATATAACACTTTAAGACTTTAACCTTGAGTCACAAATGTGATTAAAAATGTCTAGGTAGTGTTTTCAGAGAGTTTTTCAAATGCCGATTATCTCATACAAATGATTATGATGCATATGAAAATATTCGACAGGGTAAGTACGTGTACCTGGTACGTTATTGTACATGTTCGTAAGTATTTTTGTCATGGTATGTGTACCGGTAATGTATACCCTTAAGACAAAAGCGGGTTTAGGAGTCCACAGATCTTTTATGGTTAACATACCGGGTATGCGTACCTTTTAGGTTAAGAAACCAACAGATCTTTTCCGTTTTGTATACTAGGTATGCGTACCTTCCTGGTTCACGAGTCAACAAACTTTTTATGGTATGGATAGAGGGTATGCGTACCAAAAAGTCACTTCCGAACTATAGCTGCGCGGGTACGTGTACTAGGTAAATGTACCGCGTCTCTGGACTTATAAAAGGTTTCCCAGTATGTGAACTGGTATGCATACTTTCATGTATCCTGTGTATCTCTAATAATCGATTTGAAACATTCCCGAATAACATCAATGACACATATCGCTATTTCAGGCTATTTTCAAATGATTAAATCTTGAATCATAATTAGGTCATAAACAATAAATTATTCTTAACCAAATTCGTCAAGTATGAACAAATGTTCTTAAGCTTAGCATATTTCGAGAACGATTATCAAGATAAAGTTGACTCGAAATTTCTGTTATGCATGCAATGTATAATTTAGTTATGCGACAATGTCTCATAAATAGAAAGGTGAAAACTTGAGAACTAGGTGGCTTATTCTTCACATACATTTTGTTGAATCTCCAAAATCTTCGGCTGATCTTCTCCTTCAAATGGTAGAACGCAGTAATGTCTGGTACTCAACTACACACTTCTATCCTAATCCGAGACTGACTAAATGTAGAGTATAAATCAATATATAGTTTTCATTAACTAAATTTGACAACAAGCTTGATATAAAAAAACTTGTGGGTTCGAACAAGCAATTCTCTAACAATGGTGAAGAAAATACCTATAAGGGTGACAAAGATGAATGTGGCGTAGTGAGGGTAGCAGTAAAAGGAAATTTTTCTTCGACAAAGACAACATCATGAGACCAATAAACACGACCAGTGGGTAAGTGAAGGAATTTATATCATTTATAATGAGAATTATAGCCTAGGAAAACACAAGAAGAGTAACACGAATCCAATTTCGTGCGACCATAGGGTCTAAGATGTGGAAAAAAAAGACAATCAAAAGTGCGAAATGATAAATAATCAGGCTCACAATTAAAAGGAAATTCATAAGGAGATTTCAAACCAGTCGGAGTTAAGGAAACTCTATTCATAATAAAAACATCTATAAAAAATGCATCGTACCAAAAAGATAATGAAACAGATGCTAGATACAATAAAGTAAGACCGCTTTCAACAACATGACGATGTCTAGCTTCTACTAACCCATTTTGTGCGAAAGAGTGAGGGAAAGAGAAACGATGATGACTACCATTGGCTTGTAAAACTTTAGCAAATTTTCGGTATTCACCGTCATTATCATATTGAAACATCTTAGTTTTAGTGTTAAAGATATTTTCAACATATTTCGAGAATGTAATAAAAATTTGCGACGCATCAGATTTAGCATGCATAGGCAATATCCATGTGTATCGACTAAAAAAATCACATCATTAGTCTCTTTTCGAATAACGCTTTAGCTCTTATAGCATCACTTATGAAATACTCTTCGATTGTGTCAAAAACCATGACGAACGTGTCCAGGCACCCAAATAAATTCTTCTTCAAACGACAGTGAGCCGACTCTACCATACTTGTATCTTGGTTGTCGAATTGCTTGTGTAGGTTTTTAAATGCACCAACAAATCTATGTTTGTTAATATCTAAGAATTGCTTGAGTAATATATAATGATTTCCGGTTTTACAACATTTTGTACATACACTTCTTCGGTGATTGACCATTAATGCAAAGCATCCCAATCGCTGGAGAAACATGCGCACAACCTATCAGTGGCATCATATTATTTTATGAATTTATTCTTCTTTACTTCTTGTTCTCCATCGGGTAATTTTACAATCTTCTCTAGCTCTTTCAACTTAAGAAGTTGAATTATCGGTTGGCATTTTCCCTAACATTGTTTCATGTGTGAAAGGTACAAAGAAAGTTTTGTGTATTCGGAAATACCTTCCTAATAACAAACACCAATGCCGCCTCTTGGTCGGTTACCATGATCTTTTTAAGAGCATCCTTCCGGAAGATTAATTTTACTTATTCCAATGCCCAAACATAGATTTCTTTCAACTCATCTTTCAAAAAACAAAGAGCAATGGTGAAAGGTGATTTGGTTGACGCATTCCCAACACCTTTCATCAAGGACATCTAATATTTATTGGTCTTGTAAGTGAAATCTAATATGAGAACCTGTAGGAAGCATAGTGCCAACTTTACGCATTCCGGATGGGCAATAAAAAGGTGAGTCACGTGGCCGAAATCATCAAATTTCTTTAGAAAAGCATGGTTCTTCTTCCTCGCCAACCACAATAATTATGGCATCACTAACCTACCTTGCAAATCCTTCCTTCTCAAAGTACTTTTCGCGTTATATATTTGTTACAACGTGGTCTTGTTATTCTTATCACCCGCTTTCAATTTTCTAAGAATTTTAGACGGTGGCATACGTGCTCGAGTCATTTTATCTACCTCTGCATATCATGATCTTTGAGTCTTCCGTCTCTATAATGTCCATGAAGATTATTTGGACGTGGGTGGTTATGAGTGCAATCCATATTTTTATTCATGGCAAAATGTTTTTCATGTAAGTTCCAATTGAAGGTGATCTTGAAAGGACAATTTATCTTCCTCGATTTAGTCTTATTCTTTCTCCCGGTCCACCCAATATACACCTCACCCTTTCTATTCTTACTTAAGTTCAACCCACTTCTCTCACAAACCATATCAACCGGTCCTTTCGGCTTTGTCTACCTTTAACTAGAACACAGTTGATTTTAAAATCATATCCCTCAGCCCAAGCAACGGCTTCGGCTTGAGTTTTCCACGCCTACATGGATACAAGTAAAAATGTAAAGTTATATTAATGAGTTTGAAATACAAACTTAAAAGAAAAATAATAAAAAAACATAAATTGGTTACGTACCAAATTATTTTGGAAGTGATCTTTAGTATCTCGTGAATGACATCAACAGGTGGTGGTTAATCTCCATTGTTAGCATTTCGGAAAAAATCTACAAGAATAAGTGATCTTTAGTATCTCGTGAATGACATCAACAGGTGGTGGTTAATCTCCATTGTTAGCATTTCGGAAAAAATCTACAAGAATATCACAAGCTTAGACGCCAAAAATACATATATTCCTCAAAAGTTTGACTAGTTCGAAATCTTACATGTTGAAGACGAACCACATTGTTCGTCTCGTTCACGTTCATATAAGGGTTCGATTTATTAGAAACTAATATTATGCGTCGAATTACCACACTTAAGATTTATCAAAACAATCTTAAGATGTTCGTCTGAAACAAGGGTGAGCCGAACACAATATTGTAACTCACAAAAACTTAACTAATATGTTCGGCTCATATAATCACACCAGTTACTAGACAAACTTTGACATTTACTTTGGCACAAAAATAATTCAATCAAGGTTCGGCTGATAACAGATTCAATGGTTTAAGCTGAACAGTTCATATTTATCAAGGTTTGACATCCAAATTATGTGTTGAACCTAACCCTGTTGCACAAAATTACTTATAAAAATCCAACCTTTTGGTGAATTCAAGCTACAAAACAGGCATTAAACATCGTCTTGAATTATACATGCGTATTATTAGCCCTTGGGTAAAATTATTTTCATAATCCAACAAATAAGCCATCTTCGGATCTCCATCTTAATTGATGTGTATTTTCTTAGCTTTACGTGATGAAGATTCAACTTCCGCACTTGAACTTGGATCACACATTTATCAACAATCACAAAGATCTCAAAAAAAATAGGTTTTTTCCTCCACTTTATCTTCTTCTTATTTTCTTATAATAACCCAATCAATCTCTTTAAAATAAAATTACTATCCTAAATTGACACTAAAACTAACAGTAACCATTAATAACTAATCATCAAAATTAACACTAATCATTTTAAAGGTATTTTTCCAAATGGCTGGATAAGGGGCACTCTAGAAACACTATTTCAAATCCCGGTTTTGTCTTATTCAATATTTCCCAAACCTTTTCGGTATGCCCCAAATTAGATATCAACCGAAAGATAGAAAGAAAGCCGAGTTGATGAATCTGAGCCCTAGTCTAAACAATGAACACGGCCTACACGGCAATTGTATTCATGGTGATGCACACTGCGGAGAGAATTAATATGACATATCAAAACTCCTCATATGACTCCGGAAACCTTGATGTTCTTTTCAATCCAACGGTGATCACAACAAAGAAGTTGCATATCAAGGATACCAACTAAAATATTGCAAAAATTCTTGCAACGAGCGGGTGGGCTTGCTTCACCTCTTTGGAGACTCCAAGTACTAAAGAGAGTCTAGTAGCGGATGTTCCCATAATTCCCAGTTAAATGTGCAAAATTCGCTTGATAGAATCTTGTTTGTCTCTGGAATTGGTGGTACCCACTCCTGCTTCCTGAAACATAAAAACTCGAGTTTAAACCTAAACTTAAGTGAATAATTCAATATTAATGAAAGCGGAAAAAAATTCGCTCCCAGTGCGAGAGCATTTGCCGAACTAACAACTTTAATGCCGTTAGATTTATAAGATACGAGATCAACAAACTATAGTTAACTCCATGGTTCTCTCTTCTCTATCAAATCAATAGAATTACATCAATGGTCATATGTAGACCCCAAACTGTTACAAAGTAAACTATATCTTGATTAAAATCCCTATCTCACTCTAATCCAAAATCAAATCTTGATGAGTAGAGTAACACAAAACTGGAGAATAGAGTAATACAACCGTATATCACATGCTTAATTGAAAAAGTAATCATAAACTAGGTAGTTTGATTGTTAAAGTTGTGTACACATATATCTCACTATCAGACACGTGTATATAAAGAGGTACGTGGAAAGCATGCAGGCCAAAAACATCAAAACATGATGGGTCACGAAACACCAAATAAAGTCCGAGGAGTTACTTTATCTCATCCCCAAAAGAGAAGCCAAGATCAACGGTGGAGAGATAGTTAGCTGACACGGACTGACAGGGGCAGAAGACACTTGTCTGACACGAGCAGACCCCTCAACTACCCACATTAAACACTCCGAGCAGTGTACGTGTCGACCAACCTGTGGAACGAGCGAGGATGCCTCTGCGGGATCAAGGGGGAAACACAGACCTCCGCGCGATGGACGCAAGGACACAAGAAGATAAGGTTCCAACGGTCTTCAGAGATGGGTCCCACGTTCTAACCTTATAAATACCCAATCTCCACCAAGAGGAAAGGGGATCGAAAACATCAGGAAGGGAAGGAGAGAGAGAGAGAAATAGCAAAGGTAAGTTAATCCCTGAGAGGAGAGAAACATGTAAACCCCAAAAATCATTCAACTATTCGTGTAACCGTGAAGAACATAGTAGAACAACAAATCCCGTGGATGTAGGCCTTAGTGCCGAACCACGTAAACCATGGTCTTATTTACATTTCAGCACTTTACATTCGTTTGGCTCCGCACGTGTTTGCTTATATGTTTTGTTTTCCTTAATACTTATATCCCATGCACAAACGCCACGCCTGGAGTGGTTGGATGAGGCCATGATAACCCGAAGGTTTTGAGCCAATGAATCAACACACCAGGGTACCATCATCATAATCTCCCTAGATGTTAAAGATTGATTGTGAGCGTTCGGACACGCGCGTGGTTCGTGTGCCCACAATTTGGCGCTAGAAACAGGACAACGTCCCGGTAAAAAGATTTATCTGTCCTGTGATTTCATTTTAATTTGGCATATGATTGCTCTGAATTTATCAGCTCGAACCGTAGAGATCATTCGTCAACTGTATTAAGTTCAAAAACCCACCTTTGGTCTTCGATAAGAGTTATTGTTCTAAGCGGTTATTGTTCTAATCCATCGGATTTACAATTTTCGTAGTTTTTATACTAAGGATCGCTTTAATAAAACTCTAACCCCGTAGTTTATAGCCTGCGGTATTAATTCCCTCTTGAAAAATTGTATTTCGCCAACTAACCCGCTTCAAGCGGATATTCCCGTTTCTGTTGTTTGAAATAACTTATGCAGAGAGAACGTGTTGCGAGCAAAGAGGCAGTTTACGCGAGATTTCAGTATCAACAAAGGGCACGTGATGGAAAAGACGCAGGAAGCAGGAAAATCCAAAGCTTTGTCAAAAGAAACGCCCAGGACAACCCCGTCATCACCCGAAGCAAGCAGAAAGGAGATAAAGCTAAAGTGACCAATCGAAGGCAAGATACTGCAAATCACTTCACCCATGAACGCTAATTCAGTTGCAGCGGCGGCTCTCAGAGCACAACGATAAAGTACGGGGAGGCTGCGGTAGTTCCGAAGGCTGCGGAGGCTACAATACCTTCGCCATGAGTCCCTTAATCAACCAAGACAAAGGGTGGATGAATCCAGAACTTCCACCCGCTCACCTGCAACCTTTGGAATGCCACTAACAAATAATCAGAATCAAACCATACCGGCGGCTCTGGCACCGCAGAGGGGGCACTCACTCCAATTTGGAAACACCAACAACCGAAGCTGAACCCCTGCCACCTATAGTACAGACCATGGAGGAGGGAGGCACCACGGCTGTAGCGGCACGCGCTGGGACTCCCAATCAGGGGTCCAACCAATCACATCGACTAATGGCTGAGCTAGAGGAACTGAGGAAGAACCAGCAGGATCAGGGATCAGGGAAGAGACGATTTCTAATAGTAGCCACGGACTACTTCAGTAAATGGGTGGAGGCTAAGGCCTTGTCCAGGATCAGAGACGCGGATGTGTTCACTTTCATATTCCAGAACATCATTTGCAGATTTGGTATACCTGCGGAAATTGTATCTGATAACGGTAAGCAATTACAGGGAAAAAATATAGACATGCTCTTCGACACCTTCAAAATAAGAAAGAACAAGTCCACCCCCTTACCCTCAAAGCAACGGACAAGCGGAAGCTACCAACAAGACCCTCGCCCTTATACTCAAAAAACAATTAGACGAGCATAAGGGAAGATGGTGCGAACAACTGCACAATGTCTTATGGGCATACAGGACAACACGAAGATCCGCTACCGGGGAATCCCCGTTTCTTCTAACTTATGGAGCTGAAGCAGTCATACCTACGGAAATCCTCATGCCAACCACGAAGACCGAAGCTTGGGAGAAAAACCTCACAACAGATATGATGTTAGAAAGGTTGGACGACTTGGAAGGAAGAAGGGAAGTAGCATTGCAAAAGATGGAAAATTATCAACGAAGACTAGCAAGGGAGTACAACAAAAAGGTAAAGCTACGGAATTTTGTAGAGGGACAGTATGTGTTGAGAACAATCCCACGGTATCAGCAAGAAAAGAAATGGGGAAAGTTAGCACCTACATGGGGAGGACCTTTTATGATCCACGACATTGCGGGTAACGGTTCCTACTACCTTCGTAATCTAAAAGGCGAGGTCCTCCGGCATCCTTGGAATGCTAAATGGCTCAAACCATACTTCCCATAGAAGCAACGCAGATTTGAATCTGCTTGGAGTGTACCAGAAGAAGAAGGGAGCCTGACCGCTCCACATGTTTCTATCTCTGGAAGAGGAATTGCAGACCTCAACTTATCAATCAAACAAGCTTTCAAATTATCAAGTCAGTGGAATCTACCTACAATATTGGGGAAAGTAGTTAATCTACAATCTCTCAGGGCTCCCCCATCAGTGTCCATAAGTGTAGGACCAGGGGGAAGGCACCCAGCAGAAAGAGATACCCAACCAATCTTAAGGCAACGGGTCGACGGAATGGGTGCGTAAATATTTTAATCCCATATCCTAGAACGTTTCCCCGGCCCCCACCGTCTGGGAATCCTCTGGCCCAGGATTCGCCAGCGGGGTGACAGGTCTCAAGACGATCACGAAGGTACCTTCCTTCAGTATCGCACTCAAAAACACTTAAAAACTTTTGTTTTGATTTTTCACAAATACTTAAAATAAAACAAACAACATTGTAGGTATATCAGAAGAGGATTCATTTCATAAAGGGTGATTACAAGAAGTGAAAGGCCAAAGTCAAGGATACACAATCAAAAAATATTCCTTTTACAGGATCATCAGCAAAAAATATCCTTGTTACATGATTACAAAAAGTATAATGATGCCGCGGATCCTACAAAACGCTGCGATCTCTACCTAAGTGGCGGCCCCATCGGCAGGATTATTCCGAAGACTTGATGGGACGCTCCCACCAGAAGAGGGCCCGAGGAGCTGGGCAAGGCAGAAGGAACGGGACGACGAGGATAGTTCTTCACGAGACCATGTTCATTCCTTAGGCCAAGTTCTATCCTCTCCAGCATCTTGTTCGTCTCCTCAGCCAATTGACAACGAGCCTTGTTTAATAACTGTTGTCCGCTGTTGGGCTTGGGATAATAACGAAGATAGCCGATTCACTTCTCTAGAAGCAGCACCAACGGCCTCCTCGCGGGTTGCTGCTAAATTCTTGAAGTGATTGGTCTGTTCTTCCTGCTGCGCTAAGGAAGATTGAGCCTTTTCAAGTTTTTCATTTGTGACGCGAAGGCGTCCCTCGAGCTCTGAAAAAGACAACACCACGGAGTTAGCGTAGAAAAAACAAGGTCACACTCGATGAAATGGGATTATACCTTCGACACAAGCCGAAGCCTCTTCATACTCATTAACAACCGCATCTCGCGCTTCATCAAGATGATCATATTCCGCGGATAATTTCTTATAGTCTAGTTGAAGGTTGGTGAGAGTAAATTGACAGGCATCTAATTCTACCTGCTTCATCGAGTCCATATGACGAAGGTGGTCGACCTCTTTATTTATCTCTGAGACCCCTTTGCTGAGTCTGTACATGCACACTTCGAGATTCCTCTCAGACTCAGCATGACGAGCTACGTCGGAACGAGACGCGGAAAGAGCATTGCTGAGAGCGTAGACTTCAGCACGAGCATCATCTCTTTCTCTGGCAAGACAGAGCATATTATCCTGGACCCCTGAAAGAGGAATGGATCGAGCCGTCTGTAATTCTTCTTCCAACCGCTGAATCCTAGATTCCAACAAGGAAGTGCGCTCACGGGCTTCCCGCAGATTATCACGGGTCCACAGCAGTGTGCCATTAAATAAAGCACGATCATGGTTGTACAGATTTTGCATGTCGACCATCTGAACATGCCGCGCGCGCCATACCTCAGCCCGAGCATCCCATTTCTTAGCTTCACTCTTAATTTTCTCAACCAAATCTCTAATACGAGATTTTTGCCGAACTCTTTCGTTTCGAAGCCATATCAGCTCGGGGACGCCACCCACTGGAGATAGGGTGGGGAGACTCAGACAGAACAACTAAGAGATAAAAGAATGACGACATACGGCGAGGGAAAAGAACCAAACCTGTGAAAGTGGAAACTTGGCTACGAGTTTGCTCTAACTCAGCGCGCACTGCAACAAGTTCTGACGAAGATCAGCCTCTGCTTCACCCAGCTTTTCTTTCTCCTTAAGGCTTTTCTTCAGCTCTTCATTTCCACCTCAGCCGCAGATAATTCCTTTTCTCGATGACGAAGCTTAGCCTCGAGCTTCAGAGATTTCGCTTTGAAGAACTGATACAGCACGTGGTTACAATGCTCGCTCCTCATCATCTACACATCAAGATGACAAAACATTATTTCACCGAAGCGTCTGATCGTCACGTAGAAGTGTGTACGAAAATTTACCTCAAGCACACGCTGCTGCGGAAAGCCATATTGATACCCGTCGGCGATAGCCATCATATCGGCAACGGAAGTAGGAGGCTCCGGCACGAGGGTAGCTTCGGGAACAGTCAACCTTTTTCCCCAGGCTTCAGACACCTGCGCCTTTGAAGACATCTCCATCATGCGACGGGTATACGCGGTGGATTCCTTTTCCCCAGCGACCACAGGAGCGGGATGAGAGACAAACAGAAGATTCTTTTCCTTAAACCAATCCATGATGACGTCCTCACCCTCAGACGTCGGCGACTGAGGAAGACTATCGGCGGGCGCGTCAACGACAGATTTTCCTTTCTCTGACTCGACCCCCTCAGCATGCTCCTCCGCGCCTACATGCACAGCAGGCTCCTCCGCACCAACATCTTCTACAGTAGCATCCCCATTACCATCACCACCAAGAACATCCCAATAATTATTGGGGGAAAGTAAAGAGAAGTCCTCGGGAAAATCGAGGGATTCGTCAAAGAACTCCCCCGTGGAATACATCCGATCAAAAGAAAATTCTTGAGAAGTGGGAAGGGTATCCGCGACATCACCAGCAGGGACGGAAACATCCCCGATGACAACGTCATCAGCCATCACAACTTTATTCCTTCCTTCATCACCAGCGTGACCAGCGAAGACCTCTTCTCCGACATTGATAGGGGAGGTACCAGTACGTTCCTCCCCATCTGTAATCTCGTCCTCAGCAAACTCTTCATTCACTGGACTAGTAACCTCTTCTTGGGCCTCAACCTCGCCCATCACCGTAGTAGAAGACTGCTTCGGCCTAATCTTTTTCTTCTTCAATACCTGAAACCAACACCACAAAAAGAATTATTTTTCCCGTCTGATGGAAGTTCTAAAAAAGAAGCGCAGCTAGAATCTGCGTACCTGAGGAGCTGAGATATTCTTCGGTGGGAGTATAGCACCGGAACCATCCTCCTCGTCTCCATCTATGACGTCCAGGGCATAAGGAAAATTCATGCCCGCGAAGTTCAGACGCCAGGGGCAGAAATCTCCATAGCGAACAGGAGGAGATTCGCGCGGCTTACTATTCTCGGTAGGCCGCCAACCGCGGGGACCGGGAATCCAACCGTAAGCCCACGGACCAACTATCTCGATAACGGTGGCGTGCCACTCGTAATCATGATCGCGCTTGATCCTCTATCGCGCGGGGAATAGTTTCCGACGACTGGACGCCTCCGTGCCAGGAACATACTTCAGCTTGGCATCGCTGACCTCATTTAACAGACGAATCTCACCTCGAGGAGCAGGGAGATTCCGAAGGCTGACACTCCACGGCTTGCGATTCCTACTATTGACGTAATCCCCAAAGGAGTTATTGAAATTCTCAGGAGTATACCATTCCTTCTCCATGGGATTAGGAACGTAATAAGTCATCGACGTTTTCCCCTTACTCCGCAGATAGCATTCCTTCAGGGCGCGGAGATAATTCCCCGGATAGTTGGGATACAGAACGGCTATGAGTATTGGTGGAAGAACCCTCACGACTAGCGAGCACGTCTTAGTAGAAGGAATCACCATATTTGTACAACGGCAGCATCAGACCAGCCTCGAATGCCCCAACCGTCGTTAACAAATGAAACTCATCGAATTCGTACTTGGAGATAAGCTCATACGTAATATCATCCTCAGGGGCATAGAAACGAACCCCGAAGGCTTGAAGCTCATGTTTTTCCTTGAATATTTCAAGATCGATATGCTTGAAGGTTACTTTTTTCCTGCTAACAGAGACACTGCGTATCAAGGGAGCAGCCTCATCCTCCTCGGCGGGGCCGGATGAACTAACGAACGCTTCCGAAGCTTTTCTCTTCATGGGGGGATTATTTGAAGATTCAACCCTAGGAGCTACGCTCTTCGTATTGTTCCCTTTAAAAGTTGGAGAAGACCGTAGATGATGCTCGGGCACTAACGAACGTAGATGAGGAATGTCAAAAGCAACAGCGCGGGGCGGAGCCTGCGTACTCCTAGTATCATCACGAAGACAAGCCACTGAGCGATCAAAGACTCTTCGAGAACCAGACGGATTTATCGGGGGAATATCTTCCCTAGAGGACGAGGCTTTCGCTCCAGAAGAAACTCGACTCCGACGAACATCATCTTGAGCATCTCGACGCGGAGGAGATCTCGATAACCCAGAATCAGGAGTCTGATAAGTAGGCCGCGGACGGTCAGACATGGCTGCGGAAAGAATAAAATCAAGAACAAGTTATCACCAAAATCAAAAAACACATCCATAGCAATACAACCACGATAACATAGCAACCCTAAAAGTAGTATACATGCTCAATATTTCACCCTCGAAGTAATGGCTTCCTTAATTTAAGACGAAGAACAGGGGCAAACTAGTATGAAAGCATCAGAAGAAGTTCTTCATCACAAACAAGGAACAACAGTAGCAGAAAATTCACAAGTCAACACAGCATAAAACGGTGGAAATAAAGAAAAGGAAAACTTACCGGCAAAAACAGCAGTAGAAGAAACAAACAGGAGAAGCGGGCGTGGTTAATGCTAAGGTGGAGAGAATTTAAGATCACAGGTGCAATGAAGACTGACAAAAAATTCAAAATCACAAGTGCAATGAAGACTGACAGAGAATTTAAGGTCACAGGTTCAATGAAGACAGACAGAAAATTTAAAGGAAGAATGAAAACTGAGAGAGTGTTTAGGAAGAATGAAATTAAATTTTCTTTCTATCCTTAAAATACCCGAAAGAAAGAGAAGGAAATTAAGGGAGGAATGGGAAAACGTGCCCGTTACATAAGCAGTTAATGCACGAATAAAAGACGTGCCCGTTACATAAGCAGTTAATGCACGAATAAAAGACGTGCCCAAGTATCTAGGAGAAGTTATTAGGAGTGAGAAGAATATGCGAAGATAGTTTTTCTTCAAGGCACCCATTAGTCATTCAAGCCCGAAGAAAAGGGGCAAATTGTGTACACATATATCTCACTATCAGACACGTGTATATAAAGAGGTACGTGGAAAGCATGCAGGCCAAAAACATCAAAACATGATGGGTCACGAAACACCAAATAAAGTCCGAGGAGTTACTTTATCTCATCCCCAAAAGAGAAGCCAAGATCAACGGTGGAGAGATAGTTAGCTGACACGGACTGACAGGGGCAGAAGACACTTGTCTGACACGAGCAAACCCCTCAACTACCCACATTAAACACTCCGAGCAGTGTACGTGTCGACCAACCTGTGGAACGAGCGAGGATGCCTCTGCGGGATCAAGGGGGAAACGCAGACCTCCGCGCGATGGACGCAAGGACACAAAAAGATAAGGTTCCAACGGTCTTCAGAGATGGGTCCCACGTTCTAACCTTATAAATACCCAATCTCCACCAAGAGGAAAGGGGATCGAAAACATCAGGAAGGGAAGGAGAGAGAGAGAAATAGCAAAGGTAAGTTAATCCCTGAGAGGAGAGAAACATGTAAACCCCAAAAATCATTCAACTATTCGTGTAACCGTGAAGAACATAGTAGAACAACAAATCCCGTGGATGTAGGCCTTAGTGCCGAACCACGTAAACCATGGTCTTATTTACATTTCAGCACTTTACATTCGTTTGGCTCCGCACGTGTTTGCTTATATGCTTTGTTTTCCTTAATACTTATATCCCATGCACAAACGCCACGCCTGGAGTGGTTGGATGAGGCCATGATAAACCCGAAGGTTTTGAGCCAATGAATCAACATCAGGGTACCATCATCATAATCTCCCTAGATGTTAAAGATTGATTGTGAGCGTTCGGACACGCGCGTGGTTCGTGTGCCCACAAAAGTTTTTAATTTTGACTGATCAAAATTTTATCATCAAAACGTAAGAACTTTACGTTCTTATATATATATATGTATATATATATATATATATATATATATGATACAGTTCTGAATGAGTATATCAAGACTTGAACAAGTGTAATCATGTTCCTTTTAAGTGACAAGAGTGATACAGAACAATTTATATGAATATGCAATACTATGGTATCTATTTTACCAATTAGCTACGACAATATCGTTGTGAGATCTATAACTTAGTAATGGTTTGTACATGTTTTCGATGGGATGCAGTCTAAACCGAGGAATTATCATGATTAAGGAACTCTAGGTCTACGTACCCTTCTGAAGAAGGAGGGATATAAAACAGAAAATGGGTTTTCTCGATAAAAACAAAAACTAAAAATGGACAGAATATATATCAGCTAAAAATTTGAGAGCTTATTAAAAATACGACCGAATATGTTTACATATAACTTTGGTTAAAAAATGAAAACCATATAAAACATTAAAAAACCCACAAAACTGAGAAAGTTGAAATCATATAGGGGAAATTAAAACAAGTCATCAGATCTGAAGTTCAGTTCTTCAAAGCTTTTACAGAGACTAGAGTTTTGTGTTTCCCACTTGACGTGAGTTGTGTTGATTTCATTGATTTATATAGAGAAGATTACAAGAGATAAAGATATGTATATAACCAATTTGACGAAATCCTAATAATATTTGAGCTTATCTAAATTAGAGATAAATCTTATCAAACTAAACAGATAAATCCTAACTATATACTAGATTACAACAACTAGATACACATGCAAATCCATTATGTTATTCGATTACATGCGCGAGGATGCTTCTGTGAATCTTGTGGACTGAAGACTTATGTACGTGACAGCATTCTACTATTAGATTATATACGTGTGGGTGTTTGTGGACTGAAGGTTTCTTTACGTGTAATACCCCCCACACCCACACACACACCACACCAAGTTGGAAAAGGAGGTGAAATCGAACGGATGCCCAAGTTGCAACAAGGCGACGAAATTGAGCATCTCCAATTGGCTTGGTGAATAAGTAGGCAAGATTGAAAATGCCGGGTCTAACAACCAGTCAAACACACACAACAATTCTTTTTGCAATCTGAAAGGACTTACTCTAATACACTTTCTAGAGAATCAACTAGACAGTCAGACTCAATCTAGAGTAAAGTATACCAAAGAGTTTAATATCTCTAACTCTTAATTCAATCCGCAATCAGCAAATAGAAATCTGCGAGCCCGATTGAATATAAGATGAGTTACTTGAATGATACACAAAACCAACATTCAAGTGTCAATCAATGTAAATTAAAAATCAAAGGTTGGATATTCTAATTGATTGATCTTAACGCACAACCTGTGATATTTCAGTTATATAACAAAATATAATGCGGAAAAGAAATAACATAGACACCAGAATTTTGTTAACGAGGAAACAACAAATACAGAAAAACCCTGGGACCTAGTCCAGATTGAACACCACACTGTATTAAGCCGCTACAGACTCTAGCCTACTACCAATTAACTTCGGACTGGACTGTAGTTGAACCCTAATCAATCTCACACTGATTCAAGGTACAGTTGCGTTCCTTACATCTCTGATCCCAGCAGGATACTACGCACTTGATTCCCTTAGTTTATCCCCCCACAACCAAGAGTTGCCACGACCCAAAGTCGAAGACTTGATAAACAAATTTGTCTCACACAGAAAAGTCTATATAGATTGAATAAATCTGTGTCCAACAGAAATACCCAAGAGTTTTTGTTCCGTCTTTTGATAAATCAATGTGAACATGAACCAATTGATAAACCAGACTTATATTCCCGAAGAACAGCCTAGTATTATCAATCACCTCACAATAATCTTAATTGACCAGCGAAACAAGATATTGTAGAATCACAAACGATGAGACAAAGATGTTTATGATTTCTTTTATCTTTCCTATCGGAGAAATTAATCTCGAGTCAATTATTTCAATTATACTCAATACGATAGAATCGGGCAAGATCAGAACACGCAACTACAAAGAAAATAGTTGGGTCTGGCTTCACATTTCCAATGAAGTCTTTGAAGTCGTTAACCTACAGGATCTCAAAGAAACCTAAGGTTAAAGGAGAATCGACTCTAGTTATGAAACTAGTAACACACAGGAGGTGTGGGGATTAGGTTTCCTAGTTGCTAGAGTTCTCCTTTATATAGTTTTCAAATCAAGTTTTGCAATCCAAGTTACCTTGGAAACAAAGCATTCAATACTTAACTTTCCTGATTCAACCAAGCTAATATTTTTCAACCGTTAGATCGAACTTAGCTTGTTACACACAAATGAAATGTACCCTCATTTGGGTTTATGTAACCGTACCCAAACATGTACACCATGTTGGTTCAAAATAGATAACCGAGGTTATCCATATGATTACTCTCATATCAACCTTATTCATCTTAAGCATAACTAGTTCAAACGACTCAAATGAAACTAGTTAAGAGTTGTTCAATTGCTATATTCTCATAGAATTTTATAAGAACACAATTGAAGAAAAATCGGGTTGATTCACTCGAATCAATCATGAACATTATTATATAAATGTTTATGTTTAAAACCGATTTTAGAACTTTAACCTTCAAGTATGAAAACAGGTACGCATACTTGAAATACCCGGACTAAGATTGGGTTACGCCAGTACTCAAACGGGTACGCGAACTTCAAATCCCAGCAGAAATTCTCGGACATGAACCTGTACGCAAGTACGCAAACGGGTACGCATACTTCGGTTCCCGGATTTCTCAAACCAGCAGGTACGAAAAAGGGTGCGCATACTATGGTTCCCGGACATGGATTACATATGTGCAAGAGTACACAACATGACATATCCAATAATGGTTAATTGTTCTAAACTCTTATTTCAATCATTGAAACTTTCTTAGAAGATGACAATAGCCGTTTTCACACACTATTAGCATCAAAGCAATTTTCAAGTTATTGAAATAATCATTACGAATCATTCCAAGACAACACCAAATGATTGTATCACACAAACCATGTACGATGTTACTCAGCAATTTTCACATGATATAAGATGAACTTGGTCGAAGCGAAAGCTTGCCAACACATATTTCGAGAAATATGTAAGGGAGATAAACTCATCTCGAAATCTCAAATGTATATATGGAAAACTATATCGTAATACCACTTATGTCTCAATATAGGAGATAGGGTAGAAATAGACTTTGCAATAGATGAGTTTAAGTATCCACATACCTTTTGTCGATGAAGTTTCATAAGCTCTCCTTAGTAGTTCTTCGTCTTCAAATGATGAACGTCGTGAAAATTAAGCTCAACTACATGATCTATGTCCTAGTCCGACACATCTATAAATAGGCTAGAAATCAAGACTTATAGTTTTGATCATTAACATTGACAAACATGCTTGAGATAGCAATGCATGCGAGTTCGACCGAGAAGTGCTCTAACAAACATAAGGCCAGAGAGAATTTTCTCACAGACAAAACGACAGTTATTACCGATGTGCTTTGTCCACTCATGGAATACAAGATTTTCGACAATGTGAATTGCAGCGTGATTATCATAATAAATTGGAATAGAACCAATAATACATATACTAAGTTCATTAAATAAGTATTTCAGCCATTGTATATCAGTTGTATTATTAGAAAGAGCGCGGTATTCGGCTTCTTTACTTCCAAGAAAGAGGGCTATCACCTAACATAGTAAAATAACCTGTTGTAGAGCAACGCGTGAAAGGACATCCTTCCCAATCAGAGTTAGTATATCCTTGGAGTGAAAGAGAACTAGAATATGGTAGAAAAGTACCGTGACCAATATTCCCTTTTAAATAACGAAAGACTCGTAGTGCGGCATCAAAATGAGAGTTATACGGACGTTGCATAAATTGACTAAGATAATTGACGGAATATATTATATCGGGACGAGTTACTGTAATATATAACAACCATATGATCGACTGACGATAGCAACCAGGGTCTGAAAATGGTTTACCATCGGTGGGAAAGAATTTTAAATGTTGTTCCATAGGGAATGGAGAAGTGTGTGATCCAGTTAGGCCTGAATCTTTTAGGATATCAAGGACATACTTCCTTTGACAGAGAAAAATACCCTTTGCATAACCAGAAACTTCACTTGCCAAGAAATATTGAAGTCTTTCAAGATCTTTGGTAAAAAATGAATGGCAAGACATGACTTCAGAGAGTTGATAGACGCATTTATGTGTCTAATATATCTCAATTGTATATACTGTTAGTGCTCGATTTTGTACTTATTGGGTTATTTTATTTATTTGTAGGTGTTTTAGGAAAAATAAGGTTTTGCGGCGAAATTGGCAAGAAATGTGGCGTTTGGAAATCCGTAGACAGTGTACCGGAAGTACCCCGGAAGCGCCCCAGAAATACCTCGGAGGAACCCCGAAAAATTTTTTATTTTCACCCTAAAAAAATCGCTAGGGGCACCCCATTTCAAGGCATATGCTAAAGGGACTCCCAGTCTGGTTAAGGGGACACCACATTCAAAGTTCAAATAATGGAATTTGGCGGGAAAACTAAAGTTCACGTCTGATAATTTGCTGTTGGATTTCTGGGAAGTTCTGAGGGAGATTAAATCCCTGAAATCAATTAGGCTAGGCCTGTTAAGACTAAACAGACCGTATGCAAGTGATTTTATCGATCAACTTGGGCTGAAATGGCTGGGAGAAGCGATCAAAGTCCAAACAGGATACGTATTGTTCTGTCCAGTTTCAAGGATTTTTATGAAAGATTTTGTTAGAGTTTTACGCTGGATAGTTACGTACTAGGTCCTGTTCAAGTCTTGATAAGAGTTTGGTGGAAAGTTTATAGCTAACAGACGCGTACGAATAGCTTTGAGCAGTTTTGATAAACCCAGAAGCCGTGTGAAGAACAGAAAAGGAGAAATATTTTCCGAGACTTTGGAAGAAAGAAAAAAAGAGATTCTATCGGGATTTCTTTGAGCTGTGAAGTACATAAGAGGTGGAGAGAAGTTAGAGAAGGTTTATCAAGAGTTTGGGAAAGGTTTGGGACGCAGAGGAGCGAAGAAGAAGGATTAACAGCAATTCCCACCTGCTGTTGCTGCTGCCATTAGAGGACCTTGAAGAACACGAAGAACAGACTGCACAGAGCAGTCTTATTTTCCGCAGCGTCAACAGCAGCAACGGGGTGTCGTTGTTTTACTGCAGTTCCGAGGTATTGTTTCTTTCTGGACGTATTTTGTGGGTCACAGAACCACTGTTTTATAACTTTTGACTCTTTTGATCACACTTTGATCTTTGAATTAATATTTTGAGTGTATGATTAATATGAATAGCTAAACCCCAATACTGGGATGATGGAAGAAACCATTCTCTATGCATGAGTAATTTTTATTTAATTCTTTTATGACTATTTGCACTATTATGAATGGTATTATGATTTTTATTGATTATTTGTGATTTTGTCTGATGATGTATGCTTAATCCATGAGATTCTTGATGCACCATGCTTATGATTTACATATAATACTTTAAAAAATCTATTATTGGCAAAGTAAGAGTCAATATTTGTTATCAATATAATCTTTAATTGTCTAGAATTAATAATTGAATCGCATGAGTATAAGAATTGGTGAAATCCCGAGTCTCAGTATCTCTTGATCCTGTGACAAATCTTTGTATATATTTTTATGTTTTTAAATCTTTACAAGTCCGAGCAACGAACCCTTATTTATCACTTTTGAAAAACTACAATAAATTGGCGCCGCCGACGCGGACTTGTTTATAGATTTGTTTTTAGGTTTATTTTTTATTTTTACTATTATTTGTTCCTTTTTACGTTTCTTTTTGTGTCTTTGATTTACAGGTTCGAAGTGGAATACTAAGGACTTGGGAACAAAAAGCTTAAAGCTAAAAGCTAAAAGAGAAGAAAAAAAAAGACATAATTTTTTTTTTTAGGATTTAATTTTTATTATTATTATTTTTTTGTATATAGCATTTATTTTATTTTTTTAGAATTTGTAAATAGGCTTTATTTTTCATAATTTTTGGACTTTTTTTATTTGGACTTTATTCTGGACATTTGGATATTTTTTTTTTATTTTTTTAACCCTACGGAAGGGTTATATAAAAAAAATTAAATATAAATTATTTGCAGGGAAGGACGACGATTACAATATCGTCTCGGCCCCTCGGGTTCGTACATGACATATGAGTCGTGGCCCGAGTCGACTTCAAAGGTTCATCCCCCGTCTGGTACGGGAGGTAAGTCCATCGAAACACTCGCGAATCTCCTGTAAGCGAGTTATTGTATTCCTTAAGGTGATTCATTGATTGAGGATGAATTTGGACTGTTTTTAAATTCCTAGTAAAGGGAAAGGCCTGGCCAAATCAAGATAAGTACTCGGATTTCATCACCGTTTCCTTCTTGCCCGTCTTAGGAAAACAAAACGGAACGTGAACCTAAGCTTTAAATTTGGAATAGAACGAGACCGATAGGGTAACGAGCTTAATAGGAAACTCGTTCGAAAAATATTGGTTGCTCTTTAAGCACACTTCAAAGTTTATGATGGTTACTTGAGTTGAATGCGTGACTGCGCCACCTTGTGATAGCGGTGAGGCCTTGGGTATCAAAGCTCCACTGAGCTTCCCTCGCCTCAATTCAACTTACTTTGACTTGGATTGATTCCAGAGGGGTGTGCTCAAATTTTAACGAATTACTTTTCGAAGGAATAAAAGCGGGTCTAGAAACAATCTAAGTGGAGCCATCATGCTTTTTGTTTGCTAGATTTTATAGGTTTGATTTGGTCGAGTCGGCCTTGTTTGTGATTTTGTAGAATTCCCTTGCATTTAAGAATGTCAAACTGGTATAATAGAAGCCAATACAATGAGTATCGACCTGAAGTTGAATATGGACATTATTATGACCATAGTGTGAATAGTGATTGGGAACGCCAACCTTTTGAAGGTTATGGGTCATACCATGGTGAGCCCAATTATTATCCACACGTGCATCAGTAATACGAGCAAGAAGATTATAGTACTAGTTCTTCGTCTTTAGAGGATACAATCAAACTATTGAAGAGTAGTCCTTTTTATGATCCTTCAGTTCTTATTCCTTCTCTAGAAGAGACTCTCAGGAATTTAGCTGAGTCATCACGTCAGTTAGCTGAATCGACATATAAATCATATGAGGTGGATAACGTAGTTATGGACGAAAGGACTGCAGCAACAACTGATTCTTTAGAAGATATCCTCAATAGATTAACTCAAAAATTAGATCCAACACTAAGGGAACTTTCTTTGGAAGAGACCCTTGAGAGGATAGTTGAGTCGACATGTAGACTTGAGTTAGAAACGAACGAAAGTATTGCTCGAAATAATCTAAATTTCCAAAATAGGGTTTCTAATTCTACCCTTGATATCAATAGTGAATATTTGCCTAATTTAGAGGACGAGGCTAGAATAAAAGACACTACTTATTTAGATAAGGTTCAATCATCTTTGTACTATTATGATGATGAGGATAGTAGTAATGAAGAATCTGAAATATGTAGGCATAGTGATCATGAATCTATTAATCCAATTGAGCTTTATAATGATTATATTATTTCTAGTTCAAATCCAAATAATTTTTATGATTATTCACCTATTCAAAAGGACGAGGATTTGATTAGGGATACCACCGCTTTAGACGATGTAGTTTTTCCTTTTGATTACGAAGCCGATAGTGGTTTAGAGGAACGGGTTTATTCCGAAAATGCTGTTTTAGTGTCTAGCGACTTAGAAACAATAGTATAAGATGAAGAATATATACCCGTAGAGATGGTAAAGATGCACTACCTGATAATAAATTAGAAGAATCAATTGACCATTTTCAAGAATCTAATGATCCAGAAATTAGGGAGATTGTAACTAGTCTATATAGAGACACTGAAAACTCTAAGTTTGGGGGTGATTATCACCTTACTAGTGCCTTACCTTTAACTCTCAGAAAGTCCCTTCACTTAGGACTTGATATCTCTGCCTCGAAAATTTTACAAGATTACCTTCATACTCGTTTTCCCGAACCTAATGATGTCTAGGAAGAAGTTCAGTCATTAGAAACCCATCCTATGGTTGATGTGGTTTTCCCAGGCTATGATCCCTAGATTGACTTTGTTTTCCCACCAAATAGTTTTCTTCCAGCTGTGGGAACGTTTATATTCCAAATGTGTCGAATATTAAGTTGTGAGACTAAACCTAAATGCTTTGGGAAATTAGAATCGACACATTTGCTTAAGAATGACCACTACTCTCATTGTGGTCAATTATGTAAGTCAAATCTTATTGACTTAGAGGATCCTCAGTTATTTAGGTTATTATTGTGCGCTTCTAAGATCATATTTGAGTTTTTCCAGACTCTAGGACCTAATGATTCGGATCCCACCTATGAAGAAACGCAGCCAATAAAATTTTTTCTATGTAGACTCTTTCATAGAACCTGAACCTGAACCACAATTAGATATAAATTTCTTAATCAGGAAACTAGGTAAGGGCATGTTATTCTTGTTCATTTTCTTGGTTTATTTCTGTTTCCTTTGGTCAGCTCTATTTGGTTTTGAAGACCCACAGTTATTTCGGCTACTGTTGTACGGTTTGAGTTGACTAATCCTTTCCAATGTCTGGATGAGGACTTTAAACTTAGCACTTCTTTGGAGGTAACCCAATTTCATGCGACACGGTAATATCTTTCCTTATCTCTTTTGCTTCATTGGTAACAGTTTCTCCTTGTTCATGCTTTTAATTTCATCTTTAGAAAATTGCGGACAATGTTAGGTTTAAGTTTGGGGGTATGGGAGAAACTTTTTAGTTGCATAATAAATAAACTCCAGAGCCTAGCAATTTATGCTTATTTAGGATGGCACTAACCAATCTAAGTGGATGGAAGCATTTTGGTTTTAGGAGTTGAGGGACCAATCTGACTAGATGGAAACATCTAAAGAGTCTATTCATAAAAGCACAGAGCTCAGGTGTTAGAAATAACATGATAGTTTCTCCATATCTCGTTGAGTCCTTTTCATTTCTGTTTATATTTTTATTTTTAAACTTTGTTTCTCTAGGTGATTAGGTGGGGCTCACGATTCAAGTTGTTACCACTGCTAGGGTAAAATAGAGTGACTGAGTATTGAAAAAAAAAATATGAAAAAAAAAGTTATGAAAAAAGATTATGAAAAAAAAAAAATTATGAAAGAAAAAGTTTTAATCCAGACCATTTGACCAAATGGAATAAAATTCAATAAAGTCGGCCACTGGAACCCTTGTATATGCCAGTTGTGTTGACCTAGAGTTAGGATTATCGAACACTGGTTCCCTTGTCTATGCCAGTGATTTGATATTGTCAGACTATCTCAGTCATTTAGGATAGGTTTATTTTGGCAGTGGCCTTCAGACAGATATGAAAAACATCGTTCACCTAGTTAACATCAAAACCATCTATATTTTTTCTATATCCATCTCTTAATCTATCCATATGATTAGTCTGACTCCGAGTATGATGTCCATCGTGAAACTATCTTAGTAGAGCTCTGTCACTTATATGAATTTTAGTATACTTGGGTGCAAACTTGTATGCAACAATTGGAATTTCGCATCAGGGTACTTCCTCATGTAGTCAATAAGTATGCCAACCAAGGAGATTCTTTAGTGCCTTTCCGAGGTTCTGCGTAGATAGCTAGGGTCTGGAGTATTAAGGTTTTGTGGGTATATCTCTAGTAAGCCCTCCCGAGACTATAACTCGGCCACTAGGGACACCTAGGGGTTTAAAGGCTTATTGCATACGCTAAATGCAATCGACGATGCCTGCGAAAGTGAGTTAGGATTTTATTTTGTAGTTTTAATTTGCTCGGGACTAGCAAATAATTAGTTTGGGGGTATTTGATAGACGCATTTATGTGTCTAATATATCTCAATTGTATATATTATTAGTGCTCGATTTTGTACTTATTGGGTTATATTATTTATTTGTAGGTGTTTTGGGAAAAATAAGGTTTTGCGGCGAAATTGGCTAGAAATGTGGCTTTTGGAACTCCGTAGACAGTGTACCGGAAGTACCCCGGAAGCGCCCCAGAAATTCCTCGGAGGCACCCCGAAAAAAGTTATATTTTCACCCCAGAAAAATCTCTAGGGGCACCCCATTTCAAGGCATATGCTAAAGGGACTCCCAGTCTGGTTAAGAGGACACCACATTCAAAGTTCAAATAATGGAATTTGGCGGGAAAACTAAAGTTCACGTCTGATAATTTGTTGTTGGACTTCTGGGCAGTTCTGAGGGAGATTAAATCCCTGAAATCAATTGGGCTAGGCCTGTTAAGACTAAACAGACCGTATGCAAGTGATTTTATCCATCAACTTGGGCTGGAATGGCTGGGAGAAGCGATCAAAGTCCAAACAGGATACGTATTGTTCTGTCCAGTTTCAAGGATTTTTATGAAAGATTTTGTTAGAGTTTTACGCTGGATAGTTACTACTAGGTCCTGTTCAAGTCTTGATAAGAGTTTGGTGGAAAGTTTATAGCTAACAGACGCGTACGAATAGCTTTGAGCAGTTTTGATAAACCCAGAAGCCGCGTGAAGAACAGAAAAGGAGAAATATTTTTCGAGACTTTGGAAGAAAGAAAAAAAGAGATTCTATCGAGATTTCTTTGAGATGTGAAGTATATAAGAGGTGGAGAGAAGTTAGAGAAGGTTTATCAAGAGTTTGGGGAAGGTTTGGGACGCAGAGGAGCGAAGAAGAAGGATTAACAGCAATTCCCACCTGCTACTGCTGCTGCCATTAGAGGACCTTGAAGAACACGAAGAACAGACTGCACAGAGCAGTTTTATTTTCCGCAGCGTCAACAGCAGCAGCGGGGTGTCGTTGTTTTACTGCAGTTCCTAGGTATCGTTTCTTTCTGGACGTATTTTGTGGGTCGAACCACTGTTTTATAACTTTTGACTCTTTTGATCACACTTTGATATTTGAATTAATATTTTGAGTGTATGATTAATATGAATAGCTAAACCCCAATACTGAGATGATGGAAGAAACCATTCTTTATGCATGAGTAATTTTTATTTAATTCTTTTATGACTATTTGCACTACTATGAATGGAATTATGATTTTTATTGATTATTTGTGATTTTGTCTGATGATGTATGCTTAATCCATGAGATTCTTGATGCACCATGCTTATGATTTACATATAATACTTTATAAAATCTATTTTTGGCAAAGTAAGAGTCGATATTTGTTATCAATATAAGCGTTAATTGTCTAGAATTAATAATTGAATCGCATGAGTATAAGAATTGGTGAAATCCTGATTCCCAGTATCTCTTGATTCTGTGACAAATCTTTGTATATATTTTTATGTTTTTAAATCTTTACAAGTCCGAGCAACGAACCCTTATTTATCACTTTTGAAAAACTACAACAAGAGTGAATTGAAGAGTCATCCTTACCCGTGATGATTATTCCGTCGATATAGATAAGTACAAAAATTGAAGTTGACCGATGATGATAAGTAAACAATGAATGATTTGAAGAGGAGTTAGTGGAACCTTCAAAAAGAATGGCCGAATTTTTGTTTGTTGAACCACTGACGTGATGCTTGCTTAAAGCTGTGAAGAGACTTGGTAATCCTGCAAACACGAGTATCACCCTTTTTAGTGAAGCCCGGAGGAAATTTCATGTAGATTTCTTCATCAATATCACCTTGAAGGAAAGCATTGTAGATATCTAACTGATTTAGTGACCAATTACGAATAGCAGCCATAGAAAGTAGAACACGAATAATGACTAGCTTCACAACAGGTGAAAATGTGTCAACGTAGTCTACTCCTTTCTACTGAGCGTAACTAAAATGACGAGGGTACCCAAATACAAACAATCGTTTTGTATCAACCTATAAGTATGTTATCTTGTGTGATCTTCTGTGGACAAAGTCGATACAATATGACAACAAGATATTTACTTGAAAATAGTTACGGTTCTTAAACTGATTTACTATAGGATCAAACTCAAGTAATATGGATTAACGTACAAGTGTATTTATTTTATTATAACTAAAAAATTATAATGAGGAAGTAAAGTAAACAATACAAACAAGATTTTTTTAACAAGGAAACCGCAAATGCAGGAAAATTCTGGGACCTACTATAGTCCTGTTTTGAATACTCTCATAATTAAGCCGTTATTCAAAGAACAAAAGACAACTTCGTATATTTGATACCAAGTAAATTAAACTACCTCTAGTTACTTAGTTCCCTTAGTATCCATGCGTCTTCAACTTTTTGGTCACACACGTGAATCTCAAGACATAAATCACTATCTTGCATTGTTTTACCCTTGTAAAGAGTATTCCAAAAAGTAAAGGAACAAATGTATTTGGTAACTACTCTATTCAATTTTTAGTAAAAATATATGTTGAATCATTGACAAAGACTCTTATATTTAATCTAATAAACTCCTTTTTCTGATTCGATCAATCCGAATCTTAATTACCGAAATAGCTAATTCTGGATTCACAATCAAAAATACAGAACTCAAAGAGAAACTATAAAGTCATGCCGATCTTATCAAATATATAATCACAAGTATATCAAAGATAAAACAATATCTAGTTGGATCCAAGCCGATCAAGATGTGAGCACAAAGTTCACAAGATAAGAATACTAATTAGATAAATCTTCTCCGTCTTTAAATCTTCAGTTGCCTTCTTAAATAACCTGCACAACACAAACTTAAATCCTCTTGTGATCAATCACGCAAAGAACGGAGTCTTTTAAAAATGGATTATCAAAAGATATCTTTAGATATAACAACAGTTCTAAAGATCATGTCGATACTTTGATCTAGTTTGAGTGACCCTGATGTCAGAAGAGAAGGCTCTCAAGAATAATCAAACTAGCTGAAATCAAAGTTTCAACAACCGTAAGTCAATCAAATAAATAATCGAAAACTAAAATAACAATGCAATTATCTAGTTTACCACCAACGGTACTCGTAGAGATTCTTGATCCCATATAAGTATTTAAACGAGCGGTGTAAGAGATTTTGCCTAATTAGGGTACTTTTCTCTCCGAATAGATGGCTCCACCAGAAACATCACGAATGAAGTTTTCCTGGCTCTTAGGATAGCTTGCAAAAATTGTAAACTCAAGTACTTATAGACATAGGTCGTTTGGACAACAAGGAAACTCCAAAACCGAAAATATTTTCAAGATATGCAATAAAGTACCTAATTTCGGTTTTTTTATTTCCAATTAATGTCAAACAATATTTCCAAAATGTCTCATAGAAAATTTATATTATTAGTTTAGCACATTAACTAATAATCCTTTAGTTGCTGGTAATTAAAACATATAAAATCGAAAATCATAATTAAATGCTTTTCAGTTATTTTGGTTTGGGATCACCTTCAGCACCAAGGAATATATTTGAACAATTAATAATAAGAGTTATGCACATATTCAAATAATGTCGACATCTAGAAGTTCCCTATCTTAGGAAACCCCAGTTCCAAATTGACAGACAACATACAGAAATATGTGAATATTGGAAACTTCGTTTTTATCTTGGGGCCGGCTCTATCATGACTCCCAAACTAAGTTCGGATCGGTTATACCATGACTCCCAACATAGGTTATGACCGGTTATACCTTGCTTCCCAATACTAGTAAGGATTGGTTATACCATGTCATTGAATATAGGTTATGACCGGTTCTACCTTGTCTCCAAATACTAGTTAGGATTGGTTATACCTTGTGACACAATATAAGCTATGACCGGTTCTACCTTAATTCTAAACATAAGTTAAGATCGGTTATACCTTGTCATCTTGCATTGGTCATCCAAATAGTCTTCAATGAAACACCGGACCAACACACTTATTGATTCCCCTTTCGATTACGAAACAAGTTCGTACATCTACTTCCTTAAACCAATGTAATAATACATACTTTCCTAGGATGAAATCACACCTATATTCCACACATAATCAAGTAACTAAATACATAGATTATGTTGATGTCGTATTTACGAAGTTCAAAAGTTAAGCGTTATACTTCGTAATTCAACATAATTCTTTGATACTTTGATCATAATGTTATGACCAAGTTTAATCACTAGAATATTTTAATCATAGATTCGCAAGTTATGTTTTCAATATAAAGCGACTTGAAATATACGTGAGGAATGGAAACAAGTCAAGTCAGTATTGCTAACCTCAAGTGGAAGGATGATGTCTTCGTTGTAGTCGTTACTTCTTCATATTCGTCATGTCTTCAGTCTCAACATTCATATACTTTCTAGTATAACCTAAGTGCAGTTGACTTTAGTATTAATCAACCGACTCTAGATGAGTTTTGATACTAAAATATGACCATTAAACTTGACATACCAACACTTGGTAGTTTCATCCGAGTGTGTTATCGATGAGACAATTGCCCGAAGCAATTTTCCCTTAGTCCGATTGATCAACCAAGCTTGGTTGCAAACTGATACGATTATGTATTTATAATTTTTTTATTCGATAAGACACAAAAAGAGATCATAATTAACTCATTTTCTCTCATCAGGTTCTAATTATTTATAGAATAACTTAGACCATCTTTTAGACAAGACAAAAACCAGGTTAGTTAACTAGTTTTCTTGTCAAGGACTTCGATTGGACTTGAATAACCGAATCCTTCATTTGATAAGCCTAAACTAAGATCAAAATTAACTTAGTTTTTCTTATTTGGAATCAAATGGATTAAAACAAATGATCCCTTATTTCATTAAGCAAGAACAATTGATACCAAATCAATAATTAAAATAAATTGACATAGTTTTGCTTAACCCGAAACAATTGAATCACAATAATCAATCCATATATCATAACGGATATATATCAATTATACCGAATTTCGTCAAACAAAAGAAAAATTTATGCAATAAAATCAAGATTTTCTTAATATGATAAACGATTAACTAACGATAAAAGAATCGTTACCTTGGTTTCCACCACCGCTTCTCCCCAGAAACATATATCATTTAAGTACCAGTTCAATAAGAACCCCCCTCCTCGCAAGAACAAAAGAACAACAGCAAGGACAAAACAACCTTTACCAGAGGAAGGTTGACTCGGTTTTAACCAGTGTGTTCCAATAACAAAAGCTTAAACCCAAAACTCATATGTTATGTTAAACACAACTTATGTGAATATAAAATTGATATCAACATCATTATGACTTTCACACATGAGTTTTAATCATATCTCCTTATGATCCTTTGATAAAGCCTACCTAAAAAGGCTAGAACTTAATCTCACTAAATCAAAAAGTCACACAAATCATAAGGGATCACTATAATATGAGACCAAAACATAAAGTTAATGAAAACCAACGTTTTTGTCATATATCAATAGTACTCATATGTATACCAAATAGTTAGTTTATAGAACGTAAACAAAAATTAGTATATGTGACTTGCATATGAGCTACACCATCACAACTTTCTTATGATTTTGATATAGCAATCACGAAGATATGATCCAATTAGCATCTATACTCAAAAGTCACTAATCATAAGGAAGTGATCCAATATATGAGACAAAAACACAATAGTTATATCATAAACTCAAATGCAATACACCACAAACAACATAAAGTCAAGTATTGCAATTATCTCAATCTTGTAGGAAATGAAATTACAAAACCAACGATAAGATAATGAGGCCATTCCAAGTTTGGATGAAGAAGTTATGGGCATAACAGTTTTACACTCCTTTGTATGAACTAGGACCGATGTTACCATGATCCATGAAATAGGTTGGGACCGATCCATGGACTAGGTTAGGATGGATCCTGGAAGGTTTCTAAATAGTACCTTCAATTACTGCAAGCGCACTACGTCTATTGTAACAAGGCAAACACAGGTTGATCCCATAGGGAGTTGTTACGATGCGAAGCTAAACTTCTAAGTTCTACTATTAGTAATTAAATATGAAAGAGTTAAGAAAGGGGATTTTTTCGATACAACTTAGATGATGTTTATGCAACATAAATTAGAAAACAAAATAGTGCAAATTAAATGGAACTAGGGCAGTCGAATCCACCTATTAACCTACACTAAGTCAATTGAGTTTCGATAATAGTCTTGTCCCATAAAATGGACCCCGGTGAAATTCTAGGTTTTACCCACTATCCATATAGCAGTGAAGGTTCAAGCCTGCCGTGTATCTATGGGTAGTTTCAAGTAGATGGTTTAGTGTCAACTAAGATAATTACCTAATCCTAGTATTAGTTGTCCTCTCACAAAACAACTAACCGCAGATCAATCATTTAGAGATGATTAAACTAATCATATTATGGATATTCTAACTGAAACTAAGGTATCCCTCCAAAGTACTAACTGTCTGACTAAGGTACAACTAGTCAAAGGATCGAACAACTGTTAGATCACTGCTCGGTCGAACCCGCATGCGTTGCTATCTCAAGCATGTTTTTCGATGTTAGTGATCAAAACTATAAGTCTTGATTTCTAGTCTACTATAGCTAAGTCTCGGACTAGGATAGAAAGTGTAGTTGAGCTCAAGAACTCCATGGCGATCATCATACAAGACGAATAACTACTCAAGGAACTGGTGGAACTTCATCAACTAAAAGGTATGTGAGACTTGAACTTATCTATCACTCAAAAATCTATCTACTCTATCTCCTATCTTGAGACAAAAGTCGTTTTCCTATATAGACTTTGATTATACACATTTGCTATTTCGAGCCGAGTTTATCTCGCTTATCTATTTCTTGAAATATGTGTTGGTAAGCTTTCTCTTTGGCCAAGTTCATCTTTACCTAGTGACAAAAGTCATATTATGTTTCAATTACTTGAAAATGGCTTTGACGAAAAATGGTTTGTGAATAACAACTATATAACGTCCTCTAAGAATGTTTCAATCATTGAAATGAGAGTTTAGATTATATAACCATTGTTGGATATAAGCATTGTGTGGTAACTCATACATGTATAAGTCATTATTCCTTGAACCAAAGTATGCGTACTTTGCTGCTCAGGAAAATCGGAACAGAGCCCGCGAACCCAGTCCGCATACTGTCGGAGGTTCTCTTCCCGAGAAAATCTGCTGGAGTTTGTGAACTATTTACAAACTTATTCCGGGTACTTAAGTCCGCGTACCTAGTCCGCATACATAGGTTGGTTATTTTCTAAAAACGATTATTCGTGAACTTATACTAATATTAACTAAGGAATGCAAGTTTACAAACCGTGGCTATAAAGTTCATGAATCGATTCGGGTGAATCAAATCGTTTTTGCTTGTGTCTTGTATACTTCTATAAGATCTAAGAAATTGAACAACTCTCTAACTAGTTCATTTGAGTCATTTGAACTAGTTATGGTAAAGAAGAATATGGTTAATATGAAACTGATCATATGGCTAACCATTTGGTTAACTACTGTTGAACCAACGAATGTACATGTTTGAGTACGGCTACATAAACCTAAAACATTCATTTCATTTGTGTGTAACAAGATAAGTTTTCGATCTAACGGTTGAAAGATATTAGCTTGAATCTAATCGGGTTTTCATCTAACGGTGAATATTGAATGCTTTGTTACTAAGCTAATATTGATTGCAAACCTTGATTTGAAAGACTATATAAGGGAGAACTCTATCAACTGGGAAACCTAATCCCCACACCTCCTATGTGATACTAGTTGTATAAGCTAGAGTCGATTCTCGTTTAACCTTAGGTTTCTACCAAGACCCTGTAGGTTAACGACTTAAAGACTTCATTGGGATTGTGAAGCCAGAATGATACTACTTTCTTGTAGTTGTGTGATCTGATCTTGCTGTTTATATCGTATTGAGTACAATCGTAACGATTGGATTGAGATTGATATCTCCGATAGGAAAGATATAAAAGTAATCACAAACATATTCGTCTAATCGTTTGTGATTCCACAATATCTTCTTTCGCCATGTCGATTAAGATTTTTGTGAGGTGTTTGATAATACTGAGTTGTTCTTCGGGAATATAAATCTGGTTTATCAATTGGTTCCTGTTCACCTTGATTTATCAAAAGACGGAACAAAAACTCGTAGGTATTTCTGTGGGAGACAAATTTATCTATTACCATAGACTTTTTTGTGTGATACAAATTTGTTTAGTAAAGTCTTCGACTTTGGGTCGTAGCAACTCTTAGTTGTGGGTGAGATCAGCTAAGGGAATCAAGTGTGTGGTATCCTGCTGGGATCAGAGACGTAAGGAGCGCAACTGTACCTTGGATCAGTGTGAGATTGATTGGGGTTCAACTACAGTCCAGACCGAAGTTAGTTTGTAGTAGACTAGTGTCTGTAGCGGCTTAATACAGTGTGTGTTCAATCTGGACTAGGTCCCGGGGTTTTTCTGCATTTGCGGTTTCTTGTTAACAAAACTTCTGGTGTTTGTGTTATTTCTTTTTCGCATTATATTTTGTTATATAATTGAAATTTCACAGGTTGTGCGTAAGTTCAATCAATTGTGAATCCAAACTTTGGTTGTTGATTAAATTGATTGACACTTGGATATTGGTTTTTGATACCATCCAAGTTGTTTCTTATATTTAGTCGGTCTCGCAAATTTTTTTTTTTTTACAACAACTAGATACACAGGCGAATCCATTATGTTGTTCGATTATATGCGTGTAGATGCTTATGTGAATCCTGTGGACTGAAGACTTCTGTACGTGACACCATTCTGTTATTAGATTACACATGTGGGTGTTTGTGGATGAAGGCTTCTTTATGTGCAATATTACTCACAAACAAGAAGTTAGCTCATGATAAAATGTGAAATTCACAAATGAAAATGAGCTTCTTGAAAAAATCTCTTGTGTATAGGCGGAGGATGTAAGCAATCCAAGTGCAATGAAAATCGAACTAATGTAAAGAATAAAATACCCAATACTCAATGCATCTGCATGATATATTTCTACATTCTCAAACCTGACTGTTGTTGGTTTTTATACTTTTCTCCCGATTTTTTTTTTGCAAGAGAAGTTGTTTTTATTTATGTTAACAAGAAATCTCTCTGGGGTACATTTTCCCCAGTGAATCATTCATTACAGTTATATTTAGGAAAGTTGGACATGAGTTGTCCCAGATAAAAGTATTTGTGTTTCCTCCTAATTGTAACTGTTTGTCGGCTGCATAATTGGCCAACCCATCTGCCGCCTGATTCGACTCCCTATATATGTGTGATTGTTATAGTAACAGTCAGTTCAATTGTTTTGCACCCCTTATTTCTGAATTTCACTTTATAATGAATATAAAATAAAAAGACAATGAGATTTTATGAAATTTATAAAGAATAAACAATGAGATAAAATGTTTTTTTGAATGAAATTGAGTTCATTACATAAATTAACAGATACTAGTTTAACTGAATCAAGTGAATGTATAAGGTTTCTTAAAAGAATCTTATAGATTTTTAAAGATATATAATTTTGGATTATAATGGATTAAAATTTATAAAAACTGAAGATCGTGTTTCTCTTTTGAATAAAAATCCATCAATAAAATTGAGGTGATGGGTGGTGGTGTGTGATATATGTGTTGGTAGTGGTGGTCGGTGACGATGGTCGACAGTGGTGGTTGTTGGTGGTGGTGTGTCGTGGTGGTGGTTAGTAGTAGTGGTGGTGGTGGGTGGTTGTTGGTGGTTGGTGGCGATGGTGGTGATGGTGTTGGTTGGTGGTGGGGGAAAAACATAGTATGATGTAATAAAAAAAAAAGAAAAAAAATTGTCCACAACAATCCATGTAACTCTTGTAGTTTCGTTGAGATTATAATGAGATAATCATGTGCATATTTTACCTACAAATATCCATAACAATCCTTATATATCCTTCTCCTTAATTATCCTAAAAAGTCTTAAACAAATTAAATACTTAGAATATTTAATGATTCCTAACATATCCTAGTTGAATACCTCGAATATTTAATGAATCCTGACATATTCTAATTAAATGCCTAAGAGTTTTTAAGATTGTCAGATATCTATCTAAATCTTATTCTAATACACACCTGTAAATTAGTCGTTCACAAATTCGAGAAATTACTACTTTCCAAGTACGAATGCTTTTCTTTAGTGTTTTTTTTTTTGGTAGATAATTCGGTTTAAAAAGCCGCTACACCGAGGGTTAAAAAACTTGAAATATAAGTTTTTGCACGATTATTCAACGTACAAATTAAATATTTGAACGTGGGAGTAGGCAGCTTCTTCATGGCTACTACCATTTTTGGGTTTTCTTTTCTGCTTTCTAAGAAAAGTATATCATTTCACACCACACAAGAGCCTATACTAGTGCCTTAAATGGTTACAACTTTAGCTAATAAGGAACTACCACACATGATAGTATTTGTTGTCGTTGATTACAACTCACGCCTACAATAATTCAACTGAGAATTAGTTATTGATGACATCAGTCTATGGTGTTCATTTTTAGTTTGTTTTTTTTTCTTGACGAGTAAATCAATATTTGTTTGATATCAATATCTGGTAAACCTTGGTCATTAGCAAGAGTTTAGTTGACTGGGAATAAAATGAAGGAAGATAGGTTTATTGCTGTGCAAGAAAAGGAGGTTTCGTGGAGGGTTTAATATGATATGGTCTGACTCAACCGACATCAAATGGTTCTAATCAGAAAAAGCAAAAAAACAGAAAAACAGAAAAAATAAAAAAAAACTTATTGCTGTGCAAGAAAAGGAGGTTTCGTGGAGGGTTTAATATGTTGTGGTTGGCTTTTACATGGCAGTTTGGTAGAGATATTCAAGACGTGTTTATGTTTTGCTGATTCAGAAAGGGACATAGGATGAATGGTCTGACTCGACCGGCAACAAATGGTTATAATCAGAAAAAGCAAAGGAAAGAAAAAAGAAAAAATATGGAGAAGTGGGGGCATCGATCCCCATACCTCTCGCATGCTAAGCGAGCACTCTACCATCTGAGCTACATCCCCAGGCTGGGTCATAACTTGTTTTCTTTGTTATTCTTCCCATCCCAACAATCCATCACACCAACTGGTCTTGCATCTGCCGGTAGTTCTTCAGCTAAAGCCTCAATTAGGCTTTCCTATGTATTGACCTAGGTCCATCTGAAAGCCACACGCGATCTCAGCACTAGACATTTAACTCCAACTCTCTTTAGTTCTAAATTGCTAATGCTGTTGCTAAACCCGCAATACCACCTCCTACTATCACTGCTTCCTCTGTTATCATCATTTCTTCTATGTTTTTCTCCAGAATTACGTTAGGAACACGTAACTAAGAAGTGTGTACTAGCTGAATCGCACAACTTCGAAATATGACGTAAGAGATTGCTTCACCATGTTTGTCTATATTCTAAAGATGCGTGATTCCGAGCAGAGGAGTATACAAAAGATCAGACAGTACTGTCCACATGCTCACATTATGTTTTGGTGGTTTAGAAACATCTTATCCCATTTCTCTTTGTATCCAGTCTAACATTATAAGTATGTATTGCTGAAATTATAACTTAGGGAAAGAAAAACAAAAAAGAAGTTCACATATTTCTCAATTGGAAATTTTGCACTCCCACATACTCAACCTTCAATCATTTCATAGTTGATACCTTAAAACAAATTCTAGGGTCCTAAAATGGGTTCAGAGGATCCGCAACACCGTCAACTGCATGGTTTCTTTTTTCCACTCATGGCTTATGGGCACATGATTCCAATGTTTGACATTGCAAGAATATTTGCTTCCCGAGGTGTTAAGGCTACCATAATCACTACTCCAGCGAACGCTTCCACCTTCTCAAGTGCTACAGCAAGAGATAGATTATTAAGTCTCGATATAAATATTCAAATACTTCAATTTCCTACGGAAGAAGCTGGTTTGCCCGAAGGCTGCGAAAATATGAATGACTTGGATGGACTTGATACGATTCACGCGTTCTTCAAGGCTCTCAACATGCTCCAACAACCATTGGAGCGGCTCTTCGAAGATTACCAACCAGATTTCCTTGTCGCTGATTTTACATTACATTGGGCAACTGAGAGCGCGGCCAAATTTGGCATCCCTCGCTTTGTCTTTCATGGAACAAATGTATTTTGGCAGTGCGTTGAGCATAGCCTAGAGTGCCATAAGCCATTTGAAGATATCGCGTCTGATACAGCAACCTTTGTGGTGCCAGGTCTTCCTGACAAGATTGAGATGACTAAGTCACAAGTGCCTGATCATTATAAGGTTGACACCCCGTTCATTGAAATGGTTGAAAAAATAAAAGATTCAGAAGCTAAGAGCTATGGAGTGTTAGTAAACAGCTTTTATGAGTTGGAGCCAGGTTATGCCGATTATTACAGGAACGTTATGGGAAGAAGAGCATGGCAAATAGGCCCGGTGTCGCTTCGAAATAAGAACACCATAGATAAAACTCAACGAGGAAAGGAATCCGCCATCGATGAACATTATGTTTTGAACTGGCTTGACTCCAAGGAACCCAATTCAGTTCTTTACATTTGTTTCGGGAGCACTTCTAGAATGAATAATGCACAATTGTCAGAAATTGTAATGGCTCTTGAAGATCAAAACTTCTCATTTGTTTGGGTTATAAGAACAACTCAGAACAGTGACGAAAAGAGCTTTTTACCCGAATGTTTCGAAGAGAATATGAAAGGAAAAGGTCTGATTATTAGGGAATGGGCACCACAAGTACTTATCCTTGGTCATCCATCCATCGGGGGGTTCATGACTCATTGCGGCTGGAACTCTACACTTGAAGGTGTGACTGCAGGGGTTCCCATGATCACATGGCCTCTGTTTGCAGAGCAATTACACAATGAGAATCTTGTTACTCAGGTGCTGAAGACCGGGATTCGAGTTGGCACGCAGAAATGGAACCAATGGTTCGAAACAGAAGATGTATCCACAAAGAAGGATGAGATAGAGAAGGCAATCAATCGGCTGATGGGTGATGGAGAAGAAGCAAAGGAAATGAGAAGTAAAGCCAAAGAACTAGGTGAATTGGCTAGGAAAGCTATAGAAGAAGGTGGGTCGTCTAACGCCGAATTTACTTCTTTACTGGAAGAGCTGAGACTCTATAAAAAACCAACAATATAAAAGTACAGATCATTTAAGATGATATTGATGTAACATAACTATGGTTTTCCAGCATAATATACCAAGTGTATCTACAACTATTTGAACTTCATGTAAGCTTTTTCTTCTCATGGTTTATCATTCATGATGGTGGATTTCACATATGACAATGGTTTGTTCATGAGAGAGATCTTGTTGACATTTTTATGAAGAAAAGGTCACCATTTGGGCCTTCCACTCAAATACACAGATTTTAACTTTGGAATGTGCACCACTTTGCTTAAGTCATTTTCTATGACTCCTGTGGCTGGATTTTTTCCAAGCATGCATACACGTACTTATGAACACAGGGATGAACTGATAAGCTTATACTTTTAAGTAGTAACATCAGGAATTTAGCTTCAGTGGCATAATTAAATAAAATTCTATGGAATTTAGCATTTCTTCAAATAATCATAATAGCATCCATAAAATTGATCCACTTGCTTGCACATGCTAACATCCGTAAAAAGTAAAATCAGTAGAAACACTAGACACTAGAACGTAAAATCCGTAAAAACAATCTCCATACTAACCAATAATTCCATTGAAAAACAATTTTAAAGCAAACCAACCTAGTAAGCAACAGCAGCTACTACTGCAAGAATAACAAACCCGAACTGTCTAGTAATACCCTTAGAAATAGACATAGCACTGTTTGGTGAAGGAGCTGGAACACTGACTGATGGTGAAGGTGCAGGAGCGGAAGAAGAAGGTCCTTGTGCTGAAGGTGGAGTTGGAGCTACAGAGGTATCAAGAACTCTAATATCAACCTTCTGTCCCTTTTTACAGTTGTCAGGAAATCCAGAAATGAAGAAAAGGTGTTCCTTGTGCTTAATTGGAATTGTATCTTTGCCAGAGGTGAAGGTTTTCAATGGTGATGAACCGTTGCATTTCTTGTAGTCATCATAACTCATCACTTGAACCACATTGTTATCCTTTGGCGAGTACTCAAAAACTATACAAATACAACAGAAAAGAAAGAAAAAAACTAAAGATTAGAAACTTCATATAAAACATTTATAGAAAAATCATCAAAAATTATGTTTAGGCATTAACAAGGAAAAATCTTCAACCAAATATTAATGACTTAAAGAAGCCTTTTGAAACCATCAGTAAAGAATCAAAGAAATAGAGAGAAAAATACGTACCGATAGAATCACCGATTTTGAAGGTCTTGGAAGCAGACCATTTTTTGTAATCAGGCATGTTTTGAGCTGTCCATCCATTGTCATCACCAATCTTGTAAACTTCAGCCATTGAAGAAGCAACACATAAAACAGCCAAAACCATGCAAAACACAACTCTTTGAACGAGACCCATGACTAATCTTTAGTGATAAATTACTAGTATGTGATTCAAGAAACAAACTAAGAACAAGAACAGAAGACTAGTATTGTTTATAAAGAGAGAAAGCAATAGAATTGTAGAAGAAGAGACGGAAGGAATTGGGAGATTTTTCTGACAAATAGGTTGTAAAGCAAATGCTAAGAGCTAATGGGTTGTGGGAAGTTCAGTTCTTGGTACCCTCTCCTTATATAGACTTTGAGGAAGTGCGTAGAAAGAAAGACCATGAATTTGAAAATTTTTGAGAGAAAAGAAATTAATTACTGAATTAATGTGATTAAAATCGTTCACATGTCCAAGAAATTACTACTTTCCAAGTTTGAATTATTTCCTTGAGAGATTCTTCATTGATGTTAATATGTACCCATTTCTTGTTTGTTTCATTTTTCATCAAATGGCAATTAATTTTTTTGGTAGATATAGAATTTGATTTTGATAGCCACTGCACCGTAAGATGTTAGGAAACTTCGAAATAGATATTTTTGCATGATCACTCAAGGTTCAAATTAATACTCGAACGTGGGAGTAGGTCGGTTTGTTCATGGCTTCTACCATTTTTGGGTTTTTGTTGCCGGTGCCTTTTATTGTTAAACCTTTAGCCTGATAAAGAATTACTTCACGTGATAGCATTTGTTGTTGTTGAGTACAGCTAATGCCCACAATAATTCAACTCAAGAATTAATTATCGATGATATCGATATTTATTTTCAATCGTTTTTGACAAGTAAATCAAAGTTTTGTGATGTCATTTGATTCTTAGATGGATGAATTGGTCAGAAAGAAATTATGCAACCAGATATTTACTTGTGCGGTGCAAATTCTTTGGCAGTCAAAATACTAGTACCTACGAATGCTACCGTGCCTGAAGTATGTCTCAAATATTGTGCATGAATGTGAAATTTGTATCCAACATTTAATACACGGACCAGAAACTCCTCGGTTGTTGATGGTCAAATCTACCTTACAAAATACTGCTGTAAAAGAATCGTCCCAAGTCTTTTCAGTCTGTTCGTTTCCAACATCGGTTTAGGGGTAGCAGATGGAATGCCGTACGACCGGTACATCGAATGGCTAAACTTAAAGCAGAATAGTAACTTGTAAAATGTAAGTACTAATATTTTTTTATCTTTTCCATTTACAAAATGATATGCCATATGAATTTGTGATAGTATAGTTTTTGATTTTCGTTAAAATTGGAAAACATTCACACAAAATAAAAATATATTAAAGAAAAATGCAATTTGTATATACAAATACAATTATTTAGTTTGGGTGCACCAGATGTTCATGTCAAGTTATTCAAGTAGTGGAGTTCTTATGGTTTCACGAGGTGTGAACTTAAACTTAGCTATAAATTACAGTGGAGATAAATGCTATTACTTCATTTCCTTCCCAAACAATATCTCTAGAGTCTAGACCAAATACAAATTTCGCTCATAGCTCCGAAACAAGGACCAGTAATTACTGAATGGTCAACATAAGAAGTCGGAGGAAATTGAATTTGATAAATTATTAATAGAATTGTTTGCAAAGAGAAATATTGGAGGAAAAAACCGTGGTTGTACTCTGGTTATGATGGACTCATGAAAGCAGTTGTTGATTTAGTGAATGAAAACAAATTTGTTCTCCCATACGGTTCCTAAAATTCTGAGTGGTGTACATCATGTACATGTTTGAGTCAGGCGAGCAAAGAGTCTACATGTGTGCCAACTGCACGCCAGAATAATGCTTTTTTTTAGAATCATTTTGATCATAATCTCGTTACATGAGAAAACCCATTATAGGTACACGAAATAGGTTCGCCACGTGTCGGACATAAAGAAAAGAAATAGGGATAGAAAATTTCACTAAAAGATCCCATTCAGAAACTTGTCAATTCAAATGTCAGAATTATCTCGCTGACGATCGCCCCTGCGAAGTACAAAGAAAGTGAGTGCGGAAGCGAGGAAACTCGCACCAAGTTGAAGTATCCAACAAGATATCAAGGACGAAGTCATAAGGGACGAAGTAAGATTACTTAGCTGAAAAGACAATCCACGAGATAGATAAATTATGGAGCAAGAAAGAGACAGGTGTCCCGACAAGCCCATGTGAAGTAAGCGAAAGAAGGGGAAAAACTTTATGGAAAACGGTCTAGGCGAAATGTAAAGCATTACTGCGAGAACGCGACGAGATAAAATGAGCTGTGTTCCATTAAGGTTAGATGGCCTATAAATAGAGGTCATTGGGCAATGTATAAGGGATCGGATTTTGGAGAGTGGAAGAGCTTAACCGAGGGGAGAGATTAGGGTTTCCTTGTATTCAAGAACTTGCATCTTTGTTACTTTGAATGATTCATCAATAAGAATTTTCGGTGTTTACTTTACTTAAGATGTCTTAGATCTTGGTTACTATTACTTGGGGTGTGCTAATGGGTTTCCAGTAGTTACACTTTTGGCGTCCAGAAACAAGGAACTTAGATTGGGGATTCATTCTCATCTAAGGAGTGGAGAGAAGCTATAGTTTTAGGAGTAATAGATCTTGGAGAGACATCTTAGCTAAAGTTGTACGAGTAAGAGATTTTAGCAAACATCCCTTTTAAGATTAAGTTTTAGAGAAAGACCAATATTGAAATTAGGATAAGTCGATGACTAGAACACCAGATCGGGCAGCACACATGATAGCGATGAGGAGAAGTAAAAGATTGGAGGCCAAAAGAGGAGGAAGAATGGAAAAAGGAGAAACTTCAGCTGCAGGGAAAGGAAACACGTGAACCAGCGGCATACTGAGAAGGCCAACAAAGATCGTTTCCGAGAGGGTTCTGTACACACTTCTGACACGGACACCATTGCATAAGAAGAAACGACTCGTGAGGAATTGTAGGAGAATATCGGTGAAGAAGACATGACGTTGGACCAGTTGAGGGAAACGCACCGTCTTGAAAAGGAACGAGATAGGGATCCAGCGGAGCAGCATGCCCGATTGACGAGGCAAAATACCAGGTTAATGCTGCATAATCGTCAACTGAGCGAAGAAGCGGCAGTTGACATCACGGATTCCGAAATAAACGTGATATTATCATGCGAAGAAGAGTTACGACGAAGGAGATACACTCGTGAGGACGATGGAGGAGAGCGAAGAAGGAAGCGACGAAGAGAAAACAGTGAAGAGAGAAGATTAAGAAGAGCATTGGAAATACCAAGCTGGGAAGATCAAAGGCGAAGATATGAAGAAGAGAAGAAGCATGAGGAAAACGAGAGGAGAAGAGAAGATGAAAGACAGCTTGAATTCAACCGGAAGGATGGGGAAGAAAGGAGACGTGGTGAAGGAAGGCTTAGTGTGATGAAAACAAGTATTTTTTGGGTCATAAGAACAACTCAGAACAGCGACGAAAAGAGTTTTTTACCCGAATGTTTCGAAGAGAATATGAAAGGAAAGGGTTTGATAATTAGAGAATGGGCACCGCAAGTACTTATCCTTGGTCAACCATCTATCGGGGGGTTTATGGCTCATTGTGACTGGAACTCAACACTCGAAGGTGTGACTGCAGGGGTTCCCATGATCACATGGCCTCTGTTTGCAGAGCAATTACACAATGAGAATCTTGTTACTCAGGTGCTAAAGACGGGGATTCGAGTTGGCACGCAAAAATGGAACTAATGTTTCGAAACAGAAGATGCATCCACAAAGAAGGATGAGATAGAGAAGGCAATCAATCGGCTGATGGGTGATGGAGAAGAAGCAAAGGTAATGAAAAGTAAAGCCAAAGAACTAGGTGAGTTGGCTCGGAAAGCTATAGAAGAGGGTGGGTCGTCTAATGCTGAATTCACTTCTTTGCTGGAAGAGTTGAGACTCCATAAAAAAACATCAACATAAAAATACAGATCATTTAAGATGATATTAATGTAACATGCATAACTGCGCTTTTTTAGCATAAAATACCAAGTGTATGGTCTTTTTTTTCGCTTGGCTTATCATTATGGTGGATTTCGCATACGGCAATGGTTTGTTCGTGAGAGAGATCTTGTTGACATTTTTACGAAGAAAAGGTCACCATTTGGGCCTTCCACTCAAAAATACCCACAATGAGCAGCTTTGTAGCATATTATAACTTTGGAAAAAACCTATTTTGTAGCAGATCAAAATGTTTTGAGGCATACTCAAGGTTCGGCTGATAATCACCTACGCCTCCACCACCACCACCACCCTTGAACCCTAAACCCGAACACTAAACACTGAACCCTAAAACCCTAACCCTTAACCACTACCGCCACGGCCGCCTCCGCCACCACCACCAGCACCACCCCTGAACCCTAAACCTTAGAAACCTGAAACCCTGAAGGGTTATCATCGTCTTTTTCTCATATGTGTAAAGTCACATGTGTACCAAATTCACTACTTAACTATCTTGGATGGAAAAGTTAACGGATTGGGGCATGTTAACTTTTTTTTTTTAAAATCCGGGGCATTTCAGCAACCATGGCTCTCAAATTGGGACATTCTGGCAAATTTTCCAAAACCTTTCTACTTTTTATTCCCCCGTCTAACTTTCATTGAGGTATAGTGTCGGAAGCTGTAAAAATTGAGTTTCTTGAGGAGAAGAAGATGACTAAGGTTGGTGATTAGATCGCGCAAGGGAAGACTACTGTAGCCAGCAAATTTGGAGAAGCTACTACTTCGTCAAAAGGACAAGATGCTGGGTTAACTGCTGCGTTAGAAGGAAAAGCTGCTGGTGATGCAACTACCGCGTTAGAAGGCAAAGCTGAAGGTGTGACTACTTGATTACAAGTGAAAGCTGCTAATACAACAGTATTTGAGTGGAAAATAGTTCTAGCAGTTTCAGTAGCCGCTGTTTGTGTTGGAGGGTTTTGTTATCTCAAGCCAGAGCAGAAGGACAAGTTGCTCAAAAAACTAAGGTTGGGAAAATAATTTGGATGGCGATGATTCGCCAGTAGTATTAGGTCTAGGATTTATTTTTATTTTAATGTGGAGAAGTTTTATTTGTGAATCAATTGTTGCTTTTCTTTTCAATCTTTTAATTCATACATGAGAAAATAGTACTACGTAGTACGGATATGTGTTAGATATTTTTATTGTTGTTGGTAGGACGGAATCATGTTTCTTTATTTTGCATGTTTCTTCTGCCATTAGCCACATTCAATGCCTACGAATATCTGACAGGATGCATTCCAGAGATTGTGAATAACATGTGGTACCTTATGCCAAAGTTGACACATTCAGTAAAGATGGGAACCAAAGTGCGTCACTAGGCTAGCTTAGTTCTATGGCTTGAAGACGGCCCTCTAGCATAGGCTAATTAGTGGACTATGTTTGGTTCTCCCGGTATTATTATTTGGAGAAATTAGGTGGAGATCCAAAAAAAATAATATTCTCGTTCTCAGGTCCACAATTAATTTTGTATAACGTGACACCCATAATTATATGAAATTATTATATGAATCAATACATAACTGGTTATGCATACTATCTTTTCAGGCATAACTCGTTATGCATACTATCTTTTTCAGGGGTATAATTGGCAGCGCAATTTGGACATAACATATCTAAAAATACGCGCCTTAGAATTTTACAAATTTATATCGTTGAAAATCTTTTTAAAAGAGTTACGCAACGAGTACAAATAAGAATATCAATTTTTTGTTTTTAACGAAAAAATCGAAGGTGATCCTCATTTTAGGGAATTTTTTTGAATACTTGATACTTAACCATTATGCAGTCACCAAAAACGATGCATAACACATTCTGCAGACGCATAACGAATTATGCAACCATTTTTTCGACTGCATAACAAGTTATGTATCTGCATAACAAAGTTATGCATCTATAACAAGTTATGTAACCATTGTTTTGGTTGATTTTAGCCGTACATATAAAAAATTGATGCATAATGCAGTATGCATCCATATTTACGGATGCATATCAGGTTATGCATCTATTTTCTCGATGCATAATGCATTATGTAGCCATATTTTCGGACGCATAACAGGTTATGCAGGTTTTCTGGACTGCATAACAAGTTATGCAACAAATTTTGTAGATGCATAACAGGTTATGCATCCATTTTCACGAATGCATAACATGTTATGCAGACAGTTTCTCGACTGAATGACAAGTTATGCAGCCTTATTTTTTGTTGATTTCAATACTAAGAAAAAAATAGCTGCATAACGTGTTATGTAACCGTTTTCTGGACTGCATAACAAGTTATGCAAAAAAAAAAGTTGTAGAACGTGTTATGCATTCAATTTTTGGAATGCATAACAAGTTATGTAACAAATTTTTGTAGATGCATAACCCGTTATGCATCACTATTCACACCAAACAAGTAACGTGCAAGTGACATGCACCCAACTATAAACAAGGTAGTTAATAAAACTAAAGTCGAGTCGTGGGTAATTGTTGTTGGAATGAAGCAGAGTCTATGCTTTTATGCAAACCCCATTTAATACCATTGTCTTGTGTACTCCTCCAAGCAATCCTTCATAATCTGTGTCTCCACATTCTCCAACAATAAAAACCATATCCGGCAGTTCTATTCCCCATCTGATATATAGATACCTGAACAATAAAAGAAATCCTTCAGGAAATGATACACTAGTTATACGAGTATGCGTCAATCATTCTAACACTGACACTTAGAATGTTAATATGTCCAGTCATTTTGTAGGACATTAATGAGGAATGGATATCCGGAAAAAAACACATTTCTGTTATGATGGACTGAAAAGGCAGAGGTTGAATGATCCCATGATTCGTGGTCCCGATGGATACATTGCAATGTATAGCTTGTCAACGAAGTCACTATTGTGTGCTAGGTACTTTAAAGGCATATCACTTCTGAACTTGGCAGATATAGCAAATAAGTTCATAAACTTGCGCAAAAAACAGTGGCGAAGGTCTATAATCTGGCTAATCCAACCAGTCCCATAGTAGATTAGATCAGAAGAATAGTGCAAGATTTTTAGGCACCATGAAACACTTTACATATAGCAGTTAATATCCTATCCTTGTAGAACTAATATTCAAATGGAGTGAAATGTGCCAGTGGAGTTTGTGGTGGGTGGTGACCCTTCTATAAGCTTACTTTTTCTAAATAGGGGTTAGTACCCCCGATAATCCACATGCGGACTCGACTAAACTTACTGAACACAGCTATTATATTTTAAACTCAATTATAACATGGTTTATGCCAACTGAATCAATTAATATTAGCAACGAAGTACATAACAATTAAGAGAAAGCATCACAAATAGCAATTCACATTGTTCAGTTTATCATTTACACCTAAAGAACAATAGAGCATAAGCACAAACTTAAAATGCTTCAGGAAAGAAACATTAACCTGTACCAGCAGCGGTAATGGCTTACCTCAGTTCACGATTACAGGAAAACCACTGCCTCATCTTCACTAATCATCAATGCCTCACCTTCACTAATCGTCACTGCCTCCATATTCAAAGCATAAATCTTGGTGAAAACCACCACTCTCCAATTGGTTTTCTTCTCTGCTAAAAAATCGTCTCAATATCAGACCCTAATTCATTTCTAGCACTGATTCTTAATCTTCATCTCATCTTCACTAACAACAGCAATTCCTTTTTCATATCTGTCTAGCAATTCCATACTTCGATTTCAAGCAAAACCCATCTTCGATTCAAAAATCAACAGCTTGAATTTCCTCTTTCAACAGCGAAACCATATCAAAACCAATTCTAACACCCGTAACAGCAAACCCATTTTCCTTCTTGAATTCAAGCATCACATACGAACCCTAATTTTGTATTTAAACCTCAAACCTCATCAATCTCTCCCTACGACGAATCAATAGAGCTCATTTCCTGTATAACCCCATCAATCTCACGATGGTGATGGTGATGCAGAAAATTCGGATGTTCATGTGTTTGTGGTGCGAGAGAAGGTTGAAGATCAATCTTCTATGTGATGATACAAAGGTTGAAGATTATGATGGTGATGAAGCTGTGTAGATCAAGAGAAGAACAGAGAAGATGAGATCTGAGATGAATCGAGTGAAATATGTTAGTTTGGAAAGAAGAAAAACGAAAACATAATTTCTCAAAATTATGGGCCCGTGCATAATTTTATCACAGAGAATGGGTGTGCGTATGAGAATTTCTGAGTGTGGGCTTCACAGTGGGAAGAATTTGTAGAATGGGTCTGTCTGTAGTTTTCACTTATTATTTTGGGCTTGGAGCAGACTTAACACACATGACCAATTCGGATAGTGAAAATTACTGTCACACCCATTTTTAATATTTTTCCCATTGTCAAACCCACAGCCAAAAAACTTCACGATCACATTATGCATCCGAAAATATGGCTGCATAATGCGTTATGCATCGAGAAAATTGTTGCACAATCTTTTATGCATCGAGAAAATTGTTGCACAATCTTTTATGCATCGAGAAAATTGATGCATAACCTGTTATGCATCCGAAAATATGGTTGCATAATGCATTATGCATCAATTTTTTTATGTACGCACTAAAATCAACCAAAACAATGGCTACATAACTTGTTATAGATGCATTACTTTGTTATGCAGATGCATAATTTGTTATGCAATCGAGAAAATGGTTGCATAATTCGTTATGTATCTGCAGAATCTGTTATGCATCTTTTTTGGTGGCTGCATAATGGTTATGTATCAAGTTTTCGAAATTTTTCCCTAAAATGATGATCACCTCCGAATTTTTCGTGAAAAACAAAATTTTGATATTGTTTTTTGTACTCGTTGTGTAGCTCTCTTAAAAAGATTTCCAACGATATAAAATTTGTAAAATTTTAAGGCGCGGATTTTTAGATATGTTATATCCAAGTTGCGTTGCCAATTATACCCCTGAAAAATTAGGCTGCATAACGAGTTATGCCTGAAAAAATAATATGCATAACGAGTTATGTATTGATTCTTAATAATTTCGAATAATTTTGGGTGTCACCGTATCTAAAATTAATTGTGGGCATGACAATAAATATTTTTTTTTTGAATCTGAGCCTAATTTTCCCATTTGGATACGATTTCGCGGCATAATTTCGTAACCGTGTAAAATTGGGGTGTCTTAATATCCTATATTTAGTGTTCCAAATCTCTCTCTAGATTAATCATATATCGTAACCTATACTCAATGTTCAAAATCTCTCTCTAGATTACACATTTAAGATGGTAGATGTTTCAATAATAAATATGAATTAAATGATCTTTCATATGCATATATAAAGGCTTTCATATCCACTGAGATGGACTACCTTAAAATTGTGAGAATGAGTCTTAAGAGTCTTTTGGATTTGGCAGTGGTGTTACTACTTCTAAATCTCACCCTAGGGAAGTACCATGGAGCCGAAGGAATGACTAATAAACTAGCATCTAAGGAAGAAGACACGGAGTTAGATAAAAAGCTCAAAATTTTAAATAAGCCTCCTATAAAATCTATCCAGGTAACTTATAATTCTAAAATTTACTTTGTTCCTAAGAAGAAAATTAGATATATTTTAAAGTATCAATCAATTATTATACTTTTATACATTTCTTTAATTGGAGCATCTCCAAGAATGAGTGTTAAAAATCCTACGTGGAGTTTTTATTTAGGTCCTTATTTATGGAGTTTTATATATATGGGAAAAATAATAATGTTTTGCTTATGTACCATCTCCAATGGTGCAGGGTCTTATTTTTATGACTAGTTTTTGGATAAAGAATAAAAGTGATTTGTTTTTTCCAATTGGTTTAGAAAATTTATTTGGAAATAATAATTAAAAAAGTTGTTAAATTGGTAATATGGAGGTCATTCTTAAGGTCTATATAAGACTTTCTATAAGACCTTCTTATTTATTTTGACACCCTTCCTTTTTCGTAGGACCTATTCTTGGAGATGGATTTATGGAAAATGGGGTGTAAAATCCTACGTGTCATGAAAAATAAATAACTTCACCCTCTATTGGAGATGCTCTAAATATTTATTAAACGTTTAAACTTAATCTTTAGAAATTGTGTCATAAAATAGGAATTATATATCCTGGACAAGAGAAAACTTACTATTAGATTCATTAATAATTTATCGTGTGTATTTATCAATTTTGTTTTTTGTGGTTCTGTTGAATAATAATAGACGAAAACTGGTCACACATATGACTGCATAAACATCTATAAACAACCGGCTTTTGATCATCCACTGCTCAAAAATCACAAGATCCAGGTAATCTTATTTTTTTCAAATATGTCATTCTATTAAGGGGAAAAATAATTGAATAATTTAGTAATTTTTTGTGTTAGTTTACTTTACATAGTCTCATTTAGTTTTTAATGTGTTCACATCTGGAAACAACTTGTACTAGTTGCTTCCACTTTTAGAAGGTATGAGTATTTTTTAAATTTAACAAGGGTATATTTTAAGAGGTATATTTTGAGAGGTATTTATATAAGTTTCCAAAAAAATAATAAAGAACGAAGATTATATATTCTGTTTATGTTTTTGGTAGAATAAAAAAAAACAAGCTAAAAAGAATTCCAACAAGAGAAAAAAAAAACTATTCTAATTAAATAACAATCTCCTAAATATATCACTTTTCTTAAACCGAAAAGAAGGTTATTTTTATTTTGATGTCTCAATAAATTTAGTGAATAAATAATTCTTTAGTGTTTCCAGTTAAGTGAGGTAATTTTGGTACGTTGATGTATGTCTGAACAACATTGATATGTAGATGAAACCAAATGTAATTCAAGGAGAACAAATTGATGAACCAATTTTTAATACGGTTTCTAGTATTGTGCGATCTAAACTTGAAGGGTGCCCCTCAGAGACTGTTCCCATCCGAAGAACCACAAAGGAAGAATTGGTAAATGCAAAATATCTCTCTAACCAGATAAAGCGTCGCCATGTAAGTGTTGATTATCTTTTTGGTCTTTATCAGTTTAAGACCATATCATGCTTCCAATGAGTATTTGAAATTTATATGTATATTTCTGCCATAAACTATTTAGAATGTCATTTTAACGAAAACATATATAAAACTTAAATTTCTCACAATGATGGGAAATAACATAAAATCAGTGACTTCTTTGTTCATATGTGAAATGAATCAGAGCTTATAAAGTTTTTATAATATGTCAAATACAAGTTTCTCAACTCATATAATTTATATTAAAAGAAATTCACTGTGTTGTCACCTTTTTTCTTTAGTATGTGGCATCTCAACCTTTTGCCGAGAAAGTATACTACGGAGGTAGTGCTAAAATTTCTGTAACAAATCCAAGAGTTGATCTGAACAAGTTTAGCGCTACTCAAATATGGATACAGAATGGCCGTGCTGAAGAATTAAATATTATAGAGTTTGGATGGGTTGTAAGTCATCTTCAAAACTTTCTACTAATACTTTATCTTCCTATGTTCACCGAAGGTAGATAGTTTCTGATAATACCATAATAATCTGATAAGAGAATCTCAGCATCTAAAACACAATAGTGATATTAACCTTGAAATCATGATCTATATGAAATTTAATAATGTTTTTCTTAGCAACATAGCAACTGGATAATTTGCTTTTACTTCCTCATTAAATAATATGTTAATTTTCGTCATTTTAAACAATGACGAAATCTTTACTCATTTAGCAAACAATGCATCTGTGATTGGATACGGAGGGGTTGCAGGAGCAAATCTTGGTGAATCCACTCCGCCAATGGGACACGACTACTTACCAGATTTTGATACTAAATATACATGTTACATGTCCAACATGAAAGTATCTAAATATCGTGGTAAATATTTGAACTTTGATACATCAAAGGTGCAACTGGATCACGATGCAAAAACTAATTGTTATGATCTTACTTTTCCCAATAAAGAGATTTTTCGTGGAATAATGATGTTTCTCGAAGGACCTGGTGGTAATTGTCCGTAATTATGATCAATTATAACTGATTGTGGTATTTTTTTTAATAATAAGGTTGTTCTTCTTATGAATTGTTACATTTCGAAAATATGTTTACATTTAGGTTTGTTCTATCAAAAACTTCATACAACGTCCTAACTACCACTTTTTCCGTCTCATTTTTTGGTAAATGGTTTATCATTTGTAATAGAAAATTACTCGATAACTAACACTCATTTGGAAACCCTAAAAAACCTGTAAAAAAACGGGGGTCTAACTACCACACACAATATTTCGTTCGCAATCTGAATAGACAATCTCCAATATACTTTCAAGAGAATCAACTAGACAGTCAGACTCAATCTATAGAAAAGTATATCAAAGAGTTTATATCTCTATCTCTTAATTCAATCTGCAATCAGCAAATAGATATTTGTGAGCCCGATTGAATATAAGAGAAATAACTTAAACGGTACCAGCCCTAGCCGTGAATGATATTTTACTTTAGTAGTTAGACATGATCATATGATCATAGTATTAAGGAATTAGACTACGAAGTATAACGCTTATCTTTTGAACTTCGTAGATATGACATCGACATAATCGTATGAATGTTATTGTCATTATCTGTATGGATAAAGGTGAATATTTCATCCTAGGAAACAATGTTTACATTTGTTTAAAGGAAGCACATTCATGAACCTGTTTTATGAATCGAAAGGCAAATCACTAGGCTTATCTGTATTGTTATTCATTGCATATCTTTGGATTACAAATATGTGTGAGTTGCTAGAAACGATCATAACTTGTTATGTATCTTGGCATAACTAATCATAATGCGTGACTTATGATTTGGTATGACTATTAGTGTAACCGATCTTAAGTAATTATCTGAGATGGTATGATCTATATTTGTAATTGGTGTGACCGATCCTAGTAATTGGTGTGACCGATCACAAAAGAATTGTGTAATCGATCCTTGTAATTGTCTTAACCAGTCTTAGTAATTGGTATAACCAATCCTAGTGACTTGTATAACCGGTCACAAGAAATACCACGAGTATATGGTAGCCGGTCCTGGTAATTGGCGTAACCGATCCTGGTAACTGGCATAACTGGTCCTGGTAACTTGTGTGTTCGATAAAAATTAATCCATATTAAGGTATAACTGATCATAGTGATTGGTAGAACCGATTGAACTCATGATTCTGATTTGATAATTGATCAATCACATAGTTTTCTTGGAATACAGATGAACCAATTCTAAATTTAGGGTTTTGATTTATGATGGGATTGATCATGTTTTGTTACTTCTGCGATTAAATTTATTTATCTAGTGTTATCTTTTTTGTTTTTATTTCTTAGAATCTGATTATTCTGAGTTCTAATATTATTTTAGTTTTAATAAAAAAGAATGGGATTCATGTACCCGATGGAAATTGAAAAGCTTCGATTAGAATCCATGGTACAATTAAAACAAATAGAAAAAAGAGAATTTTTTTTTTGATATTTTGGCCGAAATTCATCCGAGATTCAATGGTTTCGGCGAATTTACCGGTGAAAACTTGTCTCGTCAGAAATGTCTGTATCGATTCCTCTATGGACGAAACTGGAAAAATCGACTACATTGGTATTCACGAATGAGTGATAATTTTCACCCATAGGGGAGACAAATAAAATATCTAGACAGAAGATTCGGGTCTGCCTATTCCACCATTTTCGTAGAAAATTGAGCGCTATGATAACTGAAAACGTCGCAATATACGATCCATAAGGCTAACCCCTATGGGATGGATTGAGCTGCTAGATTGGCTAAAAAGTGCTGCAAATCAAGAAAAAAGTGTGGGAAAAAAGTTAACACTTGTACTTGCTAGTTCTCTCTCCTAGCATTTGCTCGCAGTTCAAGTAGCAGCGAGATTCAAACGCTGAATGATTCAGCGCTGAAAAAGTGATCCAAACGCTGAACGATTCAGCGCTCAAAGAATATTCCAGGGCATCAGGGCTGAATGATTCAGCGCTTTGGTGGGCGTTGTTCTGTTCAGCACTGACGGTTGGCGCTGCACAATTCAGCGCTTGACCTTTTATTTTTTCCTACACCTCCAACGGCTACTTTTTTCCAATTTGATCAAAATTTTTATTTTCTAAATGTTTCGCAGTTTGTTCCAATGGTTATTTGTTTCAAAATTTGAGAATTATTACATTGCAAAACAAGGTTATAATGTTTTTTGAAGGAATTAAAAAAATACATTAAGATTAAAATAACTTAAAATATAAAAAAATACATTGAAATTGAAATCTTACTTCTAAATAACTTGAATTATTACTAATATATCACTTTAATTTAGGGGATAAGTGGCAATCCATAACGGGCCAAAATCTCGTTCTTCCATATTTTGTAGACGGGAACCTCCCAAACCTCTAATTTATCCAAGTGTTGGCGTAGGATCTTCATGTCAGCTTCTCTTTGTTGTGTTTGTGCCAAGATTGTAGAGTTTTCCATTTTCTTCTTCAGGTACTCTTCCTCTGTCCTTGTGCGGTTTCAAGAAGTTCAATGAGTTTATCCATTTTTCATATGCTTTCTGCGATGCTTTAGCCTCACGACCCCTTTTATTTGCTTGATCTCTCCCTCCACTTCTAACATCATTTGTTTTTCCGAAATAGCATCTTCTACGAGATATGTATGAGGTTTCAGAATTATGAGTGGATGAGGAGCTACCAAACCTTTCCATATTTTGCAAATCTTCATCCATAATATCAGCTTCATTATCTTGAGTATATTGAGTCTGTTGAGTAGGTTGAGTAGGTTGAGTGGAAGTACCAACTCCATCATCATTATTCACCGCTGGGTTGAAGTCGGGTTGATATGTCTTTAGGATCTGGAAAACCGCTTCCAAATTCAGCTTCCACTGTCTTCCAAACTCAGATTCATATTTCTTTTTTCCATGACGATACTGAGAAAAAAAATTGTACTTAGACAAATAATGAAAGGAAAAATTTAGAAAAAGAAAGAAAGCGATCAAGATGGAAGAAAGAAAACATCAAAATTTTTATTGAGGTACTTGCATAAATCTCGTTCATTCAACCCCGAAGGTTTGTTTCGGAAGTAGGGCCTAACATTGTAAGATATCTTTTCACTTCGCCTCTCAATGTGTTGCACCTTTTTTGCAATGCCTTTTTTATCTCTTGTGGTACCATTAGGGCCTTTTATTTTATCGTGCTCTTCAATAATCTTCCTCTAAAATACCGCACCTTTTTTTTTTATCTTTTCCACGAATCGGATCGTTGCTTGCTATAACCCAACCATAAATTACTTCCTCATCTTCAATTGTAGTAAAGTGTGCCATAATTTCGTATGAACAAAATTATGTGGAGAAGAAGAAGAAAATCAGTAAAGAAGATAATAAATTGATTTTGGTGTGAGGGATGAAGGAGAAGTGGTTCTCTATTTATAGAGTAACCTGAAAATATAGTTGTTGAGGTTTTAAACGTCCACTAAATCATATACATTGAGATTCAACGGTCATTTTTGATCTGATGGAAGAGACTGATCAGCGCTGAATGGTGCAGCGCTGCCATCTCTGTCGTTGAAAATAACGGCTAGTTTTTTATCTTGTGGCTGTTAGGAAAGCGTTGTTTTGTTCAGCGCTAGGCGCTGTTTGGTTCAGCGTCTTTTCTAACGGATACATTTTCAGACCAAACTCAGATCATTTCTTCTCTATATATAAACTCAAAACATGACCTCAAAATCCCTACCCCAAACTTTTGAAGTTTCACTCTCTTCTTCTTCTCCTAAATTATCAATTCAAGCATGGTTGCATTCTCAATTGCCGAAGACAATGACGTGGTGAGAAATTTTCACAACATTAACATGTCTCAAACAACCAACATCTTTTGGGAACAAGTTGTTGAAGAATTTGTGCGAATTAAAGGTAATGCTAATGGAATATGCAAAAAACAACTACAAAGTAGGTTATCAAGCATCAAGCGTTATTCCAAGTGTTTTGTCATTTCATTAAGGGCATCAAATGGTAATCGTGAAGATGTTATGGCTTTATACCAAACTATGGAATGCCGTTCATTCATATCACCACTTTGGAGATATTTAGTTATGAAGCATATGCATGAAGAAGTATTATGAAGTTCTAGTTAAATATGAAGATGTATTTAAGAAGTATTATGAAGTTCTAGTTAAGAAGTATTATGAAGTTCTGGTTAAATATGTAATGTAATTGTAAACGTAATTAAGTGAAAAAAGAGTAATATGGAGTTTACAAGAACTAAATAAAATGTCTACTTATTAATGAAAACGTGCTTAATTTAAAAAAGGAGTTATGGTTAAATAAATTGGTGAATATGAAATTTACTCCTAATTCTCATAAAATGCTCCATCTCCTTGAGGGTCATATTGGTCCTCATCGGTGTCCACGTCGGTTGTACCCTAATGAACTTTCATCCATCACCATGTTTGGAATATCACCATCTCTCAAACCTTCTCCATGCCGGTTACAAATGTGTGTAGTGAGTTCCAAGCGAAGTTCCGCTCAAATCGCAGGGTTGTACAATATATGAGGAGCTAGTCTAACATTTCCTTTAATTGGTGGTTGAGGTTCATCTCCCGTGATCATCCCCCATTCCTCATCACGATATTCCATCTCAACACACATATTTTGCATTATCAAGCCCCCCCTCATAATTTCCTTCATGTCCGATTTCTTATAATAACGACAAGGTTTCGTTATAATGCCAAGCTTACCTTTTAAACCACCAAATGGACGTTCTATGTCCTTCCTTTTGTCCTTTTGGTATTTATTGAAAAGAGTTTCTCTATTTTTTGAGGAGGGTTTGTACGCTTGCACGATGCAACCATACATAGTATATGCACCATCTCCTAGGTATTACCCCTTTTCGTAGTTCCTTCCATTTATTTGATAATGAAAAGGAGGTGATACACCAAGAAGTTGTCCATCGAACAAACCCGAAGCATGCAAGACATTATGATCATTGTTATCCCCACCCAACATAAAATAGGAATACCAGATCCATCTATCAAATGTAGCTACGGCCTGCAAAACAACCGAGGGATATGACTTATAGCCGCAGTGGGATCCTGCTTTATCCATTGGACATGCTCTCCATGCCTAATGAAAATAATCCACACCACCAATGAAAACAATTCACACTACCAAGCATTCCAGAAAATCCTCGAAGTTCATTTTCTGTAAAATCCTTTATATATCTTGAGCGGTAGGATGACGCATGTATCGGCCATTATAAATCCAAATAATTGCATCCATGAACTTCATAGCATGATAATATATAGTGGTTGATCCCATTTGGGTGTAATGTACTAAGGAATCATGTGCAACACCTTTGGAAAAATATTTCATGACGACAACCGTTTTCATATATGGAGTATGTCCAAGAATACCACAAGCATCCGTTTTTTCGGCGAAAATCACGATCATAATCATAAAGTTGCAAAAAATTCTCAGAAAAAGTGGAGAAAGCAAAGCAAACCGACCTTTGAACTTCTTTGGCCCATACATACAATTTAAGTTGAAGTATTGATGCATCATACGAGCATCCGCATCTACACGTTTTCTGTGCACTGTCTGACGCGTCTTGACTTCATTCGGGACGATTTGATGTATTCCATGCCTCCTCCGCGTCTCCAAAAGCGTAGCCACTGTTACAACAGTCGTCTCAACTCCCTAAATAATGTACCTAATACAACGAAAACATAAAGCTTTTATAACACCACATAAAAAAAAAACTTAAACCAAGCCATAAAAAACAAATAACACTCCATAAAATAAATAGTACTTGAAAAGTATAACACTCCATAAAAGACAAATAACACACCATAAAATAAATAGTACTTGAAAAGTATAACACTCCATAAAAAAACAAATAACAATCCATATGGTTTCATAAACACCGCGACAAGTACTTTATACACTATGACAAGTAATTCAATTCAGGTGAAAATAAATTACGGAGTTGTTGTTGGTTGAAATGAGTATCATAAACAATGTTAGTCTCTCTTTCCGCCAATAACGCATCGGTAAATTCATTTCCTTGTTGTTGATATTGTGATGTAGTAGCTTCATATTCGAAAAAATTGTTGACCTGTAGCCCATTCATATGTCCCACCTAATGTGAAGTCTTGTGATGTACTAGCTACATTTGGATTGTTTGGTATTTGGGATTGGATAGATGGTACTGAAGAAGATGTAGATCTGCCATATGAGGAACATGAAGTTGTAGTCATTTTGTATCTCTTTTTCCATACGAGTTGACAAGCTACAATCTGGAATGAACACTGTTGTTCCATAAATATAAATCAATCATCCTACGAGTATATAAATTAGATAATTTAGTCGAATATTCAAGAAACTTAAATTGAAAATGAGTACAAAATGTGAATGTACTTATCATTGTCAAATTCATCTCCAGAAATTTATACGGACAAGAAACCCTTGGAACTTGTAATTGACGTTCTATGCCTGCTTCATTGGAAAATGGTAAACTGAAATCTATCTCCAGCTGTTGTGATGGAGGCTCATTACGTGTGTCATAAGTATATGTATGCGACATCATGTCACGAGATGGATGACTAGGAAACAAGCGGCGAGGAACAGCTGAGCTACCCAATCATCTCATCGGTGTTATGTGCATGATATGACTCAGTGACATAAGTTCCAACACTCTTACTATTCCACCAAGTGTTATATTGATCCTTAGTGACTGCATAATAGTCAGTGACCTCTACAATCGTTTTTTCCTTAATTGATTCCAAATGTGGAGGATTTGTTGGGACTACAATCTCACTTGCAATCTTCCTCTGGAATCTCTCTGCCAAGTAACAACTAACTCTTGTGTGTTTTTCCAGGTCAAAAAACATAAGTCTCATTTTGGATACTTCTAGTGAATATTCATATTGCTCTCCCGCAGCATACATACTATCTAACCATGGTTTCCAAATACATGATGCAGTTGTTCTAGTGTCAATCTATATTCTTGCGCTTGTGACTGAGTGGTTCTTAGTATCCTTTTGGCCTCCTTTATGTCCTCTCTTCCTTGATATATAGTATCCAGTCTTCTTGAAGAGACAAATCTTTGGGAAAACATCATAATGTCCTCCAGGTGTCTGACAAAGCAAGGGTTGCATGTTGGGGAAATAGTAATAGTACCAATACTCAAGTATCATAACCATGACAGCTAAACTCGTACCCTTGGTTGACCAAACGTCGAGATATTTATAGGTATTATCTAACGAAGCTAAACCCCAATCATTTTCCCCAACCCTATCTAATGCAGGACATCTACCTATATCAAATGTATCAACTGTCCCGGTTGATCCTATTGGTATATATCAACAATTATAGTTGATCCATCTCGTCTGTATCAACAATTACAGTTGACCCATTAGTTTGTATCAACAACAGTTGTTGATCCATTGCGTCTGTTTTTAGCTTACTTGCTTTGCAAGTTCTTTACTTTCCTAGGTTAAGTATAATTCCTTTTTCTTTTCTTTTAGTTGGTTCTTGAGAACCTATTTAAAGGCTAAGCCTTCTTGTTTAGTGATACACATTATTATTATCAAAATTAATTAAAAACAATTCTTTCAGAGTATCTATCTTTCTCGACTTTGATTCTTCTGTTTTCTCATCTTTTTTTTTTATCTTTTCATCACCTGCAATCTTTGTATTGCTTTTACCCTTACCTGTACCACATCAATCGGTATCATTCGACAGGGTTTTTAGATTCTTATCTAAAAACAGATCCTTCACAGCTTCCGCACAAACTCAAAACCCTACTTTTCTTTTCAATGGCAGATAAAATTCCTACCCTAACTGAAATTGCAGAACTCTTGATAAGAATCAAAGCTCTCGTAAAAAAATTTGAAGTGAAAGATGAAGCTACATCTGTTCAAGAGAAGGATGAAGACAATCTGGTCAACAAAGGTGAGGAAGACATAACTATTTCAATCCACGAAGATTCAGTGTCATCTGAGGGCAATGGAATTATTCCCATTACTCATGTTGAGCAGAACAGTATTGAATCAACTTCTCAGAAGGACGAAGAGATTCTGCATGTTTCACTTGGGCCTAATGGTAAGTCTTGGAATTTTGATTTGAAAAGTCCTGATAGTGATATACTTTCTTTATCTAGGATTGAAAATTACCAAGTTTTTAATCATGAAAAAGCATGTATGGTGTCTTTTATAAACCCTAGTAAGACTGTTGAGTTCACCAATGGAAATTCTGTTAAGTTCTACTCTAACAAGACGATACATGTTCAATCCGTTGATGAAAATTCTTTTTCGTTGTTTGATATGCGTGTCAATGAGGCTCAATGACGATCCCAGCAAGATATAACTACTGAGAATTATTCTGGACGAATTCGTGGTCGTATTTTATCACAATCTGATAGAGTAACGTTTGGTAGAGATTCTTATGAAAAGCTGAGAAATAACATAATTACTTATGAAGACATCGGGTTTTACTTGAATGATACTCTTGTACCATGCATGACAACAAGAGATATAAGATGTTCGGATGCACATCTAGAGTCTGTCGTTGCATATGACATCATATCATTTTATGAGGAAGTCGACAAAGTGAAATTTTGGCAAGTTTATGATATTTTCTTTCAGCAGATATTATTAGGTGGAGTTTACTCTACTGCTGGTTCTGATTTCAGCTTCTATGAAGGTCATATCTTGATTGATGACACTACTTATGCAAGATTTTTTATTAATAAGGGACCAACTCAATTTGGTAATCTCTATTTTGCTTGCTGTTTCCAAAGTCCTGCCAGAACAGAGAGAGAAGGGTATCCTGTCATGGTTGATGTTTGCTCCAAAGGGTCTAGGGATCCGTTTGTTGACTATGTATGTGAAAGATTTGTGTGCAACCAATAAGATGGCTGAATACAATAAACGGAAGGAAATTGGTGAAATAGGTTATCAACCGATTACGAAGGAATGGAATTTTCGATTCCATTGTGCTGGAAGTTTAACAGCACATCCAAGTATTTCATTCAATGATCCCAAATTTAATAACGTGCCACTGATAATAGTTCAAAGTGGGGTGTCAAAGTACATCTCTGAAGATCATGTTTTCAGCCAAGACTACCATGGTTTGGTCACAATCACAAATGAAAAATGGGCAACTTCCATAAGCATGTTCGTAGACGAGATGGACGCTGGAATTAAGTCTGGATGGTTCACACAAATCAACGGTGCTGCAGAAATTTTGATTACACCATGTTGGGTGAAATAATCAAAAACAAGGAAAAATCAAATAAGCAAAAGTTATTGATACTTAGCTCCTTTATAATGGAAGTGATCGATTTGATGAAACGAATGAGCTCCCTATATCTCCGCAACAACAACAAGGCAAAACTTTGGAAAAACAGAGTGAGTCACGTGTTCAACACGTTGCTCTTAAGACATTAGCACCTGGCTACACTCAAGAGTGATGCTATAGTCCTCACAGGACGGATATCTCCAGGATAAAACACCCTACTACACCTACTACTAGCATATGTAGTAGATGCTCAACTTGAGCTTGGCAACTCCGAAAAAACCGTTAAGGAAAATCGCGAACTCTTAAGAAACGCTATAAAATATTTTCCCTTAGAGGTCCCTCTAAAATATAGAGCAACCCCTTTCTCATAGATTTTACAAAAGTAGTGAATTTCTTTATATAATGGAATAAAACAATTTAAGAAGAAAAACTCCCCGATGTGGGACTAAAAGGTTTATATAGTTTCTTAAAACTACTAAAAATTGGAAACTCCACGATGTGGGACTAAAAAGTTTCATTCACAAAATAAAACAATAAATTATAATTTTTTTACTAAAACTTTAAAAAATTATTTTTTTGTTAATCGTTTTCCAACAATCCCCCACATGAATGAAAACTCAATAAAATATGAAGACACGGATAGATCTTGGTAAATCAACATCCCAACCTCACGATCCAAACAGACTGATCGTGCAAGTGTTGAAATCATACTAGTCATTTCTACGTCCTCTCCCTCACACAAAAGTGTGTTGACCCCAGGGTCATACTATGGATAGCATAAATCATAATAGTATTGAGAGCTTTCATCTTTAGTTCTCACATGGTGAGACTATAGGTATCTTTCACCAAAGTGAAAAAGCATGAACTAGTGAACCCTTAGTGACCTTTAGGTCCTAAGTTCCAGTAATACCAAAACCATCAAAACGAAAATCACATAAAAGCGCAGGAAATACCATTTTAGGCAGAGGTGTCCATGAGGTCTTGAACCTTTGCTTAGTGAGATATTACCGGAATTACTTGCTAGAGACAGTGAACTATGTCTTGAACTGCTAGCATTTGATGTAATTCGTGATAACAACCAAGGGTGATATCTCCAAGATTGCTGCCAAGCTCGTGCCGTTTGTCCAATTTTGCCCTGGACATATCCTGTTTCTCAGAATGCTCTAGAGAATCAAAGTTCATATTCTCATAGGAAGCGGCCCACTTCCTCATTCAGATAGGTGAGTTTCCATAAAGAGTGTTACTGCTACACCCCATTTCAATCTTAAATTGAAACTATAGAACTCATTAAGACTTCTTAAAAGTCATCCTTCACATGCAGTCACATTATCACGTCTACACCATAGGGAAGGGACAGAGAATAAAATTCTCTGATAGTGTTTACCTTTACCCACCACAAATTAATTGTCTCATTCGAAACCTTGATCTTGGGATCTCCAGTCAGCAAGGTTGAGTATCCTTCATGGCAAGTTTAATTTATGATCTTAAGCCCCTACCCCCTCGATGCATTTCTAACTATCTCTTGGGATTCGTCAAAGATTGCGCGATATTCTCCTTGGACTTTATCCAATCAATGGAAATAACGCCGATTGAGATTAGTTATTTTAAGCTTTAGCTATTATATCTTGGCTAACACAATGTATAGATATAGCTGGCACAGGCCTATGCCAGAGAGGAATGTCTTCTAAAAAACATTTTAGGAACTCAGCCCCCTCTCGTGCTTTATCTAACTCAATACTCTCAGATTCCATAATGAATTGAGCAATATATGTTTGTTTGTAAATCTTCCAAAAACAAACCTTGATGCTAGAGTGAAACATATCCACTCGTAGACTTAGACTCCTCTGAGTCAACTATCCAGTTTACATCACAAAGTCCGTCAAGGACAGCAAGATACCTTTGATAAATCAAATAAAAGGTAATAGAGTATTTTAGGTACAATAATACTCTACTCAGTGCATCTGAATGCTATTGCTCTGGACTATAATTATATCTACTTACTCACAATATAGGAAATGTATGGACTCTTACAGTTCATTAAATTCATCAGACATCCTATAACTTGAGTATTCAAGTTAAGATACTCCATTACCCTTTTTTCTTGAGTCTACAAGAATAATCATACGGAGTACAAGAAGGCTTACAATCACACTGATTGTATCTCTTAAGCAAAAATTCAAAATAATGAGAATGACTAAGACTACATATGTTAGATTATTTTCTAATCCTCATCCCTAAGATTACATCAATAGGGCCTAAGTCTTTCAAGTCAACGTTCTCATTCAGCGCATGTTTTTAGTGGAATTAATCACATCTATGTTTGTATCAAGTATAAGCATATCATCAACATACAAGCATACAATCACACAGGCATCCTTAACAAGTTACTTGTAAATAGACTTGTCAGATTCATTAACTTAAATCCACTACATATTATCACATGATCAAATTTTCCATGTCACTGTTTACGTGCTTATTTTATAAACCATATGAAATTTAGTTCAACTTACAAACTTTGTCATCATAACCTTTCACTACAAAGTCCTCAGGTTGGTCTATGTAAATTTCTTTATCTAATTCACGATTTTAGAAAAGCTGTCTTAACATCCATCTGATGTAACTCTAATTTTTTTATGACAGCAATAACAATTAGCATCTCAACGGAAGTAAATCTCGTCACATGTGAATAAGAATCAAGGAAATATACACCTTCTTTTAGTTTATAGCCTTTAGCTGCCAACTTAGCCTAATATTTTTTCTACAGTTCCATATACCTAATGTTTCCTCTTAAAGACTCCTTTACATCTCATGGTCTTATTCTCTGGAGGTAAACTATAAACCTCCCAAGTCAGGTTCCGACGGACTGAGTCCATTTCACTAAATAAAGCTTCTTACCAGAATGGGGTTTCAGTAGATATCAAGGCTTCTTTACAAGTCCAGGGCTTAGACTAAGCTAGGCATGTTATGAAGTCGGCTTCATAAGAAGTCTCAAGTCTAATTGTTTTACTTCTCTTAGGCTCAACATTAACTTTATCTTCCTTTAATATAAGTTCTGACTATTTGAAAATAAATCTAGGGGATCAACAACACATCTCTAATAAGGTACAGGTTTAAGAATAAACATGTTCAAAGAACTCAACATCCCTAAATTATGTAATAGTATTCACAACAAAGTCAGAAAAAATCACACCAAAGTCTGAAAAATCAGAACACAACCAAAAATCTATATGTAGAAGTATACTCAGCATACCCTATATGAAGACACAATCAACATTTTTGGTTTCTATCTACTTCTTTTAGGAATACGAATGGCAAACTTAGTCAAACACCCCCATACTTCGACGCATTCATAAGAAGGTCATCTACCTATCCATAAATCATATGGATTTTTATCTGATCCTTAAGGGTACTCTATTCAGGATATACTAGTTAACATGACTGCCTCCCCCCACAAGGCCGCAGGTAATCCTGAACTAATCAACATGACAATTATCATCTTCTTAAGGATGAAGTTGTTATGTTCAAGGCTTCTAATTGGTTTTGAACTTCAAGTTTATACATCTTAAGGCTTCTAAGGCATCATCCTTATCCCTAATCAAGTATACAAGACAATACCTCGTACAATCATCTACGGAAGTTATAAACCATCTTTTACCACAGTGATTTTGGGTTGAACTCATGTCATCTAGGCCTAACTGAATTAATTCTAAAGGCTTAGAATTACTTTGAACATTTGTGATAAAAGGTTTTAAAGCATATTTGATTCTTCACAGATTTCACTTTTATGTTCAAAGTCCAAACTAAATTTGGGTACGCAGCCTATGCTATCCAATTAAGCATTGACTTATAAGTTTACGGTTACAAGATTACCACATAAAACAATCAATCACATAAAGAAAGCACAAGAATCAACTATGTTCACATCATCAGATTTTTCCGTTAAGCTTATATAGACCCAAAGTCCTATAACTCTTGCTTAAAAAATAACTTCCTTGTTACAACAAGTTTTCCAGATTCAATTAAGATCTTAAATCTTTTTCCATCTACAATGGAACAAGATACAAGATTCTTGCATATGCTTGGAACATGAAAACTTCATTCAATGTGAGAGTATTACAGATATGAGCTTCTGCTCGACCTTTTCCTTTTATGCAACCTCTATTGCAGATGAGTTACTCAAAAAGAGTTTCTCGACATCCCCTATCCTCTGATAGGAGGTGAACAGGTCTCTGTTTCAACAAACATTCTTGGTGGCTCCAGAGTCCACCTTCTGGTCTCTCACATTGGTTGTTAAAATAACTTCCGACATCATGTGAATAAACTCGTTCTAATTTGTTTCAACTAAATTAGCATTAACTTTCTACTTATTAAGGTTTTATGTTGTCTACACTTTACTACCGTATGGCCCGGAATTTTACAAACATAACAATCACCCTTAATTAAAGTAACGTTGGATTCAGTTTTACGAAACATACCTTTCTTATGAAGACTATGGTTAGAGTTGTGTTTGATATTCCCGCCTTTGTCAGCTATGGAAGATTTGTGTTCATCCACATGCGCCTGGTAGCCATGTTTCTTTTCAATTTCATGTCACAATCTTCGTTTATACTCTGACCACGGACACGGTAATTTCCCAATCACCTAATACACCACATCTCACAAACCTTAGTTCCGAAACGGAAGATAAAATATGAGTTTTGAAGATAATATCTAGATTTACAAACTTCGTTTGAACCACCATATCAAAAAACTCATGATTACCCCATAAAAAATACTTTAGTTAACAACAAAAGTTTGCCCGTCAGAATTTTTCAGGAACATTTGTCTGTTTTGTAAAATATCAAAAAATACTTTTACAACTCCAAAAATTCTGAAATTTTACGTGGGTAACTATCAGGATGTCTACTACGTTTTTTCAAAAGGGTTCATCGAAATTCCTTCTAGGTTAAGAGATAATCTCGAAACTCTACAGCTGACCAAAAAATTATTTTTGTTTTTCACTCCACAATTAACATCCATGATTCACAAACCAACCAACCATTTTCGATTATTACAAATTATAATGTCTTAAGATTTTTGGGTGCAATAATCAAAAACAAGGAAAAATCAAATAAGCAAAAGTTATTGATACTTAGCTCCTTTATAATGGAAGTGATCGCTTTAATGAAACGAATGAGCTCCCTATATCTCCGCAACAGCAACAAGGCAAAACTTTGGAAAAACAGAGTGAGTCACGTGTTCAACACGTTGCCCTTAAGACATTAGCGCCCGGCGACACTCAAGAGTGATGCTATAGCCCTCACAGGACGGATATCTCCAGGATAAAACACCCTACTACACCTACTACTAGCATATGTAGTAGATGCTCAACTTGAGCTTGGCAACTCCGAAAAAACCGTTAAGGAAAATCGCGAACTCTTAAGAAACGCTATAAAATATTTTCCCTTAGAGGTCCCTCTAAAATATAGAGCAACCCCTTTCTCATAGATTTTACAAAAGTAGTGAATTTCTTTATATAATGGAATAAAACAATTTAAGAAGAAAAACTCCCCGATGTGGAACTAAAAGGTTTATATAATTTCTTAAAACTACTAAAAATTGGAAACTCCACGATGTGGGACTAAAAAGTTTCATTCACAAAATAAAACAATAAATTATAATTTTTTTATTAAAACTTTAAAAAATTATTTTTTTGTTAATCCTTTTCCAACACATCACAGTCCCTTGTAAATACGATGATGCAATTATATAAGTGGTGATAAAGTTACGATGGACTTATACTCAAAAGGAATCTATGCAGTAATTTATATGGGTATTTCACATTTTCTTGGATATCCTACTTCTTATACTACCGAGAGCAGTGAAGTTTCTTATTTTCCAGTGTATGAAGACGATGTTACAACATATTCATACATTGTGAAGAATCACTGTGTTTCTCAAGGATGTTTGAATTTTTGAACGGATGGAAGTTTGAAGAAATACATTCAAATATTTTTCAAGTTCTTCGAATTCCTTTCGTCAATCTTTGTGCACACAGCGAAAATTCTACTCTTCTTCGTTATTAGAATTTTGTGGACATACCAACCTTGGAAGAAAGGGTCGAAGAGGAAATCTTACCTTTGAGATATATTTTCGCACCCAGATGCAATACCTGGCTCAACTTCCACCGGAAGATTAATATTAGGATTGTCGGTAAACTGCAATTTTCAGCAAGCTACATGGGAGCCTGGAGGGAAATTTTACTTTATTGTGTTCGATAAAATGGAAAGCTAGTTGTTAATAATTCACTCTTTGAACCCTCTGGCACGTCTCAAAAGGTATTATATGAACGCCATGCAAAGTTCAGGAAAGTTGTCACCTTGCTACGATTAAGTTGATTTTATCTGGTGTTGAAGTGAATGGCGATCACCGTGTTGGTCAAAGGAGCGTGTTCGTAGAAGATAATTACTACGAAAGAGGCAAAAGAAGTTCGCGTTCAAAACAAGCTTTGAATTATGCAAGTTTTAACAAGAGTGTTTTGGCCGGAGCTATTAGTGAAGCAGTTACATTAACTGCAATGGTTTCAAATATTACTGCGAGAAGAAAAAGGGGTGATAATTATCCTACTATATCACAAATCTTTTGTAAGGTATATATATTTTTCGTACCTGAAAGAGCAGTAGTCGACTTTAAGAGAGCACAAGAAAGGTCATCACAGAGGCAAGTATATTGAGCTATCTAATAAAGACAAAAATATCTTTGTTTGCAAGATGGATGGACAGTACACCATGCAAAAATGTACGCTACAGCAAAGAGTTAAAATAGTGGACTTTATTTTTGATCGTGGCAAATCAACACGACCCGACGATAAACTGGATAGTCTTCTGGACAAAGAAATTTTTGGGGTAAACCAAGTTGGAGGAGAAAAGAAATTAATAGTCATCACTAATATGGCAGATGTTAGAGCATTTCTCGGTTGAACCCATCAAGCGTTGGTATGTCAAGTTTGGTTGTCATATTTAGTTCCAAAACTCGAGTCGCTAACATGTAAATTACACTCAACTTCAATAGGTTAGACTAGAAATAATAAAAGTATTGTGCTCCAGTTACTCACAAAGATCTGAAGATGGATTGAAGACAACAAAGACATATCCTTCGACTTGAGGTTAGTAACTATGACTTGACTTGTTCCTTATCTATCTTGTATCTTTCAAATCTTTTAGATTGAAAACATAACAAGAAAAGTTATATTATTATGATCAAAGTGCTAAACAATTTATTGAATTACGAAGTAAAATGTTTATCTTTTAAATTTCGTAAATATAATATATTGGATGCTACTATGACTATGTATATGGGTGTGAGTGAAGATTTCATCCTAGGAAGCAATGTTTTTACATTCTTTTAAAGGAAGTAAGTTCACAAACTCGTTTGTGGATCGAAAGGAAAATTGCTAGGCTTATTGGTATTGTTATTCATTGCAAATCTATTTTGAACGACCAATATGTGTGATGTGTAGAACCAATCATAAACTTGTTTATGTACTTGGTAAAAGTATTCACGAATGCCTGACTTAAGTTGTCGGTATAACTTTTATTATTAAAACCGATCTTAAATAATTACTCAAGATGGTATGATTGATGCCTTGTAAATAGCAACTTTTATCTAGTGAAAGGGGAAGCGATCCAAGTGAGAGGTGCAGGTAAATTTACAAGAGGGAAATCGATCCTTGTAAGAGGTGCAACACATTACGGGAACGGATCCTATGAACATGTGCACCAAATACAAGTAGTTACCATAAATAAAGGAGAACAGATCTTATACACATGTGCAACAAGGGGGAAACGATCCTTTGAACATGTGCAATCGGCCTCAAAAAATCTCAACCCAATCTGAGCACGTTTTGTGTTTTTAACACAAAAATAATTCCAAACATGGAGTTTCGAATTTTCTATTGTTCTAGAAATATTATAGATACCGAAAATATATTTGGTTAATGTGGAAACGTGAATAATGTCAACATTAAGATTTGAGCATCTTATTTACATGAATTATGAAAACCGAATTTTGCTATTTATTGCATATCTTGAGAATATTTCGGTTTTGGAAATTCCTTGGTGTCCAAACTTCTTTGATCTATAAATACCTAAGTTTGCATCTCTAGCAAACTATCTTAAGAGCCAACAAAACTACCTCAGTTGTGTTGTTACTGGTGGAGCCGCCTATTGGAGTGGAGAGTACCCTAATTAGGAGAAATCTCTTACGGCCGCTCGGTTTAAAGATTTATGTTGGATCAAGAAGCTCTATTAGTACCGTAGGTGGGAAACTAGAAGATTGCATTGTTATTTTAGTTTTCGATTATTGATTTTTTTGACTAACGGTTGTTGAATCTTTGATTGCACCTAGTTTGTTTATGAGAACCTTCTCTTCTGATATAAGGCTCACTCAAACTAGATCAAAGATCAACGTTTCTACGGATCTAAGTCTTTATAGATCTGTAAGATAGATTCATTGATTTTCCATTGTTAACAGACTCCGTTCAGTGCGACAAATCAATAAGGAATCAAGTTTGTTGTTGCAGGTTGTTACTTTGAAGATTAAATCGAAGATTGAAGACTTTGAGGATTTAAAGACTTTTGTTCTTGTGTTTTAATGTTGGTGTAACTTTCTATGACTTTATTTTCCGGGATTAAAGAGGTTGTTTATAACCCTTTTTAAGATCAACAAGTACATTGTGATTTTATCATAACCCTTGTAATCAAGACTGATTATTTCGGTAATCATAGTCTTGTTTGATCTTGTAACCGAGAAACTTTGGATATGGTAACATGTCTTAAAAATAGAAGATCCTTAACTGTGTTTATATCATATTGTGATTATAAAGTGAGTTTTGTTACCAAACAGTTTATCCTTTACTGTTTGGAATACGATCCAAAGAAATCTTTTCTGATTGAAGGATTGAACCATTAAGAAGATATAATAGATTTAATTCCTAAAGAGAACGCCTGTTCTGCTAGGATATCTAGTATCAAATATCTATTGAGAACTTCGGTTCTGCTAAATATTATTAAAACTAATATCTATTGAGAACTTTGGTTCTGCTAGATATAGTCAAAACAAGAATACTGTTGAAGCTGACTAACTAGGATTTTATTCTGCTTAGTATTGTCTACACGAAGTTGCAGGTTTAATTTTTGTAGCGTCTTAATTCAATTGAGTGTTCAAAACTGGACTAGGTACCGGGGTTTTTCTACACTTTCGGTTTCCTCATTAACAAAATTCTGGTGTATGTGCTTTATTGTATTTCCACATTATAATTGTTTTTATATTATAATTAAAGTAAATACACTTGTACGTTAACTAGGCTCTTGATATTTATCTTATAAGGTTTCGATTATCAAGTGAACACTTTGTTGTTGTATTGTCTCGATTTCATATCCATAGATGATCACACAAAGTGTATTGGATCTCTCCACTTAACTTTGATATTCTCACTTTGTTAGGCCACTCCGGACTAACCCTATTTCAAGTGGACACCGTGTTAAAGTATTCCTTGAGTGATTGTATCTCCAAGAGGTTTATACACGGTAGAGATTGAATAGGTTGTGATCAAAGAAAAATATTGTGGTGTATTTGGGTACCCTCGTCTTTTCAATTGGTATCAGAGCAGGCAAACACGAAAATATCTAACAATCTGTGTTTGGCGTGATCCAACCTATAAAGTGTTGAATCAAATGTTGATTGATTCGGTTAACGTACCTCCAGGGTTTGATGGATCAAACTATCTATGGTGTAAAACGGCTATACAGTCTTTTCTTCAAGCTCATGACTTGAACACTTGGGTTTTATTATTGATGGGTATGTACACCCAAAAGTACTGGTCAACAACTCAACCACTGAGTTTAGACTAAAGGAATTGAAAGAATTCAACACTGAAGAAAAATGGCATTTGCAGCAAAATTCTTATGGATTAAACGCCATTATACATGTTGTAACTCGAGAACTCCATCATCATGTAACCAAGTGTAAAACATCAAAGGAGGCTTGGGATACTATTAATATCGTATTTGAAGGGAATGCCTCTGAAAAAGAAACTAGGCTTCAAACCCTATCTTCTAGATGGGAAAATCTTCGTATGGATGAAGAAGATACTTTTGATGGGTTTGATCAAAAACTGGCTGAAATAGTGAATGCCTCTTATTCTTTAGGAAAAACTATTTTAGATAAAGATATTGTATGTAAAATTCTAAGGTCTTTACCATCAAGATTTGAATCTAAAAATCATGCCATCATGAAATCTAATGATCTTTCCACACTATCTAGAAGCGCTCTAGTTGGTAAAATAAAGATCTTTGACCTTGAATACCAATTCAAGAATGAAGAGGGTATTACTCTTAAAACTGTAACTAAGACTTGTTCTTTGGATACAAAAACTGAGAATTGTAGTGTTGACACGGCTGCACGACAATTTAGAAAGTTATTAAGAAAAACGAAAAGGAGTTCTTCAAAAGATGCATCTTATCCTTCTCAAAAATCACAGAAATGTGTAGAGAATAGAGAACAAAATGATGGTGATATCTTTAATTGTTCCAAGGATCAAGAGAGCAAAGCTTTCACTGCAACTGTTGAATGCACGCCTGAAAAAGATATTGAAGTAACTTTAGAGTCAAAGGCACTTGAATGTGTTATAACTTTGCAAAGAAAATGAATGTCTTAAAAGGGAAATTGAGATTCTATATAAGGATATAGAACGTGTAAGAAATGGTCAAACTTATCCTGAAGTCTTGGAAGAATACATAAATAAAATTGATAAAGGTGATGATCGATCAGGTACAGAGCCAAAGACAGTCAACTGTGATCTTCGTGAAGAGAATGAAAGATTGAAAATGGAACTTGATGAATTGGAAAACGATATAGAGACTATTGGTGCTGGTGATTATCGTGAATGCATGAAAATTTATAGAGAGAAAATTGAAGAAAATCATGATCGAGAAGTGAAGCTATACACAGAGTTGTAGAATCTAAAGAACACTAAGGTAAGTAATTCTACTGCATCTGAAATAGATTATAAAGTTCAAATTGATAAATTTAAGGTTTATTTAGATAATTCTCTCGAAAAAATAAAATTATTGGAGAAAGAGAATATGAGTCTAAAAGATGACTTGAAAAAGTTCGATAGTAGCACAAAACAACTTGACTCAATGTTGAAGTTAAAAAGAGTTCCTCGTAACACTCGAGGATTGGGCTACAAAGGTAAACAAACTTTGAATGCTAAACAGGAGAAAAAGTTTGTAAAGCCTAAAGACTCTGTTGAAGAAATTGCTTCAAAATTTGCCACAAAAGATTGCTCCTCCATAAAATAAATTTTTTTAGCACCTTCATCTTCAGTAAAAAATGGAAAACGTAAATTTCGTCGAACTCCAATACAAGTGGATCCACAACAAGGTACCACTAAACAACATAATTCGTGTGTAGTTAAGCATTGCTTTTATTTTGGAAATAAAGGACACCTGGAAAGGGGTTGCAGATTCCGTAAAAGGAATGAGAAAGACATAGATGCACGAGGTTCCGCAAAATTGGCCAAACTCAATAATTCCCATCGTGGTAAATCAGGTCATCATTTTCCTAAAAATGAGCAAAAGAATTATTGTAATGATAGTTCAAAGTTTACTTACCTGGCTTCTACAAAGTTTCCTCACAATCGCTCAAACAATAAAAGGAGAGATAACTTTGTAAGGACCAGATCTGATGTTCCAAATTGGAGAAAGGCTAACTATCAGAGTTTTCAACATTTCAGTTACCCTAATGTTTCTTCAAGAAATTCATCTTGGATTTCAGGAGGAAATAATAGGAAGAACAAAGCTGCTCCTGTAAAACCCATTTCTAAATGGAGTCCAAATTCTTCTCTAAAGACAACCAGGAAAGTATCAAAATTCAGTCACAATGATGACACTCGAATTATAAGTTTCAATACTCATGACATTCAAAATATTGTGCTAAACGTTCTTGATCAAATGAATGTAGTTGCACGTTATCATCGTTATATGAGATAATTATGTCTCATATCAGTTACCTTTTTATGATTTTGTGACTTTTGATTTAGAAAATTTCATATCTAACCTTTTCGGTTCCTTAATCAAATAATCATAAAAGATGATGACAATTAATCCCTTATGTGAGTCACGATTACTATTATTATTTTATTTCTAATAAGTTGTGTATATAGTATACATATGAGTCTGTGGTATTAGCTATTTCTATTGGCACGTAATAGTTAAAAACCATTTCAACCTTTCTTTGGTAAATGTTGCTTTTGTTGTTCTTATGTCCTTGCAAAAGGATGAGAAAACAATGAGGAAAACATGATGTGAAATTTAAGGTAACAAATTTATTAGTTAATCGTTTTCTTGTCTAAGAAAAGCATGATTTTATTGCATTTTTTTTTCTTTTGCTTAACAAATTTTCGGTACAATTGATGTTTATTCAATTATTTTTGTATGGATGTTTGTGTGTGATTCAATTATTTCCGGTTAAGAAAAACTATTGTTATCTTTCTTTATGGTTTGGTATCAATGGTTTAGGCTTACGAAACTTCGGTGCAATTCCGGTACTTTAATGTCTATGTTGATTCAATTGCTTCCACTTAAGATAAATAATTATGCAAATTGATTTATTTGGTTTGTATGGATTATTTATGGCTTAACAAAAATGTTTTCGGGATCATTTGCTTAGTCCAATGAATTCCGGACAAGAGAAAATAGAGTTAATTCTGATCTTTATTTTGGTCTTGTCAAAACAAGCGATTGTACTTGTACAATCGGTTTAGCAAAAGAACTAAGGTGCTTAGTCAATTTTGAATTTTCTAAACTATTAAGGAAAAATGCTTTGGGAAATTGTTCACTTGATAAACATATTAAAACCAAATTACTTGTAGTATCGGTTTTGATAAATGGTTATCTAAAATGGTGTGCCAAACCCTCGTGCTTAACTCGTATAGCTTTGCAAGTTTTTTTTTTGTAAGATCCTTTTGGTTTGTCCTTATTTGCTCGTACCTTTGTCATTTTGTGACAAAAAGAGGGAGAAATATATGGAGTAAACAAGTGGTGTTGGCTTGTATGAGTTAGTATCACTAAGGGAAAGGACATTTGTGCTAAAACGTTTTATCCAACGAGTAGAGTGACAGAAAGACTAAGGGGGAGTAACATATCATGTGATTCTAGTTATGAGGGACTACATGAAATAAAAAAGACGTGCGGATTGAAAATCTACCTATCTTACCTTTAGGGGGAGTAGTATAGCTTTGTTATCATAATGTCAACAACGACATTTATTTTTGAATACATGCAGATTAGTATGAGTTATTTTTGTAATTCGTTTATCTCCATATGTAATAGATTTTTCTCACTAAATTGACAAAGGGGGAGATTCTTAGAGCACTACTCGGTTGAACCCACCAAGTGTTGGTATGTCAAGTTTGGTTATCATATTTAGTTCCAAAACTCGAGTCGCTAATATGTAAACTACAGTCAACTTCAATAGGTTAGACTAGAAATGATAGAAGTATTGTGCTCCGGTTACTCACAAAAATCTGAAGATGGATTGAGGACAACATAGACATCTCCTTCAGCTTCAGGTTAGTAACTATGACTTGACTTGTTCCTTATCTATCTTTTGTCTTTCAAATCTTTTAGATTGAAAACATAACATGCAGAGTTATATTATTATGATCAAAGTGCTAAGGAACTTATTGAATTACGAAGTAAAATGTTTATCTTTTGAACTTCGTAAAAGGAAGTAAGTTCACAAACTCGTTTGTGGATCGAAATGGAAATTTCTAAGATTATTGGTATTGTTATTCATTGCAAATCCATTTTGAACTTCCAATATGTGTGATGTGTAGAACCGGTCATAAACATGTTTATGTACTTGGTAAAACTATTCATGGATGCCTGACTTAAATTATTGGTAACCGATCTTAAGTAAGCACTCAATATGGTATAATTGATGCCTTGTAAATAGCAACTTTTATCTAGTTAAAGGGGAACCGATCCTAGTGAGAGGTGCAGGTAAATTTTCAAGAGGTAAATCGATCCTTGTAAGAGGTGCAACACATTAGGGGAACGTATCCTATAAGCATGTGCACCAAATACAAGTAGTTACCATAAATAAGGGGGAACCGATCCTATGCACATGTGAAACAAGTGGGAACCGATACTTTTAACATGATCAATCGGCCTCAAAAAATCTCAACCCGATCTGAGCACGCTTTTGTGTTTTTAACACAAAAATAATTCCAAAAATAGATTTTCGAATTTTCTATTATTCTAGAAATATTAGAGATACTGAAAATATATTTGGTTAATGTGGAAACGTGAATAATGTCAACATTAAGATTTGAGCATCCTATTTATAGGAATTACGAAAACCGAATTTTGCTATTTATTGCATATCTTGAAAATATTTTCGGTTTTGGAAATTCCTTGGTGTCCAAACTTCCTTGATCTATAAATACCTAAGTTTGCATATCTAGCAAACTATCCTAAGAGCTATCAAAACTACCTCAATTGTGTAATTACTAGTGGAGCCGCCTATTGGAGTGGAGAGTATCCTAATTAGGAGAAATTGCTTACGGCCGCTCGGTTTAAAGATTTCTGTGGGGATCAAGAAGCTCTATTAGTACCATTGGTGGGAAACTAGAAGATTGCATTGTTATTTTAGTTTTTGATTATTTATTTGTTTGACTAACGGATGTTGAATCTTTGATTGCACCTAGTTTTTTTATTCTTGAGAACCTTCTCTTCTGATATAAGGCTCACTCAAACTAGGTCAACGTTTCTACGGATCTAAGTTTTTCTAGATCCGTAAGATAAATTCATTGATTTTCCATTGTTAACAGACTCCGTTCTGTGCGACAAATCAATAAGGAATCAAGTTTGTGGTTGCAGGTTGTTACTTTGAAGATTAAATCGAAGATTGAAGACTTTGAAGATTTGAAGACTTTTGTTCTTGTGTTTTGATCTTGGTGTAACTTTATACGACTTGATTTTCCGGGATTAAAGAGGTTTTTTATAAACCTTTTTAAGATCAACAAGTAGATTGTGATTTTATCATAACCATTGTAATCAAGACTGATTATTTCGGTAATCATAGTCTTGTTTGATCTTGTAACCGAGGAACTTCGGATTTGGTAACAGGTCTTAAAAATAGAAGATCCTTAACTGTGTTTATATCATATTGTGATTATAAAGTGAGTTTTGTTACCAAACAGTTTATCCTTTACTGTTTGGAATACGATCTAAAGAAATCTTTTCTGATTGAAGGATTGAACCATTAAGAAGATATAATAGATTTAATTCCTAAAGAGATCGCCTGTTCTGCTAGGATATCTAGTATCAAATATCTATTGAGAACTTCGGTTCTGCTAGATATTATCAAAACTAATATCTATAGAGAACTTCGGTTCTGCTAGATATAATCAAAACAAGAAAACTGCTGAAGCTGAGTAACTAGGATTTTAGTCTACTTAGTATTGTCTATACGAAGTTGCAGGTTTACTTTTTGTATCGTCTTAATTCTATTGAGTTTTCAAAACTGGACTAGGTCCCGGGGTTTTTCTATACTTGCGGTTTCTTCGTTAACAAAATTCTGGTGTGTGTGCTTTAATTTATTTCCACATTATAATTGTTTCTATATTATAATTAAAGTAAATACACTTGTACGTTAACTATGCACTTGATATTTATCTTATAAGGTTTCGATTATCAAGTGAATACTTTGTTGTTGTAGTGTCTCATATCCATAGACGATCACACAAAGTGTATTGGATCTCTCCACTTGACTTTGATATTCTCACTTTTTAGGCCAGTCCGGACTAACCCATTTTAAGTGGACACCGTGTTGAAATATTCCTTGAGTGATTGTATCTCCAAGAGGTTTATACACGATAGATATTGAATAGGTTGTGATCAAAGAAAAAGATTATGGTGTATTTAGGTACCCTCGTCTTTTCAGTAGACATGAATATCACATTCTTTACGCCGCTTGCTGGTGCATTGTTGGTTGCGATTTTACTAGATCATACAGTTGCTGCTAGGCGTTACCTCGAATTTAGGAGACTTGGTTGGAGAATGATACTCCAATGTTTAGACCAGTGGAGAAGAAAAAAAATTAAATATGCATTCGAAGGTGAAGCTCAAAATTTTGGCATCATTAAATATTTATGGTTAGAAAGGTTAGTTTAGCACTTCAGTTTCATGGAGCGAAAATAAGAATTCCACAATAATGGATTTAATATGAATGATTTTGGACCATTTAACGGCAAACAGTTCAATGACATTATTATTTCCACTTTCTTTTCTCCACCTACTTGTGCGTTGTTGCTTGCGACAATTTTAGACTACACAGTTGATGCCAGACGTTATGTGGAGGATAGAAGACTCGGTTTGTGGATTCTATTTCCTACCAGAAATGTTGATACTAGAGTGAAAGGGGTACTCTTGGACCAGAGAAGGACTGAATTAATCGAATACACTTTCAAAGGTGTATCTCGGAAGTTGAAGACACATATATTATACTCGTGGAAGTCGTTGCTAGCATGGTTTTCATTACCAAGCCTAATAACGTGATTTTTGTCTTTGATCGGGGGAAATTTAAGCAGAACAATGCTTTGAGACACATATCTTGGATACTTCAGTTTATGATCTCTAGAGCTATGAGTTTTGTGTTCGATCGTGGTAAGACGGTTAACGTGATATCTACATTTTTCATGGAGGAAATGAAATCGTATTATTTGATGACAACTCGAAGTCTAGAGAAATATATGGAGAGAATGAAGTTTTTCTTATTATCTAACTCGAGGGCGAGTTTCTTTCAAGAAGGAGGGACTGATGTAGGACATCTGCCTATTTCAAATGTATCAACTGTCCCAGTTGATCCAATTGGTATATATCAGCAATTATAGTTGATCCATCTCGTCTGTATAAACTATTATAGTTGACCCATTAGGTTGTATCAACAATAGTTGTTGATGTGTTGCGTCTGTTTTTAGCTTACTTTCTTTGCAAGTTCTTTACTTTCCTAATTTAAGTAGAATTCATTTTTCTTTTCTTTTAGTCGGTTCTTGAGAACCTATATAAAGGATAAGCTTTCTTGTTTAGTGATACACATCATCATTATTATCAAATTAATTAAAAACAACTCTTTCAGAGTATCTATCTTTCTCAACTTTGATTTTTTTGTTTTCTCATCTTTTTATTCTCTTCTTATCACCTGCAATCTATGTATTTCTTTCACCCTTACCTGTACCACATCACTATCTAAGTCAGTCAACATCAGAACCCAACGTTATTAACTCTTCCAGTAGAATGCGCTAGAAGAAAATTACCAAAACAACACATAAACAATACTCGTATCAATGTCTCTGCACATTCAATATTATTCTGGTCTTTTCTACTTTCAATGTAATCTTTCAAGACAGCCATGGACAATGAATTGGCCTTAGAGTTCCATGCTGCACCATTATGATTTTTGATATCCAAAAAATATAAATCCTCCAGAGCAGGATATGTTAGATCACCCAACTGCAGCATAACTACTCGTTCTTTATTAGGGTCACCAGTGGGAATTCCCGTTAACATGTACCAATCTAAAGGAATGAGGCCAATTTCAAACTACCTAAAATGAAATCTCTTGGTTTTTGACCACCATCTCTCAGTTATGGCTTCAACTAAGCCTCTATCCCCATTAGAGAAATCAAACTCAAATAAAGAAGAAAAGCCACAATTGTCACAATATCGTTGTGCTCACGGATTATCTTTCACTATAATTTTGTAATAATCTTCAATATCATTCAAATTACCTCTAAATCTTAGTTTGCGAGGGTCTTTCGTAACATCTTGACATACATGGTAATCAAAATTCTTTGACGATACTCTATCCAAACGATCTAACAATTCATCCATACAAGAATCAATAACAAAAACGAAAAAAAAAAATATCAATCATACTAAATTATCATACAAATTATCATTATAATTCATTTTCATCCATATTAAATTATCCATACTAAATTATCATACAAATTATCGTTATAATTAATTTTCATCATACAACTAATCAAATTATCATACAAATTATAATTCATTTTCATCACAAAAATCAAAATTCCATTTCTATTCACTACACATAATCAAATTAAATCCCTAAAAAAAACATCACAAAAAACCAAATTAAATCATACATACGTCATACACATCATCTAAAAACGAAATATCAATCATCAATTTGATTGAAATCATAACAAAAATAAAAAACCATAAAATTTTAAACCTAAAACTTCAATTCCTTACCTTGAATGATTTCTTGGATGGAATCGTACAAAACTACCTTCAGTGGATCACAAATTCGTTATAGAATAGACCCATGGAAGCAATTCGAAAAAAAGTTCTACAACTCTTGATTTTCGACATGCATGTCCGGGAAGAAAGGGGGAGAAATGGCGGAGAAATGAAATGGGGAAGAAGATCGATCTTCTGCGTAGATATCGATTTTTCTGGGCGCTGAATGGTTCAGCGTTTAGCGTTGTTCGGTACAGCGTTGCCAACTTAGTTGACTGAGTCAAGCGATGAACTATTCAGCGCTTAGCGCTGAATAGTTCAGCGACTATCTGCTAATCTAGCAACACCACAAGGGGTTAGGAGGTTGGCGTAGCTAACGTGGATTTCCAATCTAGCTGCTAAATTAGAAGACCATAGGGGTTAGCCTAAGAAAGCTTGTAGCTAGTCTCATTTGCTTACAACGGGAAAGTAATTTATTGCAAGAGTAAAATTTAAAAACTGACATGAATAATGAACCAAAATATTATAAACCTCGTTTAATTGGGGCACCCAAAAAACAATTGGGGCTCTCATTACATGACAAAAATAAAACCTAATTTGAGTCACCCCTTAACCCAATTTTTATAAAATAGCTAAACTACTCCTAAATGATTAGTATTAAAAACTAATTATTATGTTAGATTAAAATCATATTTTAGAATTATTATTATTTATTTTTTTGAATAGAGAAGAAGAAGAGGGGGTCTTAGAGGAAAACTTAGGATGTTGGGGAAGGTTCAAACAATAAAGATGATTGTGGTGATGGTAAGATTATGCTAAATTCTCCCATGGATTGGATATATGTCACTACACAGAGAAAGAATCGTCAATGTCAATGGGTGTATACCCCAAGGACTCTACAAAGTTGTCAATGTATTGACACCAAAAATAACGACTCAAACCTACAACTTTTATAGGTTATTAAAAATCGTCAGGGTAATATGATACACCCTGACGACTCTCGGTAGAGTCGTTATTTTGTGTGTTTATACCAAGACGACTCTGAATAATTTTGGGACAGAAAAGTTGTGTTTTTTTCATCTAGGGTCATTGACGTATAAAAGGATCGTTCATAGAGGATCGTCATATGTTTCTATATTATGTTAACAACTCTAATCTAGGAAAAAAACATGAAAAACCATAAATAGGGTCGTTATCTTCCTCATCATGTACACTAACGATTTTTTATGGTCTCTATATGCATATAAAAAATCGTTACGGTTTAGGTTTGTCGGGTTGATGATCCTCTTACTGTAATTGAAAATTTTCGGGTGAAGAACTTTTTTTTTCTTGGTGTTGTTAATGGAGGAGAAGAGAAGAGTCGAAAGGGTGAGAGAGGAAGGAGTGATTTTGTTGTTTAGAACTAGAAATGAATTGGAGCTTAGGATTAAGAGTTAATAGAATTTTAAGATTTATTTTTAGTGAATGGTAAAATAGTATTTTCATAAGATTATAATACGCCCCTGAAATATTTGGGGTGCAAATAAAATGGGTAAGGCCCCCAATAGTTTTTTGGGTGCCCCAATTAAACGAGGATTATAAAGTGTAGTTATCTGGTCTGGGCTAACACTTATATCGGAAGCTCAGTCTCTTGTAATAAAATTCAAACCAAATAAATCCAAGTGGGTAACCAGTAAGTAACATTTTGGAGTTGTATGGCTGAATACACACATGTGAGTCACACATGGGGTTGCTTAAGGATAGTCCCACATGGAGGAGAACAAGTTCCATATGGTGATATATAAGTTAGATATTTTCCTACATAGTACCGAGGCCTTTTAGATTAAAACCCCACACCTAACCTCAAGGTGATCAAGTGGGGACAACATTGGTGTTATGTGGCTGAGCCCAGAGTGGGTCCGGCGGTCCTTATGGGTCCTACAAAATGGTATCAGAGAAAAGTGGAGCTGTCGGGAGTCGGACTGAAGAGTGGTTATGGAATGTCAGTCGGAAGGTCGCAGATGGAGCATCCAGTGGCAGTAATCAATTTCCGATTGGTAGAGACGGAGGTGGCGATGTGGTGTGTATTCTCGCCAAGGTGGAGATAAAACTTCCTTGGTTTTAACAGAGATTAGATTTGTTGTGTATGCCTTGAATACATGTGTAGTATTCAGTTGGGCTTAATCCTTGGACTTGGCCCAACAGTCCCTTTTGTAAACCTAGGTCAAGTATAAAAGGGGGGCTTGGGTATATAATAGAGAGAGAAACTAATGTAGTTCTTGAGAGTGATGTGAGGCAAAAAGGAGGCTATGTTTTTAAGAGGGTATTTGGGGAAAACCTTGTAAACTTGTTTGATCATCATAGTGGAATCATTTCGTCGTATTTGCAAGTGGATGTAGATCATCTTGATCGAACCACTATAAATCCTTTTTTGTATGTGTGCTTGATTTCATTTCCATTTTCATATCTTAATTGATTGTGCTAAATTGAGCCATTGATTATAACAAATTGGTAACAGAGCTCCGGGTAGAAGCGATCTACAGTTGAGGGAAGGTATGAGATTGAGAAGTTTGACGGAAGGAATGATTTCAATCTATTGAGGCTAAAGATGAGGGATATTTTGGTACAACAAGGTTTGGTGAAAACTTTGAAAGGAAAAACGTCTCTAGCAACAACATTGAAGGATGAAGAAAAGGAAGAACTCATGGAGAAAGCACATGGATTAATTTTGTTGTGTTTAAGGAATGGGGTCTTGAGAGAAGTTGCGATCGAAACGACTCCGGACGGTCTATGGAACAAGTTGGATAAAAGGTACATGACTAAATCCGTGACTAATCGTCTTTATCTTAAGAAGAAATTACATACTCTTAGAATGCATGAAGGAATGTCTATTATAGATCATATTGATGATTATAATAAAATTCTCTTGGATTTGGCAAATATTGATGTCAAAATTGAAGATGAATACCAAGCTTTAGGTTTGCTTTGTTCCTTACCACCATCTTATGATAACTTTGTTGATACCGTAATGTATGGGAAGAATACAATTTCCTTGGAAGACGTTAAGGCGGCTTTGAACTCTAAGGAGTTAAAGAAGACGGGTATTGATGGTAAAGATAATCCGGGAGATGGGTTGTTTGTAAGAGGAAGTGAAAACCAAAAGGGTGGATTTGATAGGAGTAGATCAAAGTCAAGGTCTAAATCTAAATCCGGTAAATTCTATTGCTTTCATTGTAAGGAACAAGGGCATTTCAAGAAGGATTGTCCAAAAAGGAAGAATCTTGAGAAGAATACAAACCAAGACACCGCGGCAAACGTTGAAATGGAAAGTGAGGATGGAACGGTTCTCACGGTTTATACTGAAATCTCGGATAATGGGTGGATACTTGATTCGAGTTGTACTTTTCATATGTGTCCTCATAGAGAATGGTTTTCTACTTATCAAGCTCGAGAAGGTGGAAGAGTTCGTATGGGAAACAATGTCACTTGTAAAGTGGTGGGTATAGGTACAATTCAAATTAAGATGCATGATGGTATTTTGAGGACTTTAACCAAGGTTAGGCATGTTCCGGATTTGAGAGGAAATTTGATTTCTTTGGGTACACTTGATTCAAACGGTTGCAAGTATCAAGGTGAAGGTGGAGTTATTCGTATCTCAAGAGGAAGTATTATAATAATGAAAAGTACAAGAGTTAATGGTCTTTATACACTGCAAGGTAGAACTGTAACAGGTAATCCAGTTGTATGTTCATCAATTTCAGAAGACGATACTACCAAGTTGTGGCATATGCAGTTAGGGCATATGAGTGAAAGGGGATTGGATGTTTTGAGCAAGCAAGGATTTCTTTGTGGTCATAAAACTGGTAAGCTTGATTTCTGTGAACATTGTGTCTTTGGAAAGCAGTGTAGAGTCAAGTTCAGTACAGCTATTCATAACACCAAGGGTATTTTGGATTACATTAATTTTGATCTTTGGGGTCCTTCTCGGGTGGAGTCACATGGTGGTGGTAGATATATGTTGAAATTCATTGATGATTTATCAAGGAAGGTATGGGTATTCATACTTAAACACAAAGATGAAACTTTTGTCAAGTTCAAGCAATGGAAGACTATGGTTGAGAAACAAACCGGAAGACAAATCAAGTGCTTGAGGACATACAATGGTTTGGAATTTTGTGGGGGTGAGTTCAATGAGTTCTGCAAGGATCAAGAGATTATGAGACACCGCACAGTCAGAAAAACACCACAGAAAAATGGTCTTGCAGAAAGGATGAACAAAACCATAATGAAGAAGGCACGGTGCATGCTCTCCAATGCTCGGCTACCAAGGCAGTTTTGGGCCGAAGCCGCAAACACATCAGCTTATTTAGTGAACAGATCTCCATCGACTGCTATTGAGTGTAAGACTCCAAATGAAGTTTGTACATGTTCACATGCTAATTATGAAGACTTGAAGGTTTTTGGATGTCCAGCCTATGCTCATGTGAATGAGGGGAAGCTAGAGCCTAGAGCAAAGAAGTATATATTTCTTGGGTATGCAAAGGGTGTGAAAGGCTACATGTTATGGTGTCCTGAAGAAAGATCAAAGAAGTTTCTTATCAGTAGATATGTGACATTTGATGAGCAATCGATGTTGAAGCCAAAGAATGAAGAACTAAATAGAAGAGTTGAGGAGAGTGTTGGTGATAAGATGGAGCTAGGTGACAAGTTGGAACTTGAGATACAAGTTCAAGGAAACAATGAGACTGTTGTTTTTGGTGAGGATGATCAGGAAATTGTGCAAGAGCCGGCCCAGGAATATGAAGCACAAGATCATCATTACAATCTTGTTAGAGACAGATTGAGGAGGGAAATCCGACCACCTCAGAGATATGGCCACGCTGATTTGGTTGCATATGCACTTGCAGTGGGTGAGGGCATAGATAGGGATGAGTTAAGAACCTATGAAGAAGCAATTAGTGGTGAAGAATCAACAGAATGGGGAACTTTTATGATTGAAGAAATTGAGTCTCTTGACAAGGATGTCGTTGAAGAAGGGAAGATAGCTATGCATAAGGTTCCTACATCGGACAACCTTCCAGACATGTTGACAAAGCCGGTTCCATGTATCAAGTTCAAGCATTTCTTGGACTTGGTTGGTGTCAACAAGTGTTGAGAGCCATTGTAAGGGCTAAGCGAAGACGATGAGGAAAAATGATGAATGGTGATAGTATTCAAGTCAAGGTGGAGATTTGTTGAATATGCCTTGATACATGTGTAGTATTCAGTTGGGCTTACTCCTTGGACTTGGCCCAACAATCCATTAGTCCCTTTTGTAAACCTAGGTCAAGTATAAAAGGGGGATAGGGTTTATAATAGAGAGAGAAACTAATGTAGTTCTTGAGAGATATGTGAGGCACAAAGGAGGCTATGTTCTTGAGAGGGGATTTGGATAAAACCTTGTAAACTTGTTTGATCATCATAGTGGAATCACTTCGTCGTCTTTGCAAGAGGATGTAGATCATCTTGATCGAACCACTATAAATCCTTGTGTTGTGTGTGTGCTTGATTTGATGATTTCATTTCCATTTTCATATCTTAATTGATTGTGCTAAATTGAGTTATTGGTTATAACATAACACATGAGATCCGAAAAACGAATATACTAAGACATGCACCAGCTCACCGTGTATACAACCAAAATATATTCTACGAGTCCGAGCTTAATTGATCTCAAAATTGGTTAAAAAGACCAAAACAAATAATTCCTGGGTGAAAAGGACACTTAGATTTTGATGCTGTTTAAATGGACAAAAATGTAAAAATAGGTAGGATGTAAACACTTTCATCCTGCCAATTTTCAAATACTTTTTCTTATTTTTTAATTTACACATGATGCATCCAGTTTCATCCTAGCTATTTTTTAAGTTTAAGGAAGGATGAATCCAGTTTCATCCTTGCTAAAAAAATTATATCCATTTCACCTATATTAATTTTTACTCGTCTATTTGAACCACGTTTTAAAAATATTTGGACAAATGACCCATTTTCCATTAATTGATTCGCAGGAATTAGCATTTTCAACTGTTAAACTTTTTCCTTTTTAAGTATCTCAAGATTTGAAAAGCATGGTCAGCTTGACCATTACTTTCACTATTGGTTAGACAAAGACCAGCTGGATGAATTCCACTTTAAATTCAAATCAGAGGTGGAACTAGAACAAGTAAAATACACCAGCTAGATGTAGTGAGAAATTCCTCGTGAGAATAAATTATGAACATTGCAACAATAGTCGGCGCAACTATCAACTTCCAAATAAATACCAGTACATGCCAATACAACTGGTATTATCTCACCGCTTGTTTACAAAAATGAGCACGATTGAGAATACCAAACTTCACCGTCCAAGTTAACTCTTAGCAATTGATATTCGTTTTTGGTATCAATGTAGAATGTTAACAAAAAATGGTATCATCAAAATATTAGATTTAAGTTCATAGTCGTGTACGGATTTTACGAAAAAATGATAAAAATCATGTATAACAATGTTTATCTACCGGTGCCGATGGATCCCCACTCATAAAATAATACCACTAACTAAATACAGGTGCGGGTGGCGTCCTGCCTATGAAACTCAAAATGTGATTTCACAAATACCTTACAGATTATTATAGAGAACTATTCATACTAGTCATGGTTAAGAAATCACAAAATTGGTTAAAAAGACCAAAATCAATAATTTCTAGGCGAAAGGACACTTAGATTTTGATATTGTTTTAATGGACAAAAATATAAAAATAGCCAGGATGTAAACAGTTTCATCCTGCCAATTTTCAAATACATTTTTTTATTTTTTAATTTACACAGGATGCATCCAATTTCATCCTCGCTATATTTTAAGTTTAAGTCAGGATGAATACAGTTTCATCCTTGCTAACTTTTTTTTGTCCATTTCACCCGTACTAATTTTTACTCGTCCATTTGAACCATGTTCTAAAAATATCTGGACAAATGACCCATTTTCCGTTAAGAAATTGGGTACTTAGCTTAGGATTAGCCGAAACCTAAGCTTTAATTAGTATAGCTACTGCCATACCGTTGTTCAAGGTCGCATATTATACTTTTCCATATAGAAGAAAGACCAAATAAAAGTTAATACCTTTTCTGGTTGTTTCTTTGGTTCGAAGATAGGATATAAAAGGGACTGAATGAATTAGAGCATAAAACTTACTTGTGATTTTCTCCTTCTTCATTTTTGTGATTTTCTTTATTTTTTTTGACCTTAAAAGTATAAAAACTTACTTGTGACGGAAATTTGCTTTAAGATTCTCCTTCTTATGGAATTTTCAGAATGAAATAGTTTCAGGAGTGATGATAGCAACTCGGAAAAAGTTGGTCATTGAGCTAATCTGTGTGTATTACATTTTTGGGATAAGAAACCAGGAGTAATTGATATTGCCATCGAAAGGACTACAGCTAAGTTTATGCAATTAAAAGCCAGAAATATTATAGCAAAGCCATAATATGTATGAAACAGGACATGATAATTACTATGAGCATTGAGCAGTACTGGGTGAGATTTTTTTTTAATTGGTGAAACACTATATTTCAAGAAAAATAATAAGGATATATTTCAAAAAGCAGGTAAGGTAAGTTATCTGATCACGTAACTATGCTAAAATGTCGTCTGTTTATAAATTTTCCTTTGACCTAAATAACCTCGCGTTTTTAGGGCCACTCAAAAGGATTTAGGGGCCAACAATAAAACAAAAAAGGTCATCCAAAGGGAAAATGTAGCCATCCCTTATTTCGCGTAATTCGTAATGGCGAAATTACCCATATATATTCGGAGGATATGATAACATTGTTATCCTCCGATTGTAATCGGAAGCCAAAATATTACCCAGACTCCCGATTGTAGTCGGTGCAGTATTAGAATGATTTCTGTTTCATTTTTTCCATTTCTTTTTCATTTTTGAGTTGTTAGAGTTATAGAGAAGAATGTGAAGGAAAAAAGGGAAAACCCATTTTATCACTACAAAAATGGATGGATATGAAGAAGAAGGTGAGAATCATGGCGAAGAACAAAATGTTGAGGGTTCACGACCGTTTAGAGAAGACGATTTGGGGTATATGTTGAATGATCCAAACTTTTGTGGAGAGGAAAACCTAGACGACCCTTTCATGAAAGAAAATGGAGAATCGCCTGATATTGAAGCTAACGATGCATGTAAAACACAGGTATTGTGTTAAGAAACTCAAATACTCGATTTGCATGCGTTTGTGTGCTTTTGTAAACAAGAAAAACCGATTATTGCATGCATTGAATGCCATGAACTATCCAGATTCGGTAGATAATTTCTCGAATAAACTTACGAATATAACACACTGAGTACCAAATATGTATATTCGGTAGTTCCAAGATAGTAGTTTACTGCCGAATATGAGAAAAAACCCCAAACTGGTTTTCCAAAAAAATCTACATTCGGTAGTTATGTAGAGTTATTTTCCCCCGAATGGCCCCAAAAACGAATTCCTCAAAAAATTTCAAAACTCAGTATTCTTATCCTTTACAATCGGTAATAGTTTAACATTATTTGACTGCCGAATATAACAGTGGCCTCAAAATAAAATTTCCGAAAACTTGAAAATCGGATGTTTATCGATTAAAGTTATCTCCCGGTTATTTATATTCGGCTGTTTTACTATATATTTTAGTTTCCGATTATATCATTTTTTGCACTCAGTAAACTGTGTACATTCATTTGCATAAATCGGGTGTTTTGGATAATCGATAGGATTCCGAATATAGTATATTCGGAAATTTGACTTATTTAATAACCTCTGATTATTGTATAATAATTTGTTGCTTTCATATGCAGGCCAATGAAGAGTTTGTTGATGATTTCTATTTGAGGCCCGACACTTCCCTATACTATGCAAACGATTTGGTATACTCATTACTACTTTTTTTTTTCAAAATTTATATGTTAAATGGTTATGCTTATTAGATTTGTTTTGTTTTATGCACGTTTAGACATTTGGAAGTAAGAAGGAGGCAAAGGAATGGCTTATGAACAAGGCAAAAGATAACATGTGCGTGGTAGTTCAAAATAATCATGTTAGTGACACTCGATTTGAAATGATTTGCGAGCGAGGTGGGACGCGAAAGAGTCACGAGGGAAAGAATAGTAAGTACGTACGGAAGACGAATAGGAAATACCGAAGCAATACCAAGAAGATAGGATGCCCATTTAAGATTGTCTTCTATAAGCCCGATGGTATTAAAGGTAAAGAGTATAAAATGTATAAAGTTGATAACGGTTTTCACAACCATGATGATCCGTTGGATTTAATTGGACATGTAATGGTTTCCAAGTTAAAACCACATCAAATGCAGACGGTGAGGTCTATGCGGATCCAAAAAGCGAGTGCGATCTTAAGTAAAATAAAGGCGGACGACCCCAACAACTTGTCTTCTTTGTCTACAATTAAGTCGGCCCTAACTACGATCAAAAGGACTGAATGGGATGGTAGAACGGTCATGCAACAATCGGAGTGGTTAGCGGAGTTACACGGCTACACCTTGAGAAGGGAAGAAAATGATGGTATAGTGGTTCGTATTTTCTTGGCACATCCCGAAATGATCCAATTGGCTCAATGCTTTCATCAAATTTTGTTGATAGATGCTACTTATAAGACAAACAAGTATAACATGCCGTTGTTGAACATTGCTTTCCATACTTCGGACAAAAACACGTTTACGATTGCATGGGGTTTAATGGATCATGAGAACAATGTGAGTTTCATTTGGATGTTGGAGACGTTGATGTCCATTTATAACGGTGATAATTTTCCAAGGGTTATTGTAACGGATAACGATCAAGCCTTAATGCATGCAATAGCGGTAGTGTTTCCGGAAGCCCAAAACTTGCAATGTACGTGGCACATTCAATGCAATCTCAAAACCAATTTCCATCATTATTTCCAAGCTAAAAGACCAAGGAAGGGTACCAAGAGGTCAAAGGAAGAGGATGACCGCATTAGTAAATTAACCGTGGAAGAACGTAAGGAAGAGGATAGGCTATTTGAAGAAAAGTGGAAGGAGGATGGAATTATTTGGAAAATGTTCATGAAAGCATGGGACAAAATCGTTTGGTTGATGACCTAGGAAATTTACGAATGTAACTTGAAGAAATTTGAGGATGAATACGGCACGGACTACCCAAAACCGGTTGAGTATTGTAAAAAACAATGGTTAACGATTAAGGAGAGGTTTGTGTTTGCATGGACATATGAATATCGTAACTTCAAGAACGAGGCGACAAGCATTGCGGAGGGGTCTCATGGTCGACTAAAGAAAATACTAATTGGTAGTCAAAATGGAGTTGTGTCGATCCAAGAAGCAATCCATGAATTCACCAATCGTGATCTCGTAAAGATTAGGAAATGTATGCAATTTAGTGTACACCAATTCCCGATGGAACATATTAAGGAAAAATTTCTTCTAAGGGGAGTTGTTCATAAAGTTTCAAGATGGGCAATAAATCGCATGATCAAACAATTGAAGTTATATAAAACTTATGATGACGAGAATACGGTTTGTGTTTGCAAGGATATGATAGGTATTGGACTCCCGTGTCGTCATAAGTTGGGTAGGTATGTTGAAGTGATTGACATCGATGATATTCACCCATTTTGGAAGCAATTAAATTTCACTTCGAACACCCCGGTAGTTGATGGTCCGTCTTTCTTGGAGTCGGAACAACAGTATTATAACACTTCAATCCGATTAATCATATTCGGGAATTCCATATTTTATCAAACCGCCGATTAATATTAAAAATTTGAATTTACAGCACTCAAACATCACATGTTATTCTTTTTTCCAGTCCGAGATGCAACAATCAATGCGGCTTCGAAATGTAGAAACGACTCTCCTCTCCACTTGGAATAAGCATCTTGTGCCGCAAACCTGTCGTCTCTGTGCCTAGCAAGAATACGGTTGTACTCGGTGCACAATTTTATAACATGGTGCACCCTTGAAGAAACATGGGATGGTTCATAATTGTGGCGTGGCTTCTTGTACTTACCAACAAAAGGACCCAATGAAACGTTAATCCAAAATATACGATCGTCCTGCTGTTCTTTGGGTAGATCTTTCACAATGTAATAATTTTTTATCCATTCGGTCTCTTCCTCAACTTGTTTTAATCTTTCTCTATGATGGAATTGTTCTTCACCTCGCTTCTTAGCCTTGATTTCCTCTTCCTCCTCCTTCGTTGCCACTAATGATGGTTTAATTTTTTTGGGTTGTTTGTTCCTTTTTTGTATTTCTTCTTCCATTGCTGCAATTGATGTAGTTGTTCGCTTGCATCTTCGAAGTATGTTGTCAATTGATGATGGACTTGCCATTGAAAAGGTTTTTCATTCTGATTTTTTACTAAATAATAACTGAGAGGGGTTACCCTCCTTATATATATTAGAGTTCCAACGGCTCTAATTTTTGAAAATATGGTCGTTGAGGTTTCTGAAAATATGGCCGTTGAGGTTTCGTACCAATGATGCACTACAATCGGTTGCTAACGATACACGTATTCCCTCCGAATAAAACATTCGGAGGATAATTTTTTTTGTAAAGTTCCGAATGAACGATGGCCCAAAAATCAGAATTTGGGAAAAACTGATACTTTTCAAATTTTGAACTTGAAATAATCGGAAGGTAACTCAGTTACCATAACTTCCGAATATGGGGTGTCTAACCTTCTATATTGGCCCTTGGAACCACCTAGAGCCATGGCATGGTTTGTTTTGAACTTGTAATATTCGGAGGATAATTTTTTTTGTAAAGTTCCGAATGTACGATGGCCCAAAAATCAGAATTTGGGAAAAACTGATACTTTTCAAATTTTGAACTTGAAATAATCGGAAGGTAACTCAGTTACCAGAACTTCCGAATATGGGGTGTCTAACCTTCTATATTGGCCCTTGGAACCACCTAGAGCCATGGCATGGTTTGTTTTGAACTTGCAATATTCGGAGGATAATTTTTTTTGTAAAGTTCCGAATGAACGATGGCCCAAACATCAGAATTTGGGAAAAACTGATACTTTTCAAATTTTGAAATTCAAATAATCGGAAGTTAACTTAGTTACCAAAATTTTCGAATGTACCACACAAATCATTGTCATTTGAACTTGTCTAACTTAGTTACCCAAACTTCCGAATGTACAACACAAATCATTGTTATTTATCTGCTCTTCTTTACTTTACGACCGTGACTACCTCCCAGTCCTGCACGACCACGAGTTTGAGCACTTTCAGTTGGAGCAGCTTCAGTTGGAGCATCTTCAGCGCTCGATGAAGCTCGAGTTCTTTTACCCGTCTTTGATACTGCCACCTTGGGCTGATGCATCTTCGTGACTTTCTCCCCAAACTGGGCAGCATAATCTTCGTTATCCATATTATCAACTAGATCTCTAGCCTCTTGGATCTTCTCAGCTGGCATGGGATCTCCGCTCTTCAGGCATGCAGTTAACATTTTGGAAACACGCTTGAACCTATTCACCTGTTTTTTATACGTAATGACATAACATCAAACGGTAATTACCTAAGATTTATAGGAGTAATATAAAATTAACAAAAATATAAGAACACGCACCAGTCTATCATAACCAGCTGGTTTGTCTTTGATGATACAATTATAACTTGAACCCGCCACAGTAGTGTTGGATTTGATTTCACGGATAACCAAAGGATGTGATACCTTGTTATACCAACTCATATAGTCTTGAGAATTTTCATCATCTCGGGTGGTTCGTCTACCAGTGTCGATAATGAAGTCATTCCTCTTATCCCAGTTATCAAGAACAGTAGGTGGGCCTGTGTGAACAATCGTGAGATTATCACCACTAGAAGAGCACAACTCCAACTCCAATTTGTAGTAATCCCCCATTTTCTCCACAGGTTGCTGTTGTATATACCCGTGTTGTCGCATAACCCTAGAGGGGTTATACATCACATATCCTGTGGGGTGCCACAACGGTCCAAAATAAAGGGACAAGTCCGACCGAACATTTATATGCCCATTGGCTCGATCTTCCTTGTATGGATCAAAGCATACGTCCGAGGCCTTCAATTGGTCCAAAATCTCCCTCATGCGAATCAACTGCTGCTCTTTTGTCCTAGAACGGTTGTCTTCAAATATATACTTTGTTCCTCTAGGAGTACCTTTGCACCACCCCGGGTTCTCTCCGGCCAACTTCTGGATAGGGAAGTGGTCATAGATCCATGCCTATATACATAAGAAACCAAGTTTTAGTAAATAGATTGTATATATTCGGTAGTAATTTCCAAACTTTATTTCCGATTATATATAATCGGAAATAAAACTGAATACCTATCCACCGAATACCAAACATTCGGAAATAGAGATGGATCATTTCCTACCGAATATGTGTCATTTGGAGTTCAGTAACCTATAGTTTTTCTGGCCTGTATATTCGGTTCTAATATCAAAAGAATATTTCCGATTGTATATAATCGGAAAACAAAGTAAGTACCTAACCACCGAATAACCAACATTCAGGAAAAGAGATGGATCATTTCCTACCGAATATGCGTCATTTGGAGTTCAATAACCTATAGTTTTTCTGGCATGTATATTCGGTTCTAATATCAAAATAATATTTCCCATTGTATATAATCGGAAAACAAAGTAAGTACCTTACCACCGAATAACCAACATTCGGGAAAAGAGATGGATAATTTCCTACCGACTATGCGTCATTTGGAGTTATGGATATGCATCATATGTATTGTCTACCGAATAACTATAGAGTGAGTTATAGAGTTAAAGAAAAAACCTGCAATAGAGCCACGTTCCCGGCAACTTGGCAGGTTCCTAGCCTCGAAGCCTTTCTCAACTCTTCCATCAAGAATGCTAGGTATGCCGTTCCCCAAGAATAGTCACCGACTTCATGGAGAGGATCCAAAAGTTGTATAAGGTTGGCGTCGATCCGGTTGCCAGAAGTATTGGGGAATATGACACATCGCAATACACAAAGGAGATATGCGGTGGCAGCGTGGTTCACCAGTTAACGTTCCATTCTTTTCCTTCTCCAAGGTGCCTCGAAACATATTCATCAAAGCTGTAATGTTGATCTATCTTGTTCTGTAACTTGCATGCCTCCTAAACTCTGTTGTTGTTGTCTCTTCATCCCAACCTAAGCACTTTTTAGTTAGAGCATAAAGTTGTGCCCAACTTAACTGCTTTGTGTAGTTATACTTCACAGCTGTGCCTTGGTCGGGAAGGTTAAGAATCTGCACAACATCATCCGGAGTAATCGTCATCTCCCCAAACGGCATATGGAAAGTATCGGTCTCAGGATACATTCTCTCCACGAACGCCGATATGGCCACACGATCATGTTCCAACAATGAATTCTCGGCGGCATTAGCTAACCCCGAGTTGGCAACAATTGACTTGAACCTTTCACATTCACCGGATAAAGGCCACGCAAGCATTTTTGTTGGTGCGACGGTAGGTTTGAGTAGACGGACCGCATCTTGATGATCCTATTAAAGTACATAAAAAAATCCTTAATACAAATATTACGATATAACACATAGACAATACATTAATAAAAAATAGTAATTTTATTACCTCGGTTTCGTATATTTCTCTGGCCCATGAGTCTTTGTATCCAAATAACAATTTTTCTCCATCCGCCGGTAGCCCAAGGATTGTGCCTGCTAGAATACCCTTCTTCTTCAAGTGATGAGGGACAAGATGTGATGCTTTCTTAGCAATATCCTTCTTTACACCATCTTTTCCTTTTTTGGCTTTTTGGGTACCACTTGGTTGTCCTTCTTCTTCTACTCTTGGCACTGGATCAACTGGTTCAATTTCATGGTGGGGTGTAACTTGTGGAGCAGTTGGTTCTACACTTTTTTGAGCGGCTTGTTCAACACTTGGTTGCACCCCTTGTTCACTGCCTTGTTGTTCTACACTTTGTTCAGCACTTGGTTGCACTCCTTGTTGACTGCTTTGTTCTTGTAAGCTTTGTTGAGCACTTGAATTATCTTTGGCGCTCCTTTCCCTCCTAGCACTAGCTGTCACTTTCTTCTTCCTTTCTCGACTTTTTATAAACAACAAAGAAAGGAACAATATTTACATACTATACAATCGGAAGACAAACTATGGAACTATAACCCGAATGTACACATTCGGACGTGAGAAGACACACATTGTTCCCGAATACAAAACAATCGAAAGCTAACTAAACATATTTACAACCGAATATGCATCAATTGGAGTTCAGAAGCTCTAAATTTTTCATCCTACACAATCGGAAGACAAAGTACACAACTATAACCCGAATGAACAACTTCGGAAGTAAGAAGACACATATTTTTCCCGAATGAAAAACAATCGGAATATAACTAAACATGTTTACAACCGAATATTCATCAACTGGAGTTCATAAACTCTAAAATTTTATCCTACACAATCGGAGGTATAAAACATTATATTGTCTTCTGAATAAATACTGGCCCCAAAATGGGATTTTTCCTATATCAGAAATTTTGAGATTTTTTCAATATATATATTCGGTAGTGAGTGTACTTCCGAATACTGTGTGTCTACTTAAATATATTCGGAAGCCAAAAAATTCATCAAACCACCGATTATTACCAGTTTGTATCCAGGAAGATATGGCCAACAATATTCGGCAGATAACCAACAAATATATCTCCCGAATACTGTCGATGTTCTTGAGAAACGAAGAACACGACTACATTCGGAAGTAAATAAGCATGAACATCGCCCGAATCTGGACAAAAAACCGAAAACCCTAGAAATTTTTTTTCTCGATTAGTCGAATTAAAGCGAAATAAACACAAAAAATGATAAATTCTTACCTAATTGGGGCCATTTGAAGTTGACGAAGTGTTTGACTATCGGAATCGCCACCACCGACTACATTGCCGGGTACTTGTTCTTCGCGTTCTTCTTCATTTGCAGCAAGAATTTCTTTATTTCTTGCTAAAATCCCAATCTTTGGATCGATACCCCGAGCAACATTTTTGGTTCTAGGTCTATGGGTTTCATTTCCCTTATCCATTGTTTTATAAACGAATCGACGATGTTTTGATTTTACGATTCGCGGCGATGTTTCAGTTGAACGAGGGAAAGTTTTTTTTCTTCCACAATCGGAAGATATGAAACTGGAAGAAGAAGAGTTGAACTGACTAGAATTTTTTTTGATTTTGTTTTCATACGGTTTTACCAGAAGGGCATTTATGTAACTTCAATATCATATAGGGTACCCCTTAACTAGAGTCTTTGGATGGGTATAAATTGATGGCCTCTAAATCCTTTTGAGTGGCCCCTAAAAACGCGAGGCTAAATAAACCTAGCATTTTTAGGGGCCTCCCAAAAGGAATTAGGGGCCAACAATAAGACAAAATAGGATCATCCGAACGTAAATTGAAGCTAGCTCTTATCTCGTGTATTTCATAATGACAAAATTACCCTTCCACAATCTGTAGTTAATACTACAATCGGTAGTTTAACTATAATCGGTAGTAAAGTGTGTTACTTTAACCTCCAAATGTATTCAGTTTTCAAATTTTGGTACTACCATAATCGGTAGTAAATTTAACTTCCGAATGTATATTGTCCCCAAAATGAGATTTTGCCAAAATCCTAAAATTTTCAAACTTTGGTACTACCATAATCGGTAGTAAAGTGTGTTACTTTAACCTCCGAATATGCTAAATTTTCGAATTTTAGCACTACCATAATCGGTAGTAAATTTAACTTCCGAACGTATATTGGCCCCAAAATGAGATTTTGCCAAAATCCTAAAATTTTTGAACTTTGGTACTACCGTAATCGGTAGTAAAGTGTGTTACTTTAACCTCCGAATATATTCAATTTTCGAATATTAGTACTACCATAATCGGTAATAAATTTGACTTCCGAATGCATATTGGCCCCAAAATATGATTTTGCCAAAATCCTAAAATTTTCGAACTTTGGTACTACCATAATCGGTAGTAAAGTGTGTTACTTTAACCTCCGAATATACTAAATTTTCGAATTTTAGTACTATCATAATCGGAAATGAATTGTGTTAATAAGTGATGCTTATTATCTGCCGATTGTGTTCATGGCCTCAAATTCAAATTTTCAAAACTTAACAAAAATTTCAAAATTTTTTACTTTCACAATCGGTAGTTAATGGTGTTCATTATCTATCGATTGTGCGTAACGTTTTGTACAGAGAAATTTAATTTTTAGAATCAAGAATAATCGGTAGATATCGATCAATTTACCTACCGATTATGGTTGATGTTCTTAAGAAACGAAGAACATCAACCATAATCGGTAGGTAAAATAGATTATTATCTACCGATTATGTTTCTGCTAGTGTAAATCCAAGAACATCAACCATAATCGGTAGGTAAAATAGATAGTTATCTACCGATTATGTTTCTGCTACTGTAAATCCAAGAAAATTTTCGGATCAAATTTTTGATTTCAAGTAATCAAATCCTAATTTTGAATCACAACTACTATCATCTATTCATTTTGTTTGTTGAACTCCTTTTTTTTTTATGTTCTAAGTTTCAACTTTAAGGTTAATGGATTTTGGGTTTTAATTTTAAACAATCAATCATAACATTTGTTTGATCGATGATCTTTGTTTTCAATCAAAATTAAAGTGATGGAAAAAAATTTCAATGGGTGGAAAAGAGAAGAAGAAGTGGAATGATATGATTATGAAAATAAAGAATATAGGTTTAGATTTAGTATAAAGGTGAAGGACAATATAGACAATTTTTTATTTTTAAGACATCCCTTAACCTCCTTCAATGGATGGGAATAAAAAAGTGGCCCCTAATTTCTTTTGAGTGGCCCCTAAAAACGCAAGGTAAATAAACAGACATTGTCCGACTCCTTAAGAAAAGCGATCAAAGATTTAATGCAGCTAACCCATCGCAGCAAGTACTGGGTAAGATTACCAAGTGAAAATTACTAAAACTTTGTCAATTTTTTTTAGGTACACTTCAGTAGTATGTCTGTTTGTAGCTTCTGCTGGCGCCTTAACGATGACCTACACATCAAAGGAACTATTTAGGTACTGCCCTACAATGACAATTCATTATACTTCGCTCAATATTCTCTCAGTTGTATCCAGCGCCTTAGTCTTGAATGGAAGGGGTCTCGGTTCTCGTGGTAAATCCGAATTTATGACTTTCAGTACTACAAGTTTTGTGTTGGGCCTAGTAATAACCTACTTGCCATCTGAATTTTGTCCGGTGACACTAATGAAGAAAGAAACGGGACCCAAAATCTACATCGCCACTGACCCATGTCTATCAATATTTATCTCATAGTATTTTTTGTGATTCAATATCTAAATCATACTCAAAAAATGCTTTTATGGTCGTAAGTAAATATGCAATTTTCTCAGAAAAAAGACTCTGAAGAAATCATAAATTATGGCTATAGCACAATATCTACTTTGTAACTTGAATCCTAATTTAGTAGGATCAGAGATGATGAATCCTTGACGGATATTTTATGAATGTCATGAGCCACAGGTCAAAGAAATGAGCAAAGGCCTCTGTTTTATTTTCGTTTTGATAAACACTATTTAATTTCTCGATGGAAATGGAATTTGATTTTGAAACTTGAAAGCCACTATACCGTGGGATGTTCAAAGTTACATATGTTGCACCATCATTTTTAGTAGGATCAGGACTTGAATGTGGGAGTAGGTTAAACGTATAAACATTTCAAACAAAACAAAATTCTATTATGATGCCTTTTCTCCATCCTAAGTATATGTTTGCTTCACGTATCCAAAAACAATGTAACTGAAAATGTAGATATTTGTCCAAGTTCAAACTTTTCATTTGAGATAAGTCATGTTAGTAACTTGAAGACAACCACACCTGGAAAACTTGATCAAATCCACATTTAGAACTAATCTCAGGTCCATCTCTAATACGCAAATAACATATGCCATATGAATATTTAATATTTAATAAGTTTCTGATCTCCTTAAAATTGAAAAACATTCTTATTAAAAAAAAATGCATTTTGTATACAACAATATGCACCAACAAGTATAATATCCTCATTTTTCTTTTTTTTCTTGGACCTTATGGTTAGCTAGGAATGATCTAATATACCGCCAAAAACAAACAATTACAGCCGAAATTTTAATCCGGGCTCAAAAACTGCAACAAGAGTTCACTGCGGCACTAGATTCCTTACCTCCGGTACTATCAGGGGATGCACCGATATATAACCACCCAAGAGGAGACAAAAGGATATCTACAATATTAGTAGGATGGTCAACTCCAAACATCAATTGGATTAAGATTAACAAAGATGGAGCAGCCACAGGTCACCCAGGTTTTGCGGGAGAAGGATTCATCTGCAGAGATTCCGATGCTGGAACTTTAATGGCTTTAGCTCAACCTTTGGGAATTATGACTTCCTTAACCGCAGAAACTTGGGCTCTACCATTGGCTTCAAGAACGGAAACAAAAAGACAATGGCTAAAAGTTCTCTTTGAAACTGACTCATAAAACCTTTTGGCTTCATCACATCCTCTACTCCACCTCCTTGGCATATTTCAGGGATGACTGATGAAAAAAATATAGATTCAGACAGATCCCACATGCTGTTATTCAACACAACTACAGGGAAGGAAACCAAGCAGCAGATGGTTTGGCCAATCATGCGACAGATGGAAGTCAATTGGGAAACTCATCAACCAAAATATGGGACCAGGCAATCCAGCTTTTTATTAGTCAAATTTATTTCATTATTCCAAGGATACCACATACCCACGACAAATTGTAAACTAATTTCCTATCAATAAATTGCATGCTTCAAAAGAGAAAGTAACAAGATAGCTTAATATACTAGTGGTTTATATATGAAAAGAAATAAAAGTAGCATGATTCATTAGGAGGCACTAGATTTGTGCCCGTGCTAAGCACCGGGTTTCCCCCCCTAACTTAGCATGTAAGCAGATTCACCCCGCCCCGTGGAGATGCTTTTCTTTTTTGGATTTGGCATGCACCGCGCAAATACATTTAATATGTGGACAAAAACTAGGAAAACGTATGGATTTTATTTATTTTACCTTTTATTTTCGTAAAAAATATATTTAAAATGCATTGTTTCTCTGTTTATGTATTAATTTGGAAAAGAGAATTCGAATTTGATATAGGTACGACTTCCTAATATATTTAAATTTATGTATCTAAAGGCTTCAACAACCAAATGATTAAACTAATCATATGTTACCAAATTTCTTCACCAGAATTTCAACGTGGGTAGGGCTGTCAATGGATGCTAACGTAACGGAAATAGGCTCTGCCGCTGCCATTGCCATTAAAAGTTAGCGGATATCCGTTATCCGTTCATTTCCGGCGGAAATAGGAAATTCAAAAACTTTACCGCTACGTTGGACTTACCGGATAACGGATATTTTTTCGCTGCCATCCGGTATGTCACAGGACAACCACAAAACAGGCTAAAAACACATAACAAGTACACATAACAGCTTTAAAATCCAACAAAACAGGTTCTAAATCCATGCCACACCAAAAAAAGACATACAAATGTTCATGCCACACAAGAAAACAAATCCATAATCTTCATGTTTTTTTTGCAAAAAAAAGACATCTCCATCTCCATTTGAGTCAACAACTGCAAATGCATTCCTCCTCCATCTCCAGATTCTCCTCTGCCAAGTCCCAAGTGCCAACTGCATCTGCAAATGCATTTACCTTACTCCTTAGTCCTGAACTTCTGTATTTTGAAAGAAAAATCAAAAGTGTTAGACATTTTAAGCTGGCAATGTCATTGTCAGTGCAATAAGCCAATAAATTGCAAAAAAGAAAGAAAGATTAAGATGTACCTGTAACACAACTATCACTATCACTGAGAGTGAGATCTGGCAGCCAATCACCCAAACAAAGCAATGCTTCAACAAGGTCTGGAGCTAATGAACTCCTGTGAGATGTGGCATCCAATCACCCAAACACAGCTATCAGTACCCCAACCTCCTTCCCACCTTTTACTTTCTTCTTTCCAACCTTCCTTTCAAAATCAACCCATACATCAGACCTTACTGAGCGCATTTTTTTCTTCTCTTCAACTATAACTGGGTCTTCATATACTTCTACATCTTCTTCTTCTTCTTCTTCTTCTTCTTCTTCTTCTTCTTCTCTATGACGAATCGCAGGTGTAATAGAAGCAGATGTTGAATTCACTCCAAAAGCTTGAACTTGGTTGGATGCAGCAGCAGCAGTAGGTAAATGTGATGCAACTGAAAAAGAGAGATTTTGTGAAGACCCAACATGGTTTGATGCTCCTCTTTCGCTTTGGGACATGATTAATTTCACAAATCTGAAATTGTGAACCCTAATTTCAGAAACCCTAAATTGAAAATTGAGTTTTGAAGATTGAAATTAAACTCAAAGGAAACTGAAGAAGAGAACCCTGGTTTCTAATCAGTAATCACACAGAGAATATGATGATTTCTAAGGCAGAGAAGACAATGCTTGATTCAGCATCCCTAGTTTTCTCTCTTTTTCTCTCTGAGTTCTCTGTTGTGTCGATAAAACTGAAGTGAAGAATGAGATAAACCAAACATAATAACTCTAGGTATAAGAATTTACACGTGCAGTACGCATGTTTCCGGATAACGGAACTAAACCTAACGTAAATACACGGTTCCACTACCGTTACGTTAATAATGGATTATCCGTTAGCTTATCGGTATCGGATATCCGTTTACCACTATGTCGGATGATAGCAGTAACGGCTAACGGATTATCGGTATCGGATGTCGGCTAATCGGTATCCATTGACAGGCCTAAACGTGGGCTTTATTTGTCTAAGCCTTCGAATCTTTAGATTAGGCAATCCAAAAAATCCTTTAAATGCCATGTCTGAAGCATTAGAAAATTTGTACTTCAAAGTTTCCAAGCAAGCCTTACGTTTTCAAATTAAAATCACTACATGTCTAACAAATCATCAAACAAAATGTACAAATTGCAAGAACATCAAGAATTAAATTATCCAAGATATATTTTTGTGGAACTGAAAATTGCATTAATATCTGACTTATCCTAAAAAAATGTATTTAGAACCATAGGTATACACGCACCAAGATTGCCCACTCTTCGCCCTTGTGTCGCAGTTCAAATAAATGCGAAGGAAGTTGCACCTAATCCTCACATGTAGGAATATAACATTAGTATTTAGGAGCAACACAATTCTAGACACAACCAACGCGGAACTGTAACCAAGGACAGGACAACAACCCTGGAGATTCCATTAACCAAGGATGGATGGCATTTGCCAGGTGAACGCGTAGGGGACATTCATGAAACGTATATCACTGGAGTTTCTGGCTTGTAAGTACTATGGTAAGCAACCCCCACACTCAGTACCTCAAGCTATGAACTTATAAAACGTTGTTTGGTTGTAAGCAATGAATAAATAAGATAAATACACCATTGAGCATATCCTTTTATGTCTAGAAAATAAAGGTAATTCGTACCTCAAGCTATGAAGTGTAAGATGAAATTAACAATTTGGAAGTAACATTAAATTTAAGGAACACAAAATTGATCACCAGTTACCTTTTAGAATGACTCCATCTCCATGACCGAAGCATCGATGGGATATTAAAAACTGATATGAAAGAAACACCATTCAACCTATCCTTCGATTTGCGAACTTTTGATCAAAATCAAGACCTAAATAATGTATGAAACCTCTAAAAAAACCAAAAGTCCGTACCTCAATCGGTCGATCAATCGCCGTCAATTCGATGAAAGATATAAACTGGATTGCACATGCACTGTGTACACTGTCATGTTGTATTGCAACCCAAGTCTTAAGATAAGGACCTCAATGTTACGAATCATCAAATCTAAGTAAATTCATTCCTGAACTGTACAAATTAGCAAAAACAAAATCACATGCACAAATATAGCACTATGATTCAAGACATAAAACGTACCTACCTTTTCTCTTGGACCCCAAAGACTTCGTCATCGAGTATATGAACTTCCCGATGCATCCCCTTTCCTGTTGGAGATCAGCACACACTACAATGACATGTATATTCAAATAGAGGCGTGAAGTCAAAATTCAAACTCAAAGCTATGTATAATTAAGCCGTAACAAAATCATATATGCATCGTAATCTCTAAATTCAGCTGCTAGGTTTAGCACCTCTATTACCATACCAATTGAAAGAATGAAAGTCATCCGCAACGTAAAAAAAAAAAAAAAAAATCATTCATGGGCTCGTGTAACTGAATGAGTTTAAGGCGCATCTGGTATGCAATTAAAGGCTTCCATGATTTAGGTTTAGGCGGAAAATATGTAGCTGCATGATCATATGTTACGACCTAAAGAAAGGCTTATGAAGAATTACCGATTTCCTTTTTAAAAAGGAAAATTTCTTGTTTGGTCCTAGGCCCATATAATTATTTATAGTAGGGTCCAACCGGAACTTTTTTTTTATCCGGAGGTCCAAAATTAATTAAAACATGGAAATGTCCATAATGCCCATTACTACCAGACGTGTGTGTCTACACTGCTTACAAATTTGAGTACATATCTGGTACACTGCTTAAAAATTCGAGTAAATATTTGCTACACTGCTTACAAATTTGAGTACATATCTTTCTGAGTACATATCTGTCGTACTGCTTACAAATCCGATTATATATCTGAATGCTTACAAATTCGAGTATATATTTGCTGCACTGCTTCCAGGTAGAGTACAAATCTGTAAGAATCAATGATAAATAAATTATAAAACGTATTACATCACATACATTGTAGGATCATACAATGTAGCAACCCAACCTTCTATGTTCCTCCAAATCCATGTGCAGCACACCTTCTTTCAAACACACGTCACAAACAATTTGTAACTTCATCAAGACCACCACATATTTCACAAGCTTGCAAATCTGAACCAACAACAACTCATGTTCCTATCATTAAAAATCTGTCATTTCTTGCAATAAGTTCTGAACTGCAGCTCCAGATCATCTCCATATCCAATTCCAGTACTGAATCAAACGTAACAAAGAGCATCTATTTCAGTATTTCATATACGTACTGAATCAAACATAACAAGGAGCACTTCCTATGAGTATGCGATATATGTACTGAAGATTCATGAACTACAAATCAACAGTATGACAACAACAAGTGACAGATCTATGAAAAATAAGAGAATCGAAAGACATATTACAGTATTTCACATAAGTACTGAAGGGTAAGACTAAAAAAGGAGCAAAAACACAGCAAATAGCACTTCCTATTAGTATTATACATACATACTCATGGATCGAACCAAAAAAATTGGAAAAACTTCAAATAAAACAAAATTAGAAGAGTTTTGTATCAGTACGCCATATATGTACTGTAAATTCATACACGAAAAACAACTGTAACAAACCTAAAAAATGTTATAATGTTGAACCAATGATAAATCACAAATAACCGCTACAGTTTTAGTTACCTGTAACCCTGGGAAAACATCATTGTTAATCGCAGATTCCATATCAACCCAAAGAACATGATCTTTCTTGAAGAAAATCATGCCACCTCTGGGACCTCGTAATGACTGCAAATTGAAACAGAAGACATAGTAAACAACATGACCCTTGAACCTAAACCAATAAAAACAAATGCTGCTTGTGTTGGTGTCAGTAGTTGCAGTCTTGCAGACTTCATGAATGGGACTAGGTGTACCTTGTGAGTGGTGGTTGTTACAACATCACAGTATTCAAATGGGTCGGCAAGTACAGATGCAGCAACGAGACCGCTTATGTGAGCCATATCCATCATGAGAAAAGCCCCAACAGAATCTGCAATCTTCAAGAAACATAACAGGAAAGGGAATTAGGTGTGCGTAATGGGTTAACTAGTCTGATTCTCTGATCACTAAGAATCACAACTCTTGACAATCAAAAGATATGTGTATACCTTTCTCATTCGAGGATAATCGAAATCACGAGGATAAGCACTAGCACCAACAATGATGAGTTTTGGTCAAAAGAGGGTGGCAGTTTTCTCAAGCATATCATAATCAATAAGGCATGCAAGTGAATTTGGTAATGAATGCAAATTATCAACGAATTATAAATGAACAACAATAGACCACATAGTCATTACACAATATAAGAATGCAGAGCAGCACATGTTGATTCATCAAGACGGTAGGGCATCGATTCAAAATAAATCGAAGTCCCAGATACCCGTCTTTTAGGAGTCATAAATCCATGTGATAAGTGACCTCCATGAGGAAGATCCAGACCCTGTGCCAGTTACATGAACAAGCCCCATATTTTGAAAGGAGAGTTGATTACATCCCTTAGGGGTTCAAAACTGATTTCAAAAAATTGGAGAGAAAGAGAAAGAGGCCTCAACTTACCATAATACGGTCATGTGGGTTGAGAAGTGCAGTGTAAACTTCAAAGTTAGCAGGAGAACCAGACAGAGGTTGGACATTAACTCCCCATTTATTTGGGTCTAAGTGAAATGCAGCCAAAGACCTTTGTTGACAAAGTGTCTCTAGCTCATCAATATACTCATTGCCACCATAGTACCTACATTGCAGAATGAAATGATCAAATGCATTTCAATACAAATACAGGGAAAAAATACAACATTAAGCACCATCTTTACCTTTTACCATGAAGCCCTTCTGAATACTTGTTTGTGAGACAAGAACCCACAGCTTCCATCACTGCGCGAGATGTAAAATTCTCTGAAGCAATGAGCTCCAAGCTGTTAAACTGACGATTCTTCTCACTATCAATTATTGAACGTACTTCAGGGTCTGCCTAACTTGAGAAGGTACCCAACTTGGGAAAAAAAGTTGAAGAACCTTTAGTAAAAAGATTGGGTTGTTGTATAGCAGCACCCATTATTGCAGCTCCACTGTATGCATGCATCTTCTTCACTTCTCCTTAAACATAACAAGGAGAACTTCCTATCAGTATGCGATATATGTACTGAAGATTCATGAACTACAAATCAACAGTATGACAACAACATGTGACAGATCTATGAAAAATAAGAGAATCGAAAGACACATTACAGTATTTCACATAAATACTGAAGGGTAAGACTAAAAAAGGAGCAAAAACACAGCAAATAGCACTTCCTATCAGTATTATACATACATACTCATGGATCGAACCAAAAAAATTGAAAAAACTTCAAATAAAACAAAATTAGAAGAGTTTTGTATCAGTACGCCATATATGTACTGTCAATTCATACACGAAAAACAACTGTAACAAACCTAAAAACCATAAAAGCGTCAATCAAATCGATTTGATTATCAGAATACAATCAAAAAAACAAATCAAAAGAAGAAAACCGAACAAAATAATCAAACAAGATGATTAGAAAGCATACCTGGAAACAGAAAACAAATATTCTCCTCGTAAATCATAAGAATTTTATATTAGTACACCAAATATGTACTGTCAATTCATACACAAAAACAAACTGTAAAAAACCTGAAAACATAAAAACGTCAGGAAAATCGATTTCATCTTCATAATACAATCAATAGAAGAAAAACGAAAAAAATAATCAAAGAAGATGATAAGAAAACATACATGGAAACACAACAAATCTTCTTGTTGTAAGTCATAACGATGCATCTTCTTCTTCTTCATTCAAAATAAGCTAGGTTTCTGTCAATACAGGATATACGTACTGTTGTTTCATACAAAAAAACAAATCTAAAAACAACAAAATGGAACTAGTTAGATCAAATTTAATAACGAAATGAACAAAAAACGTGATTATTCATCTAGATCTAGTAAATAATCAAGAAATCAAACATGGAACTAGTTAGATCAAATCTAATAATGAAATGAACCAAAAACGTGATTATTCATCTAGATCTAGTAAATAATCAAGAAATCAAACATGGAGATCAAAATCTTAATCAAACACCACAACGATTAGACCATGGATCGAACAAAAAAAACTGGAAAAACTTCGAATAAAACTTGCAGAGATCGAACAAAAAATCGTTGTGATGATTAATATCGTAAGAACAAAAAATCCACCTACCGATTACACTTGCAGAGCTCGAACTCATGAATCGAACAAGGACCTCAAATAATCTTCACTTGCATAGCTCTTCTCTAAAAACATAAATTGAGAGAATGAAAAAGAAACGAACGTGTTTCTTAGCTTAAAAAAAACTTGCGGGGTGTTTTGGGAATTATGATAATACGTCACATGTGTCTCGCACGTGTACAGGACCTAGGCTTAAAAAATTAGGTCCAGTTTCATGTTTTCTTTTAATTATGGACCTATGCTTACTGGCTTTAGTGGGTGGACCTGCCATTAACTAAGACTACCATAATAGTACCTATTGGTAATTCCTAGTTTTAAAAACGAACTCCTGTCCTGATTTCCTTAATAACCGATTTCCTGTTTTAATGAATCATCGATTTCCTTTTTAACAGGAATACCTTTATTATCTGTGAACGTTTTTTTTCTTTTATTTATTTAACGATTTGGATGGAAGTTTTGTCCATCCTTATTAAAACACAGTTAAGTATAGGCGTAAACGCAGTGTAACTAAATAATTCAAGTTTAAATTCTAACATAAGTATTGTCTACCTATTTTTTTGTCAACACCGTTACTAAGGAACAGTTAAGTAGCTTATGTAAATAAAGTTTAACAAAATTTTAATTATTAAAACCAATAGAGTTATGCCAAGTGTCCTCACCATATCTTCTACATTAGAAAAGACTTTTCTAGACCAATAGAAAGCGAGGATTTCATCACCATTTAATGTGAGAGCTTTATTTATCAAGACCTTTAAGGGGAAGATGTGTACATGTGATATTCTCATGACATATGAACATAAATAGTTGAGACAGACATATGATTCGGTGTGATCTTAATATTACTTGTTTTCTTCTTGTACAATCTCTAGCCGGATATATGAACTTACCTCCGGTAACCGGGAAACTTGGGAATATGGGAAGGTGGAGGGAATTGATTTAACAAGTTATTATATAAAACAGCAGCTGACAATGGATAAACATCGCAACTTATTACTGTGACTTGGTGTGACGATTTTGTTACAACCATGGAAAAAAACTGGCGTTGCGCATCATCAGATCCACTTCAATGGGTTATCATTAACTGAATTAATTCCTCTCTCAATGGATTTTGTCGACGATTTAATCACTTCAATCTGAGAACCTAACCATTGTTGTGAAGTACGAAGAGCATAACGGTCTTGTTTTGACTGTTGTAGTGGATCGATCTCGTGCAGCTTCTTAGCTTCTTTAACATATGAGCTACCCTCTAAAATGTGTTCCATAATAACTGCAACTTCAATTTGTCCGGGGTGATGCTTGTCAGCAAACTCTGGCTTCCCTTGCATAACTTCCGCAAAAACAGCCGAGATGACTTTAGATAAAAGTGCTAAAATTTTGGCTTCAGACAAAACGACGGAAGCTAACCCAGAACCGAAAGCCGTGCTATTAACCAAAGCGACACCCTCTTTAGGTTGTAAAGCGAAAATCCCCCGTTAATACCAGCTAATGAGAAAGCTTCTTCTGCATTGAGTTATTCTCCATTAGGTCCTGCCTCTTTCGAATTGGGACGGCCAGTTAGTAAACCAGCAATATTAAGCTAATGGGACGAGATCACCTGAGGCTGTGATGGTGCCCCTTAGAGGTAAATAAGGAGTGATGTTTTGGTTGAGGAATTTTGCGATGGCCTCTAATATTTCAAAACGAATTCCTGAGCAGCCTTGTAAAAGTGTGTTAATTCTTACGAGCATGGCTGCCCTTGTTGCTGAGTGCGGTAATAAGTTTGTGGAGTCCTTTCCATTCCCAAGTATACCAGCACTAAAGAATCTGTCACATCAAAGGAATTTAACATGGTCAGGAAAGAATCGAATTTTCAAGCGACTTAATTCTACACCAGAGAAGTCAAGAAAATCTTATGGGGATCTTTTTAGGGTCATGGGTTTAAATTTGGCTTCAAATTACCTACTCGAGAAATTTATGAGATATTTCTCGTTGGATCATTCATTTTGGTTTTTGAATTTGGTTTTAATGTTTCAAAAACTAGACACTTCTCGTAGGCTCGCTCGCAGCCCCATCAATGAACTATTGTCTCCCTGGTTAGATTAAGGGACCTTTGTCTTTACAGGTAAAGAGCTAAGACATATGGAAAGCGTTTCAAGTCAGCGGTTACAGCACTATGCGGCTATGCCTCATAAAAATGCATTTTACATGTCCACGACCGTTCCTTATATCCCATGGTATAATTGTCAAATAAGCAACCATCAAAATGATATTCTACAAATCTAATGAAGTTGAAGAAAAAAATTGGATTCTTTTGGATATCAAGAAAAGACTTTTCCTTGGTAGAGAATTAAGTCAGTCGGATTGGTCGGAGAGTTAGAAATAAAGCACACATGCACTACATAGCCTTAGATCTCAGTAACATGAATTGCCGAGTATGACATGAAGCTTTCCTGTTTCACAAAATTGGTCGATTAACCCAATAACGATGATTTCTGGATGAAAAAGCCGTATAACATTTTATATTGTTTAAATGAACAAGAATGTAAAAATAGTCAGGATATAAACAGTTTCATCCTACCCATTTTTAAATACTTTTTCTTATTTTTAATTTATATCAGGATGCATCCAGTTTCATCCTCGTTATTTTTTAAGTTTAAGCCAAAATGAATCCAATTTCATTCTGGCTATTTTTTTTTTGTGTCCATTTTACCTATATTAATTTTCACTCGTACATTAAAATCATGTTTTAAAAATATTTGGACAAATGACCCATTATGAATGAATCTAGGGGTGGAAGTATCTACGCCAAGACCTAGACGGCTAGACGTATATAGCTTTTGATGATAAGCATGCATCTTGTATGTGTAGGTAGGTACGTATAGTGCTCTGAACGTCATATCGAGATATGAAATTCTTTTACACATTTGATGAAAGAAATTGAGGACTTCACTTGCAAATGAAAAAGGCAGCTACAAAGTTGGTTTTGACTAGGCCGTCAACTTAGAAAATGAACAATACGTCAAAAGTTGTGAAAAGATTTTTTCTAGTCACAAATTCAAATTTGATGTGGATTTTGTGTATCAATGAATTTGTAGGAACGAGTATTTTCTAGTCCTCTATTTCTTTAATGAAACAAGTATTTTTTTTTTCTTCTTTTTCTGAAAAGTATAGTATATTACAACCAATGTAGTTAATATCGGATATCGGTTCATCTCGGCCGGACCGATACACTGGTACGATTTTATATCGGGGATATTATCGTTGAAATATCGGTATAATATCGGTTCTAGATTTAGAGACTATAATTTTATATTAAACATTTTCTCCACACATTTTCGGATAAGACATAATAGATAACATCAATTTTATCAAAAAAACAAAAGAGTAACTTTAGTAACTTGGTTCGAGAGCTACATGCACCTCTACTACCACCTGGAAGACTTTCTTCGCCAAAATTACCCTTAAAATTTATAGAAAACGATCAATACCGTCTCATATCGGGAAATGTAGGAAAATTTCGTATCGACCGATACGGCCGATATTCGACCGATATTATCGGGAGAATATCGTATCCCCGATATCTTTCTTATCGTATTGTTCTGGGCCGATATCCGAAATATCCCCGATATATCGGCCGATACGGCCGATATTGACTACATTGATTACAACGGATGAATTTGAGATTTTATAAGATTTGTCCCCCTCATTTTTCGGTAAATAGATAAAAGAATAAGGTTATGCAGTAAAGTTAAGCATATTTTGTGGTTCTTTAACCAATCCGAAAAATTGCTGAAATTCTTATAAGTCTTCTTATAATACGAGAAATTACATATACTCGGGTTGGTATTTCAAAATTGGTTAAAAAGACCAAAATCGATAATTCCTAAGTGAAAAAGATATCTAGATTTTGATACTGTTTAAATGGATAAAAATGTAAAAATACCCAGGATGTAGCCAGTTTCATCCTACCCATTTTCAAATACTTATTCTTATTTTTAATTTACATCAGGATGCATCCAGTTTCATCCTCGCTATTTTTTAAGTTTAAGCCAGGATGTATCCAGTTTCATCCTTGCTATTTTCTTGGTGTCAATTTCACCCATACTAATTTTTATTCGTCCATTAGAACCATGTTTTAAAAATATTTGGACAAATAACCCATTTTCCGGCAAGTTTTTTACATATTAATCCTTTTTTATTTTGACAAAAAAAACACTATCTAAGCACTTCGCTTTTTTACAAAATTTTTTGCGCATATTGCAGCAAAAGACGGCAAAAGTTGTGTGCGGTCTTCGACCGCCATTTTATATTGTGAAGTCATTTTGTATCGTATGCATTTGTCCACCGGCCTAAAATATGTATCCCCACACCATATGTTGGAACCCAAATGTCGTATTATTAACATTATTTGCTGAATTTTGTCAAGCGACAAGCCAAAGACATAGATTATCGAATTTTGAAGATATTTTGAAGCTCGAAGCTGACAGTCAAATACTGAGAAAAAAATGGTGACTCAAGCCAAAGGCATTGATTTTCATTTCTTTGAGTCGTCGAATTGGGATATACCTAAATCAATTGGGGTGTTCCCAAATTTAAATGAATCTATTGCCTTGGCTAACGGGTGGTAACATGTGGTGAACTTACCTTATTGCCTTGACCTAAAAAAGCTTAAAAATATACCACATTTCTCAAAATCAATTAAAGTTAATATTTAAAACCTAAAAACGTTAAACATCTTAATATTGTTCACTTCTTCGTCTTCCATCAATCCTTTTGAAAATCGTCAACTTTGATTTTTCAGAAAAAAAAATGGTTGATTGAAGGAAATAACAATCCAGAAGCAACAGGTGATATCAAAATCTCCAAATCAAAGGGAAAAAAATAACTGAAAAAGCGGGGGTCTAACAACCAAATTCAATATTTCATTCGGCAATCTGTATGCACCAAACTCCAATATAATTACAATAGAATTTTACTAGACAATCAGACTCAATCAAGGATAGATATCCAAAAGTTATGTCTCTTTCTCAAATCAATTTGCGAATCAACAGAATGGATTCCATGAGCTGTTTGGTATGAAAATAACTTGGGTGGTATCAAAAACCAATGTCCAAGTGTCAATCAATTTCTATCCAACAAACAAGGTCGAATTTACCAACTGATTGAACTACGCACAACCTGTGATATTTCAGTTACATAAACATATATAATGTGGAAAATAAATAACACAGACACCAGAAATTTTGTTAATGAGGAAACTGCAAATGCAGAAAAATCCCGGGACCTAGTCCAGATTGAACACCACACTGTATTAAGTAGATACAGGCACTAGCCTACTTCAAGTTAACTTCGTACCGGAATGTAGTTGAGCCCTAACTAAATCTCACACCTATTAAGGTACAGTTGCGTACATTACGTCTCTGATATCACGCCGGATTATGCACATTTGATTCCCTTAGCTGATCTCACCCACAACTAAGAGTTGCTACGACCCAAAGTCGAAGACTTATAAACAAATTTGTCTCCCACAGAAATGTTTATTCTTATTCAGTTTTTGTTACGTCTTTTGATAAATCAAGGTGAACAGGAACCAACTAATAATATGGTATTATACTCCCGAAGAGAAGCCTATAAATAATAGTCACCTCACAATAACTTAGTTATATGGTGGTAGAAGATTTTACTGAGGAATCACAAGAGTTTGAGGTGAAGAACTGTTGTGATTACTTTTTATATCTTACTTATCGGAGATAAATCTCGATTGAATGTTAGAAAAGATAAAATCAATATGGTAGAACAAGTAACATCATAATACGCAATTACAAAGGAAATAGTTGGATCTGGCTTCATTAATCCCAATGAAGTCTCCAAGTCGTTAACATATAATGGTTTTAGGAAAAACCTAGGTTAAAGGATAATCGACTCTATTACGCCACTAGAAACACACACAAGTGTGGGGATTAGGTTTTCCAGTTGCTAGAGTTCTCCCTTATATAGTCTTTCAAATCAGGGTTGCTTACAATCAAAGTTAAGATAGCTTAGTAACAAATCAATTGGCATTCACCGTTAGATGAACTTCTGATTTAAGATTCAAGCTAAGTCTTAGATCCACCTTAGATGGTTTTAACTTGTTACACACAAGTGAAATATACTTTCATTTAGATATAGGTTACCATACCTAAACGTGTATATTGAGTTGGCTCAATAGTAGTTAACTGAAGTTAGACACATGAATACTTTAAAGTTAACCATATTCATCTAACATTTCTAGATCAAATATGATGATCAATAAATCATGAAAGATAATCAAATGAATCTAATTTTGTTCACATAGAGTTCTTCAATTTTTCACCATTTCATAGAAATACTTATGAACCAATTGAATCAAAATCGGTTTGATTCGTAATCATACAAAGTAATTATACAAGAATCAATCATGAACATTAATCCAAGGTTTGAAAACTTTGAATTCCTTAGATAATAAATGTTTTAGTACATGAGTATAAAACCAATTCTAGAACTTAACTACCGTGTTCGCAAACTTGGTACGCAAACAGCAGCTCCGGACCTTGGCCTTAACCAACCGTTCGCAAACCCGGTTCGCGAACAACCGTTCCGGACCCAAATCAGGTAAACCCATTCGTATACTAGGTACGCAAACAAGAGTTACAGATCTTCTCATGTAAATCTGTTCTCATACTAGGTACGCAAACAAGAGTTTCAGACCTGAATCATCATAATACAGTTCGCGTACTAGGTATGCATACCGTGTTGTATCGAGACTTAGTTAATTCTTCTAAAATCTCATTTCAATCATTGAATCATCCTTAGAAGACGACAATAGCTGGCGCGCACATACCATTAGCTTTAAATTAATTTTCAAGTGATCGAATGATCAATACGTAACTTCCCAAGCTAACATCAAATGACTTTCTTACACAAATCATATAAGATGGCTACAAGGTAATTTTCACATGATCATCTTTTTACTTAATATTTAGGTCACAACAAATAAATTTTTTCCAACTAAACTCGTCAAGAATGTGATGAACATAGCTAAAGCAAAAGCTTTCAACACATATTTCGAGAAATAGATAAGCGAGATACACTCGTCTCGAATATCAAATGTGTATAATTGAAAAGTATATATAGCTATAAGACTTAGTCTCATTAGAAGACAAAATAGAATAGACTTCTAAGTGATAAAAAAAATTAGTCTCCACATACATTTTTTTGATGAAGTTCCTCCAAGCTCTTCGGTGGATCTTCGTCTTCAATTGGTGAACGTCGTGAAGTCTAAAGCTCAACTACACATTCTATCCTAATCCGTGATATAGCTATAAGTATAATAGAAATCAAGTATATAGTTTTGTTCAATTAAACTTGACAAACAAGATTGAGATAACAACGCTTGAGAGTTCGACCGAGCAGTGCTCTAACAATCTCCTCCTTTGTCAAATTTATTGACCAAACTATCAATACATATGGATTAAAAAATAAATAGACTTTGTAGCTTCTCATCCAACATGCTTTAATTCCTTGGCTCTTCAACATTCCTTTAATTCGCTACTTCAAGTACTTCCAGCGATTTTGTACGTGTTCAACTCGGTTTCTGTGTTAATAAAGATCTATAGCCATAACAATAAGAAAACAAATGTTCTCAATAATTGTTATATTGTGTCATATTATTATTATATAAATCAAAGTCTAATTGTATCACAACTTTGAAATAATACTATGGTGATATGTATCACTCCCCCTTAGTCAATACCTCCATCTTACATTGAAAATTGAAAAGGAGAGGGTACCCAAATATACCTCAAGCTAAAACTTTTCCTACCTATAAGTCTTTTCTCCGAAAGTGATTGTCTATGGACTGAGTCGAGACAATACAACTAATCGTTTCACACTTCGTATGATCGTCTATGTATATGAGATCGAGACAAAGGTTCGGACTTAACCAAACACAATAGGATTACGTATCAAGTAAATAGGAATTAACGTTTGTATAATTTACTTTAATTATAATAAAACAATTATAATGCGACATATAAAACTAAATGACACAACAAGATTTTGTTAACGAGGAAACCACAAATGCAGAAAAACCGCGGGACCTAGTCCATAATTGAATACTCTCAGGTTTAAGCCGCTACACAAAATTACACTAACTTTGTATAGTTGAGACCAAGTAACTAACCCTGTAGTTTACCTAGTTCCTTCTGTATTCCCACGCCTCCAAATTATAAATAAGTCACGTACTTGGAACAATTCATTTGGTTCGTATTCCAAACAGTAAAGGAACAACAAATCTGTTTGGTATCAACTCTATTCAACCAAGTAATATGAGTCGGACAAAGGCTCTTCCGTTTATCTCAATATAAACTCCTTTGTCAGGTCCTTAGATCTATCTTATATTCAATCACCCAAAGGTAATCGATTAAGATTAAGCCAACAACACCTTTAATCCGAAGAATCGTGTTGATGCCGATCTACTCAGTTAATCAATCCAATCTACCACAAGGATAAACCGATTATCAATTGGATCCTCTTTTACCGAAACAAGTACTGTGCACACCAAAGATTATAATACCCAAGTCAGATCTTCAATATCTTCTTTTTCTTCAAATATTCTTAAATCTTAAATTAAAACCTGCATACAATCACTTGAATCTCTTGTGATCAATCACGCACAGAACAGAGTCTGTTAACAATGGATTATCACAAGATCGTATTTAGAACTAACAACAGTCTAAAGATCCCTGTCGAAACTCTGAACTAGTTTGAGTGAATCTTATATCAAAAGAGAAGATTCTCAAGAATAAACAAACTAGGTGCAATCATATTTCAACCACCGTTAATCAATCAAATCAATCGAAAATAAAAGATAAACCGCAATTATCTAGTTTCCCACCAACGGGTCGCGCTAGAGCTTCTCAATCCCAAAGAAGACTTTAAACTGCGCGGACGTAAGAGATTTCACCTAATTAGGTTACTCTCCTCTTCGAATAGGCGGCTACACCAGTAACAACAACAAAAGAGTAAATTTGTTGTTACGAAGGATTAATTTGTTAGAAAGGAAAACTTCGAGTATTTATAGACAAGGAAGTTTGGACACCAAGGAATTTCCAAAACCGAAAATATTCTCAAGATATTCATAAAAGCACAGATTCAGTTTTCATAATTCCTGGAAATGCTCTATCCAAAAATAACGAGCGAAATCTCTCGAAAAATCTAATTAGTATATGCACATTACTAATTCTATAATTTCCCTACAAAATGAAATTAATAATCTTAATTAAAAGATTCTTAACTTACTTATGTTTCGATCCTAGGATTCTCTTTCCTTAGCTCTTAAGGAATATCTTTGAGCAATTAAAGAAATAAATATTCACAGCACGCGTTCAAAGTTTGTCGACATCTTAACTTTGTAAGTTCTCTTTCACACTTACAACCTTGAAACCGATTTGCCACACTTCCAAACAAGTTTAGAATTGGTTCATATGACTTTCAAGAACTATATGATTGATCAAACCAACATTCCATCACAATCATGGGTTTACGGTTCTACCAAAATAAGTTTCGGTTCTACCTCCATGTGAGTACTGTGCATAGTCACACTAGCTTTCCAAAAATTCGATTGACTAGGTACTAGGATCGGTTCCCCATATATATATGGTATCTAACTTATATGTGTTGCACATGTCCATAGGATCGGTTCCCCTTTACCTAAAAACGTGTTGCACCTGTCCATAGGATCGGTTCCCCTTTCTGCTATAAACCTTGTTGCACCCCGTACAAGGATTGGTTCCCTTTGATGTAGTGCACCCCTTACAAGGATCGGTTCCCTTTTTTTTTAATTGGTCAAACATACAAAATCCGATCATACCACAGGTGGTTACTTAAGATCGGTTTTACTAATAAAACTTATACCAATATATAAGTCAGGCCTTAGTGAATAGTTCTGCCAAGAACACAACAAGTTGTGAGCGGTTATACTCTATCACACATATTGGTTGTTCATAAGATATGCAATGAATAACAAAACCAATAACACCTGGAAATTTCCTTTTCGGTCCACAAACAAGTTTATGAACTTATTTCCTTAGAACACATGTAAACATTGTTCCCTAGGATGAAATCCTCACCTCATACCCATATATAATCACAATATCATTCAAATGATTATGGTTATGTCTTATCTACAAAGTTTAATGGTTAAGTAATAAACCTCGTATTGTATTCCTTAATACTATGTTTATCTAGAGTTCAAATATGCTTCGCAGTTTTGTTTTCAATATGCACGACTTGAAAGATACGTTAGGGAATGAAAAAGTTCAAGTCAAATATCACTAACCTCAAGTGGAAGGATGATTGTTGTCGTTGTAGCTCCTTGCTTCTTCACATCTTCAAGACTTCGCAATACTAGTAATGTCTCATATTCTAATACTTTCAAGCTAACCTATACGAAGTTTACTCTAGTACATAATCAAGCGACTCTTAACATGAGTTTTGATTCACTAAAATATGACAACCAAACTTGACATGCCGACACTTGGTGGGTTCAACCGAGCAATGCTCTAACAATCTCCCCTTTTGTCAATTTTAGTGACAAATCTCTTACATCATATGAATAAACAAATTACAAGAATTCATTACAATCCGCTTGATTCCCGATTCAACAGCACAATAAAACTGCTTACATTCAATCCTTGAAAATGCCATTGTTGACATTATAATAAAAAAGCTAATACTCCCCCTAAGGAAGATCGGTAGATATTCAATCCGCACGTCTTTGTAATACCAATTTATATGACATGTTACTCCCCCTTAGTCTGTGCTTTCATTCTTTCGTTAGATAAAACATTCAAGTGCCAATGTTCTTTTCCCTAGCGATCCCAATCAATATAAAATCAATGCCAGCATCACCTGTTTACTCCATATATTTCTCCCCCTTTTTGTCACAAAAATGACAAAGAAAAGAAAAAATAAAGGACAACACGAAAAGAATCTTACAAATCTCAAAATAGACTTGCAAACCTGTAGAGTTAGGCACGAGGATTCCACACATCACGTTCTGATAATCAATATCAAAACTGAAACTACAAGTAGTCTTATTTTAATATGTTACCAAGGAAACAATTGTCTGAATTCCAATTTAGTTTAGCAAACCAAAAACAACTAAGCACATTAGTCCCTTTGCTAAACCGATTGTTCAAAAACAACCGCTTAATTCGATAAGACCAAAATAAATATAAACTCCATTTTTCTCATCAGGTTCTAATTATCCATAAACTTAGACCTATCAATTTTAAACAAGACAAGTACTAGGTTAGTTAACTAGCATTCCACTGTTAGGAATTCGATTAGACTTGGATAACCAAAACCTCACTTTGATAAGACAAACTAAGATCAGAATTAACTTAGTTTCTTATCCGGAATCGAATTGGACTAAACAACTCATCACGTACATAGATTATTTCGTTAAGACATAAATAATTCATACAAACCAAAATAAATCAACTTGCATAATTATTCACCTCAACCGGAAGCAATTGAAACAACATAGACATTAAAAGCACCGCAATTGCACCGTAATTTTGTAAGCCTAAACAATTGATACCATACAAAAGCAAGATAACAATGGCTTTTCTTAACTGGAACCAATTGAATCACACACACATCAATTGTACCAAAAATTTTGTAAGTCTAAACAATTGATACCACACAATAAAGCAAGATAACAATAGTTTTTCTTAACCGGAACCGATTGAAACACACATCCACACACACACATCATAAAATAAATATAAATTGAACCGAAAATTTTGTTAAGCAAAAACAACAAATATATATAATATAAATTCAGGCTTTTCTTAAACAGGAAAACAATTAACTTACAAGATTGTTACCTCAAATTTCGCATCCACTTCTCCAATATGATAGCATCTTCGTCCAGGGAGAATTAATATCGAAATAACACCACGTTGTCATCCTTATGCATAAACAAAATAATAACAACAAACCTCAACCTTTACCAGAGAAAGGTTGAAAACCGGTTTTAATAATTGCAAGCAAAAGTTGAAAACCGTCGAAAACATATGTTTTTATGCTAAACCAAATCCGATTCAACATATTGTGACTTTTTTCACATATTTTTTCTATCATAACCCCTCATGATACTTTGATAAAGCCTATCTATTAGGGCTAGAACTTAATCCCTCTAAATCAAAAAGTCACCCAAGCCATAATGGTTCACAATATATGAGATCGAATATTAAGATAGTAAAACCGAAATCAAACATATCATAAATCAATTTGAAATACACCATAAATTTTAACATAAAATAAAGTATTGCAATTACCTAAATCTTATAGTAAATTTAATTATGAAAACAACGCAAAAAGAATGAGGTCATTCCGAGTTCGGACGAAGAAGTTATGTGCAAAACAGTTTTTACACTTCTTCGTAAGGGGACATCTCACTAGGATCGGTTCCCTTACCATGACATGGTACTAGGATCGGTTCCCTCACTATGACAGGGTATTAGGATCGGTTCCCATGAGTTACTTGTGACATATCACAACACTAAACCTTTTTTCGACATAACTTTTGCATACGATGTCCGAATTCAGTGATTTCTGGCTCGTTTTGACCATAAAAGCAAGACCTACACATATATTATCAGTAGATATCAACATCATAAACTCACAATCACCGTTTCTTTCAAAACCCAAATATATATATAGAAAATATGAGTATAGAATAAAAGAAATCTCCTAAAGATGTTAATTAGTCATATAGTAACTGAGAGATCATGTGCTCAGTTTTTCATGTGCTTCCTCACTTTTTAAAAATATGGAGCACTAATGGTGAGCATGCACATTCTAACACAACTAGGTTGTGTTGAGTTGATCCTTGTCTTGTTCGTCACGAGTGACTAAAACGGAATCATCATTCTTGGCCTCTTGCTTGGTTTGTGTTCTCTCGTTCCATCTCTTGTTTTTCTTCTTTGACTTGTGATCTAGAGTGTCATTATCACAACCTTTACTAGTACAAGAGATTTCAGACATAATGTATTTCTTTAGCATTTCAAGAAGACTCTTGTAATTATTGTCACCAACAATTAACAACTGAGAGATCTTGTAACTAACTTTTGGTCCCTTCTTGGATATGGAGGACTTAGGGACCCATTTAGAGTTGGATTTCGCAGGAGCATCTTTCTCCTTCACAATACCATTAGGATCATCGCCCTTTTGAATATTTTGCGAAACACCCTTTCTCCAATTTGGAACATCAGATCTTGTCTTTGCATTTACAAAGTTATCTCTCTTTCTATATTCGAGTCTTTTATGAGATGACCTTGTCGAATGATATGCAAAATTTGAACTATCATTATAATAATTCTTTTGCCTAAACTTAGGAAATAAGAATATGAGTTCTTATGAGGAGAAAACTTAGCCAATTCGTTTGATACAAAAAGAAAGTGCATCTTGCATCTTACGAACTTTGCATTCCCATTGCAAGTGTCCTTTATTTCCACAATAATAACAATTCTTAGTATAAATATACGAAGTATGAGTTTTAATGTTACATTTTTGTGGATCCTCTTGCATTGGAGCTCGACGAGTTTTCTTCTTCTTCTTCTTCTCCTTCGTGTTCAACGTTGTTGCTTTCTTGACATTAGTGGAAGCCTCTGATTGAGAAGAATTTATAGATTTAACATATTTTACCTCTTTGTTAATATTTGAAGCATCTATTCCCTTATAGCCCAATCCTCGTGTATCACGATGATTTCTGCTTGCTTGTAACATTGAGGTTAACTTGTTTGAGCTTCCATTGGATTTTTTCAGTTCCAAATTTTCTTCTTCCGACGTCTTGATTTTATCAAGAGCACCGGTGATGTAGTTTTTAATTGTCGTTGTTGTAAATAGGATTCGAACTCTAAGACTTGTGAAGATTAAATTTAAAGGTTTAATGAAAGCGAGAGTTACTGGGACTACGAGTTCACCAAATTCATAACATAAGGCTCAATTATTCATTCTCAACAATTATCGCTCAATAAATAAAATAACATGGACCCTTATTTTTGCCAAGGTAGATTCTCAAAATATTAGTTATAAATCGTAAGAATGGGACATCAAACATTTAAGCAAGCATGATCCATCAAATAAAATGATAACTAATTAATCAAAATCATAATTCAATTTTAATTAGTGCAAAAGTCATAAAAATAATTAATTAAAATTACCCATGTATGACATTCAGCTTCCTCCGCCGTCCTAGTGATGGGGTTTAACTCCTCATGTTGGAAACACGCTCAAAAGAATTTTTCATTGCTCAAAAGTGCTTACAAGAGGTGAAAATACAATAAAACAGAAAACTGCAACGCAAATAAACGTTGCAGATCAACTGTTGCTAAGAACGATGAAAGGAAAGTGCAGTAGTGACTGTTGTGCAGTCGCTGAAAAACTATTGCAGTTGAAGGGAAATACGATAGTGGTTTACGACTGTCTTGGATAGTGCAATGTTCCTCGTGTTTTCTTCTTCATGCAGTAGGAGAGAAACTCTGCAACTTCCTATTCTACGCTCTGTTTCTTCCCCTAACTCTCCATGCCATCTAAGACATCCCAACAATCTATTTATACCTTGCAGAAACGAATCTCTCGTGTTAATTAAATAAATATTCTCCATTATTTTTCCACGGTTTTATTTCCTCTTGTTTCTTTGATTTTATTCTCACGAATCTGCTGGTGTTTATTTCGAAATATTCTCCTTTGACAACTCCTTCATACTCCAAACTGTTGCTCGAATACCTCTGACATGTGCAGTACACGTTTCCACCTAACACAATCCCTTGAATATCCTCTTCAACTCTGTTTTGTCTAATCCACGATGCAGCCCAAGTTTGTCGAAGAAAGCAACTATACCAACCCTGTTTTGTAGAAACAGGCTGATTCCAATCCAAATCCGAGACTAAATCTCTCTCAAAACTCCCCATATTCCTTCACAGAATTCTCGGGTTTTTGTGACTTCCCAGTTTTCTTTGAATCCGAGTATTCATCCCAACTGGGTCGAAAGAAACACATATATCATCACCATATATCCCAGAAGAGTAAACCCAATTAATTCCATCCCTTTAATCTCCCTTAAACACCTTTAGAAGTCGAACCCTAAATTTTCCGGCGACTGAAACAATTATTCCCGATTATCCTCCCAATTCCAATCCAAAAGATTTATCATGCCATGCCTGTTAAGATTAATATAGACGTCCCATGAAGTTTCAGCCATGGAGTCATTCTAAAACACTGTCAAAACGCAAACCCTAAAATATGTTCTTCACTGCAGCACTTTCCCGCCAAACCTGAAATTTGAATTGTTGAAGATGAAGTGCCCTGATCATAAACACGGGCGCCTTTAACAACTGGGGATGATTGGGGGTGCCCTTATCCAAAATGAGGGTGCCTTTAACGCGTTTTCTGGGGTGCCTTTTAACACTTTTTCTAGCAACTTTTTCCATAATATTTTATTTGCCAAAAATACCTACAAACAAGTTTATTAGTGATAAAATGAGTCTCAGCTAATGTATTTATGGGTGAAAATGCGTCACACTTGCGTGTTCATCAAATTCCTCCACACTTACGTTTTGCTAGTCCTCGAGCAAAACAGGAGAATTGAACCGCTACACAACTGGTCATATAATAAGAGAGAAAGAGACCCGCTACACAGCTGGTCATATATTTTTTTATTATTTTTTATTATTTTTTATATATTTTTTTTAGACTCGCTACACAACTGATCATATAATGCAAGAAAAGAAAAGACCCGCTACACAGCTGGTCATAACCTTTTTTTTTTAATTTTTTTTTCATTGTATATTTTTCATTTTTTTTAGACCCGCTACACAGCTGGTCATAACATGCAAGAAAAAGGAACAGACCCGATACACAGCTGATCATGATTTGCAAGGAATTTCCTAAAAAATAAAGTAAAAAGTTGAACTCTGCCCCACACTTAAAAATTACATTTTCCTCAATGTAATTGAGTAATCCAACGCAAATATTAAGATGGGAAATGCAAAAACTAAATCAAAATAAAAATAAAATAAAATAAATATACCTACTGGAATGTACAGAAATGGATCCCCAAAAATTAACAACTTGAAAATTTGGGGATCAACCCAAAATACAGTATTTACAAACGACAACTTCACAATTATGCTATGGAAATATGGTGACATTGAAACTGTCTGAAATAGAGGATTACCCCCAAACCTAGTTTTTACATCACATGGAAGTGAGTATAAAACAAAATATGGGGATACTATTGGGACAAGAAAATTTTCAATTGGCTCATGCACGGTATCAGAAACAGGGACGTCCTCTGGGTACTTAGATGCAAAGTACTCCAATAAAATTGTAGAAGCACACAATTCTAACCCTAAATTAGGTAACTTTTGGAAATCTAGGGGTCTAAAAACAATCTCTAAGTTCGGTGAATTATCTTGTGAGATAGATTCATCTATGGAATTAGGCAAATCATCTACACAATCATCCACAGGGTCGTATACAAATTCTGTCTGGAACAGAGAGTCACTACAAGACTGATCATCATCATCATTAAATAACTTTTGGCATTCCAGAATTCTCAGTCTTTCTTCCAAACTAGGTGGTGTGTGTTTGTAATACTTCTCGTATATCATTAGAGGAGATTCTTCACATACCTCATTCGGAGCAGAAACTCCATACCGTTGCCTACGCTTATATTCAGCAAGCGTCATCTTAGATGAGGTTGCTTGATAATTTTCATTTTTGCGCTTATATTCTGCCAGCGTCATCTTAGGTGACGTCTCCTCAAAAGAAGTCATCATCCTCAAAAAGTCCCTGAAAAGTAATACAAAAATTATCGCTCAATAAATAAAACAACATGGACTCTTATTTTTTCCAAGGTAGATTCTCAAAATATTAGTTATAAATCGTAAGCATGGGACATTAAACATTTAAGCAAGCATGACCCATCAAATAAAATGATAACTAATTAATCAAAATCATAATTCAATTTTCATTAGTGCAAAAGTAATAAAAATAATTAATTAAAATTACCCATGTATGACATTCGGCTTCCTCCGCCGTCCCAGTGATGGGGTTTAACTCCTCATGTTGGAAACACGCTCAAAAGAATTTTTCATTGCTCAAAAGTGCTTACAAGAGGTGAAAATACAATAAAACAGAAAACTGTAATGCAAATAAACGTTGCAGATCAACTGTTGCTAAGAACGATGAAAGGAAAGTGCAGCAGTGACTGTTGTGCAGTCGCTGAAAAACTGTTGCAGTTGAAGGGAAATACGACAATGGTTTAAGATTGTCTTGGATAGTGCAATGTTCTTCGTGTTTTCTTCTTCATGCAGTAGCAGAGAAACTCTGCAACTTCCTATTCTACGCTCTGTTTGTTCCTCTAACTCTCCATGCCATCTAAGATATCCCAGCAGTCTATTTATACCTTGCAGAAACGAATCTCTCGTGTTAATTACATAAATATTCTCCATTATTTTTCTACGGTTTTATTTCCTCTTGTTTCTTTGATTTTTATTCTGACGAATCTGCTGGTGTTTATTTCACGAAATATTCTCTTTTGATAACTCCTTCATACTCCAAACTGTTGCTCGAGTACCTCTGACATATGAAGCACACGTTTCCACCTAACACAATCCCGTGAATATCCTCTTCAACTCTGTTTTGTCCAATCCACGATGCATCCCAAGTTTGTCGAAACAAGCAACTATACCAACCCTTTTTTGTAGAAACAGGTTGATTCCAATCCAAATCCGAGACTAAATCTCTCTCAAAACTCCCCATATTCCTTCACAGAATTCTCGGGTTTTTGTGACTTCCCTGTTTTCTTTGAATCCGAGTATTCAACCCAACTGAGTCGAAATAAAAACATATATCATCACCGTATAGCCCAGAAGAGTAAACCCAATTAATTCCAGCCCTTTAATCTCCCTTAAACACCTTTAGAAGTCGAACCCTAAATTTTCCGGCGACTGAGAAAATTATTCCCGATTATCCGCCCAATTCCAATCCAAAAGATTTATCATACCATGCCTGTTAAAATTAATATAGACGTCCCATAAAGTTTCAGCCATGGAGTCCTTCTAAAACACTGTCAAAACGAAAACCCTAAAATCTGTTCTTCACTGCAGCACTTTCCCGCCAAAACTGAAATTTGAATTGTTGAAGATGAAGTGCCCTGATCATAAACACGGGCGCCTTTAACAACTGGGGATGACTGGGAGTGCCCTTATCCAAAATGAGGGCGCCTTTTCTGGGGTGCCTTTTAACACTTTTTCTAGCAACTTTTTCCATAAGAGCTTATTTGCCAAAAATACCTACAAACAAGTTTATTAGTGATAAAATGAGTCACAGCTAATGTATTTATGGGTGAAAATGTGTCACGCTTGCGTGTTCATCAACCGGATAGATCAGCCTCAAGGTGTTTTTCTCGTGAGAGATATACACCTTCTTTCTCTTCAAAACTCTTTTGTTGAGAGTTAATCCTTGCATCAGATTCAACAAGTTTCTCTTCCAACAAGTGAATTTTTTTTAGAGCAACATCACGCTCTTTCTCTAACAATTTTGTTTGAGAGAGACTAGCACTGGCTTTTTCTTCAAGACCCTGTACTTGTCAAGAATTAAACATTGCTTCCGATTCAGCACGTTTCTTTTTCGACAAAAACAGTTCTCTTCGAAGATTTTCACATTCTAATTTTTTAGAATTTAGATCGTTTGTACGATCTTTAAGAAAATAATCATGGTTTTGGAAACCAATATAATAACCTTGAAAAATGTTCTTCAATTTCTTGTTCTCCTGACAAAGAGGAGTCATAAAACCAAGAAAATCCGAAGTTCTCAGCTTTTCATTTTTCAAAGGTTCTAGTAGTTTAGAGTATTCTAAGATATCCTCTTCTACTTCTTGTTCAAAATCTGAGTCATCATCATCGTAAATTTCATTTAACCCTTCTTGTAGACGTATTTTCCAGTCGTCATCGGTTTCTACGTTATTAACAAGATTAACTTCTCTCGTAGAATCTCTAGAGATGATTTCTTCAGATATTGAATCGTAGATGCCATCATCAAGTGTTAATTCAGAACTCTTGATGTCTTGCTTTACGTCAACTGAATAATTCATTAGATTCAATTCTTATAGGTTGGATTGCACCAAACACAGATTGTTAAATCTTTTCGTGTTTGCCTGCTCTGATACCAATTGAAAAGGCGAGGGTACCCAAATATACCTCAATCTAAAACTTTTCCTACCTATAAGTCCTTTCTCCGAAAGTGATTGTCTATGGACTGAGTCGAGACAATACAAATAATAGGTTTACACTTCGTGTGATCATCTATGGATACGAGATCGAGACAATACAACAACGAAGTATGTTTACTTGATACAAAGGTTCAGACTTAACCAAACACAATAGGATTGCTTATCAAGTAAATAGGAATTAACGTTTGTGTAATTTACTTTAATTATAATAAAACAATTATAATGCAGGATATAAAAGTAAATGACACGGCAAGATTTTGTTAACGAGGAAACCGCAAATGCAGAAAAACCCCGGGACCTAGTCCAGAATTGAATACTCTCAGGATTAAGCCGCTACACAAAATTACACTAACTTCGTATAGTTGATACCAAGTAACTAACCTTATAGTTTACCTAGTTCCTTCTGTATTCCCACGCCTCCAACTTATAAATAAGTCACGTACTTGGAACAATTCTTTTGGTTAGTATTCCAAACAGGAAAAGGAACAACACATCTTTTTGGTATCAACTTTATTCAACCAAGTGATATGAGTTGGCCAAAGGCTCTTCCGTTTATCTCAACATAAACTCCTTCGTCAGGCCCTTAGATCTATCTTATATTCAATCACCTAAAGGTAATCGATTAAGCCAACAAAACCTTTAATCCGAAGAATCGTGTTGATGCCGATCTACACAATTAATCAATCCAATCTACCACAAGGATAAACTGATTATCAATTGGATCCTCTTTTACCGAAACAAGTATTGGGCACACCAGAGATTATAAAACCCAAGTCAGATCTTCAATATCTTATTTGTCTTCAAATCTTATTGAATCTTCAGTCAAAACCTGCACACAATCACTTGAATCTCTTATGATCAATCACGCACAGAACGGAGTCTATTAACAATGGACTATCACAAGATCGTCTTTAGAACTAACAACATTCTAAAGATCCCTGTCGAAACTCCGAACTAGTTTCAGTGAATCTTATATCAGAAGAGAAATTCTCAAAAATAAAAAACTAGGTGCAATCAGACTTCAACCACCGTTAGTCAATCAAATCAATCGAAAACAAAAGATAAACCGCAATTATCTAGTTTCCCACCAACGGGTCGCGCTAGATCTTCTCAATCCCAAAGAAGACTTTAAACTAAGATGTCGTAAGGTATTTCGCCTAATTAGGTTACTCTCCTCTCCGAATAGGCGGCTACACCAGTAACGACAACAACAAAAGAGTAAATCTGTTGTTACGAAGGATTAGTTTGCTAGAAAGAAAAACTTCGAGTATTTAAAGACAAGGAAGTTTGGACACCAAGGAATTTCCAAAACCGAAAATATTCTCAAGATATTCATAAAAGCATAGATTCGGTTTTCATAATTCCTGGAAATGCTCTGTCCAAAAATAATGATCGAAATCTCTCGGAAAATCTAATTAGTATATGCACATTACAAATTCTATAATTTCCCTACAAAATAAAATTAATAACCTTAATTAAAATATTCTTAACTTACTTATGTTTCGATCCTGGGATTCTCTTCCCTTAGCCGTTAAGATATCTTTGAACAATTAAAGAAATAAACATTCACAGGACGTGTTCAAAGTTTGTCGACATCTTAACTTTGTAAGTTCTCTTTCACACTTACAACCTTGAAACCGATTTGCCACACTTCCAAACAAGTTCAGAATTGGTCCATCTGACTTTCAAGAACTATGTGATTGATCAAACCAACATTCAATCACAATCATGGGTTTACTGTTTTACCAAAAACAAGTTTCGGTTCTACCTCCATGTGAGTATTGTGCATAGTCACACTAGCTTTCCAAAAATTCGGTTGATTAGGTACTATGATCGATTCCCCACATATATATGGTATCTAACTTATATGTGTTGCACATGTCTAGGATCGGTTCCCCTTTGCCAAAAAATGTGTTGTACATGTCCATAGGATCGGTTCCCCTTTCTGCTATAAACCTTGCTGCACCCCACACAAGGATCGGTTCCCTTTGATGTACTGCACCCCTTACAAGGATCGTTTCCTCTTTCCTTTTAATTGGTCATACATACAAAATCCGATCATACCACAAGTGATTGCTTAAGATCGGTTTTACTAATAAAAGTTATACCAATACATAAGTCAGGCCTTTGTGAATAATTCTACCAAGAACACAACAAGTTGTGAGAAATTATACTCTATCACACATATTGGTTGTTCATAAGATATGATTGAATAACAAAAACAATAACACCTGGAAATTTCCTTTTCGTTCCACAAACAAGTTTATGAACTTAGTTCCTTAGAACACATGTAAACATTGTTCCCTAGGATGAAAGCCTCACCTCATACCCATACATAATCACAATAGCATTCAAATGATTATGGAGATGTCTTATCTACAAATTTTTATAATTAAGCAATAAACCTCATATTGTATTCCTTAATACTATGTCTATCTAGAGTTAAAATATGCTTCGCAGTTATGTTTTCAATATGCACGACTTGAAAGATACGTTAGGGAATGAAACAGTTCAAGTCAAATATCACTAACCTCAAGTGGAAGGATGATTGTTTTCGTTGTAGCTCCTTACTTCTTCACATCTTCAAGACTTCGCAATACTAGTAATGTCTCATATCCTAATACTTTCAATCTAACCTATACGAAGTTGACTCTAGTAGAATTGATCAAATGATTGATCAAACCAACATTCCATCACAATCATGGGTTTACGGTTCTACCAAAATAAGTTTCGGTTCTACCTCCATGTGAGTACTGTGCATAGTCACACTAACTTTCCAAAAATTCGATTGACTAGGTACTAGGATGGGTTCCCCATATATATATGGTATCTAACTTATATGTGTTGCACATGTCCATAGGATCGGTTCCCCTTTCTGCTATAAACCTTTTTGCACCCCATACAAGGATCGGTTCCCTTTGATGTAGTGCACCCCTTACAAGGATCGGTTCCCCTTTTATTTTAATTGGTCAAACATACAAAATCCGATCATACCACAGGTGGTTACTTAAGATCGGTTTTACTAATAAAACTTATACCAATATATAAGTCAGGCCTTAGTGAATAGTTCTGCCAAGAACACAACAAGTTGTGAGCGGTTATACTCTATCACACATATTGGTTGTTCATAAGATATGCAATGAATAACAAAACCAATAACACCTGGAAATTTCCTTTTCGGTCCACAAACAAGTTTATGAACTTATTTCCTTAGAACACATGTAAACATTGTTCCCTAGGATGAAATCCTCACCTCATACCCATATATAATCACAATATCATTCAAATGATTATGGTGATGTCTTATCTACAAAGTTTAATGGTTAAGCAATAAACGTCGTATTGTATTCCTTAATACTATGTTTATCTAGAGTTCAAATATGCTTCGCAGTTTTGTTTTCAATATGCACGACTTGAAAGATACGTTAGGGAATGAAAAAGTTCAAGTCAAATATCACTAACCTCAAGTGGAAGGATGATTGTTGTCGTTGTAGCTCCTTGCTTCTTCACATCTTCAAGACTTCGCAATACTAGTAATGTCTCATATCCTAATACTTTCAAGCTAACCTATACGAAGTTGATTCTAGTACATAATCAAGCGACTCTTAACATGAGTTTTGATTCACTAAAATATGACAACCAAACTTGACATACCAACGCTTGGTGGGTTCAACCGAGCAATTCTCTAACAAAAACCACTCCCTTTTATATAATGATCCGTAAACCATATGTAGGTAGCGTGAAATACCAAATAATTCTCCCCCCTTTTGTCAATATAAATTGGCAAAGGTACGAAAACTATGGGATCATAATGAAATTCTCAAAGAGATAATTCATGACTAAAAAGGAACAACATATCAACTTGTTTCGATGATTTCACATTGTCAAAACTTAGTATATTCATCAAGGAGTTTATAAATATAAAATATAACTCCTATAATGTTACACGGCCGTACTCCCCACAAAGATATGGCAATTAAGCACAAGTTCAATTAAGAACTCTCCCCCATATGATGTTATTCCCAATATAACAACATGAGCGACCTTATTTTTACGAGAAAAGAAGGATTTCTTTGGACATTAACAAATCACATGGATTTTTATCCGGTAAACTCGAATAAGTTAACCACAAGAGGACCTTAATGATTAATTTAATCGGAAATACTCAACATAAGAAAACTTACGGAGCCATACAATACTTTCACATAAAAGTGGATCAGGGAAAGATCAATACTGCGAGATATTCAAAAGTTCATTCTATTTTCTTCAATATTTGCATAAAGACATAATAGACTTAACGAATTGTTAGAGCATTTCTCAGTCGAACTCGCAAGCGTTGATATCTCAAGCTTGTTTGTCAAGTTTAGTTTTCAAAACTATAAGTATTGATTTCTAGTCTACATACAGTTAAGTCTCCGATTAGGATAGATTGTGTAGTTGAGCTTTATACTTCACGGCGTTCATCTATTGAAGACGAAGAACTACTAAGGCGAGCTTGTGGAACTTCATCAACAAAAGGTATGTGAAGAATTGAACTCATCTATCACTCATAAAGTCTATTTCTACTCTATATCCTTCTTGAGACAAAAGTCGTATAACGATATAGTTTTCAGTTTATACATTTTTGATATTTCGAGCTGAGTTTAACTCGCTTGCATATTTCTCGAAATATGTGTTGATAAGCTTTTGATTTAACCAAGTTCATCTTGTGTTCTTGACGCAAGTCAAAAGATGATCATGTGTAAATTTCCTTGTAACATCTTACATGATTTGTGGGAGACAATCATTTGATGTAGGCTTGGAATGTTTTGTACCGATCATTCGATCACTTGAAAATTGCTTTGAAGCTAATAGTTTGTGTGAGACATCTATTCTCGTTTTCCAAGAATATTTCAATGATTGAAAATGGAGTTTAGAATGATTAACAATGATTGGATATTGTATAGTGTGTGTACTTGCATATATGTTGTCCATATCCGAAAAACCATGGTATTCATATCCGTATGCGTACTGCTTGGTATGGTGAAAGTCGGGAACCATGGTATGAATACCAGTATGCGTATTGATTGGTTAGTGAAAGTTTGGGAACTTAAGTATGCATAGTGGTATGCTTACTGGTGTGGTTTCAAGTTCCGAAATTCAACTGAGGTTGGTGGTATGCGTACCCATACCACTTAGGTATGTGTACCCGTATGCGTACATGAGTAAGTTAAGTGCTAAAATCGGTTTATTAATGAACTAATAAATTTTTATATTAAGGAATGCAATCTTTTTAAAACCTTGGCTATAATGTTCATGAATTGATGTGAATCAAAATTGATTTTTCTTAGATTGTGTCTTGTATACTTATACGAGAGTATAAACAATTGAAAAACTCCATAACTAGTTTCATTTGAGTCATTTGAACTAGTTGTGTTTGGGATGAACAAGGTTAATATGAAAGTGCTCATATGCTAACTATGGTTAACTATTGTTGAACCAACCATGTGTACACGTTTATATATGGTTACCCATACCTAAAAGAAGGCACATTTCATTTGTGTATAAAAAGCTAAGTTCAATATAATGTTTAAAAGATATTAGCTTGAAACAAATCAGGTTTTCATCTAACGATGAATATTGAATGCTTGGTTACCAAGGTAACTTAGATTTAAAACCCTGATTTGAAAACTATATAAAGGAGAACTCTAGCAACTGGGAAACCTAATCCCCACACCTCATGTGTGATGCTAGTTGCGAGTAGAGTCGATTCTCCTTCAACCTTAGGTTTTTCCAAAAACCATATAGGTTAACAACTTAAATACTTCATTGGGATTGTGAAGTCAGACCCAAAAATTTTCTTTGTAGTTGTATGATATGATCTTGTTGTTTTCTATCGTGATTGAGTACCATCTTGTCTAAGATTTTCTCGAGATTTAACATCCATTAGGCAAGATAAAAATTAGTCACAAACATCTTCGTCTCATTGTTTGTGATTCCAAAATATCTTGTTTCGCTACCATACGATTAAGATTATTGAAAGGTGATTGATATTTCTAGGCTGTTCTTGGGGAATATAAGTCTGATATATCAATTGGTTCATGTTCACCTTGATTTATCAAAATACGCTTGTGGGTATTTCTATGGGAGACAAATTTATTTATCTCAATAAACTTTTCTTTGTGAGACAGATTTTTTATTAAAGTCTTCGACTTTGGGTCGTACCCACTCTTAGTTGTGGGTGAGATCATCTAAGAGAATCAAGTGCGCAGAGTCCTGCTGGGATTCAGAGACGTAAGGAATGTGACTGTACCTTGATCAGTGTGAGATTTAATAGGTCTAAAATACATTCCAATCCGAAGTTAACTTGGAGTAGGCTAGTGTCTGTAGCGGCTTAATACATTATGATGTTCAAATATGGACTAGGTCCCGGGATTTTTCTGCATTTGCGGTTTTCTCGTTAAAAAATATAATTGCTTCTAATAAGAATCAATATCCTAAATAGAAATAGGAGTTATACCTACCAAGCATATGACGACAAGGAAGTCTGATAGGCTTTATTATCCTACAATTGCAATGAGTGGTCAGGTCATCGTACTTTTGATACAACTTGAATCATAAAATGTATTTCCCAATGAGAAACGTTGTAATGCATTCCATAATAAACCAATTTTCCCCAGTATAACTCTTCAACTTGCGTTGCCTACTTTCTTCAAATTTCTTATTTATCTTATCGAGATCATTATTAGTGTCCTCATGGATAGCATGTTGTACCGACACAATCCCATTTTGACTCGTGAAAAGTAGACCTTTTAGTCTACATGATCTTGCTTTACTATACTTGTGGACTCAAGATTGAAATGTTTATAATTATAAGTAAAATCATACACAAACCTATCTTTGTGTGGCCTCAACCATTGTATCTCACAATATGCCACTACTTTGGGATAATTAATGTCCCAATCATCCTCAAACTTCTTCAAGTTTCTCTCATTTCTTCCCGCGGTCATTGAACAATCCAATTTATCCCCCACTTCCCGCGGTCAATAATATCACATTTTTTCCATTCTTCATCTTATTCTTTTTTTATATTCCTTTCTCTCCTCTTGAGTTAGATTTCTAAGATGTTCATCTTCCTCTTTTGCACGTTTATTAACTTTCTTTACCTTTGTGTTTTGGATATGATGCCTACAATGTTTTCTAAGATTATATTGTATGTGTCACGTGCAGAGAAAATTTTGTTCCTTGGGAACTCACGGCGTTTATTATTTCTTGCTCATTATCGGTCACTGCAATCCCAGGATTTTCGTTTTCGTGGTAGAGAAGCTTCAAGGTTTCCAATTCCAAAATTAACTGTCAACCTTATCACGATCCATAAAATAACATGCCGTCGTGATTGATTGTTTTTCTTCGATTTTTCCAACAATGTTCAACAAACGCATGTTGTACCTATTCGTCTTATAAGTACAATCCATAAAAAAAACTTGGTAAAACCACCGAGTCAATTCAATCATCTTCAGATGCGCAAGTAAAGTACGATCCGCATTTCCATTTAATGCTTTATGGTGTCTCAATGTGTAGTTTTGTTTGTGTAACAACCATTGTTATTATTGCTTTACCTTCCTACCATCCCATTCAAACCTTCTGATAGTTACTTTGGCCACATAAATTGTTTTCAATGAAGAAAGGTTATTCTTTTTCATCCCTTTTGAAATTACTCAGGATCTCAATTGGTTTAATGTAATACCCCGATATTCGACAGTGGTTGGCCGAATGGAATATAAGTAATGGTTTTTCCTTTCCTATCACCGAGGCCTTTTTAGCACAATTGGCTCCAGATTTGGCAAAAAACTCTGCAGTTAAGCATGTTCGGGCGGGAGTAATCCAGGGATGGATTGCCTCCCGGGAAGTTGCTGCTGGATGACCGCAGCGACGCCCGTTGAAAACCCCACACTGCCGGATAACTACAGTGGCTAAGTGGGGACAATATCTATGGAGGGACGGGTCATTACAAATGGTATCAGAGCCGACGAGGGTTCACCTGTCGAGGGTGGGATGGCACGTTGGACGGGGTTGGTCCAGGTGCTTCTCATGAAGGGCATGGAACATCGGAGATCTGGGCTTGCGAATATATTCTGGAGGCGAGGACGATTCCAATTTAAGGTGGTGGTATTGTAATACCCCGATATTTGACAGTGGTTGACCGAATGGATTCTAAGTAATGGTTTGTCCTTTCCTATCACCGAGGCCTTTTTCAGCACAGTTGGCTCCAGAGTTGGCAGAAAACTCTGCAGTAAAGCGTGCTCGGGCGGGAGTAATCCAAGGATGGGTGACCATCCGGAAAGTTGTTGTTGGATTACCGTAGAGATAACCATTAAAAACCCCACAATCCCGGATATCCGCAGTGGCTAAGTGGGGATAGTATCGGTGGAAGGGAAGGTCATCACATTTAATTCCCCAACTTTTCCTTACTTGATTGAACTCGTGCGGTTTTAACTTGGAAATGGTGGGTCCAACAACACTTTGCAGATCTTTATGGTTATGAAAACCAATAACAACTCATTTCAATTCGCGTAGGTTTTTGTTGGGTGTTATCAATTGAACGTATATCTTCTCTTTTGGTTTCTCAATAAACCAGTCCATTCCTTCGTCTTTAGACGACCATTCTAAATCATTAGCATAATAGGCGAAAGTATGAGTCCCCTTAACACTGTAAGCTTTAGGATGATCGTTTTATATATATATATATATCACAAGTTAGATATATAAAACATTGACGACAAAACAATAGTCGGAAAAGTTGACATATAAAAACATCGACGACCAAAAAACAGTCGGCACAGACGACATATACAAACATTGTCGACCAGAATATAATTCACAACACAGTTATCTGTGCTATGAAACACATTTGTTCATCATGGTTTACATTATTGACCGTAACGACTTCAACAAGGGCCAATGTTTTTGGTAGAATATGACTCATGAAAATTCGTCACATTTGAAAAGACGAGGTACCCAAATACACCACAATATTTTTATTTCAAGAACACCGTCGAGACCACACCTTGTGTGATTGTCTATGGATATGAGATCGAGACAATACAACAACAAAGTGTTCACTTGATAATAAGTTCAGTAATAACCTAAACTCTATAAGATAAATATCAAGTGTTATGGAGTTAGCGTACTTGTGTATTTTACTTAATTATAATAACAATTATAATGCGGAAAACAAAGTAAAAGACACAACAATATTTTTTTTAACGAAGAAACCGCATATGCAGAAAAACTCCGGAACCTAGTCCAGTTTTGAATACTTTCAGAATTAAGCCGCTATAAAAAATCCAATAGCAACTTCTTATAGTTGAGACTAAGAGGACTACCCCTAGCTAGTTCCCTTAGTATCTCTGCAACTTCGACTTATAGAGTCACGGGCGTGAATCATAATTTCCTTTGGACTGTATTCCAAACAATAAAGGATGGAAATCTGTTTGGTATCAACTCTATTCAAACTTGTAATTTGAGTTTGAAAAAAGATCTTCCGTTTAATCTAATAAACTCATTCATCGGGTATACATCAATTTATCCAATAACTATCAAAATAGTCAAGTTCATATTTAAAACAAATCATATTTGGACACTGAAGAATGCCACCAAATGATTGTTTTCGATCTCACGCAACTATACAATCAATCTATCAAAGATACACCGATTCTTGTTGGATCCCAACCTGATTCACAGATGCACTAGATCCACAAGATATGAAAACTAATAAGAAATCTTCTTCGTCTTCAAATCTTCTATTTCTTTAAAATACCTGCAACAACACTTGAATCCTATTATGATCAATCACACACAGAACGGAGCTTGTTAACAATGGATTATCACAAGATGTGTTTAGATATAAAAACAATTCTACATATCCCGTTGATACTTGGTCTAGTCTGAGTGAATCTTATATCAGAAGAGAAGATTCTCAAGAATAAACAAACTAGGTGAAATCAGAGTTTCAAATCAAATCTAAAACTAATAACACTGCAATTATCTAGTTTCCCACCGACGATACTCGTACATCTTATTGATCCCATATAAGTCTTTCAACGAGAGGTCGTAAAATATTTCACCTAATTATGATACTTTCCTCTCCGATTAGACGACTCTACCAAAAAAAACAAGAAATCAAGTTTGCCTGGATCTTAGGATGGCTTGCTAGAAATGAAAACTTAAGTATTTATAGACCAAGGATGTTTGGACACTAAGGAATTTCCAAAACCGAAAAATATTCTCAAGATATGCAATGAATTCCCAAATTCGGTTTTCCTAATTCCAATAAATGCTTGTTTAACATTTCCGAAATATCTCAATAGAAAATCTCCAATTAGTAAATGTACATTACTCAATTATATTATTTAGAGCTATATATTAATTACTGGTATTAAAGCATATAAAATTAATCGTAAACCTTAATTAAAAGATTCTTAATTTATTAGGCACATGATCACCTTAAGTACCAAGGAATATGTTTGAACATTAAATGATAAGAGTTACTGCTCGTGCTCAAAGAATGTTGAAATTTTTACACTACAAATTCTTATTTCATATTTACATGGATTTTCATCTTGGAATCGGTTCTACCACACTTCCAAACAAGTTTAGAATTGGTTCTACCAGACTTCCAAGACTACTATGTGATCGTTCATACCAAGTCACAATGGTTAGTTGTAATCGTTCCTGCCAAGTCACATACATCGGATCAGATCGGTTATACTAATCACTAGAATCGGTTCTATTTATACATGGTATCTACTTGTGATCGGTCACACCAATCACTAGGATCGGCCACACCAGTCACTAGGATCGGTCACATACTCTTATGATCGGTCACATCAATCACTAAAATCGGACACACCAATTACAAGTATCAATCATACCATCTCATGGTGATTAGTTAGGATCGGTTACACAAATTACCAGGACCGGTCATATCAAATCACAAGTCTAGTATTGTGATTTATTATGCCAAGATACATAATCGGAGTTAAGATTGGTTCAACTAACTCCAAAATATTGGTCATCAAAAAATATGCAATGAATAGCCGGACCAATAAACCTATTGATTTCCCTTTCGATTCATGAAACAAGTTCATAAATGTACTTCCTTTAAACAAATGTAAAACAATTTTTCCTTGGATGAAATCTTCACCATACATCCATACACACAATCATAAAAATATATAGAAAATTATGTCGATGTCATATCTATGAAGTTCAAAAGATAAGCGTTATACTTCATAGTTTAATTCCTTAATACCGTGATCATATTATTATGATCATGTCTCTCCACTAGAGTATAATATACGATACACATATACAACTTTGCATGTTATGTTTTCAATATAGCACGACTTGAAAGATACGTTATATAAGAATTGAAACAAGTTCAAGTCAATATTATTAACCTCAAGTGGAATGATGATGTCATCGATGTATTCATTATTTCTTCACATTCTTCAGGTCTTTGGAGTCATACTTTTATGTCTCAACATTCCTAGATTTTCTAGTCTAACATAAATCAAGTTGACTCTAGTATTTAATCAAGCGACTCTAGATGAGTTTTGATACTAAAATATGACAACCAAACTTGACATACCAACGCTTGGTGAGTTCAACCGAGCTATACTCTAACAACATTTGGCAACAAACCGACGATAGTAGTTGTCAAGGTTAAAAAACTGTCTACCGTAAAAACGATACTGGGCAACAAAAAACAAAAAAAAAACATTATCCATCATTTGACGATTTAAACATGCAAAAATCATTATCTTCACCACGTAAAGCGTGTACCTGGTTATTTTCATCTTCCAATTATTATTCTTGGTCGTTTGATTCTTAATTTGGCTCAAAAGATTCGTCATTTACATATACATGCAGATTGAGTTTGAGGAAAATAAAAGTGAAGATCATGTATATAATCCATTTCATCATGTTTTTGTAGATCAGCATAGAGATTCATCTATAAGAGATGTAGAAGACTCCCCCATTTCAAATTTAGAATTAGAATCACTCATCTCACCGAATTACCAAAACCCTTACCTCCAAGCTTCTTTTACTACTTCACTCTCTCTTAATTATTTCCAAAATCATTCTTATAAATCGACTAACTCATCTAACTAATTTAAAATTTAGTCATATAGTTTTAATTTGTGATAGTCAGTTATGAGTAATTTAGCTATTTTTGAAAATATATTGTTAAGGGGCTTTGGGTTTTACTTCCTAGTGACCCCAATTTATTGTATTAGGTAATATCCTAATTAATTTTGGTATATCTCAACCTCCGCGAGTTTTTTTTTTAAGGTTGGATTTAGGTGATTTCTTCTCCTTTTATGGTTGGTGTAGGAAAATGGTGGAGTTTTACACTAATGTTGTGATGTTCTTGGGGGTGGTGCTATTTTCTACCTTTATTAAAGCGTTGGGTAAAAATGACCTTTACGGGAATCATGTTTTGTCGATGTCGGAGTCCGTCACAACATGGTTTTCTAAGTCTACATCTCTGTTTGGCTTTGGAAGCTTGAATAAGGTGGAAGCAGCGCTATTTTTTGGCTTGTTTCATTGTTGGCGTTGCGGTGGCTGTTCAAAACTGTCATGATGAGGAAAGAAGATTGTGTGCTCAGGGCATAGGGAGGTGGTCGTGAGTAACGCCAGTCTTCTCATTTGGGATTTTACTAGGTACACTTCTAAGTGTATCCATGGTTGGGTGGTGGTGCAGGAGTGCAAGAAGAGGCGGCCATTTTCATTGGCTAAGATTCCATTCTCTTTGAGACTAGGGTTACATGGGTTTTGGGCTTTCTTTTGAGGCCTTTCCTGCGGGAGCTGTGGATGTGAGTCTCGAGCTTGTTATGAGTCTTTTCATGGGGTCATGAAATTTTCGTTACAAGTTAATTTCTGGCGTTATGGACCTAGGGGTGAGCATGGGCCGGTATGGATTGATTCTTACCTCATTCGTATCTAATCCAATTCACTACGGATTTTAAATTTGGCATCCGCATCCAATCCAACATCCAACGGATTAGCATCCAATGGATGCACGGATAAACGGACAGGGTGCGGATAATCCAATGGATTTGTGTTAGTTAAATACATTATATATATGTATGTGAATATAGAGTGTTATGGACAACAATCCAAGCAAACACCTTAAAAATTCCAATACTATCTATGTATGTTTTAGAAACTATATAAATGCATTTAATCCAACAGATATGGATGTCCAACGGATTTTGAAGGTTGCGTTCGGGCCCAATCCGTAATCCGTTGGATTTCAAAAATCTCATCCGCGTCCAACTCATTAGCGAAAGGTTCGGACATCCATCCGTGATAATACGGTTGGTCTTGGTTAGATCCATAGATTATGGGTAAAATGCTCACCCCTGGTTATGGTTGTAATTTGATAGTTAATAATCTATCCTATGGGTAAAGAGTATTACATTAACTAGTTGGAAGCCTAACAAGCTAGGATCCAACAACGCACTACTACATGAATTGAACAGGTTGCCGTGCTAAGCTACCAGTGAGCCTTATGGGTAACCTAGTCAAGGAAGTCGAAACGGAAGAGGGACTGAGATTGTGTCACAAGGGAGACAAGCTAACTCTACCGTCCACGTTAATTCCTACAATATGGGTTGTGCAGTTTTTTCTTTTTTTGTGGATACATCGGTTTTTCCTTACAGCTTCTATGTAAGGGTTGTAAGTTGATAGTTTATCTATCTTTTAGATTGTACTGTTTTTTCTTTTGTTCACATTTGTTAAACTTCTATAAAATTATCCTCGCGTTTTTAGGGGCCACTCAAAAGGATTTAGGGGCCAACAATAAAACAAAAAAGGTCACCCAAAGGGAAAATGTAGCCAGCCCTTATCTCGCGTAATTCGTAATGGTGAAATTACCCTTATATATTCGGAGGATATGATAACATTGTTATCCTCCGATTGCAATCGGAAGCCAAAATATTACCCAGACTTCCGATTGTAGTCGGTGCAGTATTAGAATGATTTCTGTTTCATTTTTTCCATTTCTTTTTCATTTTTGAGTTGTTAGAGTTATAGAGAATGAGGTGAAGGAAAAAAGGAAAAACCCATTTTATCACTACAAAAATGAATGAATATGAAGAAGAAGGTGAGAATCATGGCGAAGAACAAAATGTTGAGGGTTCACGACCGTTTAGAGAAGACGATTTGGGGTATATGTTGAATGATCCAAACTTTTGTGGAGAGGAAAACCTAGACGACCCTTTCATGGAAGAAAATGGAGAATCGCCTGATATTGAAGCTAACGATGCATGTAAAATACAGGTATTGTGTTAAGAAACTCAAATACTCGATTTGCATGCATTTGTGTGCTTTTGTAAACAAGAAAAACCGATTATTGCATGCATTGAATGCCATGAACTACCCAGATTCGGTAGATAATTTCTCGAATAAACTTACGAATATAACACACTGAGTACCAAATATGTATATTCGGTAGTTCCAAGATAGTAGTTTACTGTCGAATATGAGAAAAACCCCAAACTGGTTTTCCAAAAAATCTACATTCGGTAGTTATGTAGAGTTATTTACCCCCGAATGGCCCCAAAAACGAATTCCTCAAAAAAATTCAAAACTCAGTATTCTTATCCTTTACAATCGGTAATAATTTAACATTATTTGACTGCCGAATATGACAGTGGCCTCAAAATAAAATTTCCGAAAACTTGAAAATCGGATGTTTATCGATTAAAGTTATCTCTCGGTTATTTATATTCGGCTGTTTTACTATATATTTTAGCTTCCGATTATATCATTTTTTGCACTCAGTAAACTGTGTACATTCATTTGCATAAATCGGGTGTTTTGTGTAACCGATAGGATTCCGAATATAGTATATTCGGCAGTTTGACTTATTTAGTAACCTCCGATTATTGTATAATAATTTGTTGCTTTCATACGCAGGCCGTTGAAGAGTTTGTTGATGATTTCTATTTGAGGCCCGATACTTCCCTATACTATGCAAACGATTTGGTATACTCATTACTACTTTTATTTTTTTTCAAAATTTATATGTTAAATGGTTATGCTTATTATATTTGTTTTGTTTTATGCACGTTTAGACATTTGGAAGTAAGAAGGAAGCAAAGGAATGGCTTATGAACAAGGCAAAAGATAACATGTGCGTGGTAGTTCAAAATAATCATGTTAGTGACACTCGAATTGAAATGATTTGTGAGCGAGGTGGGACGCGAAAGAGTCACGAGGGAAAGAATAGTAAGTACGTACGGAAGAAGAATAGGAAATACCGAAGCAATACCAAGAAGATAGGATGGCCATTTAAGATTGTCTTCTATAAGCCCGATGGTATTAAAGGTAAAGAGTATAAAATGTATAAAGTTGATAACGGTTGTCACAACCATGATGATCCGTTGGATTTAATTGGACATGTAATGGTTGCCAAGTTAAAACCACATCAAATGCAGACGGTGAGGTCTATGCGGATCCCAAAAGCGAGTGCGATCTTAAGTAAAATAAAGGCGGACGACCCCGACAACTTGTCTTCTTTGTCTACAATTAAGTCGTCCCTAGATACGATCAAAAGGACTGAATGGGATGGTAGAACGGTCATGCAACAATCGGAGTGGTTAGCGGAGTTACACGGCTACACCTTGAGAAGGGAAGAAAAGGATGGTATAGTGGTTCGTATTTTCTTGGCACATCCCGAAATGATCCAATTGGCTCAATGCTTTCATCAAATTTTGTTGATAGATGCTACTTATAAGACAAACAAGTATAACATGCCGTTGTTGAACATTGCTTGCCATACTTCGGAAGAAAACACGTTTACCATTTCATGGGGTTTAATGGATCATGAGAACAATGTGAGTTTCATTTGGATGTTGGAGACGTTGAGGTCCATTTATAACGGTGATAATTTTCCAAGGGTTATTGTAACGGATAACGATCAAGCCTTAATGCATGCAATAGCGGTAGTGTTTCCGGAAGCCCAAAACTTGCAATGTACGTGGCACATTCAATGCAATCTCAAAACCAATTGCCATCATCATTTCCAAGCTAAAAGACCAAGGAAGGGTACCAAGAGGTCAAAGGAAGAGGATGAGCGCATTAGTAAATTAACCATGGAAGAACGTAAGGAAGAGGATAGGCTATTTGAAGAAAAGTGGAAGGAGGATGGAATTATTTGGAAAATGTTCATGAAAGCATGGGACAAAATCATTTGGTCGATGACCGAGGAAATTTACGAATGTAACTTGAAGAAATTTGAGGATGAATACGGCACGGACTACCCAAAACCGGTTCAGTATTGTAAAAAACAATGGTTAACGATTAAGGAGAGGTTTGTGTTTGCATGGACATATGAATATCGTAACTTCAAGAACGAGGCGACAAGCATTACGGAGGGGTCTCATGGTCGACTAAAGAAAATACTAATTGGTAGTCAAAATGGAGTTGTGTCGATCCAATAAGCAATCCATGAATTCACCAATCGTGATCTCGTAAAGATTAGGAAATGTATGCAATTTAGTGTACACCAATTCCCGATGGAACATATTAAGGAAAAATTGCTTCTAAGGGGAGTTTTTCATAAAGTTTCAAGATGGACAATAAATCGCATGATGAAACAATTGAAGTTATATAAAACTTATGATGACGAGAATACGGTTTGTGTTTGCAAGGATATGATAGGTATTGGACTCCCGTGTCGTCATAAGTTGGGTAGGTATGTTGAAGTGATTGACATCGATGATATTCACCCATTTTGGAAGAAATTAAATTTCACTCCGAACACCCCGGTAGTTGATGGTCCGTCTTTCTTGGAGTCGGAATTGTGTGCACGAATAGCCGAGCGTTACGCTACATCAAACGGCACCAAAAAGAAAATATTGATGCATAATTTGGAGGAAGCCCTTCACCCATGTTTAAGGGAGGTTGATGAACCTATTAAGCAAAAGAACACCGATAGGCCGAACACCGAAGTGTCGAGGACCATCCAAAGAAAAGAGTTGAAGGAGTACGATGGCCCAAAAATCAGAATTTGGGAAAAAATGATACTTTTCAAATTTTGAACTTGAAATAGTCGGAAGTTAACTTAGTTACCAAAACTTCCGAATATGGGCTGTCTAACCTTCTATATTGGCCCATGGAACCACCTAGAGCCATGGCATGGTTTGTTTTGAACTTGTAATATTCGGAGGATAAATTTTTTTTTTTGTAAAGTCCAGAATGTACGATGGCCCAAAAATCAGAATTTGGGAAAAACTGATACTTTTTAAATTTTGAACTTGAAATAATCGGAAGTTAACTTAGTTACCAAAACTTCCGAATATGGGATGTCTAACCTTCTATATTGGCCCTTGGAACCACCTAGATCCATGGCATGGTTTGTTTTGAACTTGTAATATTCAGAGGATAATTTTTTTTTGTAAAGTCCCGAATGTACGATGGCCCAAAAATCAGAATTTGGGAAAAACTGATACTTTTCAAATTTTGAACTTGAAATAATCGGAAGTTAACTTAGTTACCAAAATTTCCGAATGTACCACACAAATCATTGTCATTTGAACTTGTCTAACTTAGTTACCCAAACTTCCGAATGTACAACACAAATCATTGTCATTTATCTGCTCCTCTTTACTTTACGACCGTGACTACCTCCCAGTCCTGCACGACCACGGGTTTGAGCACCTTCAGTTGGAGCAGCTTCAGTTGGAGCAGCTTCAACGCTCGATGGAGCTCGAGTTCTTTTACCCGTCTTTGATACTGCCACCTTGGGCGGATGCCTCTTCGTGACTTTCTCCCCAAACTGGGCAGCATAATCTTCGTTATCCATATTACCCGTCTTTGATAATGAAGTCATTCCTCTTATCCCAGTTATCAAGAACAGTAGGTGGGCCTGTGTGAACAATCGTGAGATTATCACCACTAGAAGAGCACAACTCCAACTCCAATTTGTAGTAATCCCCCATTTTCTCCACAGGTTGATGTTGTATATACCCGTGTTGTCGCATCACCCTAGAGTGGTTATACATCACATATCCTGTGGGGTGCCACAATGTTCCAAAATAAAGGGACAAGTCTGACCGACCATTTATATGCCCACTGGATCGATCTTCCTTGTATGGATCAAAGCATACGTCTGAGGCCTTCAATTGGTCCAAAATCTCCATGCGAATCAACTGCAGCTCTTTTGTCCTAGAACGGTTGTCTTCAAATGTATACTTTGTTCCTCTAGGAGTACCTTTGCACCACCCCAGGTTCTCTCCGGCCAACTTCAGGATAGGGAAGTGGTCATAGATCCATGCCTATATACATAAGAAACCAAGTTTTAGTAAATAAATTGTGTATATTCGGTAGTAATTTCCAAACATTATTTCTGATTATATATAATCAGAAATAAAACTGAGTACCTATCCACCGAATAACCAACATTCGGAAAAAGAGATGGATCATTTCCTACCGAATACGCGTCATTTGGAGTTCAGTAACCTATAGTTTTTCTGTCCTGTATATTCGGTTCTAATATCAAATGAATATTTCCGATTATATATAATCGGAAAACAAAATAAGTACCTATCCACCGAATAACCAGCATTCGGAAACAGAGATGGATCATTTCCTACCGAATATGCGTCATTTGGAGTTCAGTAACCTATAGTTTTTCTGGCCTGTATATTCGGTTCTAATATCAAAAGAATATTTCCGAATATATATAATCGGAAACAAAAATAAGTACCTAGCCACCGAATAACCAACATTTGGAAAAAGAGATGGATCATTTCCTACCGAATATGTGTCATTTGGAGTTATGAATATGCATCATATGTATTGTCTACCGAATAACTATAGAGTGAGTTATAGAGTTAAAGAAAAAACCTGCAATAGAGCCACGTTCCCGGCAACTTGGCAGGTTCCTAGCCTCGAAGCCTTTCTCAACTCTTCCATCAAGAATGCTAGGCATGCCGTGCCCCAAGAATAGTCACCGACTTCATGGAGAGGATCCAAAAGTTGTATAAGTTTGGCGTCGATCCGGTTTCCAGAAGTATTAGGGAATATGACACATCCCAATACACAAAGGAGATATGCGGTGGCATCTTGGTTCACTTGCTCATCAGTTAACGTTCCATTCTTTTCCTTCTCCAAGGTGCCTCGGAACATATTCATCAAAGCTGTAATGTTGATCTGTCTTGTTCTGTAAGTTGCATGCCTCCTAAACTCTGCTGTGTTGTCTCTTCATCCCAACCTAAGCACTTTTTAGTTAGAGCATAAAGTTGTGTCGAACTTAACTGCTTTGTGTAGTTAAACTTCACAGCTTTGCATTGGTCGGGAAGGTTAAGAATCTGCACAACATCATCCGGGGTAATCGTCATCTCCCCAAACGACATATGGAAAGTATCGGTCTTAGGATACATTCTCTCCACGAACGCTGATATGGCCACACGATCATGCTCCAACAATGAATTCTCGGCGGCATTAGCTAACCCCGAGTTGGCAACAATTGACTTGAACCTTTCACATTCACCGGATAAAGGCCACGCAAGCATTTTTGTTGGTGCGGCGGTAGGTTTGAGTAGACGGACCGCATCTTGATGATCCTATTAAAGTACATAAAAAAATCCTTAATAAAAATATTACGATATAACACATAGACAATACATTAATAAAAAATAGTAATTTTATTACCTCGGTTTCGTATATTTCTCTGGCCCATGAGTCTTTGTATCCAAATAGAAATTTTCCTCCATCCGTCGGTAGCCCAAGGATTGTTCCTGCTGGAATACCCTTCTTCTTCAAGTGCTGAGGGACAAGATGTGATGCTTTCTTAGAAATATCCTTCTTTACACCATCTTTTCCTTTTTTTGGCTTTTTGGGTACCACTTGGTTGTCCTTCTTTTTCTACTCTTGGCACTGGATCAACTGGTTCAATTTCATGGTGGGGTGTAACTTGTGGAGCAGTTGGTTCTGCACTTTGTTGAGCGGCTTGTTCAACACTTGGTTGCACCCCTTATTCACTGCATTGTTGTTCTACACTTTGTTCAACACTTGGTTGCACTCCTTGTTGACTGCTTTGTTCTTGTAAGCTTTGTTGAGCACTTGAATTATCTTTGGCACTCCTTTCCCTCCTAGCACTAGCTGTCACTTTCTTCCTCCTTTCTCGACTTTGTCTAAACAACAAAGAAAGGAACAACATTTACAAACTATACAATCGAAAGACAAAGTATGGAAATATAACCCGAATGTACACATTCGGACGTAAGAAGACACATACTGTTCCCGAATACAAAACAATCGAAAGCTAACAAAACATATTTACAACCGAATATGCATCAATTGGAGTTCAGAAGCTCTAAATTTTTTATCCTACACAATCGGAAGACAAAGTACACAACTATAACCCGAATGAACAAATTCGGAAGTAAGAAGACACATATTTTTCCCGAATGAAAAACAATCGGAATATAACTAAACATGTTTACAACCGAATATTCATCAACTAGAGTTCATAAACTCTAAAATTTTATCCTACACAATCGGAGGTATAAAACATTATATTGTCTTCCGAATAAATACTGGCCCCAAAATGGGATTTTTCCTATATCAGAAATTTTGAGATTTTTTCAATATATATATATATATATATATATATATATATTTGGTAGTGAGTATACTTCCGAATACTGTGTGTCTACTTAAATATATTCGGAAGACAAAAAATTCATTAAACTACCGATTATTACCAGTTTGTACCCAGGAAGATATGGCCAACAATATTCGGCAGATAACCAACAAATATTTCTCCCGAATACTGTCGATGTTCTTGAGAAATGAAGAACACGACTACATTCGGAAGTAAATAAGCATGAATATCGCCCGAATCTGGATAAATAACCGAAAACCCTAGATTTTTTTTCTCGATTCGTCGAATTAAAGCGAAATAAACCCCAAAAATGATAGATTCTTACCTAATTGGGGCCATTTGAAGTTGACGAAGTGTTTGACTATCGGAATCGCCACCACCGACTACATTGCGGGGTACTTCTTCTTCGCGTTCTTCTTCATTTGCAGCAACAATTTCTTTATTTCTTACTAAAATCCCAATCTCTGGATCGGTACCCCGAGCAACATTTTTGGTTCTAGGTCTGTGGGTTTCATTTCCCTTATCCATTGTTTTATAAACGAATCGACGATGTTTTGATTTTACGATTCGCGGCGATGTTTCGGTTGAACGAGGGAAAGTTTTTTTTCTTCCACAATCGGAAGATAATATGAAACTGGAAGAAGAAGAGTTGAAATGAGTAGAATTTTTTTTGATTTGGTTTTTATACAGTTTTACCAGAAGGGCATTTATGTAACTTCAATATCATATAGGGTATCCCTTAACTAGAATCTTTGGCTGGGTATAAATTGATGGCCCCTAAATCCTTTCGGGTGGCCCCTAAAAACGCGAGGAAAATTATCTTTGCCCAAGAAAAGAAAAACAAATTACTTTTACGTGATTAGCTCACTACAAAAGATGTCACCAATGATATCTCATGAGTTGACAACAAAATCGACACGTGCAAAATCCCAAGGTTACTAATAGGGGGACCGATTTCCCTGAGGTGTACCAAAATACAAATAAGACAACAACATTTGTCTTGGTGTTGGTACACCCTCAAACAAATTCAACCAATACAATACAATACAATAGAATTATTATTATTATTTTTCAAAAAAAAAAAAAACCGTCCGTATGAAACACTCTACAAAAGTAAATACCTTCTCAATACAATAGGATTATTATTACTACCTCCGTCCCTAATTAGATGACCTAGTTAAAATTTACTAGTAAATTTAGAAATGATTTATCTCTCAAACTATACAACGGATTTTCGTAAACTTTGTATCATTGGAAAGCATTTTAAAACACCTACCTAATGAATATAAATATGACTATCAAATTTTACATATTTCTTATAAGAGCAAATCCTATGGGTAGTGTAACCCTTTCATTTTGAAAGAGTGACTACTAGTCTGGTCTAATTAGAGGCTGCTATGGGAAGTCTTTACCCCACTTTTTTCCCAAATCCTTCCAGACACTCGTTCATCTAAATGAGTGGTTGGGAATTTCACACTAGACGGGGGACTATCCCTCGTCAGGAAAAAAAACTTTTAGTACAAAACGGGGGACAATCCCCCGTTAAAAACTTTTTCTTTTTCGTTTTTTTAATTTTGACGGGGGATTATCCCCCGTCTATGAAGCTTTTTTTTTAGTTTTTTTTTGTTTGACGGGGGATCACCCCGTCTAAGAAGGTTTTTTTTGTTTTTTTTGGACGGGGGACAGTCCCCCGTCTGGCTCAAAATCCAAACTTTTTTACTAAACGGGAGACTATCTCCCGTGTAGTGTCTTTTTTTGTATTTGCCCATAATAGCTTCACTCGTTCATATGGACGAGTAGTCTTTCATATGAAAGAGTTAGTTTCCATTTGGAGACTACTCATAATCTTTGCTCAACTAATATTAATCTATTACTCCACTTATTCACGGTATACATCATCTGATTAGGGATGGAGGGAATATTACTTTTAGAAAACACCCTCCCTATGAAACACTGTACAAATGTATATCTTTGGAAACTTGGAATTCATTTTGGTCATTACTTGGAATTCTTCTGGTGATTGCGTTGATGAGAGGCGTGGGGCTGGTGGAATGGAAAATCTTAATTTGGATCCAAACCACAAAGAAAAGTTGTATCAAGTAGCATAACTTGCCGTCAACTCAAGTATTAAATAAATAAATAAAGAAAACTATTTTGTGATATGTGAACTCCATTAAGATTTTTGTAACTGCTTAATGTACCCTTTGCACTTGCAGAGATCGTTTAAACCTTCTTTCACTTCCTTCATCTTCTACTTTATATTCACCATTAAAAACTTCAAATTTCAGTTTTTTCTGAAAACAAAAAATCATGTCTTCAATCTTCATCATCATCAACTCCAATACTTCTTCTTCTCATCCTCTGTTCATTCATCAACTTCTCATCATCATCAGCTAATAATCACCCTGCTATCAGTAATGGTTGAAGAACTAATTAAAACCCCAAATAAATTTTGATAAAAATATAAATCCAAAGGACAAAAGCCCAACCATGATGCATCAACTGAATCGATGCTTCAAAAAAAATATCAACTGAATCGATCCACAAAAAAATCAAAAGAACTATTTGATTTTAGATAAACTTGATTGAGAGTTTTTATTTTTATTGTTTCAAATTAAATCATCTCTCAGTTGATTTTACGGATTAACATATATTTCTGTTTATTGATTTTGTAGTAGAATCTAAGGTCGCATATATTGTGAATTTGAAATCTGTATCTCGTAGAGAAAAGACGAAGACATCTCTCAATTTTCTGAGTCCAATTTTGTGCACACTCCTTTAAAGAGTGTGCACGAAACAATCTAATACGATTGGTTCTCAAAAATAAATGGTTATCTCAACCAATCAAATTTGATTTGATTTAATTTAATTTAATTTTTACACCAATATGGTTAAAAACCAAAATCAATAATTCCTGGGTCAAAAAGACATCTAGATTTTGATACTGTTTAAATGGACAAAAATGTAAAAAATAGTTAAGATGTAAACAGTTTCATAACCATTTTCAAATACTTTTTCTTATTTTTAATTTACATCAGGATGCATCCAGTTTCATCCTCGCTATTTTTTAAGTTTAAGCCAGGATGAATCCAGTTTCATTCTTGCTATTTTTTTTGTGTTCATTTCACCCATACTAATTTTTACTCGTCCATTAAAACCATGTTTTAAAAATATTTGGACAAATGACTCATTTTCCGTTAATTTAAAAATCTAAAATAGAAAATCGTATATTCATAACTAATCTTATCCTTTTATAGCATCTTCAAAAGAAAAAAATAGGTAATTAATTTTAACCATGTGCTGTGGCATTACAATGAAATCAGTATCATGCATCTCCAGGTTCTTGCTTTACCTCATCGGTCCTACAAAATAATTTGTGACGAAATGCATATCAAGGTTTCTTCCAAGTATGATGCATCCTTGGAAGTTGTTTAGTGCTTAAGAGTAACTACTAAACAATCATGAACGATGAGTACACATCAGGTGATCAAGAGGATCTAATCCATACAATGTAAGCACAAGCACATATCCATCAAATTCATCATCTCTAACTCAAGCAAGAGTAATAAATTCAGATGAAGTGAAAATTAAACGGATCACCACCGTCACTAGCAAATGTTGTTATTTGTTCTGTGCCAATCTCTAAACGTTTGATGATACAAAATATGAATTTGCATCAACACTTTGCTATTTCGCAAGAGAAGCTGGCACAGTTGTTAGAATTGGAACATTCCATAATTGTTGAAATCATTATAATTTAGGGTAGAATAATATATTTTTCATTTTAAGAATTAAAATGGAAATTAAATTAAAATTAAAATAATAATAAACTATTTTAAAACACCGGTAATGATTTGTTTAGGAAAAAAATTTGATTGGTTTGTTACCTACACACTCTTTAAAGGAATGTGCACAAAATTGGACTCCAATTTTCTAGAACATTTTTCTATTTTAAGAAATACAATGTAAAGGTTAGTTAGTTAACTCTGTTAACTATGAACCACGTGGCGCCCCATGATTGGTAGGGACTGAGAGACATGCGGTTACCGGGTATAGAGATCTGCACCCCTATCAATCATTCACTAAATTTGCCTTATCCTCTTCGTCATCAGTACTGCTACACGGTACAAGGGTGCCAAAATCCATTGAAATCTTTTTAATTCATCTTATATACATTTTGATATCTTTTTCCCAGTAAGCTACCACATTAGCAGCTAGCTATGCATTTCATATGGGAGTGATAGTCAGACCATTGGTTATTAACGGCTATTTGTACTTCCTGAGTATCATTTATGTCTCCGGCTTGGTGCACTATTCCCTTCACGCATCTACAAAATTAACGTCACATTTGGTGCAAGTATCTTTGTGCGACGCTATTTTCTCCGCTCGTCAGCCGCTATATATGTCTTGGTAATTTTGGTTCCGTCGATAGGTGGCGTTGTTTTGTGCTACAAATACGTGGTTTCTTCTATGTGGCCTTCATTTGTTACTATCATTCGTGGGTTGGGTTGTTGGTGGAATAGGAAAATCTTAATTTCGTACCAAACAAGAAAGAAAAGTCGTACCAAATTAACACTTTGTCTTACCCGTCTCTCCCTCCTCTATTTATACACAAGAAAACATCTACTAAAAACTCAGACAGCAAAACTGCAAGCTTTCGTTTTTATTAATTATCAATCTCGATCTTCAAAGCAATATAGAAGTTCCATTTCACCTTAATTTGTTCCTTTTCTCAATCTAGCTAGATTCTGTAAGAAGAAAAGTTGTTTGTCTGGCTGGTGACTCATTGACTATATCTCAAGTTGCTTCCGTTGCTGCAGCTGGCTCATCCAGTGCTGATGCAAATGGAAAAATTATTAGAGTCGAATTGTCAGAAGCTGCTAAACTTGGAGTTAAGGCAAGTAGTGATTGGTTTATGGAAAGTATGAATAAAGGAACGGATTGTTGTGCCGCTACTACTGGTTTTGCTGCTAATTTTCACAGAAAAACTAACAACGGAGGTGCTCTTCAAGCTGAGCTTATCAGGCTAACCTATTTATCTTTCAAATTTTTTTCATTTCTCCGTGGAACCCTTGTAGTACGTGACTTTACTTTGGCTTGCAACAACAATGTCCATATAAAAGTCCGACCTCCGGATTTATTCATGGGAAAATTCTATGAATTTCTTGCATCCTACATTTTCGGCCGTGTCTTGCTGGTATTATAGCACACGATTTATTGCAGTGTAAGTTCAATGGACTAGGTTCCGAAATTTTTCTACAAGATTGTAGTTTTTTTTGTTAACAAAAATCTTATGTGTCTGTGTTATTTTCTTTTCCTCATTATATTGTTTTATCTTTATAATTGAAATATCATAGATTATACGTATTTAAACGTAGATAGTATAAACTCAACCTTAAAGAACCTACAAGACTCGTTCTTGTTGAATTTTGGAGCAAACCTAAGGTGAGCAGTTGCCCACTTATCCCAGCTGGCTCCCATTTTATTTAATTTTTTTAACAAAATTATGCCTTTCAGTCATTGATTATCCACCTTTGCAAAAAAAAAAGATCTTTTTTCACTTATGGTTTGCGGGAATCCTAGTTGCACCCGCTATTGTAATGGCAAGTCATTAGTGATGATAATGATAATTTGAGCTGGAAATTCATCAACATCTAAAAATGTAAATCACTGTTATAAAAAAAAAAGGCGTACTTTGACTCTAAATTTGAGAGTCATTTAACGGACAGGATTGAGCAGAGAGGGTCACGCGGTCGGGATCATCTGGATCAAGTTTGACTTCGACCGCTGGGAATGTTTGGTTATTGTTGTCGACAAAAATAAGGGGGCGACGCTTGATCGATATAGAGCCCTAAATGAAAAATTTTCTCTGCTGCCGTGTAGTAGTAGAGTTACAGACGTGGAGATTCTTTTCCTTTGTGTTTCTCTCACAAAAACCTACAGTATTTTTCTTTTTCCGATTCTTCTCTTCTCCTCCGAAAAGCTCAAAATAATAACAATGGAGACTCATTCACTGGATGAGAAAGCACGGAAGAAAATCACCCATCAGGTGCTAATTTGGTGTTTCTGAAGAAAACAATTAGTGGAAATTGGTTTGTTACAAAACGAATTTCAACCCTAGATTTGGTTTGTTTCGTAAATACAATTTCATCTCCTTCATGGGATTTCCTAATCCTCATAGTTCTCTCGAGTTTCTCCTCTTCGTTGTTATAGCATAAATACCAAAAATTATTCTTCGAGCTTTATTCTCATATGAAATTCAATCGTTTAGATTGATTTAGTGATTTCATCTCTTACAACGCTTCATACCCACTGATTGTAAAAAAATCAAGGATATCAAAAACAGTATTAGTTCTTCTTCCACCAAAACCTAGAGCTCTGACCATTCAAAGTACTTCAACAAGGTAAGAAGTTTTGGGAAACCTTTTTTTTTTTCATAGATTAATGTATGATTTAAAGGGTTAAATTTTTATTTATAGAAGTGATTGTGAGTCGCTGTCTTGATTATCTGTACTATATATCGCCACCCAAACAGATAGGTAAAGCTGTATGTATAGAAGCCCATCGCAGAATAAATACTCTAATTGTTGATCAGTCATTCACTCCTTTGATTTCCACAAATTTAGCATCAAGCTAAACTTGGATTTCATCGTTCTGAATTTTATTTATGAGTTCCTTCTTTTAGTTCTAAACGAGAATATAAAGAAGGAACATTTATATCATAAAAAATGAGTATGAATGGGATTGTTGGACTAATATATTTTATCTTATACCCTCGAAGTCCAATAAGATAATCCTCTCGGTCCTTTGCTATTTGTCTTGACACTTCACTCCCTAGTGAAGACCATTGCTTCCGACTGCAAGTTCGATTTACATGCCTGGTACCTTGATGATGGTACAATTATTGCCGGTACTCTTGAGGTTTCAAAAGCCTTACACTTGATTGAACTGAAGGACCAAGAAGAGGTTTACATCTCAACATCAAGAAAACGGAAGTCTTTTGGCCTTCGATTGATCCCAGAAGTATTGTTGATGGTGTTTTCCCTCCTGGTATTGGTAGACCTTCTAATGGTGTCAAACTTTTGGGTGGTCCTGTGAGTCTGGATCTAAACTTTATTAGTGATATGATGTTGAGCAAGGTGAACAAGACTATTCAACTAATGTCTGCCATAAAAAAACTTAAGGATCCTCAAAGTGAGATGTTATTACTTCGCAATTGCACTGGGGTATCTAGGTTATATTTTGCAATGCGCACTACCAACCCTGCATCCCTTCAACAAGCTACTGATCTTTTCAATGATCACCTGTTCAAGTACTTGAGACCCCTTGTTACTGGAGACGATCCTGGTTTTGGTCCTTTACAGCGGAGACTTGCGACTTTGCCCATCAAGGACGGTGGCTTGGGAATTTACACCATAGCAGACACCCACACTTATTGTTATCTGGCTTCTCAGAGCCAGACTTCTTCAGTACAAAAGGTGATACTAGGTAACTTGTTCTCAACAAACAAATGCTCTGCTTATCAGTTGGATCTTCAGAACTTCATCCAGGTATATGGACTACTGTCTTCTTATTGCATCGATGATACTCCCTCCCCCCTCACCCCCCCCCCCCCACCCCCCCACCCCATGCATTCCCTGGAAGTCACTTATTTTGATGCAGTTAAGAAGCAAATCCCAGAAGAAATTTTCTATGTCTACAAGGCTACTGTAACTTCCCGCAAGGAAGTCTCTCTTGGGTTTTTGTTAGATGATGACTAATTGAATTTTTATATAGTTGTAAATAGAGTTGTCGTTCACTTAGACTTGATGAGATTGATTTTTAGAATTAATAAACTAAAATAACATAAAAAAAATATGTACAAAAAATTGTCACAGGATGAAGAGAGTTACTGGGACTAGGATTTCGTCGAATTCATAACATAGGGTTCAATTTATTTATTATCAACAATGAAAGCTCAATAAAATTAACATGGACTCTGATTTTTCCAAGGTAGATTATCAAAATATTAGTTGTAAATCCTAAGCATGATGTATCAAAATATTTAAGCTAAGCATACCTCATCAAATTAAATAACAACCAATTAATTCAAATCATATTTCAATTAAAATTAATGCAAAAGTCTTAAAGGAATTAAATAATTGTACCCATGTATGAAATTCGTCTTCCTCCGTCGTCCCAGTGTTGGGTTTAGTTCATCATGTTGGAAACACGCTTAAAAATTAATTTCATTGCTCAAAAGTGCTTACAAAGATGAATATTAATCAAAACAGATATTTGCAATACCAAAAAGGCGTCACAAAGAAACTATAGTCCAGCACTGTCGCAGAACAACTGTTGCAAAGGGAAGAAAAGGTGACAGTCAATCAACGACTGTCATTGACCGTCAACTGTTCTTCTCCTTCTTCTCCTTCACCTGCTGCTGCTGAAACTCACTCTGCAGCTTTGTTCTTAGTTCTGTCTCGTACCCAAACTCTCCATCCTCTTCAGTGATACCCCAAGATGTTATTTATACTCAACAGGTGAAGAAATTCATGCGTAATAACTCACAGCAATCTCCTTTCCTTTTACAGGGAGATACGAGAATAATTCCAATTCTTCTTCTCTTCTTTACGCCTGAAAAAATCTCTCACCATCAATAGTATAAAATCCTCAATCAATATATTTCCTCTACTGCACGTTTCTTTCCTTCAATAACACCAACAATAATATGAAAATATGTATTCCCTGATTAAGTTCATCACGCGTCTGTACTTGAGTTTCCGGCGGATTCTGATGATCTTTTACACTCCAACACGCTGGAACATGTTCTAGATAATTTCAAACACTGCCGAGACACATGTGATCTTTCCAAATATACCTAAAATCTCTGAGAATAAATATTCGCTCTGCTACAATCGGGTGAATAAACTTCTTTTTTTACGTAAATAAACCCATTACCATCCATGTTTGTATGAAACAGGCCCAATCCAAGAAGAAACCCGGTGAAAGCCAACCCAAAAATCAAAATAGGAAATCTCGGTGAAAGCTGACAATTTAAACGGAAGTTTTCCCGCCATTTTCAGCTTCTCGTGAAGAAGAAGGAGGGCCCCCTATCCAGAGTAGGGGTGTACTTAGCAGTAGTGTGTCCCTTATCCAAAACTGGGCTCCATTTAGCACTTGTCCTTTGGGGGTGCCCTCAATAGTTTTTCGAGCCGAATTCCGCAAAGAAGTTTATTTCCCAAAAATACCTACAAGCACATAAAACACCATAATTAATATAAAATCGATCACTAACAATACGGAACACTGAGGACAAATTAGAAACAAAAATGTGTTTATCAAATACCCCCAAACTTATTATTTGCTAGTCCTCGAGCAAATATAATCTAGAAAATAAAATCCTAACTCACTAGGTGTCCCTAGTGACTGAGATATAGTCTCGGGAGGGTTTACCAGAGGTGTACCCACAAAACCTTTACTCCAGACCCTAGCTATCTATTCAGAACCTTGAAAGGAACTAAAGAATCTCCTTGGTTGGCATACTCTCATTGACTACAGGAGGAACTACCCTGATACGAAATTTCAAAATTGATGTACACGAGTTTGCATTCAGCATGCTAAAATTCATATATAAGTGACAGAGCTCTACTCAGATAGTTTCTGGACATCATAACCGGAGTCAACGAATCACATGGAAAGATTAAGAAGATGGATAAAGAGAAAAAATAGATGGTTTAAAGTGAACGGTGTTTCCCATATCTGTCTGAAGGCCTCTGCCAAGATTAACCTATCCTAATGGACTGAAATACCGGTCTGACTAATATCAATACAACTGGCATATACAAGGGGACTAATGGTCGATAAATCTAACTCTAGGTCAACACAACTGGCATATACAAGGGCACCAATGGTCGACTTTATTGAATTTATTCCGGTTGGTCTGATGGCCTGGTCTCAATTTTATTTTATTTTATTTTTTATTTTTGTTTTTATTTTATTTTTGGTATCTCAATCACTCTATTTCACCCTAGCAATGGTAACAACTTGAATCGTATGCCCCACCAAATCACTTAAAAAAACCAAAAGCTCTGCCCTCCCTCTCTAGAAAACAACAGAAGGATTAGGAATCAACGAGATATGGCGAAACTACCATGTTTTTTTTTTTAATTCTAACACCTGAGCTCTGTGCTTTTATGAATAGACTATTTAGATGTTTCCATCTATCAGATTGGTTCCTCAACTCCTATAACCAAGATGTTCCCATCCACTTAGATTGTTTAGTGCCAACCTTGGTAAGCATAAATTTCTAGGCTCTGGAGTTTATTTATTGCAATTAAAAGTTTCTCCCATACCCCCAAACTTAAATCTAATGTTGTCCTCAATGTTCTAAAGATAAAATTAAAAGCATGAACAAGGAGAAACTGTTACCAATTGAAGCAAAAGAGTTAAGGAAAGATATTACCGTGTTGCAAGGGCATGGGTTACCTCCCAAGAAGTCTTAAGTTTAAAGTCTTCAGCCAGACTAAGAACGGATTAGTCACCTTATAGAATCATAAAGTAATAGCCGGAATAACTGCGGATCACCAAAACCAAATAGAGCTACCACAAGTAAAAGGAATCTGCACCATGCCAAAAAAGTTAACAAATAATGCACACCCTTGTCTAGTTTCCTGTTTAAGACAACTACATCTAGTTGTGGTTCAGGTTCAGATTCTATTACTGGGTCTAGATAAAATATTTTCATGGGTTGCATTTCCGCATACGTTCGATCTGAATGTTCAGGTTCCAGAGTCTGGAAAAACTCAAATAAAAACTTAGAAGCACATAATAATAACCTGAATAGTTGAGGATCCTCTAAGTCAATCAGATTTGACTTACACAGCTAACCACAATGAGAGTGGTGGTCTTCCTTGAACAAACGTGTCGACCCTAATCTCCTAAAGTAATCAGGTTTAGTCTCAAAACTTAATAATTGACACATCTGAAACTTATACGTTCCCATAATTGGTGGAAAAATATTTGGTGGGAAAACAAAGTCAATTTGGGTATCATAGCCTGGGTAAACCACATCAACCAGAGGATGGGTTTCTAACAACTGAACTTTATGGACATCATTAGGTTCAGTAAAACGTGTATGAAGATAATCTTATAAAATAGTTGAGGAACATATGTCAATTCCCAAGTGAGGGAACTTTATAAGAGTTAAAGCACATGGAGAATGATAATCACCCTCAAACTTAGAGTTTTCAGTGTCTCTAGAATGACTGGTCACAACTTCCCTAATTTCAAGGTCATCAGATTCCTGAAAATGGTCAATTGATTCTTCTAAGTCAGGTTCATCCTCACTCATCTCTACGAGTTCATTTTCTTTGTCTAAGACTAATGTTTCTAAATTGCTAGACTCTAAAACAATATTCTAAGAAGAAACTCATTTCTCTAAACCATTATTAGCTTCGTAATCAAAAGGAAATACTACATCGTCTAAAACGGGGGTATCTCTAGTCAAATCCTCGTCCTTTTGAATACGTGAATAATTATTAAAATTATTTGGATTTGAACTAGAAACATTATCATTATTAAGCTGAATTGGAGTAACAAATTCCTGATCACTATGCCTACTTATTTCAAATTCTTCATCAACACTATCCTCATCATAATCATCATTATAATAACATGAAAATGGTTGAACATCATCTAAACAAGTAGTGTTACCAATTTTATCCTCGTCATCTTGATTATGCAGATAACTATCCTCATTTTCAAGGGTATTATTGGAAACACTGTATTGGAAATTAAGATTATTTCGAGCAATTCTTTCGTTCGTCTCAGCTATCACCTTAAAGGATTCCTCTATAGAAAGTTTTCTTTAGTCATAAACTAAGCTATTCATCTCAGTTATCTTACGTTTCGACTCCTCTAATTTCCTGAGGGACTCTTCTAAATAAGAAATATAAGAATTTTGCTCGTATGACCGGTGCGTCTGTGGATAGTAATTGGGCTCATCATGGTATGATCCATAACTTTGAAAAGGTTGATGTTCCCAACTACTATTCACAGTATGGTCATAAAAAGAATAATGTCCATTTTGATCAGTCGGATAATCATTGTATTGGCTATTGTAATATCAGTTCAACATTCTATTGCAGGGGTGTGAGTTGTCACACAAAATAAAACCCACTGACAGGGGATTCGTGGGTGGATAGAGTCTTACCTCCTGTATCAGACGGGTGATGAACCGTTGAAGTCGACTCAGGCCACAGAATCCAATGTCAGTGTACGAACCCGAGGGGCCGAGACAGTATCGTAACTGTCATCCTTCCCTGCAAACAGTTTATATTTAATTTTTAACCCTTCCTTAGGGTTTTAAAAATATTAATGTCCAATGTTCCAAAAAAGTTCAAAAAGTCCAAAAATAAGAAATTACAAAAATAAAAACCTATTTACAGTTTCTAAAAATAAAATAAAATAAAATATATATATACAAAAAATCTTCTTCTTCACTCCTTTTGGATTCCTCTTTTGTTTCCTTCTTTGGATTCGCTTTTGTTTTCAACACTTTCTCTTTTTCTTTAGCTTACCTCCAAATCAGAAAGCAAACAAAAATGCCAAAACGCGTAAAAAAGAACAAAAATAATTTAAAAAAAAAAACCTAAAAACAAATCTATAAACAAATCCGCGTCAGCGGCGCCAAAAATTGATCGAATTTTTATATAGTGGTAAATAGAGTTGTCGTTCACTCGGACTTGATGAGATTGATTTTTAGAATTAATAAACTAAAATAAAAGAAAAAAAATATGTACAAAAAATTGTCACAGGATGAAGAGAGTTAGTGGGACTAGGATTTCGTCGAATTCATAACATAGGGTTCAATTTATTTATTCTCAACAATGAAAGCTCAATAAAATTAACATGGACTCTGATTTTGCCAAGGTAGATTATCAAAAGATTAGTTGTAAATCCTAAGCATGATGTATCAAAACATTTAATCTAAGCATACCTCATCAAATTAAATAACAACCAATTAATTCAAATCATATTTCAATTAAAATTAATGCAAAAGTCTTAAAGGAATTAAATAATTTTACCCATGTATGACATTCGTCTTCCTCCGTCGTCCCAGTGTTGGGTTTAGTTCATCATGTTGGAAACACGCTCAAAAATTAATTTCATTGCTCAAAAGTGTTTACAAAGATGAATATTAATCAAAACAGATATTTGCAACACCAAAAAGGCGTCACAAAGAAACTGTAGTCCAGCACTGTCGCAGAACAACTGTTGCAAAGGGAAGAAAAGGTGACAGTCAATCAACGACTGTCATTGACTGTCAACTGTTCTTCTCCTTCTTCTCCTTCACCTGCTGCTGCTGAAACTCACTCTGCAGCTTTGTTCTTAGTTCTGTGTCGTACCCAAACTCTCCATCCTCTTCAGTGATACCCCAAGATGTTATTTATACTCAACAGGTGAAGAAATTCATGCGTAATAACTCACAGCAATCTCCTTTCCTTTTACAGGGAGATACGAGAATAATTCCAATTCTTCTTCTCTTCCTTACGCCTGAAAAAATCTCTCACCATCAATAGTATAGAATCCCCAATCAATGTCTTTCCTCTAGTGCACGTTTCTTTCCTTCAATAACACCAACAAAGAATAATATGAAAATATGTATTCCCGGATTAAGTTCATCACGCGTATGTAGTGGAGTTTCCCGTGGATTTTGATGATTTTACACACTCCAACACGCTGGAACATGTTCTAGATAATTTCAAACACTTCCGAGACACATGTGATCTTTCCAAATATACCTAAAATCTCGGAGAATAAATATTCGCTCTGCTATCTTCAATCGGGTGAATAAACTTCTTTTTATACGTAAATAAACCTATTACCATCCCTGTTTGTATGAAACAGGCCCAATCCAGGAAGAAACCCGGTGAAAGCCAACCCAAAAATCAAAATAGGAAATCTCGGTGAAAGCTGACAATTTGAACGGAAGTTTTCCCGCTATTTTCAGCTTCACGTGAAGAAGGAGGGCCCCCTATCCAGAGTAGGGGTATGCTTAGCAGTAGTGTGTCCCTTATCCAAAACTGGGGTCTATTTAGCACTTGTCCTTTGGGGTGCCCTGAGTATTTTTTCGAGCCGAATTCCGTAGAGAAGTTTATTTCCCAAAAATACCTACAAGTACATAAAACACCATAATTAATACAAAATCGAGCACTAACAATACGAAACATTGAGGAAAAATTAGACACAAAAATGTATCTATCAATGACAAAAGCTTACGGCCTGCTGATATTCTCGTTCTTAATTGGGACAATGGTCAAGATGTGTGCATGGATTTTACAGATGTCTCTCCTTTCACGGGTGATGGTATTCTCTCTTTCGTTCCAGATGCCTACATAAAATAATTGAGGTCTACATAAAATAATTGGTTGCAAACATTCAATGAAACGTAACTTACTGATTTTTAAGTATTTTGCATGGACGTTTACTTTTTTTTCTCCATTTTTGGAGGTATAACTAATTATAATCCACAATTTCACAGTTCAGTTCTAATGTTATGAGTTTTATCGGTATAAAGTGTTTATCTCAGGTTATAAGATTTGTGGAATACTTGAATGTCTCAGCTGGGCTACTGCCATTTTTTAAATCATGATAATGCATGTCAATTAGTTGGTTTTCAACATTGTCTTATGAACTGTTATTTCGTATATGACCATGTAAATCTTCTACGGCTCACGGTTGTTGAAAGTGTTCAGTGTTGATTAGTAAGCGTGGAAATCTTCATGTCAGAATTCTTCTTATACATGAAAAGATAGTGAAAAGGTTGGTCACCTTCCCAGTGGATTTTCACCTTCCCTGTACTTGAAAAGATATGTCGTTTCATAATGCCACATAAGTAACCCTTGGTAGAGTTTGAGGAAGGTTCCCTTCATATTATATTGTATAAGGCGATTGTAGGGATGTATGATGGTTAATTTGTTTTTGCATTATTGGTGTTTGACTTGCATTTATGACTAATCCTTCGTTATAATCCAATCAAATTAAAACTACAAACTCTACGAAATCTACTATATGTTATTAAATATTAGTTCTGAGTAATTTTTTCTTTCAGCATCTTCAGTGTACAACAATGTTGTGATGTTTAATTTTTGTATTTAGAAAGTGTGGGTGTACAGTTTCCTCAAACACATACTTTCTCCTCTACAGATCCCACTCCGGTGGTACATAATGATAGCTTAGGTCGAATCAAACCTCTGTCTCTTTTTAGCGTAAGGGGGTTTTTGCTCAATAGTTTCAGAGAATTCAACCTAGGTAATAAAATCCCTTAATATTTATTTTTTCGTTCTTTATTTAATTAATATACTACCTCTGTTTTTAAAAATGAGATACTATCACTTTTTTAATTTGGCGTGATGTATTAAACTGATCTACAACTAAATAGTTGTAGATCCCAGTGATGTATTGAACTGATCTTCCATTTTTGATGTGCTCTTGCGATGTCTGATGTATTTGGAGTATGATTTTGTACAATTTATTCTCCTTTAGTAAGTTCTGTTTATAAGAAAAATTGTATTTCAATTGATAGGTTGATGTCTTTGCTAAATATGACCGAGATATGGAGTTTGAATTTTTATTCTTAAAGACTCATGGTTCTAACCAAATATATCTTTTAAAAGAAAATTGGCTTCAAATAATCAGTGTTTGTGTTACTCTAAAGTTCTAAAAAAACTAAACGCACTAAATAACTTAAAGAGATGGATATTACATGTTCACATTGTAAAATATTACATGAAAGACTAACCAATTCATCCAAGATGAAACCAAAGTTAAGGAAATCATGTCATCACGTAAGAATGAATATTCTTTTGTTTTCTGTAAATTTCTTGAGAAACTAAGAGACTTTTATGACGACGATGAAGACCATTCACTATCGAGTGTATTTACAATCTTGGACACAAAATAGATAAAGAGTTTTAAAAGATAGAGGTTTGAGGTGTTGTTTGGCAAAGCTTACAAGGAGATTTTATTAAAAAGGAAAACAAACAGAAGTGGGGGACTAGGCAATACCTCGGAAGAAACCAATGGAGAAAGAAAAGATAAAAATAAAGAAAAAAAATATATATTACAATTATCAAAATCTTACGCTCATTGGACTGAAAGATTTTGTTAGCTAACAAACTCTTACAACTATCTAACCAAAGAGACTAACTCGCAACTTTTATAAGGAGTGGAAGATTTTTTTTATGTCAGTTTCCTCCCTTAAGCTTAAGTAATGAAATGATTTAAAGCTCTGGCTTTATAATTTAAAATCTGAACATTTGGTGAAGATATCAACAATTTATTGATCAGTAGAAAGGTAAGCGGCATCAAACAAATTTGAAAAGTTCAATGATGTATATAAACTAGAGAACAACAAAGACAACAACTCATTGGTCCATTTACCAAGTAAAAACACCCAGAGCTACATATTTAGTGTTTGCAAGATAATTTTCCATTTTATTGTCAGCAATGTTTTTCGAACTAAGATATAACTAATCCTTTAGTACTACCCTAATCAACATTGGAATAAATTATAATATCCAATGCAATAGTTTATTAATTTTATATATTCTATATAATTATTTGAACCATTAGGAAACCCGATTATCAACCTAGAGAGCTACATAAAAATGAATCTAAACAATGTAGAAAAAAGAAAAGCAACCGAGCAACAAGCTTACGAGAGCCAAAATAACAGCCTCATGTCTTTTTTGTTAGATAATTTTATTTTGGAGTATATAAGTAAATTATATATATAGCTTAAAGGAAAATTCCTTAACAAACCTACTTAAAATTACGAATCACCATGTTAAAAAATTTGTGTTTAAACTAACATATTGCAAGAGAGAATCTCAACAACGTAAAGAAACAAATTCGTACAAAGTTAAAAACGTGCCATATAGAATTAAACGATTGATTCTTCCAAGAGGGGACCAAAGTTAAGAAACAAAAATAAATATATCTTATTGTTGCATGAACCTGTAGAGACTTGAGAGGTTTATGTGACAGTAATGAAAACTTTCAACATAATTCTAAAAGTATATTTGAGAGTATAATACATTGAATACATTTAGCTGTTTTAGATGCAATTTTAAAAAATGAGATTTAAAAGAAAGGGTCCAAGATGCTTTTCAAGACACAAAGATCTTCAACATGAACTTTTAGTGATATTACTATATGTTCTTAATTACTCTCTTTATATTTAGAGCTCATGACTTCCACTGTAAGATATCGATGTTTTTAAGATAATTGAGAAAACTCTTTTAGTGAAAAATGACATATGTGTTAAGTAGTATCGAGTATACGAGATTTTAAGATATATGAATTATTTCCAGTAAAATGTCAAAGTCTCTCTTTAACCTTTTTACAAATACTGATAAAAGACGCTACAATTTGTCAGAGACCGATAAAATAACGATTATACTAACATGAGATGGGTATCCAACAATTATTTCTTATAAATGTATAAAATAGTTTAGCTCGGATTTCTAAGTGCCTTAATGCGCACTCAGTTTGTTTTTGTGGTTTTGTTTTACGTTTGAATGAGTATTTTCCATTTTAAAGAGACTTTTTGGTTGACATAAGTCTCAAATCTATCAATTCTTTGATATGCATTACATGTTTTATTCATCACATGGATATCTTTCCAACAATGATTTCAAATTTGAATTAGTGAGAAATTAGAGATGAGCATTTATCATATCAATGTACTTCGGTCGTCTTAACATCCCATGTTCCTGAATTGTAACGAGAACGTTTGATGAAAGAGATAAATGAAAGAATTTTTGTAATATATTTGTCTCATATGTATACATGATTTAATTTCTAAAAATGTTGACTATTTCATATGATTTTTTTTTTAATTCTGGAATAATTCTAGAAAAATGTGTATATGGTGGACCACGTTCACATGTTTGTTTGTGTTAAATTTATTGATGTTAAAATTGACATAGCTCACTTTCAAGCACTAAAAAAATATAGTGCTTATGGACATGTTCTTGGAGATACCAAAGCTTCCCGTAAGAAAAGGAAAATGAACTAAATATTTTTCAAAGATACATGCTGAAGTTTTAGATGAAAAAGGATATCCCATTTATTATCTGCGTAATGATTGGCAAGACGTAAATTTCCATGATGGACGTAGGAAAAAAAAATAATGTTTAATTGCCACGTCAATTTGGATGTTATTCCTTCTATTATTACATACTGATGAACGTACACATACGATCATAGTTATGATATATCAAACATTAATATAAAAGTTATACGATGCTAAAAGGAAAGATGTAGATGATAAAAAAAAAATCAAATTCTTAATATGCTAAGTGTCAAGAGTTGTCGAGAAATTATCAATAAAAAGATGCACCAGGTGTCATGATTTAGATCATCTAACAAGTAATAATTATCAATAAAAAGATGCACCAGGTGTCATGATTTAGATCATCTAACAAGTAATTGTACCGCTGATGAATATACATGTGACATAGTTTATCGTTTAGGGACCCAACACCATCATAAGTTTCTTCAAAATTATTTTGTCCATTTCTAACTTGATCAGTTACAATTTTTGATTCTGACCTAAACGAATTTTTTTAAGGGATATTTTGACTTTGGGTCACATGAAAGTGACCAGATTTGCATTTGAGTCACCAAGAAATTTTAATTAGAGTTTGGGTCACAGGACCGTCGTTGCCCGTCTTGACCGTTAAAGATTTATTTTATTTTAAATTGATTTTTATTTTGTTAACGCTGTCAGTTAAACGTTAGACATGAATTTTATCACCACCACTACACCTACATTACACCCACCACCATTTTTTTTTGTAGATACACCTAACAGTCCAACACCATCACGTTTTCTTTTCCTTCCCTTCTCGTTCATTACAAGAAATCCAAATTTCCATTCATTACAAGAACTAGCAATTCCAAAAACTACCAGCATTTCCGATCCAAGTTTAAATCTTTTAAACTACCAGCAATTCCAAAAACCCCTCATTCGCACAACAACTTGCATCTCTTTCACAACTTGAGTACTTCGTTTCATTTAATTTTTTTCTGAATTTTTTTTTCTCACCATTCTTATGATGATCCATTAGCAATAGGAGTATTACCAGAAACATGACTGAATTGATAGACGTGAAAGATTAAGGAACTCATGAATTGGAAAAATTGGGTTAGAAATACCACAAGAGGATTGATAAAGTTCTCTATTTGGGTTTTGATTTCTTTTGTTACTGTCTGCAAGCCTCGATTTATGAGAAGTGGGTTTAAAGAATTTTTGCAGTTGATGAGGGTGGTGGTTGAGAAAGGGGGATCGGTATGATGGTTTAATAAGATACTAGAAAGGTATGTGAAAATGACAGATTGAGAATGTATTTATTAAAGTAAAAAAATCCCCAAATATCAACGCTTGATAGCATATTATGCAATGGTGAAGGATAAGAGAAGAATGCAGTGCATGTTAAGTTTTTGAATTAGGAATTCCCTCTCTTAGTCACACGTGCTTGACAGTTGTGTGTGTTCTGTATCCCACACTAGTTTATCACAAGAGTATTGTGTTGACTTTCTCCTGTGTATTAATACTGTCCAAAATGCATGTATGTGGCTGTAATGAATGTAACTGAGTCTTCCTCTCATTTGATAGTTTCTCTGTAATTTGATACACTGCTATCATGGCATCATGAGCAGGTTAGATTAGGATTCTTCTTTAATCTACATTTCATCGATCTAATTTTTTTTCTCTTTGAGAAGATCATCATCAGCAAGTGTATCATCGTTTGAATCTAAGAGGTATTGATTCAACATTCTCTGTATCTTGTTATCAAGATTCTCTTCTTGCAAACTTTCTTCAGATCTACTTTCTTTACAACCTTTTTTTTGGCTACTTTTCTTGATTCTTCTTCTTCATCATTAATATCAATTCAAGTATTTCGTTTATTTTCAATGGAAAATCCAACTACTGCTGTCTCCTTCTCTAAAATTCCATTAAATCAACTCACTGGCTTTGTTCACCTTAAACTTAAGGAGGAAAATTTCATTACTTGGAAGAATTTGATGAATCCTGTAATTCAGAAATACAAGTTACGTCGATATTTGGATGGATCTTTTCCTTGTCCACCTCAATTTACTTTAGCTCGTAATCATGCTAATGGAATTGAGAACAATCTTTATCTAGATTGGATAGATGGAGACTCCACAATCATCATGTGGATTCACTCAACAATTTCGGATTCTGTTATTGCTTATTTCTCGACATCAACAACCTCACATCATCTTTGGTCTAGTATTGAAGAAAGATTTGCCAGAACATCTTCAACTCACTCAATTCAATTCGGTAAAAAGTTGCTCTCCCTCACTCAAGGTAACAAGTCTATTTCTTCATTTATTAATGAGATCAAGTTTTTGTCCGATGAATTAGCCGATGGTGGTGAAATCATTTCAGACAAAGAATTGGTTGTTTTTACCTTAAAAGCATTACACTTCGATTACATTCTATTTGCTACTGCAACGCGACACAGAAATCCACCAGTTACATGTGTAGAACTCCACAATAATCTGTTAAGTGAAGAGACGGTTATCAATGGAAGACAGAAAATCACATTTGACACCTGAGATGCAAAGGCATTTATTGATCATAGGGGTAACTTTAGAGGAGGTTATAATCACTATAGGGGAAATTCTTCTAGAGGTAGAAGATATAATGCTGGCAGATATCCAAATCCCAACATATTTGGCAGATATAATTCAGGTAGAGGTTATTCAACACCAGAACAAGAAGCTTGTCATCTATGCAAACAAGAAGGTAATCTTGCACCAAATTGTACACAAAGACTTAACTTCTCTTATCAAGGAAGACATCCACCATCTAATCTCAATGCAATGCTAGCAGCAGCTGACATTTTTGACACTGAATAATAGATTGCAGACAGTGGAGAAAATAATCATGTTGCATCTTCTTATACTCAGTTACAAGAGGTTACACCTTATGATAGTGCTGAAGCCATTCACACAGCAAATGGTGAAGGTATGTCCATTTCTTACACAGGACACTCTACTAAAACTGCTAATGATCGTTCATTTGTACTTAAAAATGTTTTAGTTGTACCACAATCATCTCATAATGTGTTATCTATCCATAAATTCACCTCTGACAACAACTGTTCTTTGACACTTGATTCTCATGGATTTTCTGTGAAGGACCTCAATTCTAGGACCACTCTCTTCCAAGGACCACATAAAAATGGTCTTTATCCTATCTCATTCAGCAAATCACCTCAAGCTCATCATGCTTCCACTCTCATAGACCATGCTCTTCTATACAGAATATTTCGCCATCCAACCTTCCAAACTCTGCAAAGACTCTGTCATCAGCTCAAATTACCAAATGTTAGCAATAAACCATTCACTTGTACTGAATGCAAAATTTGTAGGTCTCATAAACTTCCTTTTCAAATGTCCTGTAATGTAGGTACAAAACCACTTGAATTGTTACATATGGATTTATGGGGTCCATGTCATACCCCATCTACTTGTGGTGTTTTGTATTATGCCAATGTTATTGATGACTTTACCAAGTATTGCTGGATTCTTCCCATTTCTTCGAAAGCTGATTTCAAGCATTCTTTTATAGATCTAGTCACCAGACTTGAAAATATGTTTTCTAGTAAAATCATCACCTTTAGGACTGATAATGGAGGTGAATTTCTTAACATTTTTCTTGCATAATTTTGTTCCTCTAAAGGCATAACTCATGAACTGACATGCCCTCATACACCAGAACAAAATGGTGTTGCTGAAGTGAAGCACAAGCATTTAATTGAGGTTACTAGAACTCTCTTGCCTACTGATTTTTGGGTTGAGTCTTTGCAAACATCCAACTATCTCATTAACAGACTACCAACTAGGTCCATTGCTTTTCATACTCCTTCAGAAATGCTTTTTCATAGAGCACCAGATTACAATTTCTTAAAAGTTTTTGGCTGTGCCTGATTTCCTTGGCTCAAACCTTATACTACCAACAAATTCCAACCTAGCAGTAAACATTGTATCTTTAATTGTTATAATCTTACTCAAAAGGGTTACAAATGTTATGATCTTGTTTCTGGTGCTATATACATCTCTAGACATGTCTCTTTCAATGAGAAAAGCTTTCCTTATACTGCCATTCTTAACCAATCTACATCTTCATATGTTGACCCTAAATCCATTTCAGATGCTCCTGTTTCTACTTGTTCCTCACTTCCTATTTCATCTCCTTCTTCATCTGATATCCCCACAAAAGTAACAGTGAATGATCATAGTATGACTACTATAAGTAAGAATGGAATATATACACCTAAATCTTATTTTTCTACTAGGCATCCTTTGCCTGTTGCTTTTTTGTCAAGAGTTCCTTCTTGTATTACTGTTGCTCTTAAGGAGGAGGTATGGAAAGTGGCTTCAGATAATGAGCATACAGCTTTGCAAAATGCTGGTACATGGTCACTAGTTCCACCAGTTCCAGGCTAAAATGTAATTGGATGCAAGTGGGTGTTTAGAATAAAGCATAATCCTGATGGCAGTATTCACAAGCACAAAGCAAGACTAGTTTCTAAGCGCTATCATCAACGACGTGGGATGGACTTTGATGAGAATTTTAGCCATGTATCCAAGCCAACTACAATTAGGATTATTCTCTCTTTTGCAGTGCAGTATAACTGGCCTATACATCAGGTAGATGTGATCAGTTCCTTCCTTCATGGTGAGCTCAATGAAACAGTGTACATGACTCAGCCACCAAGTTTTTTTGATAAATCCAAGCCTCATCATGTGTGTCTTCTTCATAAGGCCATCTATGGACTCAAGCAATCCCCAAGGGAATGGTATGATAATCTCAATTCTGCTCTTTTGGCTCTTAATTTCAAGAATTCTACAACTGATACTTCTTTATTTGTACATCAAGAAGGTACTCAAATAATTGTAGCTTTGGTATATGTGGATGACATAATGTTAACTGGGTCTTCATCTTCTTTTCTCAAGTTTGTCATCACTGAGCTTCAACATCAGTTTCCAATCAAAGATTTAGGGCCACTTCATTGTTTCTTGGGATTAGAAGCTATAAGAACTGCAGATTCTTTGTTTCTTTCTCAGACCAAATATGCAGTTGACTTGTTGCTCAAATATCATATGGAGGGAGCTCAACCTTGCAACACACCTCTTTCAACTTCACAAAATTATCTAAGGATGATGGAATTCTTCTTGACAATCCAACTGAATACAGGTCACTTGTAGGTGCTCTGCAATATCTGACTTGGACTAGGCCTGCAGCAACTGAATACAGGTCACTTGTAGGTGCTTTTGCAGTTAACTTTGTGTGTCAGCATATGCAACACCCTAGGAGTTCTCACATGGCTGCAGCAAAGAGGATTCTCAGATATGTTAAAGGTACCTTGGGTTTTGGATTGCATTTTACAAAAGGAAGTGACTTTCTCTTGGGTTTTTCAGATGCATATTGGGTTGGCTGTGTAGATGATAGAATATCCACAGGTGGTTATTGTATCTTTCTTGGTTCAAATGTGATCTCTTGGTCTTCTAAGAAACAATCCACCATTGCTAGATCTAGCACTGAAACTGAATACATAACTCTTTCTCATAGTGCTGCAGAAGTTGTGTGGATTTGCTATCTTCACCAGGATCTTCATGCCACTCTACCAGGTATTCCAAGATTAGGCTGTGATAACATCAGTTCTATTTCACTTTCCTCAAACCCTGTCATGCATTCAAGGATGAAGCATGTCCATCTTGATTATCATTTTATCAGGGAGTTGGTTCAGTCTAAAGCTTTGGGTGTATTCTATGTCAATATTATTGATCAAATTGCTGACATTTTCACCAAGAGTCTGCCTGCACCTATATTTTCTATGCTCATAGACAATCTTCATGTGATTGCATCTCCTATCAGCTTGAGGGGGGATGAGAGCATATTATGCAGTGGTTAAGGATAAGAGAAGAATGCAGTGAAGATTAAGGTTTTGAATTAGGAATTCCCTCTCTCAGTCACACGTGCTTGACAGCCGTGTGTGTTCTGTATCCCACACTAGTTTATCACACGAGTATTGTGTTGACTTTCTCATGTGTATTAATACTGTCCAAAATGCTTGTGTGTGGATGTAATGAATGTAATTGAATCTTCCTCTCATTTGAGTGTTTCTCTGTAATTTGATACACTGCTATCAACGCTGAGATTGATTATTACATTGCAATTCTAGTCTCAGTAAGGGAATAGGTTATTATGAGTGGTTTTAAGCAAGTGATTGCGCTTTTACTTAAGGGAATAGTTTAGGTATCACGAGTGGTTAAGTATTAAGTGGTATTTCTGGAGACATCATGTTGCAGAAGATAGTATTTAGGATGGGAGAACAAGAGTAGGGGAATTAGGGTTAATCGATATTTGAGAAAGAGAAGCGGCCGGAAAGAAAAAGTTATTGTTTTTAATCTCAGACGTTCATTATGGATAATTATTAGCCGTACATGTGACAAACAGAAGGTAGAGTTAGTAAATAAAATGAAGCGTGTTATTATAATGGTCATTTCCATATTTAACTAGATTTTATAACGGTCATGACGGTCGACAACGGTCCTGTGACCCAAACTCTAATTAAAATATCTTGGTGACCCAAATGCAACTCTGGTCACTTTCATGTGACCCAAAGTCAAAATATCTCTTCTTTTAAAACAAATCGATGATTATGTTTCTTTCAAGGAGGCATATATATTTATATAATAGATTAATCACCAATTTTGTTGTTCTTGAAACAACGATAAACCGTGTTGAAACGATGATGGAGAAAATAAAAATCAAACAAAAAAGCCGACAGAGAAGGAGAAGAGAAGAGAAGAGAAGTTAAAACACTAAAGGGTATTTTAGTATTTTCATACCCAAAATCACCCCTTCGCAGAATAATTCATAACCCAATTAGTTTTAGTATCCCCCAATTGCGCGTTCTTTTTTAATACTAAAAATAAATGTAAATTACATCTTTGGTGTCTTATGTCTAATTTTTATTTTTATAGATATTAGTAGATATAGACAAGGCCTAAATAACACACTGAAAACTTGACATAACTGTTAAAAGATATTCACATCAACATGCAATTGCTTTAAGCTGTAAGTTTTCAATATTAGTTTCTTATAGTAAATTTAGGAATTTTCTTTGCCAAATGTAAATAGACTACGGTCTAAACCACCGTTGAATATTCTAAAGTAAATGGCGTAAACAAAGAGATAGAAGAGGATCTTCATAACCGAAAAACACTTGTATTCAATTGACATAAATAAATGTCAATACACCCATATACGAAAGATTGAGCCGGGGCCGTAAGGTCCAGGTGATAACTAGTCCAAAAAATAAAATAAACATACTAGTCCAAAAAATAAAATAAACAAATGTATAGTTGTACTGAAACTTGGGTAGAAATAACCATGTTAACCGCAACCTCATGCGAAATATCGACTGAAAATATGGGTATATTCTTTCTTGGAACCGTGTTTGACACAAGCTTGTAGATATTTTGCTTGAGAAGATTTATGGATTAGATGACACTCAATGGTGTAAATCATGCATAATCAGTGCACCAATGAAAAACAATCTATATGAATATTGTCGATCATTTTCCAAGTTAACGGCTAAGTGTTTTTAAATACATGAAAATTTCAAACTCTCTCTTTTTCAATTTGCACCTTACATCCTCTAGTTGAAATGTTTGCTTCAACATTTCAACTTAATACCTTAATCAACACTAAATGGCTGCGCACATTCAAATGCATGATCCCTCAATGCTTATAAAAGGTGGGTCCTGGAAACTCAAACTCATATCATCCTCATTACCAACACATATATTTATATTGCTCTCAACAATGGCATTTCTAAGAAGCAACAGATTTTCACTGCTTTCATCAGCTCTTTTCTTTATCACCATTCCGTTGATAAATGCAGATACAATGATCGTCAATAACGTTGCCAATTTCGGTGCCAAGGCAGATGGAAAGACAGACTCGAGTAAAGCCTTTCTAAAGGCATGGGAAATTTCTTGTAATTCGTCGGAACCATCAACTATTTATGTACCTAAGAAAAAGTATCTTATCGGTCCGATAACATTCTTAGGACCGTGTAAAAGTTCCAAAAATCACTTTTCAAATTGATGGGATCCTCATTGCCCCCGATTTTAAACAGATGCAGCCCTCTGTTGAGAATTGGCTAAAGTTTGATCGTGTCAAGGGGGTGTCAATAATTGGTGGAGTTCTTGACGGCAGAGGATCTAGTTTATATTCTTGTAAGCTTGCCAAAAAGGCGTGCCCACGAGGACCAACGGTATGTACCATTAAATTCATTTTAATCAATTTCTATAGGCAATTTCTTTTACATCTATAGGCAATTTCTTTTACATATTATTGAACCAGAACCGCTTAAGTTTAATTGTTTGTGTACATTCTGGCTTTCATATGCAGACGCTTGGTATTTTTAGTTCCGATGACATAACAGTTCAAAGTTTAAGTTCGCTCAACCCCAAGATGTTTCATATAGTTGTCCTTGCATCCAAAAACGTATTACTAGACGGTGTTAAAATCCGAGCTCCAGGGGATAGCCCAAATACAGATGGCATACACGTAGGAAAGTCAATCAACGTTCGTATCTTGAACACTGGTATAAAGACCGGAGATGATTGTGTTTCAACTGGCCCTGGAACTGAAAACCTGTGGATTGAACGGGTTACATGTGGCCCTGGACATGGGATAAGGTGAGGGTATATATTTTCGAGTTCATATTTGTTTTCCGTAACACTATGATCCGCTCATACGTACTTGTCAAGACATTCTAAGTTAAATGCGCATTAACATGGATTGCAGCATTGGGAGTTTGGGGATGGGTTTGGAAGAGGAAGGTGTGCAAAATGTGACAGTAAAAGACGTGGTATTCACCGGAACACATAATGGAGTAAGAATCAAATCTTGGGGAAGACCCAGTAAAGGATTTGTCAAAGGAGTAGTGTTTAAACAAGCTGTGATGAATAATGTTCATAACCCAATACCTATCGATCAAAATTACTGTCCTCGGAACGAAGGATGCCCTGGTCAGGTATGTAACCTATATAACTAATGCTTAACTCAAAAATATATTACATGAATCCGGTTTAATCACACAATAGTTGATATTGATTGTTACCTCTTTTTTTTATATATATAATATAGAATTCGGGCGTTCAGATTAGCGATGTTACATTTGGGAACATACAAGGGACATCGTAAGTCAAGTTGCAATGAAATTCGATTGCAGTGATATCACTCCCTGTAAGGGAATCCATGTCGAAAATATCAAACTCACTTATCGTCTACCGCAAAAACAAGGTGAACAACAAAAGCCGAAACCAGCGGAATCATTTTGTCGAAATGTCAAGGGGATCACCTTGGTTCAGTCTCCCCCTTGTTGACTTGTTAATTGATAGGACTTCATACCCGTTATGTACATTTTAGTACATTTTCCTTCATTCATTTGTAAATTTGTTCAGAGGGCATTTTATTTATAAATAAATAAATGGAATAAAAAAGTTTCGTAATCAAACATTGCATGCAAAATTAATCAAATTGTTACCAAAATGGCTGAACGGGTTTTAGTAACTTGAAGACACCCTGTCGGAAACTGACTTGATCAAACCCACAGTTAGGGACTCATTGCTGAAGCCCAACAAACAAAATGTTAGTTTTTGAAATGCATTCCGTAGATAAAACTAACTTTTTTTTTATATAAAAGGAAAATATATTGAACTAACAGAAAGCCATTACATTGTTTTCATTACAAATGATACTGGACCAGGATTCCTTTCTAGAAGTATCCCAACAACTAGAGTCGACGTGCACATCCGCATATATACAAAAGACGAACTGGCAATAAGTTTTTTGGACTCTAAAGCTTGAAGCAAAATGGCTTTTGAGATCCAGTTAACTGCAAAATTGTTTCCCTTTAAACTGTTGACTACCTTCTGATTATCATTTAAGAAAATAAAACTATCCTTTCCTCGGTTTTGAACCCATCTGATTGCTTCACGACATGCTCTGGATTCAGCCTCTTCAGCACTTAGGCACCAACATTTTCCTTCTGAAAAATTTACAATTAAACTTTTGTCATTCACTTCAACAATTCCATAAGTAAATTTCTTTTTTTTTTTTCATGAAAAGCAGCATCAATATATATAAAATGTGTTCCCTGCAACACTTCAATATTTCCATGAACACAACAGGGATGAGCATTATTGCAAACCGGAGAAGAATTCAAGCTAGTAGCAGTACTCTGATGTTTTTTCAAATACTGGGGACTATCTTTCTTGATGAAATCAATCAAATCATTTAAGTTAGGTTTGACATGATCAAAGACAACCTTACACCTATATTTCCAGATATACTATAACACATAAGCAAAGAAATTTTTATTGGCATTGTATTTCAACCACACAAGACACCAATCTTTGTAAAAGATATTGGTTGTAACACAAAAGGTGCTAGAAAAAAATAGGCCTCTCCAAATCGCTCCAGAGAAAACACATCTAGTAAATAGATGATCAATGCTTTCTTTAACAATATTATTACACAGAGGACAATGAGTATCTGAAGGAGAATACTTTCCTAAAATTTTCCTAACAGGCAGACAATGACACAAGGATTTCCACATAAATTTTTTTACTCTAGGAATGATATTTAATTTCCATATTCCTTTCCATTCAACACTAGAACCAACATGTTTTCTATCACATAAAAAGTTATAAGCCGATTTTACAGAGGCCATACCATCATTAGTGCCTATCCACATTATGGTATCTTTTTTATTTGGATTACTACCTGGTTCAAGCATTCTAATTTTCCTGCCAGTATCATTATCAAACACTTCACTAATGAGGTCAGTATTCCATTTATTATCGTTTTTTATTAAGTCAGAAACTTTGGAGACTAATTGATAACAACTATTATTCTTAGGCTTAGGAATCTCTCCATCTGGGAGCCATTTATCAGACCAAACATCCAAGTCCCTGCCATTACCTAGCAACCAACAGTGATTTTCTATAATGATGTCCAAATCCTTACAGATACTAGTCCAAACCCAAGATTTAACTGACTTATTCTTATAATAAAGAGGTTCAGATTTTGGGAAGTATTTGTTTTTAAGAATGATACACCAAAGCTTATCAGGGTTCTTTATTAGATGCCAAGCTAGTCTAGTAAGTAAGGCTAAGTTAAGTTTATACGGACTATTAATACCCAACCCTTATTTAGATTTACTAGAGTAGATGAAATCCCAAGCCTTAATATACCTACTTCTACTACCCTTACTTTTCTGCCACCAGAAATCTCTTTGCAGAGAATCCAATTTATATAAAGTTTTTTTAGGAAGAAGGAAACATATCATTTGATACATTGTCATGACACTAGTTACAGAGCAGATAGGAGTAGTTCTCCCTGCTTGAGAAAGAAATTTAGCTTTCCGACCTTGGACCCTATTATAAACTCTGTCTAACATATTTTGATAATTGAAGCTTCTAGACCTATTAAAAAATAAAGATGTCCCTAAATAGGTGTCATTCTTGGTTATTCTTCCTACCTTTAGAATTCTAGCTAGCAGCTTGCAATGCTTGTTTTCTACTTTTTTACTAAAATAAACTCCCGAATTATGATAATTAATAACTTGGCCTGAAAAATTACTAAAATTTTTCTGAATATATCAATTAGATTTCTAGCTTGAACAATAGTAGCAGAAGTAAACAGAAAAGAGTCGTCAGCAAAAAATAGATGAGACACAGAGGGCAATCCTTAGTAACTTTAATACCCGAAATTCTACCACTATTTTCAGCATGAGCAGAAGCCTAGAAAGAGCTTCCATACAATTGATAAAAATATACGGTGACATAGGGTCACCCTGTCTAATATCCCTAGTAGGAGAAAGTTTCTCCAGGTGAACCATTAACAAGAACCGTGGAGGAGACAGTAGATATGCAGTTGTAAATTAAATCACAAAAATCATTAGAAAAACCAAATTTGTTAAGCACAAAGATCACAAAGTTCCATTCTAGACTATCAAAAGCTTTGGAAAGGTCAAGTTTTATGTCCATATAACCTTTTTCCCTCTTACTGGTTCTCATAGTGTAAAGAATTTCGTGGGCTACAACAATATTATCTGTTATCTGTCTATTAGGAATGAAGGCCGATTGGTTTTGAGATATGATTTTGTCTAATAAAGGTTTAATCTTATTTGTTATTATCTTCGTCACTTTATAAAGGGCATTGCTAAGATTAATGGGTCTGAAATCAGTAGGGGTTTTAGGCATTTTTGTTTTAGGAACTAGGGTAATAAACGAATGATTAATTTTTTGGTTGAAACATTTTTCATTAAAGAATTTCTGAACCCAAGTGACTATATCATCCTTAAGAAGGTCCCAATGTTGTTGGTAAAAACCAGGGGGAAGCCATTAGGCCAGGCGCTCCCCAAGCATTTATCATAAACAAAGCTTCTTTGATTTCTGCTTCATTAGGGATCTCAATCAACTTATTATTATCTAAATCATCTATTGATGGGCCTAATATCTCATTAAAAATGGGATCGATGCCATTTCCACTAGTATCAGCAATATTCTTAAAGTGGTTAGTCAAGAGGTTACTTAGTTGTTGTTGTCCTTCTACCCATAAACCCGTATTATCTCTTAACGTATTGATTCTATTGTATCTATTCCTATCAGACGCATATTGATGAAAAAATTTGGTGTTACCGTCATTCTCTTTAATCCAGGTTTCTTTTACATGTTGACCCCAGTAAGCCTTTTCTATTTCATACCAATTTGATAACTCATTCTGCAACTGTTCTATCTTAATTTTTGTTTCTAGACTATAGGGTTTTCTATTTTCATTCTCAATACTTTCAAGAATGTTGGATATGTTTTTGAAGATGTTTCCAAAGTCCTTTATGTTCCAATTATTAAGATCATATTCTAAATTTCTAAGTGTCCTAAACAGATTGCTACAATTAGATTTACTCTTCTTCAAAGAGCCTTCTACCACATTTTTATAATTTTTATGTCCCATCCAACATTTCATATATCTATAAGGTTTCATACATTTTTCTCTATTTGGTAACGTTTCTAACAGGATTGGTGCTTGGTCAGACACTACCCTGGTAAGATGATTATTACTAGATTTTGAGAAAAGTTCGAGCCATTTATGATTTACTAAAACACGATCAACTCTTTCCTGAATATGTTGATTACCCATTCTTTTATTTGTCCAGGTAAAGGGAAGTCCAGTAAAATTAAGGTCAACTAAACCTAGAGTTCGTATACAGTGATATACATAAGAAAAACTACTAGTGGAAGGACTATTTCCTCCTTCCTTATCATCCTTATGAAGAATGAAATTCATGTCTCCTATGATGGCCCAAGGTTCATTGAGAGAACTAACATTAGTAATGAAATCCCATTGTTCATTTCTAAGATTATTATCTAAAGCACCATAAATAAAAGTAATGAGAACATTCATGTTATCTTTAATGACTTCAAAATGAAAAACATTATGCTTATAAGAAATGAGTTTGGCAGACACTCCCTGATTTCAAGCAATGGCAAATCCCCCAGATTTTCCAATTGAGGGAATTATAAACCAATCTTTTACTTTTAACCTTTTAAAAACTTTTTCAACAATAGTCATGCTCACTTTAGTTTCAGAAAGAAAAATTATATCCAGATTATGAGATTTATTGAGGAATTGAAGATGATCCTGTTTTAACGTGGATCTAATGCCTTGAAGATTACAGGATATAACCTTGAAATCATAGCCAAATTCTCTATCATCCATGACCATATAGGAAACAAAACATCTTTCATAGAAAGGAAAGTAACTATTGATGATGCTTTTAAGGAATAAACATTCATAAGTAAGAATCAACAAAACCATGTTACTGAAATGGAACTTTTTAAAAACAAATTTATCAACTTCAATGTAGCAAGCCAACAAAAACATTATAATGATAATGGTACTGTAGAAATTAGAACTCAAGATATTGTTAATATGTAGAAAAAACAAAGAGTAGTTTTTAAGATTTACCTCATTAATATTAGCTTGTTCCATAGGAAGAGAACTGTCAGTACTAGCACCAGTTATGGCCATTTCATTGGTCGTTTCATTGCTCCTTTCTGATTCACCAGCACCAAACATTTCATTGCTCTTCACTGTTTCACCAGCACCAACCCCGGGAGAACTTTTATCTTGCTCATCAAGCACACTCTCAGCCATTTCCATAGGTAAACTATTAAGGAAAGTGTAATACTTTCCAAGACCGTAGTGGTCAGTCTATGGAAAGTATTGTCCATGTAAGTCACTAATGTGAGACTGATAAGGTAAGTGATATATTAGGAAAGGATTGTCCATGTAAGTCATGATTTTGAGACTTATAAGGAAAGTCTCAAATCCGTGTCTTAGGAAAGTTTTGAGTCTCCAAGTTATCGGTCATGTATAAATATCTATAGAACTACTATGAATGAAATTAAGAAAGGAATTTACCAAAGATTTAACATGGCATCACGAGCCAGTTGAAAAACCGAAAAAAAAAAAATCGTTGAGAATGGGTGGAGATGGAGAATCAAGCAAAGACAAGAATATAGATTATGATACGCAAAAGAAGAATCCAGTATATCACCTAGGATCCAGTGATGGTCCAGGTATAATTATCACACCGGTTGTTCTAAAAGGACATAACTATGATGAAGGGGCTAGAGCCATAAGAAGATCATTAATAGCTAAGAGGAAGTTTGGTTTCATTGATGGAACAATCCAAGAACCTAAAGATAGTGAACAGTTGGAAGAATGGGTGGCAATTCAGTCAATGCTTGTCTCTTGGATCAGCAACACATTGGAGCCATCACTCAGATCGAGTTTGGGAGACTATGATGATGCCAACTTTTTATGGAACCACTTGAAGAGAAGGTTTTGTGTTGTAAGTGGAACACGGACATGCCAGCTAAAGACATCTTTAAGTGATTGTAAACAAAAGCAAACAGAAAGTGTGGCTGCTTATTTTGGAAGATTGAATAAGATATGGGATGAGATGATTACATATATGAAGGTACCAACGTGTAAGTGTGGCAAGTGCGAGTGTGATATTGCAACACATGTTAGTACTTTGAGAGAAGAAGATTTACTACATTATTTCTTAATTGGACTAGATGCTGTCTATGGTTCCTTGCGTGAACAATTGTTGGCAAGAGATCCACTACCTTCAATAGATGTAGCATATCAAACAATGATAAACTCGGAACGTCTCAGAAGAGGAGATGTAGCTGCCACACCGGAACCTCATGACAATGTGATGGCGTTCAAGGTACAATCTGATCAACGTACTCTCAATAACACTTATGATCCTAATAAATATTGCAAGCACTGTAGCAGACAAGGACACTCGGATGAAGGTTGTTTTCAACTTATTGGATACCCTGAATGGTGGGGAGATAAACCTAGAAGTGGAATAGGATATGGTCGAGGTGGAAGAACCGGTGGTAGAGGTCGTGGTGAATTTGCGAATGGAAGAGGAGGTAGAGGACAAGGAACGAGCAATCAGGTTCGAGCACATAATCTAAATATATCGGAGACAAAGCAGTCAAATGGTCCATATTTCTCAGACGGCTCAGATTTGATGGGAGTAACCGCAACACAACTCAGACAGGTGCTTGAGTTTTTGAATGCAAAGAAAAATACGTCCCAACTTCAAGGTAAGCAAACTAAACCGAATTGGATTATTGACACGGGAGATACAAATCATGTCACGTGTAGAAGAGATGACATGATTGATGTGAAAGATATTGTGAAGTGTACTGTTGGACTCCCAGATGGAAAATATGCACAATCTGAGAAAATAGGGACTATTATTCTGCAGGGCGGTTTGAGACTTAATAATGTGCTTTATGTGCCTCAAATAACTTGTAACCTAATTTCAGTCACACAACTTATTGATGAATTATTGTGTACGGTACAATGTACTAACAGTTTATGTCTTATACAGGACCGGTTGACGAGGAAGGTGATTGGAATGGGTGAACGACAAGGTGGACTGTATATTTTCTGTGGTGTGCCTCAAGTTGAAGTTATGGCAGTCAGTGGAGAATCATACGAGCTGTGGCATCGACGAATGGGACATCCATCAGAAAAAGTATTGCAAAGGTTGCCGGGTGTGAGTAGATTGAAGAAGCATAATGAAGTTTGTGACATTTGCCCAAGAGCGAAACAACATAGGAGTAGCTTTACTAGTAGTCTAAGTAAATCCAGTTGTATTTTTGAGTTGATTCATATAGATTTATGGGGTCCTTATAGGGCTACATCGTCTTGTGGAGCACAGTATTTTTTAACAATAGTAGATGATTTTTCAAGAGGTGTGTGGATTCATTTACTTCAAATAAAACGGCAGTTGAACGAACGTTTCTTGATTTCATTGCTCTTGTGAAACGACAATTTGATAAAGATATCAAAATTGTTAGAAGTGATAATGGTACCGAGTTTAATTCATTGCGTGGATATTTTAAGACTAATGGGATAGTTTTTGAAACATCGTGTGTAGGCACTCCGCAACAAAATGGAAGAGTGGAGAGAAAGCATCAACATATATTGAATGTGGCAAGGGCTTTGAGATTTCAAGCCAACTTGCCAATACGGTTTTGGGGAGAATGCGCATTGACAGCTGCGTATTTGATTAATCGTACTCCTACACCTATTCTGAAAATAAAACGCCGTATGAAATATTGTTTGGAAAGCAACCTCCGTATAATCAGTTGAAAGTGTTTGGATGCCTGTGTTATGTGCATGATCAAAGTAATAAAGGGGACAAATTTGCAAGTAGAGGAAGGAGGTGTGTTTTTCTTGGATATCCGTTTGGTAAAAAGGCATGGCAAGTATATGACTTGGATGAAAGAAAATTTCTTGTGTCAAGAGACGTCCAGTTTTGTGAGAATAGTTTCCCATATAAGAATGAAACTCTTGTTGCAGCAGCCAACAGTTTCGACTCGCAAGAGAGTGATCAGCCTGGTCATTCTATTGAGACCGAGGTGACTGGTGTATCAGCTGAGACTGATCAGTTGAATCCAGCGTTTGACTGGAGTGATGATGAAGACGTAACAACGACAACAGGAGAAACTGTGGCAGTACCAGGCGTACACTGCGACAGCAGGAGACGCTGTAGGCTTCGGGTGTAACTGCGACAACAGGAGAAGGTGTAGCAGTTCAAGATGTGACTGTGACACAAGGAGAAGGTGTAGCAGTTCAAGATATGACTGCAACGGAAGAAGAACGTGTAGCAGTTCAAGAGAGATCTGCTTGATTATGAGTCCGGGCAATGATGTTGCAGTAGAAGGTGATATGGGTAAAGGAAAGCGTACGAAAATTCCATCGAGTAGGCTTAAGGGATTTGTGACGCACACCACTCGAGAAAATAGTCCATCTCATCTTCATCATCACAATCATCCTCCTCAGGTACACCGTATCCTTTGACATATTATGTTAGTTGTGATAAATTTTCTACACCGTATAAGAAATTTCTTGCAGCTATAACTGCGAGTTCTGCACCTCGCAACTTTAAAGAAGCAATGAAACATCCAGGATGGCGGAAAGCCATGGAAGAAGAAATACGAGCACTAGAAGAACAAGATACCTGGGTTTTGCAAGAATTGCCGGAGGGTAAGAGAGCACTAGGAAGTAAATGGATATATACAGAAAGTATGATGAAAATGGGAATTTGGTTCGTTTAAAAGCAAGATTGGTGATCTTTGGAAATCATCAGGTGGAAGGCTTAGATTACAAAGAGACCTTTGCACCTGTAGCAAAAATGACAACAGTGCGCACTTTTCTAGCTGTTGCAGCTGTTAAAAATTGGGAAGTACATCAGATGGATGTCACAATGCGTTTCTACATGGAGATTTGGAGGAAGAGGTGTATATGAAAATACCACCTGGATTTGCGAAGGTAATCCTAATATGGTATGTAGAATGAAGAAATCGTTGTATGGTTTGAAACAGGCTCCACGTTGTTGGTTTGCAAAACTATCAACAGCTTTGAAGAATTATGGTTTTCGGCAATCTTATTCAGACTATTCTCTCTTCACTATGATCAAAGGAAAGATGCAACTTAATGTTTTGGTGTATGTGGATGATTTGATTGTTGCAGGAGATAATATAGTGGAGCTAAATAAATTTAAAACATATTTGGGACAGTGTTTCAAGATGAAAGATTTGGGAAAATTAAAATATTTTCTGGGCTTGGAGATAGCTCGCAGTAAGCAAGGCATTTATGTTTGTCAACGGAAATATGCATTGGACATTATTATGGAGACGGGGTTATTAGGAGCAAAACCAGCAGAGTTTCCAATGGAAACTAATCATCGTCTAGCTTTGGCAACAGGGACGTTGCTGAGTGATGCAGAAAGGTATCGACGACTGATGGAAGATTGATTTATCTGGCTGTGACTAGACCAGATCTAGCTTATTCTGTGCATATTTTGTCACAGTTTATGCAGCATCCAAGACAAGAACATTGGGAAGCTGCACTTCGGGTAGTTAGATATTTGAAAAAGAATCCTGGGCAAGGAATTTTGTTGCGCTCTGATAGTAGTCTAAGTTTAAAAGGCTGGTGTGATTCAGATTGGGCAAGCTGTCCTTTGACTAGACGATCGTTGACAGGATGGTTTGTGCTTCTTGGAGATTCACCAGTGTCTTGGAAGACCAAAAAGCAGTACACAGTTTCTCGGAGTTCAGCTGAAGCAGAATACAGATCTATGGCTGCAGCTACTTGTGAATTGAAGTGGTTGAAGCAATTACTAGGTGATTTGGGAGTTTGTCATACACAGGGAATGAGTCTTCTTTGTGATAGTCAGTCGGCATTGTATATTGCTCAGAATCCCGTTTTTCACGAAAGAACTAAACATATAGAAGTTGATTGTCATCTCATCAGGGATGCGATAGTACAGAAAATTATTTCTCCCTCTTATACTCCTACGGGGTTGCAGTTGGCGGATATCTTCACCAAATCATTAGGAAGAGTTCAGTTTCAAGGTCTTTTGTCCAAGATGGGCATTTGTGACCTGCATGCTCCGTCTTGAGGGGGGTATTAAGGAAAGTGTAATACTTTCCAAGACCGTAGTGGTCAGTCTATGGAAAGTATTGTCCATGTAAGTCACTAATGTGAGACTGATAAGGTAAGTGATATATTAGGAAAGGATTGTCCATGTAAGTCATGATTTTGAGACTTATAAGGAAAGTCTCAAATCCGTGTCTTAGGAAAGTTTTGAGTCTCCAAGTTATCGGTCATGTATAAATATCTATAGAACTACTATGAATGAAATTAAGAAAGGAATTTACCAAAGATTTAACATAAACATTTTTCATCTTCATTGGTAACAACTCAATCATTCTTGCTAGCATCATTTTCTTTTCCATTATCTTCTCTGTCTCATTGATTATTACACCGTTCCTTCTTCCCATAATAGAGTATAAGCTTAACATTCTGAACCAGTCAGCCTGTTTTCATTTTTGCTTGATTTCTTTTGCACTGCTTCCTTCCTGCATTGGTGACTTTCCTTTATCTATTCTCCACATCTCATCAACTGACGTGCTGCTCTCTTCCTTATTTTGACTACTTCCTCAATTCTCACCACCATTAACCCTTTTCCCATCACCAATGACACCAATACTACCAGTTCTTCCATCACCAATGACACCAATACTACCAATTCTTCTAATTTCAAAGGGTAGGAATATCTTCTTCAGTATCAATTCTTCTTTTTTTAGTACCCCTACTTTGATAATCCACTCTGTCAATCTCACTTTAATAAATTCGGAGATTGTCAGCAACATCAGCAAGATCAGCAACAACATTAGCACTACTTCCTTGTGTGGCATTGGCTGGAGCACTTCCATTCTCTTCCTCAATATTATAGACATAAACCTTTGGACAAATCTTCTTATAAGCTGCAATTCTAGGTTTACATTTATCCTCCGAGTGATCTTCATCCACATACCAGCATTTCCTACAGGTGAAGATTATCCTTTGTTCCCTTCGTGTGCATCGGGTTGGGTGGTTTTGGAGGAGAGCTAATCTGCACCGTTTAGACCGTGAGTGCTGCAGACATTTGATGTCCAGCCAGCGTGGCCAGACCGCCTCAGCGCCCTTGCCAAGTGCTACAGGTGCCATGAGGAATTTCCATGAAGAAGATCCTGAGCTTGATAGTTTCTCTGTCATAGTTATCTATGATTATGCACTAATATTTTTGATATATCTACGATTACATGAGCTTGGTATTCTCCCAGAGAATTATTTGGACCTATCAATGAGATAACTCTGCCAATCTTACAAGACACCTGATTTGCCACAAACCCTTTTTCAACCAAGTCACCTCTTAGATTAAATTTGATCCACAAATCTTGAACTCTTTTTAGCACTTCCTTACATAAAATAACTTATTTATTGTTTATGAGGACTAACTAGTACAAATAGTATGTTGTTGCGTTCACGTATTAATCTTCGTGATATGCACAATTAGCTATAAATAAATGAGATACCACTACTTATTTCATTCGTTCATGTACAGACTCTAAGCCAAAATTGAAACTTAGCTCAGTAATAACAAATAACTACTGCCAAATTGGGTGCTTGATAAGTTGGAGGAAATTGAATTTAAGCAATGAGGAAATCAAAAGCCATGAAAATGTAAAAGAAACAAAAACTTGAAGCAGAAAAATGTAAATATAATCGGAAAAAAATATATTTTTTCATTTTTTCTACTTTACTTATTTCCCATAATTTATTTTTATTTAAATGATCGCTTGCTGTGTCAAAAAATAATGGAACTGAGAATTAGATATTAATCGATCAAAAAAAAGTAAATTTAAATGTTTGTCTCTAGTTCAAAGTTAATCTCAGCTCCATGGTTAACACGCAACAAACTAAATGAAATATGAATATGTAAAATTTTAGTTTTTGATCTTCGTTCAAATCGTACAAGATAGCTTATATTGGGTACAGTCGTGTTGTTCATGTTAACTTGTCAAGCAATGTTAGTACTATGACTCCCTAGACATGTTGATTTTTCATGATATACTTATAGTTGAGATAAATGCTATCATTTGATTCATTTCGTTTCATTCCTTACAATCTCTATATACCGGAAACAAACTAGCTCCACAAGAATGGCGGCAAACTTATGACCATGGGAAGTTGGAGGAAATTGAATTTAACTTATTATGAACTAAATTTTTTCATAAGAGATATCGCAAGAAGAACAGGGGTGGTAGGCACATATGAGATGACAATCCTGCTGATTTTCTAACAAATGTTGGCATAAAGAAAAAGATATCATAGCTAAAACTATTGATCATCATAAGGAACCTTGGAGGATGATCGAATAAGATACCAATGATGATGCTAAAAGTTTAGTTTGATACTGCACTATGATTTTACTTGAACCAGGCAACTTATGTAACACCTCTTTTTTTATTAAAAAGAAATTATCACAAGGGAATAAAGAAAGAAAATTTGCTTTATTGATTAAACACAGTTTTACACATGTCTAATTATGGACAACAACAAAAATATAGTAGAGTATTACAAACCACAACTTAACAGTTCCGACTTCAGGTTTTAGCCAAAACATAAAAGAACATGAAAAAGACATAAAAAGAAAAACGATCATTTTCAAACAAATTTCTAACTGATAGGCAAAGGGACACCATTCCATCCCTTAAGACACTCAAGCAATGGATCAATGATTTTACCTTCGCAAATGGCATTAAACACCTTGTCGAATTCTTCTCCTGGTGATCGAACTTTGTCTCCGGTAAGCAAGTCAGTAGCTAATTCTTCTCTCACGAACTTATAGATTGGGTAAGACCTGCATTCCGTAATCCGGTTTGCTGTCTTCAACATTGGACTTCCATTCTCGTATAAACTTCGGAGATTGTCAACCTCTTTGGGTAGAAGAATGTTTAGTTCCTTCTCGAAAATGCTAATCTTTTGAAAGATTGAAGTGTTTGAATTCTTCTCTTCTTCATTGTTTTTCAATGCGTGTTCAACTAGTACTTGTCGGAGTTTTTGCATCAAAGGGTATGTGAAACTGCATGGGTCATCGATGTAGGTAAAAACATGTTCATTATCGACGACTTTGAGAAGATCTTTTTCGGAGAATCTTGATGGATGAAGCTCACCATTGACACCCATTGTTAAAACCTTTTTAGCTACTTGGCTGATTGTGTTCTTCACAGTATGCTTCATGTTTTCTTCCAAATGCCTTAAATCAATAGCTTGGCAGAGCCCAACCAAGAAAGTTGATGACATAAGTTTGAGTATGTCAATAGCTTCAGCTGTTTTCCTAGAAGATATCAAACCCAATGAATTTACATCTTGGTTATGTTGTTCTGCGCTTTGAACATGATTAGTGACCGGATTTGCTAAGAATTGAAGTTCGGAACAGTAAGAAGCCATTGCGATTTCAGCACCTTTAAACCCATAATCCAAACTAGGATTCCTCCCACCTGACAAGTTTGAAGGCAACCCATTGTTGTAGAAGTCGTTAACCAGCTCAGAGAACTGCGCAAACAAAAGCTTACCAATGGCAGCAATTGCTAAACGAGTATTGTCCATTGAAACTCCAATTGGGGTTCCTTGAAAATTACCACCATGGATGGCTTTGTTTCTGGAGACATCGATCAATGGGTTGTCATTGACTGAATTGATTTCTCTTTCAATGGATTTTGTTGACGATCTAATCACTTCAATCTGAGGACCTAACCATTGTGGAGAAGTACGAAGAGCATAACGGTCTTGTTTTGGTTTTTGCAATGGGTCGATTTCGTGCAACTTCTTAGCTTCTTTAACATATGAGCTACCATCTAAAATGTGTTCCATTATAGCTGCAGCTTCAATTTGTCCGGGGTGATGTTTCAATTTGTGTGTCAAATGGTCGGTAAACTCTGGCTTCCCCTGCATGACTTCGGCAAAAATAGCCGAAATGACTTCAGATAGAAGAGCTAAAATGTTGGCTTCAAACAAAACCATGGAAGCCAACCCGGAACCAACAGCAGTGCCGTTAACCAAAGCCAAACCCTCTTTAGGTTGTAACGCGAAAAACCCACCATCAATACCAGCTAATGAGAAGGCTTCTTCTGCATTGAGTTCTTCTCCATTAGGTCCAACTGCTTTCGAATTGGGACGGCCAGTTAAGAGACCAGCAATGTAAGATAATGGAACGAGATCGCCAGAGGCCGTGATGGTGCCCCTTAGAGGTAAACAAGGAGTAACATTTTGATTGAGGAATTTGGTGATGGCCTCTAGCATTTCAAAACGGATTCCAGAGTAGCCTTGTAAAAGTGTGTTGATTCTTACAAGCATGGCTGCCCTTGTTGCTGAGTGCGGTAATATGTGAGTGGAGTCCTTTCCATTCCCGAATATTCCAGCATTCAAGAATCTGTTGCATCAAAAGGAATTTAGCATTGTCAGATAAGATTCTAACTTTTGTACACCCATTTTGTAAGGTGGTGGGTGATACATTAACCACCGGTAATGATTAATTTGGTCAGATTTCATTGTCAAACTCTACATCTTTACCTACTTCCATACAAGCAAGTGTCTATGAAAAATCTATTTGCTAAGAAAAGGAAAAACAAATCGAATCCGCAAACGAGATTCTACACCCTGTCAGGAATATAGAGTAATCTTTTTAGGAACGCGGCTATAAATTGGCTCTGAAATTTACCTACGAGGGAAATCCCGAGATCTCTCTGAATGAGTTAATCATTATTGACTAACTAGATACTATTTGAAGCCAGTCCAACAAACTGTTGGCTCTGAGGTTAGTTTAAAGGATTTGTCTTTAACAGGCAAAGAACTAAGACATAGAGAAAACGTTTCAAATTAGAGGTTACAGAACTATGCCTAACAGCTGACATGCATTTTACATGTCCATAACCGTTTCTTATCCCATGATAAGATCGCCAAATAAGCAAGCAGTAAGCAACCATCAAAAATGATTTTATACAAATTCAATGAAATCGTTAATGGAGAAAAAAACTTGGATTTTTTGGATATTAGAGAAGCACTTTTCCTTATTAGGGAATTAAATCAGATCGGATTGGTCGAAGATTTAGATATAAAACATACATGCACCAGCCTTAAGAGTCCAGGTACCATGAAACCTATCTGGCAGTGGAATTATATATGCCAAGTGATTAAATCATCAAGAGAAAATCCGAGATTTTCGGCATGAATAAATCAAGTCATTCATCGCGAAAGTCGGGTTTTGTAGCAGGAGAAATGAAAAAGAAAAAATGGTTTACCTAATAAGCTCAGCTTGAAGAGCACCTCCTTTGTTAGTTCTTCTATGAGAAGTAGCACCAAAACCAGTAGTAACACCATAACTATCCGTTCCTTTATTCATACTTTCCATAACCCAATCACTACTTGCCTTAACACCAGGCCTAGCAGCTTCTGACAATTCGACTCTGATACTGGATGAACCAGCGGCAGCAATGGCAGCAACTTGAGATATAGTCAATGACTTACCGGCAAGACAAACAACCGGTTTTCGATATTCTTCGACCATTCTCTTAACTTCATCTAGATGACTTCCTTTTAATGATTCTGCTGCCATTCCCCAATTCAATGGATCATTGTTGATACACAACTTAATTTCCTCCTTATTCATTTGGCTCTCCATCTATATCTATAAGTAATTAGTTTTCTTCTTACAAAAATATAGCTAGATTGAGAAAAAGAACAGATCAAAGAAAAAGATCAAATGGGACTTCTAAATTGCTTTGAAGATTGAGATTGATGAAGAATTAGAAAGCTTGTGATTTTGCCTTCTGAATTTGGAGTACACGTTTTCTAGTGTATAAATAGAGGGAGGAGGGAAGGAGAGAAGGGTAAGTCATAAGTGCGTTGGTGTGCCATTCATGTGGGTTTGGTTGGTGGGGATGGAAAGACAAGAAGGTCGTTGAAAATCAATTAAGGCTGTTAGATCTACCAAGTAAGAAATGTGCAACCTTTGGATTTGTTGGTACGAATATCTTATGGTAAAAGTCTTAAAGAGTAGAGACATACCTCGTTCATTCGTATGGAGCAACGACACAAAGAAAGGTTTGGGATCTTTTTCTTCTTGTGTAAGGGAATAAAATTTAACGCCCTAAACTCCCAATACCACACATCCAAAGTTTCTAACGGCTGACCACACTGAAATTAAGCAGAAGGTAGCTGACATGCTGCGTGACAATTAGACGGCAAACGGGCAACAAAAGAAAAAAAGAACTTACGTGGCAAAGCAGCAGCATCCATGAATTCTCAGCATCAAACCTTCCTTGTCCCTAGCTATTTAGTGCAGTAACTTTGAATTCTTTTATTTATTACACAATCATTCTAGGGTGGTCGCTTGTACGCAAATCTCTAGATTGTCGACGAGTCTATTTACCCGATCCTGAGAATTTAACTCGTGTTTGTCGTGTATTAATTGAAAATCCACCGTGGAAAAACTTAGTGTAATATATCTGATTTTTTCAATTATTACACAATCTTTCAAGGACAGCTGCTTGTACGCAGATCTCCAGGCTGTCCACGAGGAGTCTATTTTTCTAATCCTGAAAATTCAACTCGTGTTATCCGTGTATCCATTGAAAATCCACCGTGGAAAAATCCAGTGTAATATATCTGATTTTTTCAATCATTACACAATCGTTTAAGGGAGGCTGCTTGCACGCAGATCTCCAGGCTGTCCACGAGGAGTCTATTTTTCCAATCCTGAGAATTTAACTCGTGTTAGTTGTGTATCTATTGAAAATCCACCGTGGGAAAATCCAGTGTAATATATATGATTTTTTCAATCATTACACAATCCTTTAAGGGCGGCTGCTTGCACGCAGATCTCCAGGCTGTCCACGAGGAGTCTATTTTTCGAATCCTGAGAATTTAACTCGTGTTAGTTGTGTATCTATTGAAAATCCACCGTGGGAAAATCCAGTGTAATATATTTGATTTTTTCAATCATTACAGAATCTTACAAGGGCGGCTGCTTGTACGCAGATCTCCAGGCTGTCCACGAGGAATCTATTTTTCCAATCCTAAGAGTTTAACTCGTGTTTGTCGTGTATTTATTGAAAATCCACCATGGAAAAACTCGATATAATATATCTGACTTTTTCAATCATTACACATTTTTTCAAAGGCAACCGCTTCTACACAGATCTATCACTTTTGCAATCCTGAGAGTGTAGTTCGTGTTAGTGTAGTATATTTTGAATAATTATAGAGATGTGGTTCCATCTGGGTTGTGAATATTCTAGGTGATATATGCTAATTTTAGAAGTAAAGGAATGTATGAAGAATTTTTGATTTCATATCTGCAAAACAAAGATTAAACACAAAAACAAGGTTATTGCTGAGTCACAACCAGGACACTCTTTTTGAGTGCGGCTTTACCCTAAGTTTTGTGCAAGCTGGTCTTTCTTCTCCATGACGCCTCCAAGATAAAACATGCGAGAAAAACTCTGTTTCACATGTATACAATAGAAGGTCGAACACTTTGACTTTTTCTGATGTTGCTCCGAAAAATAGTGTCTTAATTCTTAGAAAAATAATGGTGAAAAACTTGTATCTTTTCTGTTTCTTAAAACTGACTTTTATAGCCACGTAATTAGATACGAATTAATGAGAGAATATTTTGGTTTTAATTAGTACTATAAAAAAGGTCTTTCAATGGTAAGTCATAAAACGTTCACAAAAACTTTACCAGAATTAAATCAAATTAATTACGTAACTAAATATAATTAAAGGTTCCAAAAATCTTTTACCGGGAGGTAGTCAAATGAGATTTCAAATGATTTCAGGGGAGTTTCCAAATCTATTGTTATTTCATTGAGATTTTTGGAAAGTCTCTTGTTATTGGTTACAGATTTTTTTTAAGTCATTTAAATTCTCCGAAACTCCATGTTATTGGATTATGATTTCGTAAGAGTCACTCAAACACTCATGTTATTAGAAATAGAATTGAAAGTCATGGATTTGTAATTTTCAGAGATTTGGAGAGATTTTTTTTGAAAAATAGGCATAGTAAAAGTCTCTCCCAAAGAGGTGATATTTTGGGAGACTTGAGAATTTGAGAATTTTCTAATTAAAAAAAAAAGAAAATTTGGTAAACATCATAGCCTAGATAACCTTGTTAACGGAATGATGGAGGGTTCCATTTTTTTGTCTTTCGTGTAATCTTGTGATGCCTTTATAACCACCTATAAACTATATGATTAAAAAAAAAGTAAAAACTATTGCATACAAATGTCATGGACAGCAAATAAAATGTGGGACGAGTGGAATAAAGAGAATGAAAATTTAGGCATAAAACAACTGTGATGAGATTTATTTTGAAAATGGACACATATTTCATTAGTTTTTTTTTTTTTCATTTTCATTAGGTATTCACGGTACTTTAATGATCGTTGTAATGTGGAAAAAAAAATTTGGTAGACATATTGAATTTTTCAACCGATATTATACATTGTTTGTCTCAACAAGTCACAAAGACTCTCTACAAATCTCATTTTTTTTGTCTCCACAAGTCACAAAGACTCTCTAAAATAATCTCAGAGAATCACTAAAAGTCTCTAGATTTTCAGAAAATCTCCGGGAGTCACTCAAACTAAAAATCTATAGAAGTCCATTGAAATCTCGTTTGACTACCCTCTGTTAAAATAATACCTTCAAATTGAATAGAGGTATCTCCAATGCTATGTTGCACGGACACGGACACAGACACAGTTACGACACGACATGGTTACAGGGACATGTCAAATCTCAAAAAACGGGATACAGGGACACGTTATATGTATTACTCACTCCATTAAAATGAAATTTTACAAAAATCTACACGACAAAATAGGTATTCTTATTTTTAAAATACTTGATTACTAATTAAATAAAATTAATAATAATATAACAAAGTTTTCCATGAACAATGTTTTGATTTGACTAACAGGAGAATAAATCAGCATCACATTTAGCTTAATTTGATTTTTCCAAAATAATCATTTAATGGCTGGTCCGAGAGTGTCCAACTAGTATTCGTAAAGTGTCCAATGTCGATTTTTACGCGACATGTGATGTGGTATGTCCATCGTGTGTTGGGAAGTGTCGTAACTGTGTCGTGTCTGTTCGTGTGTCCGACACGGTTATGTCATCTTTCTTCGCGTGTCCTATAGCTCAAACGTAGTCGATTCCGGATTTCGGTCCGTCTCAGCAGGGACCGAGACACTGATACAATTTTATCTGGAGGAGATCCTCGATGAAAATTTCGTAGTAACTACCAAAACTTTGTTTCCGAATTTCATACCTATAATGTATATCAAACGTTGTTCATTCATAATTGTGTATAAATATACGGAAAATGGGTCATTTGTCCAAATATTTTTAAAACATGGTTCTAATGGACGAGTAAAAATTATTACGGGTGAAATGGACAAAAAAAAGATAGCAAGGATGAAACTGGATTCATCCTGGTTTAAACTTAAAAAATAGCCGTTTCATCCTGATGTAAATTAAAAATAAGAAAAAGTATTTGAAAAATAAAACTGTTTACATCCTGGCTATTTTAACATTTTTGTCCATTTAAACAGCATCAAAACCTAGATGTCTTTTTCATCCAGGAATTATTGGTTTTGGTCTTTTTAACCAATTTTGTGATAAATATAATGAAGCGCCACCAATTTTTATCAAAAGAAACAAAATCTCCATTCAAAGTGGTAGAAAACCCAAAATCCGTGCAAATTTCCAAAACTTCAACCGAAGTTTCCCGTCAATCCCGGCCTAGTCAACCGAGATTCAACCAGAATTTCCGATTAATTTTCGACTAGGATGTGGATGTATAAAATCAGTATAGCATCTGACGGGTAATTCTCGACTAACATTCTTTGTTTGGTGGATAAAAGTAGGTACGATATGAAAGCATGACGCATATCTAACTCAATATACCCCTTTTTTCTTCTAATCTATATTTCATATTTAGCCGGGACTTGGGAGTAGTTGGGACTACCCAAAAAAAAATGCGTACATGTACCGAATCCCCTTTCAAGGCTTCTAACCTGTGGAAAAATTCTTTTGCGCTTATGTGAGTGAGTGAGATCATTAAACTAATGAAATCAGAAGATCAATTCAACTGGTAGTTTTCATAATATACCCAATCTATCAATTTATTTTAGGTGAAGTCTTGTTATTACTTTCAGTTTTTAAACGACAAAAATGGGATCCAGGTAGTCTTATTTGAATTAATCCTTGTGAGTTTGACTCGTTAATTATTCTAATGTAATTGTTTTTGCATTTTAAAATTTTGTATAAGTTACGGTTCGAGCAATGCCGATTGTGGTTCCTTCCGTTGGACATGGTCTTCCTTCCTCGATTACTTTGCACACGTTAAACATGATAGGATCTAAAGGGAATTTCCTGTACCCTCCTAGTCCAAGACTCCAAGTTGAGTCTGTTTGACGACTTACATGGCAACTGTAAAGAATAAAGAATCATTAACAAACGTGAAACTAACACTGCACTGTACAATGGGTTGGCGTATATGTTGACTACCAACCAACCCATTGGCATATAGAACGTGGTCTATGCATGATTTTCATGAAATGGGTTGCAGTTGCAAGTCAAATGATGAGTTTCACCAACCTACTTCATGTCCTTCACATTGCGTATTCACAAACGTAACTCTTGTGATGTATACTTTGATCAACTTTACCCAAGTTAGGGTTTTGTTTCAAGATAAGATAAATAATTAGAGAAAGATGAATTTAAGCTCAAAGGGCAAGTGACAGATAGGTGTTGGATGAACCCATGAAAAAAGAAAAGAGAGAATTGGCAAAAGCAAAATGAAAATGGATGGATGAGGACGAGGAGGATAAGGCAAACAACACATGAAGTGTTTGATACAATTTTTTCTTTTGGTGTTTGGTACGAAATTAAGATTTTTCCTTTCTACCAACCAACCTCGCCCACTCATTCAACGCAGTGACCACACCTACAACATGGAAGAAAAAAATCTAAGTGTGAAAAATAACCTCGCGTTTTTAGGGGCCACTCAAAAAAATTTAGGGACCATCAATTTATACCCAGCCAAAGACTCTAGTTAAGGGGTACCCTATATGATATTGAAGTTACATAAATGCCCTTCTGGTAAAACTGTATAAAAACCAAATCAAAAAAAAATTCTACTCATTTCAACTCTTCTTCTTCCAGTTTCATATTATCTTCCGATTGTGGAAGAAAAAAAACTTTCCCTCGTTCTTGTGTTCAACCGAAACATCGCCGCGAATCGTAAAATCAAAACATCGTCGATTCGTTTATAAAACAATGGATAAGGGAAATGAAACTCACAGACCTAGAACCAAAAACGTTGCTCGGGGTATCGATCCAAAGATTGGGATTTTAGCAAGAAATAAGGAAATTGTTGCTGCAAATGAAGAAGAACGCGAAGAAGAAGTACCTGTCGATGTAGTCAGTGGTCGCTATTCCGATAGTCAAACACTTCGTCAACTTCAAATGACCCCAATTAGGTAAGAATCTATCATTTTTGGGGTTTATTTCGCTTTAATTCGACGAATCGAGAAAAAAAATTTCTAGGGTTTTCAGTTATTTATCCAGATTCGGGCGATATTCATGCTTATTTACTTCCGAATGTAGTCATGTTCTTCATTTCTCAAGAACATCGACAATATTCGGGAGAAATATTTGATGGTTATCAGCCGAATATTGTTGGCCATATCTTCCTGGATACAAACTGGTAATAATCGGTAGTTTAATGAATTTGTTGGCTCCCGAATATATTTAAGTAGACACACAGTATTCGGAAGTACACTCACTACCGAATATATATATATACATATATATTGAAAAAATCTCAAAATTTCTGATATAGGAAAAATCCCATTTTGGGGCCAGTATTTATTCGGAAGACAATATAATGTTTTATACCTCCGATTGTGTAGGATAAATTTTAGAGTTTCTGAACTCCAGTTGATGAATATTCGGTTGTAAACATGTTTAGTTATATTCCGATTATTTTTCATTTGAGAAAAATATGTGTCTTCTTACTTCCGAATTTGTTTATTCGGGTTATAGTTTTGTACTTTTTCTTCCGATTGTGTAGGATGAAAAATTTCGAACTTCTGAACTCCAATTGATGCATATTCGGTTGTAAATATGTTTAGTTAGATTTCAATTGTTTTGTATTGGGGAACAGTATGTGTATTCTTACGTCCGAATGTGTACATTCGGGTTATATTTCCATACTTTGTCTTCCGATTGTATAGTTTGTAAATATTGTTCCTTTCTTTGTTGTTTAGACAAAGTCGAGAAAGGAGGAAGAAAGTGACATCTCGTGCTAGGAGGGAAAGGAGTGCCAAAGATAATTCAAGTGCTCAACAAAGCTTACAAGAACAAAGCAGTCAACAAGGAGTGCAACCAAGTGCTGAACAAAGTGTAGAACAACAAGGCAGTGAACAAGGGGTGCAACCAAGTGTTGAACAAGCCGCTCAACAAAGTGCAGAACCAACTGCTCCACAAGTTACACCCCACCATGAAATTGAACCAGTTGATCCAGTGCCTAGAGTAGAAGAATAATGACAACGAAGTGGTACCCAAAAAGCCAAAAAAGGAAAAGATGGTGTAAAGAAGAATACTGCTAAGAAAGCATCACATCTTGTCCCTCAGCACTTGAAGAAGAAGGGTATCCAGCAGGAAAAATCCTTGGGCTACCGGCGGATGGAGAAAAATTGCTATTTGGATACAAAGACTCATGGGCCAGAGAAATATACGAAACCGAGGTAATAAAATTACTATTTTTTATTAATGTATTGTCTATGTGTTATATCGTAATATTTGTATTAAGGATTTTTTTTATGTACTTTAATAGGATCATCAAGATGCGGTCCGTCTACTCAAACCTACCGCCGCACCAACGAAAATGCTTGCGTGGCCTTTATCCGGTGAATGTGAAAGGTTCAAGTCAATTGTTGCCGACTCGGGTTAGCTAATGCCGCCGAGAATTCATTGTTGGAACATGATCGCGTGTCCATATCGGAGTTCATGGAGAGAATGTATCCTGAGACCGATACTTTCCATATGTCGTTTGGGGAGATGACGATTACTCCGGATGATGTTGTGCAGATTCTTAACCTTTCCGACCAAGGCACAACTGTGAAGTTTAACTACACAAAGCAGTTAAGTTGGTCACAACTTTATGATCTAACTAAAAAGTGCTTAGGTTGGGATGAAGAGACAACAACAACAGAGTTTAGGAGGCATGCAAGTTACAGAACAAGACAAATCAACATTACAGATTTGATGAATATGTTCTGAGGCACCTTGGAGAAGGAAAAGAATGGAACGTTAACTGATGAGCAAGTGAACCACGCTGCCACCGCATATCTCCTTTGTGTATTGGGATGTGTCATATTCCCCAATACTTCTAGCAACAGGATCGACGCCAACCTTATACAACTTTTGGATCCTCTCCATGAAGTCGGTGACTATTCTTGGGGCACGGCATGCCTAGCATTCTTGATGGAAGAGTTGAGAATGGTTTCGAGGCTAGGAACCTGCCAAGTTTCCGGGAACGTGGCTCTATTGCAGGTTTTTTCTTTAACTCTATAACTCACTCTATAGTTATTCGGTAGACAATACATATGATGCATATTCATAACTCCAAATGACGCATATTCGGTAGGAAATGATCCATCTATTTTTTCGAATGTTGGTTACTCGGTGGCTAGGTACTTATTTTGTTTTCCGATTATATATAATCGGAAATATTCTTTTGATATTAGAACCGAATATACATGCCAGAAAAACTAAAGGTTACTGAACTCCAAATGACGCATATTCAGTAGGAAATGATTTACGAATGTTGGTTATTCGGTGGCTAGGTACTTATTTTGTTTTCCGATTATATATCATCGGAAATATTCTTTTGATATTAGAACCGAATATACAGGCGAGAAAAACTATAGGTTACTGAACTCCAAATTACTCATATTCGGTAGGAAATGATCCATCTCTTTTTCCGAATGTTGGTTATTCGGTGGCTAGGTACTTATTTTGTTTTCCGATTATATATAATCGGAAATATTCTTTTGATATTACTACCGAATATACAGGCCAGAAAAATTATAGGTTACTGAACTCCAAATGACGCATATTCGTTAGGAAATGATCCATATATATTTCCGAATGTTGGGTATTCGGTGGATAGGTACTCAGTTTTATTTCCGATTAAATATAATCGGAAATAATGTTTGGAAATTACTACCGAATATAGACAATCTATTTACTAAAACTTGGTTTCTTATGTATATAGGCATGGATCTATGACCACTTCCCTATCCTGAAGTTGGCCGGAGATAACCCGGGGTGGTGCAAAGGTACTCCTAGAGGAACAAAGTATATATTTGAAGACAACCGTTCTAGGACAAAAGAGCAGCAGTTGATTCGCATGAGGGAGATTTTGGACCAATTGAAGGCCTCAGACGTATGCTTTGATCCATACAAGGAAGATCGAGCCAGTGGGCATATAAATGTTCGGTCGGACTTGTCCCTTTATTTTGGACCATTGTGGCACCCCACAGGATATGTGATGTATAACCCCTCTAGGGTGATGCGACAACACGGGTATATACAACATCAACCTGTGGAGAAAATGGGGGATTACTACAAATTGGAGTTGGAGTTGTGCTCTTCTAGTGGTGACAATCTCACGATTACTATACCATCCTTTTCTTCCCTTCTCAAGGTGTAGTGTAACTCCGCTAACCACTCCGATTGTTGCATGACCGTTCTACCATCCCATTCAGTCCTTTTGATCGTAGCTAGGGCCAACTTAATTGTAGACAAAGAAGACAAGTTGTCGGGGTCGTCCGCCTTTATTTTACTTAAGATCGCACTCGTTTTTTGGATCCGCATAGACCTCACCGTCTGCATTTGATGTGGTTTTAACTTGGCAACCATTACATGTCCAATTAAATCCAACGGATCATCATGGTTGTGACAACCGTTATCAACTTTATACATTTTATACTCTTTACCTTTAATACCACCGGGCTTATAGAAGACAATCTTAAATGGCCATCCTATCTTCTTGGTATTGCTTCGGTATTTCCTATTTGTCTTCCGTACGTACTTACTATTCTTTCCCTCGTGACTCTTTCGCGTCCCACCTCGCTCACAAATCATTTCAAATCGAGTGTCACTAACATGATTATTTTGAACTACCACGCACATGTTATCTTTTGCCTTGTTCATAAGCCATTCCTTTGCCTCCTTCTTACTTCCAAATGTCTAAACGTGCATAAAACAAAACAAATATAATAAGCATAACCATGTAACATATAAATTTTGAAAAAAAAAAAGTAGTAATGAGTATACCAAATCGTTTGCATAGTATAGGGAAGTGTCGGGCCTCAAATAAAAATCATCAACAAACTCTTCAACGGCCTGCATATGAAACAACAAATTATTATACAATAATCAGAGGTTATTAAATAAGTCAAACTGCCGAATATACTATATTCGGAATCCTATTGGTTACCCAAAACACCCGATTTATGCAAATGAATGTACACAGTTTACTAAGTGCGAAAAATGATATAATCGGAATCTAAAATATATAGTAAAACAACCGAATATAAATAACCGGGAGATAACTTTAATCGATAAACATCCGATTTTCAATTTTTCGGAAATTTTATTTTGAGGCCACTGTTATATTCGGCAGTCAAATAATGTTAAACTATTACCGATTGTAAAGGATAAGAATACTGAGTTTTGAATTTTTTTGAGGAATTCGTTTTTGGGGTCATTCGGAGGTAAATAACTCTACATAACAACCGAATGTAGATTTTTTTGGAAAACCAGTTTGGGGTTTTTTCTCATATTCGGCAGTAAACTACTATCTTGGAACTACCGAATATACATATTTGGTACTCAGTGTGTTATATTCGTAAGTTTATTCGAGAAATTATCTACCGAATCTGGGTAGTTCATGGCATTCAATGCATGCAATAATCGGTTTTTCTTGTTTACAAAAGCACACAAACACATGCAAATCGAGTATTTGAGTTTCTTAACACAATACCTGTGTTTTACATGCATCGTTAGCTTCAATATCAGACGATTCTCCATTTTCTTCCATGAAAGGGTCGTCTAGGTTTTCCTCTCCACAAAAGTTTGGATCATTCAACATATACCCCAAATCGTCTTCGCCATGATTCTCACCTTCTTCTTCATATCCATCCATTTTTGTAGTAATAAAATGGGTTTTCCCTTTTTTCCTTCACCTTCTTCTCTATAACTCTAACAACTCAAAAATGAAAAAGAAATGGAAAAAATGAAACAGAAATCATTCTAATACTGCACCGACAACAATCGGAAGTCTGAGTAAATTTTTGTAAAAATGTTATCATATCCTCCGAATATATAAGGGTAATTTTGCCATTACGAATTACGCGAGATAAGGGCTGGCTACATTTTTCCTTTGGGTGACCTTTTTTTTTTTATTATTGTTCCATAAATCCTTTTGAATGGCCTCTAAAAACGCGAATAAAAATAACCATAGTACAGACATGCACATTATTAGTTTACGTGGAAAGTGTATACATATATCTTTCGAAACAGTTGGGAAGTTATACATGATTTTACTCGCATATTTGACTACATTTTAGTTCATTTGAAGTCCAAAAATACCAGAAAATTTCTTGGTTGTTGGGGTGTTTTGGACCAAACAGTGACCTAAATAGAATTAAAATGACCCGCCAATCTTGTGTGTCTCTTACATTCTTCGTTCTTGGAAGGATATTTGGACGGAAATAGCAAATTACTAGTAAGTTTCGGTTATAATGAGAGTCAATGCTAGCGGTAATAAGAAATCTTAGGTCGTGTTTGGTACCCTGGATATCCCATCCTAAATTGGGTTATCCAGTAAAAAACGGTTAAAATGTGTTTGTCTCACTGTAATTTTAGTCTTGGATAAGGATTATTAAACCCTCCTTGATTTTAGGAAGCTAAAAAAGTGAGGTTATGGTATTCTTCCAAATACCTGGGATACATTATCATCTTCTGAGTTAGACTGTTATTTTCCTTTAATATAAGTAGTTGTCTAAAAAATAATTATTTATATCCACTTATTTCTGGAGTCAAACAAACACAAGTTAACCTAACTCAAGATATGATAGAATTTTAAACAAACACCATTAAAACTAACCATTAACAAGGTTATCATAAATTAAAGTAAGATAAATTATTCTATGATATGTTATCTCGTTTCCAAATTCCCAAACAGACCCTTAGTGTCAGTATAAGAAGAGACTAAACCTGGCCCCAGGGCCGGCCAAAGATTTCGCTGCCCCAAAGCGAAATTAAAATTGTTGCCCCATCGTTGGTGCGACTCCATGAACCAACCAGTATTAGAGCAAATCTTATGGTGGAAGAGTTCCATCTTCCATCTTCCACGCCACCTCAGCATTTGGAATTGTGGATGGAAGTGCAAGTGTAGTGGTGGAATAGTGAAAATGTTATTCTTAATAGCACTTAAAAAACTCTATTAAGAATAGCACTATAAAAACGCTATTAAGAATAGCGCTTTTTCTCAGTCGTTAGATCTTAACAACTCATTTTAAATCTACGGATAAAAAAAAACACTATTCTTAATAGCTTTTTTTTAGCGCTATTCTTATTAGCATTTAGCGCTATTTTTATTGGCGTTCAAATGGATTCCACGAACCCTTCCATGAAACCATGGAACCTTACTTGAATTTTCTGTGGAAGACCCAACTTGGAAGCCACTAGACTTGACATTTCATGGTTTTTCCGCACTTGGAATAGGTTGGATTCCACCATAAGACTTTCTCTTAAGGTATAGGATTAATTGATAGTATTTGATACATATCCAACCCTCCCTATGTAGCTAAACATCTAAAAAGCAACACACAAATTTCTCAAGATGTACATACATCTAGTATATTGATTTGGATGTCTAACGCAAACCCTAAAAAAGTTATGGCCGAAAATGTTCTGCAAATCGGTCTTTCGACTCAGTTTTCACTAAAAATTTCTTGAGAAAAATCTGATTATTTTCTTAGTCCTTATTACTACTAAGTCTGTGTTCTCCCTCCTTTGAGCAATATATGTTTTGTTACCAAAATCTTTCAGTGCTTTCCATCTCAAGTGTCTCTAAGTTTGTGTTCTTTTCAAAGTTTGCTTTTGAAAATTCTTACGTTAGTGTTTTCAAAGTGCTAACCCCCCCTTTGTATATATCTTTTCCTCTGTTCTCTGTGTTTTCATCTTTCTTCTCCTCTTCTTTCTCTCTGTTATCTTTTTTCCCTGCTGTTTTTCTTCCCTTAGTCTCTCTTCCTCTTTTTTATTCTCCCTTGCTCTTTCCTGGTTTTCTTTCTCCCGATTTTTTCTGCTTTTTTTTTTTCTGGTTCAACCCTGAGTTGATTTCCTCGATTGTCTCTTTGTTATTTTTTCTACGTTTCGCTTTTAAGTTCTTCACCTAAATATGGTCAACTAAGTACCTTTTTTATTTCTTGGCTTGTCTGACTCCCTTCCCCTCTCTTGTACGGCCTTCTTTGGTTATTGCAGTTCATTAACACTTTGTATGAGCTTTTATTTCTGCAGGTACATCTCCCTCAGTGACTCTTCCCCAACCGCTTCTCCAACCCTTCTCCCAGTCTCTGTCCCCTTCATCAATTCCAGTTCACTTATGATGAGCACTATTTCAGCTAATTTCAACACCAACTCTCAGTCTTCGACCCTCTTGACAATGCTGCTACCCTGCTGTGATGTTGACGACACACAAAGAAGTAAAGGATCCAACAACATCTCGAATTTCCCTCACCATCCAATACACTATTTGGTGTCAGTATTCTCAATAGACTTAAAGAATTTTTCAGAAAATTTTACTATTTTTACTCACTGTATTCTGCTTACCGTGTTTAGTGGGAGGAATTCTTGAATTCTGGTTGAGAAAAAGACTTCTGATTCTGAAAGTCAGGGTTTGGTACACAAGAGCCATTGAATCATATCTGAAATCCATCTTGAATAACTTGTGCAGTTCAAGTCCTTTTCAACCTGAAACGGAAAAAGCTCAACTTACTGTCGACCAAGTCATGGCAGAAAACATGCAATCCAATCTCTCTTTACAAACCCCTCTTGTTATCACCTCAGATGATCGGAAACTAAGCAAAGAAAAAAGCAACTACATGTTAATAGGAAAGATTTATGCCAAAAAATTCTTCCGACCTGAAGTCATCAAAAAAAGAACTAAAAATCTACTGGCAACTCAACTATGAACCCGATACTCTGAAGAAAATCGTGTCATATTGGGTTTCAAGTCACAAAATGATGCTAAAAGAGCAAAGGAGTCTTCACCAGCCAAGTTCAGGAAGTTTCTACTTCTCCTAAAGTTGTACCAACCAAACATTGATCCTTGTTTTGTGGATATGTCAAAGGAAGCCTGGTGGGTTTGCATCCTCAATCTACCACCAGATAAATGGTATGATAAATTTCTTCTCCTGATCGCTGAAAGACTAAAAGGAACTGTCCTTGATATCGAATATCCAAGGGATACAAACTTTGCACAAAATAACCCAAGAGTGAAACTGGTGATGAGTGTGAACCAACCCTTTATTGCTGATCTTCCTCTAGACCTGCAAGAAGATGGCTATCTCACTGTCAAGTTCTTTTATGTTGGTTTACCCCACATATGTGAAGTCTGCAGGATAATCAATCATCCTGCAATCCCATGCTATTGAGATGATACGGAAAGCGCCGCAATAGCCTCAACATCTTCCTCATCAGCCTCTGAAACGAGTAGATGTACCATCTCATACACTCGTATAATGTCTCCATCAGGGTCCCCTGACAACAACTGTACCCCAAGAAATAGCCTTGATCAAGAGTCACCACCACCTATCTCAAATACAACTCTTATGCAGGGATCTTATTCAACAACCCCAGCACAAAGAGAGATGGATACCAATATTGTCTTGTACAATCCCAACAACCTCAAAAGATCAGTTAGTCCTACCAGCTCGTATGGTCCTGACCCAAAGCATAACAGACCTTCCACAGACTGTTGGTCCCATCCACCCATCAAAAATACCCCCTCATTCTCCTTCATATCTCAATCCCTGCTCCTACAAAATCCTACCCCACTGATGGTTTTGCTTTCTCCAAAATTTTTGTCATTGAAGATTTTCCCCTACCAAAATCAATCATAAGAGAGGGACCTGCTCTACCACAAAACTTCACCTTCATCCCAACCCCCACCCTACCCAAAAAGTTCTTCTATGACCCATTAAAGAACTAAAAACCCAAGAAAACCTATTCTCCACCGCCAAAATTCAAAAACACTGAAGTATCTAACCAAAAACCCATGATTTTGACTGGAAAGCTTTGGAAACTCTGAACAATCTCATACTAGACCCACCACGCCGTATCTCTCACCCCCCAACTTTCATGAGTACAAACAACTTATTTGCTGCTGGTGGATCGTCGCAAGGAATTCCCAAGGAGAAGACAACCATAAGTCTATCCCCTGAAGTACTCTCTACTGTTGTTAATACCCTCCTTGGGGATCTAGTCACTGAAAATAAGAAACTAATGCAACAATATCCAAATGGTGCCTGGAAAATTGGGTATGCAAATCTGGAGAATCTGAACCAGGTGGAAGAAGAAGAGAGAGAGGAGTTGCTAAATCACAGTGAAGGAGAAGAAGGGTCCGTAACAGACCCACAAAAACACCAAGAGGAAGGGGAAATACTGGTCACACAGAGAGCTAGATATCTAGTGGTAAAAAACTCAGTTGCAGACAAAGGCAAAGGCAAGGCAAATATGTAAGAGGAGATGAAAACATTCATTGTAAGGAAGACACAAGGAAGCAATACAATTAGGATCGATGAAACAAATAATCCCCTAAGGAAAAATGGAGCTGATCCCACCAATGAAAACCCTTCCCCATTCCGTTTACCCACCAAATTATGATAACACCAAGTGTACCCCAGAAAAAAACACCCTACACCAGCCACAGAGAATCAAATAGTCACTGAGGAAGGTGTACGTATGCGGAGTAAAAGCTTAACTATCGCCAACACAATACACAACCTGCAACAAGAAGCCAAAAGCCGTGACAAGGGTGAGAAGCAAGAAGAACAAAACCAGACTAGCCAGGTAAAAACTCTCTCTAGCATTTTTTCGAACACCCTAACTTATAGTTACTGCTCAATTTTTTCTAAAAATGTTTGTTATAGATATGAAATGACAAGTCTGATTGGTAGAGAACTATTCATAGTTAGATTTTTATATTACAATCACACGAATACTCTGAATACCTTGTGCTCTGGATACTTTTTTGGCTGCCTCCTGGAATCGAATCAACCCACCCACCTTGAAGATCATTCACCTCTGAGCTTCCCCTCCGCTGAAGAAATATAAAACCCTTTTTATCTCCCTCAGAAATTACTCTACAAACCAAATCTTTACGGACTTCTTACACCACCAGAATGTTTATACTTCTCAGCTCAAATTACCTCCCTCCAAAAAACCAAACACCCTCATTTTACATCAACCTCAACAACCCGTTTTCATGGCTCTCAACATCTTAGCCTGGAACTGCTAGGGACTGGGCAAACCAGCCACCCAAAATCATCTCAAACAGCTTCTAAATGAGCACACCCCTGATATCCTATTTCTTCAAGAAACCAAAACCAAGCATCCTTTCATAAAATCTTTTCTCCTCCAGGTGAAATACCTGAATATGGAAATTGTAAACCCTACTGGTGTTATAGGAAACGCAGGAGGATTGATCTAGCCTGGTCTAGCAAAGTATCCCTCTCAGTTGTGAATAGAACAGATAGTCAATTGGATGTTATAGTCACCTGTAAAGTTATTGGAAATGTCTGGATGTTATCCGGAACCTATGGGTGCCCCTATCGATAAAGAAAACACACTAGTTGGGAGTATTTCAAAAAGTTGTCTAGTAACGATGAAGTACCTTGGCTTGTACTAGGAGACCTAAATTTTACTCTTACTGCGGAAAGAAAAAAAGGGAGGAGTAGTAGTGGACCAAACTGAGAGCCTTTTTTTCAATAATCTAATAAATGAAGATGATCTTATGGACCTAGGTTTTGTGGGATACCCTTTTACCTGGTCTAACAAAAGGGAAAAACATGACTTTGTGGAAGCTAGACTAGAGAGATCCCTAGCTAACCCTAGATGGTTAAATCTCTACCTAAGAGCACTAGTGTACCACCTAACGCCATTAGGATCGGACCATATCCCCATTCTGATTAGAACTTCTCCCTGCTGGAAAGATGGAGCAAAACCATTCAAAAAATTTGGTATCTTTATGGAAGAACCATCATGTTTTCAAGTTATAGAGGAAGCTTGGGACATAAACCCAGGAGGCTCAACAGCTTTTCAAGTCATGTCTAAACTCAAAAATGTGAAACAAAAAATAAAAATCTGGAACAGAGAATGTTTTGGAAACATCCAACAAAACATCAAAAAGCTCAACCAAAATCTTACCCATGCAAAAAACAACCTCAATATCCAAGACAATAACCCAAGAGTAGTGAATATCCAACAAGACTTGGAAAAGTGGTACAACTAAGAAGAAAGCTTTTGGAAAACCACATCCACAAACAATAACCTACATCTGGGAGACCAAAATACTGGGTATTTCCATTCAACGGCTACTTTTCGGGCTAGAAAACTTAGAATTGAGACAATCAAGAAGAATGATGGAACTTGTTGCAATGATAGACAAGGCTTAGATGATACTTTCCACAAACATTTTGCCTCCATGGCTTCAACCTCTAATCCAAACATTAGTGAGCAAATTATCCAACTAATCCCAAAATGCCTAAATGATCTAGACAATGCTAAACTGATGGTTCCCCCCCTCAGAACTTGAAATTAAACTCATTGTTTTTGATATGCACCCAAATAAATCCCCCCGGCCCGGACGGATTCCCGACTATTTTCTTCCATAAGAACTGGTTCCTGCTTAAAGATGAAGTTGTCAAAATGGTTCAGGATTTTTTCACCACAAAACATATCCTCAAGGAATTCAACTCCACTTTTATCACCCTCATCCCTAAGATAGAATCTCCTACAACCCCTAAGGACTTTCGACCAATTTCTCTTTGCAATACTATCTACAAAATTATCTCAAAACTTCTAGCAGCAAGGATCGAGCCTTTCCTTGATAAGCTTATCTCTGAATACCAATTGGCTTTTGTCCCATGTCGACAAATCTCGGACAACATCATCATAGCCCATGAAATAATACATACAATGAGAGCACAGAGGAAAAAGAAAAAGGATACATGGGCCTTAAAATAGACATGTCAAAAGCTTTCGATAGGATTGAATGGAACTTCCTAATCAGAACTATGGAGCAAATGGGCTTCTACAAAAACTGGATCGACCTCATCCTTTAATGTATAGGTACCACCACCAGTACGGTTCTTGTTAATTGGTCCCCCACGGGTTTATTTAAACCTACTCGTGGGCTTAGACAAGGAGACCCACTCTCTCCCCACCTTTTCATTATTTGTATGGAAGCCCTTTCAAGGGTGTTGCAACAAGCGGAAAACCAAAAACTAATTAGTGGAGTAAAATTCGGCTCGTCTGCTCCCGCCGTCTCCCACCTTCTTTTCGCGGATGATTGTCTCATTTTCGCTAAAATATGGAAGAAAGAGTGCAAAAACCTTGTCCATATACTAGATGTTTTTAGCATGGGGTCTGGCCAACAAATCAACTACGACAAATCCGGTGCTTTCTTCAGTAACTCTGTCTCCAATGGAGAAATTATAGAAATTCTAGATATCCTCAAAGTAAGAAGAATAAAACTGGATGACAAGTATTTAGGAGTTCCGCTCTTTACCCATCAATCCAAGATTAAATTCTTCATACCAATCCTAGAAAAATTAAAGGCTCGTCTCAAAGGATGGAGTAGCAAACTCCTATCCCCTATGGGAAGGAGAGTTTGTATCAAGCATGTGGCCGATACCATGGCGACATACCAAATGTCTTGTTTTGTAATACCAAAGGAGATAACCAAGAAAATGGATACCTTAAACAGAACTTTCTGGTGGGGCCACTCATCAAACAACAATAGGGGTTGGTGCCCCAAAGCTTGGGACTCTATTTGCACCCCGATTGAAAACGGGGGATTAGGGATCAAACAATCCGAACAATTCAACCTAGCCATGATCACCAAAACTTCCTGGCGGATGATACACAACCTAGATTCCCTTGCCACGAGAGTGATCAAAGAAAAATATTTTAGGAACGGTACCCCTCTACAGCTGACCAAACGGAAACAAAATAGCTCTTGGTTTTGGAATGGTTTATGGAAGGGCATTCAACTCATTAAAGAAGAAGTTGTCTGGAAATTGGAGATGGAAAGAATATTTACCTTTGGATTGATAATTGGATCCCCCTCACCCACCCCAACATCATTTCAATAAATGAAATCAAACCAACTATAACAAACACCCTGACCAAGGTAAGTGATATCCTGTCCATAGATGCCAAAAATTGGAATGAAAATTTCTTAAATCAAGTCCTACCCAAAAATGTCGTGCAGAACATTCTTGAAATTGATCTGATACAATATACTACCACCAAAAACACCCTATTCTGGTTGCACTCTAGTAAAGGAACACTAACGGTAAAATTAGTGTACGCGCATCTGATAAGAGACAAAGCCATTCAAAACGGCCATCCACCTCTCCCTCCACCAAATCCAATATGGAAGAAAATTTGGTCTCTTGATGTTCTCCCTCGTATCCATGTTTTTGTCTGGAAATGCTATAGTGGCATTCTCCCAGTCAGCAGTGAAATAGGAAGATGGGACACCACAATAGACAAAACATGTACAATGTGTGGCTTCCCGTCCGTAAATGATGCACATACCCTTTTTAGATGCTCGTTTAATCGCGCTGTCTGATTTGGAATACATTATAGAGTAGATACAAATACTGAAAATGTTCAAGAATGGATTGAATCTTGGATTACAAACACTCAACCCAATTTGTTCTCAGGAGTTCAATGGAATCAGCTGTATGCTCTTACAACATGGTATATATGGAAAGCTAGATGCTTAAAATGCTTCTAACAACAACAACAAACACCTGCGGTTACTATTCACCAAATAGAAAACCATTTTCAGTTACGAAAAACCAACCCCGGTGAGCTATCTTTCAACAGAACCCCAACCTTGGCCCAACTAGATCAAATTCAAATCATGATACAAGTTCCAAAATTAACAATGAAGTGTTTCAGTCGCTGGCATGTCCACCCCCATATGGCTATTGTGATTAATGTTTTGACAGATGAACGCGGAACAACCAAAGGAAGATGGGCCTGCCTCTGCACAGTGATCTCACTACAACAAAGCGCGGCTGTGGGAGTTATTGAAGCAATGAAGTGGCATTAACACAACAATCTCAGGATATGCAACATTGAAATGGATGACAGCAAGCTGATGAACATCTTGAAGACAAACTGGAGTCTGCCTCAACAAACTGCTCGTGTTGCCCTATTTGAAAACAGTGTTGAACTCTTTTCTTATTGTCGCAAATTAAACTGTAATTTCCTAAGGCAAAATTGGAAGACCACAATCCAATCCATGGCCAAAAATTATGCCCCATCCTCTGGAGATGGTGGTGCCTATTTCCCTATGTTTGATTGTAATATGTATGTCCCAAACAATGCTTCTCAGTCTTTTCTGGGGAGCTAGTCTCTGCTAATCTATGTCCAGTTTCGGAAAAAAAAAAAAAAGTATATTGATTCGCAAAGCAATAGTAAGTCACCATTAGCTGTTCAAAGTTGACTCTTCTCACATTTTAAGATGCAAAATCACTGATTATGGTTGTAAATAAATTTGCGTAACTATATACCCTTTGATTGCTATAGGCAACCCGGTTAGTATGTCATATCTATGGTAAATTAAGAAACACAGTTACATGTATACTACAAGTTATAAAACATTGATAAATGCGGATTCAAAGCAGTTTTTAAACAAACAAAAAAACAGTAACTCGCAAGCAGTGGAAAACTTAAATTTGACCTACAAATACATTTTTGGAAGAAATCAGTAGGTCATGGTTGAAAAACTAAAGAAAAATGACAGACTATAAAAAGAATATCTTGAATCTTGATTAATGAATTGGAGAAAGAAAATTGCACGATTAATCTCCTGTTCAGGGAGGTTAGAGAGTGAATCAGTTAGAGAAGCGGAGAAGGAGAAAGCAAGGATCGAGAGAAGTACCGAGTCGGGCGAGGAAGAGAATTTCGTGGAATTAAATATATTTGATTTAGGACCTCACAACTCAAGAGATAATTATCTGTTGCCCCTTCATTTTATAAGAGACTGACCCTTCATTTATATTTTATTGCAAATTTGATTAGCTTTTATTATTTTTTATGCAAACCCCCTTGTGTGGATCATTTACATTTGCTGCCCTCAAACTCGTGCTGCCCCGAAGTGAGTCTTTGCTCACTTTGCCTCAGGGCCGGCCCTGCCTGGCCCCTGGATTTCAAAATTTCAAAGACATGAGTTCAATAGTTAGTGTCAGTCAGCGAGAATCTGAATCGTTGGACTGTTTGTCATACTATTGTGTAGTCTGGTCTGTGGTTTTGTGTGTCAAACCCTGTGCCAAATATGATATATATGCTGCACAAAAAGCGTTTAACACAAGTTTAGTAAAATTGCAGCCATGGTTTCTGGATGGCCAAAATGGAGTCGACTGCATAACTTTGGGGACATGTACCATTCCTCGACAATGCAGAAGCTGAGCCGCACATATTTTGCACATAGATGTACCTTTTTTTCTTTTAAGGCGAACTACATGAAATTATGGCAATGAGTGGAAACTATAAGTTGAAACACTTTAAGATAATGAAAAATCATTAACGTAAATCATGAAGCTAGCTATTCCCACAAATCCTTATATTCAGATTTTTCAAACTTGCGATAAGTTCAAGAAAACAAATTTATGTATTGGTGGTAGGTAAGTAAGTTGGTTGGTAGAAGAATTTTAGAACCCTACCCTAGCCGTCATTCTTGGTTTACCTACTTATTATTTTTTTTCTACGAATACTTGAATAAAAAGATGAATCATGAAGTATTCGATATTGTTAGGTTAGACCAGAGAAATCAAGAAACTTAGAGGACTACTTAGTTTTAAAAATTTGAAAGATATGTTTTTGGTTTAACGTCATTGCACTTGGGTTGGTAAGCACAAATCTACCTCTTTTTTCTTCTCTTTAAGACTCCAGACTTTTAAGCCTTTAAGCCAAAAAAGAAGAAAAACTCGAACCCGCAAAACCCTCTTGTTTAGTGAGCACAGATGCACAAGATCTATGCATGAAGTTGTCCTCTACTTCCTATCTCCTCCAAAAGCATAGTCTAATGCGTCACCTGATAGGTGCTATCAGTTTCTTGGTTCTCAGAACGTTTTAACTAAGATGGCTACTGCCGGGGGAACTTGTTTATGCTAATTAGGGGACCAAATTAGTAGAGTAAAGGGTCCAAGTTGTGGTTTTCTCCCAAATGAGTTGAGAAATTAAATTTAAGAACCAGACATATAAGTTGATCATGATAACAGTGTAGCTTTTTCTTCCCTGTAAATAAAAGAGAACTCCAAAAACAAAAGAACAAGTTTTTCTTATTGCATCTTTTGTGTTGGACCACCAAGGAGGCACCTTTAAGAAGGTCTGAAATCTGAGTTAGGGACTAATGCGGTTCCTTCTTCAATTGTAATTACCTAAACATTCACTTCTTGGATACTTGTTCTACTAGAGGAAGTTTCTCTCGTTAATACTTAATAACTTAGTTGGACAATTTGGGGTCTTCCTAAAATGGCTTCTTTTCCTACTGATTTGTTTAAGGGATATTTTGACTTTAGGTCACATAAAAGTGATCAGAGTTGTGTTTGGGTCACCATAAAATTTTAGTTAGAGTTTGGGTCACAGGACTGTCGTTGACCGTCTTGACCGTTAGTTAATTATCTTTTTTTTTGTTTTTTAAATTTCACCACTTCCGGTATAACCAGCATCACCTCTGCCTATTTCAGTTTAAGCAACACTTCCACCATCACCTCCGGCAGCACAGACAGCAATACCTAATATCCTCAAATAAACGGAAGAAAAAGGAATTTAAGATGAGTACAAGAACTGAACAGGTCATTCAGCAAATTCAAATGAGATTAGTTACGACAAAAACTCCTCACCCAGTAAAGCAACTCAAAAAGGGTTTATGAGAAACCCTGTTGATGGAGTAGATAGTAGTGATGATGAAGAACAATATGATTGGAGTGAGTCTATTCAATATTTAATTTCTTTGTTGAATTTTGAGTTTGGGCACGTGGTGTTTGAGAAAACTCGTATTTGAACAACTAGAGTGTATGTAGCCTTTCATAATTCACTCGCTACTTTCTTGAACCTTTGTTATCTACTTGGTTTTCATTTGCTTAAAAGTATGTTTAAAAAGGGTGTGCATTCATAATTTAATTGTGGTGTTTGAACATTGTTACAACTGCAGTCTTGTATTATCCAGTCGGAATTTTCTTATCGATAAACTACTTGGATATGGTGTAATGAATGGGTCTGCAGGTTGGATATGTAAATGAATGTCTTAGATTGAATGTGTATGCTTTTTCTAGAAGTTAAATTTACAGGGAAGGAGAAACGGTGGGTTTGAATCACCCCGACAGAACACACTCAAGGTGTTTGCTAAAAGGCCTGAATGACCTGTTGAGTTCTTATAAATAATTGGAATTAATTTTTAAAAATAAAACACTTAACTAAAGGTCAAGACGGTCAACGACATTCCATTGACCCAAACTCTAATTAAAATTTTATTGTGACCCAAACACAATTCTGGTCATTTTTATGTGACCTAAAATCAAAATATCCCTTTGTTTAATAATCTGCATCGTTGTTTACATCTCCAGGTAAATTGGTCATATTTCTTAAAGTCTTCACAACTATCATTGTTTTTCAAAAACCTTTTCACCTTTTCTTCAATAGTTTCCTTTACAAGATTCGAAATTTTTATTAACAGAACTTTTAGTTCACTTAAACATCCCAAATTATGTATTTTCTAATATTTTTCTTCGTATTGCTGCAGTAAGAGTTTATAGAACATCAGGCCTATTCTATAAATAGTGTCGAGAAAAAATGAACATAAGAAATTGTCCCAATAGAGGCTTTAAGTTTATGAACATATCATAGAATTTACATGTTAACGATACAAGAACCTTTGCGATACGCCAACAAGAGGAGGGTTTGGTGCGCTAACCATTTTCGCTTATCTGGTGAGCACAGCCGCATAAGAGCAATGTATGAAGTTGTCACCTCTACCGGTCTACTTCCTATCTCCCAAAACATAGTATAATGCGTTTCCAATTTATTGGTTTTCAAACCATTTTTAAAGATGGCTACTGCGAGGGGAACTTGTTTATGTTTATTAGGGGACCAAATCAGTAGAGTAAAAGGTCCAAATTGTGGTTTTCTGCCGAATGAATTGAGGAACTAAATTAAAGAACCAGACATTTTGGTTGATCATGATAACAATGTAGCTTTTCCTTCCCTATAAACAAAAAAATAACTCCAAAAATGAAAGAAGAAGTCGTTTTTATTACATTTTTTGTGTTGGACCAAAGCGGCAGGCACCTTTTGAGAAGGATTTGAATCTCGTTTAAGGGCCAAAGTGGCATCTTCATGAGTTATTACTAACTAAGCATGCACCCACTGGATTCATGGAACATGTTGCTAGTTGAGGAAGGTTTTATAATTCTCTTCTTTGATAATTTTTAAAAAGTTAGTTGGAAAAATTTTCAAATTTTCCGAAATGGAACAATTTCAAACCCAACTTGATTCATCAATGCAACTTGATTTTTCTGGAGTAGTGCTTGAAGATGTCGTTAAGAAGATATGTAATAGTTATAGAGAAATGGGTAAAAAGAATATTAACCAAGTCAAAACCGCAACTAAGAAAAGGCAAAGAAAAGTTCAAGGCAAGGAAAATCAAGACAAACGAAATTTGAAGACAAAGAAGATGATAAACAAAGAAAACTCAGTTCATGAGTGCATTGATTGGAAGTTTTGTGAAATGCAGAAGATAAACAAGATGAAGAAAATTGTCCCGAAAGGGAGCTTAATTTGTTGGAGGGAATAAATGATAAAATAGGTGTTAGCACATCCAGTTCATGTCAATTATGACCCAATGTAATACACGACAGCTTAAACTTTGGTATACACGGCAGTTTCTCTTTTTAGAGTTTGGTTATCTTTGTATTCTTGTGTATTAGGAAATTGTCTTTAGTTGAAACACGTTAGCTTAAACTGAAAGATACTGGTGTGTATATATATTATTTCGAGTCCTATGTAAAATACAATGAACAAGTTATTAAAAAGTTTTGTACAATTGTCTTCTCGTCTCTCTTCTCTTCTTACCCTAAACCTAAATATGTTTACCCTAAACCTAAGTAGTTCTGTTTTGGCATCAGCCGTTCTCGATCCTACACCATGTCAACTGAATCTTCAACCATGTCCTCAACAATGTCCTCAACCATGTCATCTACTATTTTCGATGTTATCAACTCGACAGTTTCTTCTCTACAATCTTCTGCAATGTCGTCTATTCAGTTTTCTCAACCTCACCATCTGATCACTGTCAAGCTTGACGAAACTAATTATCCCTTATGGCGTGCCCAATTTTTTCCCTACCTTCAAGGATATGATTTGGATGGCCATGTCACCGGTGAAACTCCATGTCCTACACCTACACTTGCGGAAGATTTACCAAATCCAGTGTTTCTTACATGGAGAAAACAAGACAATATCTTGGTTAGTTGGCTGTTTTCATCTCTTACTCCAGCTATTCTTCGTCACGTACATCGACTAACTACATCTAAGGAAATGTGGTCCTTTCTTAAGTCTTTTTATGGTTCCAAGTCTGATGCTCAAATCCATCACCTTCACTGTGAGTTACGTGCTTTAAAAAATGGCTCTCAATCTTTGGGAGCCTACATAGATCGTGCTCGAGATTTGGTCGACAGTCTTGCTGCTTCAAATACAATTGTTACTGATAAGGAATTTCGACATTTCCTTCTTGCTGGTTTAGATAGTTCCTATGATGCTACTGTTACCTCTTTAACCACCACAATGAGCTCGCTGATTGTGGAGGACTTCCTAACTTTTCTCCTTACTTTTGAGTTGCGTGTTGAGCAACAGGCTAAGACGCTGAACTCTCAACCTGTTGCAAATGTCGCTGCACCGTCTCGTTTCACTGCACCAAGCTTGTCTCGTTCTCTGCCACGAATAGCTCCTCTCCAACGCAACATGTTGTTGCACCTGTTCAATCTCGTTTCTCTGCATCCAACCGGCCTCAACCTCAACGAAGTGCCGGACGTTCAGAAATTCCCTGCCAACTTTGTGGAAGTAAAAATCACGAGGCTCCAGACTGCTGGAATAGGTTTGATCGCAGATTTCGTCCTCCCCGACGACAACCACCATCGTATGCACCTCGTGCATACACTTCTCATGGACCTGGTTTACTTCCTTCCCCTCCGTGGACTCCTGAAAGTTGTGCTACAGATCATATCACCAATGATCTCTCTCGTCTTGAATTTTCTACTGAATACACGGGACCGGATCAGATTCAGATGGGTAATGTTTCCTCTGTTCCAATTTCTAGTGTTGGAACATCTATTTTAGGAACTCCAAATCATAAGTTGCAACTGCGTAATGTTCTCTTTGCTCCGCGAATATCTCACAATCTCTTATCTGTTTCTCATATCACCACTGATAATAATGTTATGTTTGAATTTCTTCCGAATTTTCGTCTTGTGAAGGATCGATGTACCTGGAAGGTCCTTCTTCGCGGCAGTAGGAAGGGTGGTCTCTATCAAATTGATGACTCGTATAAATCTTCTAAAGTTTCTGTAGGAGAACATGCTAAATTTTGTGTAGGAGAACGTGCTAGTCTACAAGATTGGCACTCTAGATTGGGACATCCAATGATGCGTACAGTTCGTAGAGTCGTATCTCAGTTTTCTCTTCCAGTTTCAACCCATACTATCAGTTTTTGTTCGGCTTGTCATGAACATAGGAGTCATAAGTTACCTTTCAATTCTAGTAAAACTACGTATTCAAATCCATTAGATTTAATTGTTTCTGATGTATGGGGACCTTCTCATGTTTTATCTAATGAAGGATACAAATATTATATCATTTTTATTGATGCGTTTACTCGTTTAACTTGGATCCTATGTCTCATAAATCTGATGTCTTCTCTATATTCTTTTTGTTTCAAAAGCATGTTGAAAATATTTTTGATCGAAAGATCAAAATTTTTCAATATGATAATGCTCTCGAGTATCGCAAACTTACTCTGCATCTTCAGAAACTTGGCATCTTCCATCGTTTTTCATGCCCACATACTTCTGAACAAAATGGTTTAGTAGAACGTCGTCATTGTCATATTCGTGAAACTGGTCTTACGATTCTAAATATGGCTTTTGTACCATCTTCATATTGGTATGATTCTTTTTACACTTCTTGTTATCTAATGAATCGCGTTCCTTCAACTTATATTAATAACTCTTCTCCATATGAAGCACTTTTTAGAATTCCACCGGATTATACTTTTCTTCGTGTGTTTGGATGTCTATGTTATCCTTACTTACGTCCGTATCGGTCTCACAAAATGGAACCTCTTTCTTCTCCATGTGTTTTTATTGGCTATAGTCCGTCTCAAAAAGGTTACAAATGTCTTCATATTCATACTGGTAGAATATATGTCAGTCGTCATGTTGTTTTTGACTACCTATCCCTTTGTTGCTGCATCATCACCTTCTCTGGCATCGATGGTACATCCTCCTTCAAACACTTCTGTATCTTTACCACCCGTATTATCCACCACTTATACTACCTACCCAGTTCTGCCAGCATATCCAGTTTCTCCACATACTGGTTCGACCACTGATAGTACCCATGTACTTTTGGAATATCAAGATATACAACCAACAACATCTAATTCAAGGAAGCCCAGTGCACCTGCTTCTCCAAAGCCGACAGCACCTGCTACATAATCTTCTTATACACCGCCGACAACATCTGCTACAGATCTACGTCTACTACTACCATCTCCTGCTACGGAATCCACTTCTTCACCTGCTATAGTACCGCCGACAACATCTGTTGTAGCTTCACGTCTGCTACTGCCAGATCCTGCTACGGAATCCACTTCTTCACCTGCTACAACACCAGTGCAGTCAACAATATCTGCCCCTGCTACAACACTAGTTGGAAATATGCTCTCGATAGCACCTACTTCTAATCCGACAGCACATGTTCTTGTTACAGCTGTAGTTCCTGCTCTTGGGACACATCCACTAGTTACTAGCGCAAAGGATGACATTTTTAAACCTAAAGTCCTAGGTGCCTCTAAATATGCAATGGTATGTGATTCGCTTCTTGAACCAACTTGTATTTCATAGGCTCATAAAGATCCACAATGGCGTACATCATCAGACGACGAGATAAATGCATTGCTTCGGAATGGTACCTGGTCACTAGTTCCAAATCATCCATCTATGAACGTTATTGGATGCAAATGGATATTTCGTATCAAACGAAATCCTGATGGTACAATTGCACGTCGCAAATCTCGCTTGGTTGCAAAAGGCTACAATCAACAAGAGGGAATTGATTACTATGAAACGTTTAGTCCGGTTGTTAAACCGTGTACTATACGTATTATTCTTACATTGTCTTTATCTTCCAATTGGCATATTCATCAACTTGATGTGCAGAATGCGTTTTTACATGGACAACTTGAAGAAGAGGTCTACATGAAGCATCCTCCAGGTTATGTGGACTCTCGATTTCCTACGCATGTTTGTAAATTACATCGTTCTCTTTATGGAGTTAAACAGGCTCCTCGCGCGTGGTACCACTGACTTAGTACTTTCTTTCTCCAAATTGGATTTCTCACTTCAAAGTGTGACTCGTCTCTATTCATTCACAATGGTACCTATGGTGCTATTTATTTGTTGGTCTACGTGGATGACATCATAGTTACTGGTTCAAGTACCACAGGTATTACTTATATTCTCAATCGTTTACAACAGGAATTTGCAATTAAATATCTAGGTTCCTTGTCTTATTTTCTTGGTATTGAGGCGACTCGTACTTCTTCGGGTTTATTTATTTCTCAACAACGATATGCTCATGATATCCTTGTGAGGGAAAAAATAGATGGAGTTAAACCAATTCAAACTCCACTTAGTACTTCTGGTGATATGTCTTCAGATCATAGTACTTTATTGTATGATGCTGCTGAATATCGTAGTATTGTTGGAGCTTTGCAGCATCTAACATTTACTCGTCCAGATCTTGCATATGTTGTCAACAAGGTATGTCAGTTTATGCATGCTCCTAATGATTTTCATTGGAGTTTTGTTAAGAGAATACTTCGTTATCTCAAGAATACAACTACTTTTGGTATACTTCTTCGCCCATCACCTTCATTCCAATTATCATTTAGTGCGTACACTGATTATGATTGGGATGGTTCTCTTGATGATCGTCGTTTTACTAGTGGCTATTATGTTTACTTGGGTGGTAATATTATCTCTTGGAGTGCTCGTAAACAGAAAACGGTATCTCGTTCTAGTACTGAAGCTGAATATCTGGGACTTGCCATTGCTACTGCTGAAATTATGTGGATTCAATCACTTATTTCGGAACTTCGTATATCTACTAGTTCTCCTCCTATTTTATGGTGTGACAATCTTGGAGCGACTTATCTCACTGTCAATCCTATATTTCATGCACGAACGAAACATATTCAAATCGACTATCATTTTGTTCGTGATCAAGTTACTTCCAAACTTCTTGATGTTCGTTTTATATCATCTAAAGATCAAATTGTGGATATATTCAAAAAACCGTTTTCTAAAGATCGGTTTCTCTTTTACGGTTCAGGATAACCCGTTACGCTTGTGGGAGGGTGTTAGCACAACATCCAGTTCATGTCCATTGTGACCCAATGTAATACACGACATATTAAACTTTGGTATACACGACAGTTTCTCTATTTAGAGTTTGGTTATCTTTGATATTCTTGTGTATTGGGAAATTGTCTTTAGTTGAAACACGTTAGCTTAAACTGAAAGATACTGGTGTATATATATATGTATGTCGAGTCCTATGTAAAATACAGTGAATAAGTTATTAAAAAGTTCTGTACAATTGTCTTCTCGTCTCTCTTCTTACCCTAAACCTAGGTAGTTTTGTTTATAGGTGAGCTTAATTTGTTGGAGGAAACAAATGTTTTGTCACCTGATCAATTTGAAACTAGACTTCAAGATAAACTCAAGCTTAAAATTTTGGAGAATTTGGAAGCTAGAAAATGGAAATTAAGAGCAAAGCAAAATGGCTTCAGGTGGGTAGATGCTAATACTAGCTACTTTCGTAGAATAACTAGTTCTAGGAAGAAAAGAAATACCATTTCCAAGCTTCAGATTGATAGAGTAGACTTCTTCGATCAGAATGCCATCAAGGAAGAAATAAGAAATGTATACATCAATCTCTTTTGTACCAGTAACAATGCTCTTGTTTTTCTGGATTACTTTCATTTCCCAGTGATTGGTAATAAGAGGAATGAGTGGGTGGAAAGGATCTTTTCTGAAGAAGAGGTGTGGAATGTTATTAAGAAGATGGGACGCAACAAATCTCCGGGTCCTGATGGCTTCACTACTGAATTTTACAAGAGGTGGTGGAATACTATCAAAGTTGACTTCATGCAGATGCTTAATGATTTTCACAGGTATGGGTTTATTGATTGGAGATTGAACAGTTCTTTTATCACCTTAATTCCAAAAAAGACGCCTAAATATTTTAGACTTTTGAGTCTTTTCAACAGTGCTTACAAAATTATATCTAAGGTACTTGTTGAAAGACCAAAATTTGTCATGCCAAGTATTATTTATGATTATCAAGGAATTTTTCTTAAAATCAAGAAAATTCTTGATGGAATTCTCATTGCTAATGAGTGTGTGGATAGTAGAATCAAATCCAAGATTCCAGGTATAATGTGCAAGATTGATATGGAAAAAGCTTTTGATATTGTCAATTGGAGTGCTCTTTTCTCAATTCTTCAAAAACATGGTTTTGGTTCTAGATGGATTTCCTGTATGCAGTGGTGTGTATCCTCAACTCATCTTTCTGTTCTTGTTAATGGTGCTTTTGAAGCCCTTAAAGGGATTGAGGCAAGGAGATTCTTTTTCACCATATATTTTTTTATTAGTAGTGGAAGGTCTTCCAAAACTAACGAATGATGCAGTTGAGAGATGACAACTTCATGGTTTTCAAGTTGCTGCTACGGGAACCATAATTTCTTACCTTCAGTTTGTAGATGATACCCTTGTTTTTATAGATGCTAAAGAAGAAGAGGTAACCAGACTGTTTACAATTCTCTCTATTTTTGAGCAAATGACTGGGATGAAGTTATATCTAGACAAAAGTACTATGGTTAGTGTAGGAGTTGATGACGTTATTCATGTTCTTGCTAAGGAGTTAGGATGTAAGACAGAAACTTTGCCTATTAAGTATTTAGGAATGGCTATTGGTGCTATTTCAAGATGCATATTTGTTTGGGATTCTGTTATTGAGAGAATTGAATTAGGATTGGCTTCTTGGAAAAAGAAGTTTCTCAACAAGGATGGATGATTAATCATAATTAAGATTTGTCTTTCAAGCTTCGAATCTACTAGTTGTCTCTTTTTCATCTTCATGTCAGTGTAGAGAAGAAGATTAACAAGTTGCTGAGAAGATTTCTTTAGGGTTCTGTTGACGGAAAAAATAAAATGGCTTGGGTAGGTTGGTCAAAAGTTTGTTGCTCTACGAAGAACGGTGGACTAGGAGTTAAAATTTTGCGGCTAACTAATAAGGAATTGTTGGTTAAATGGGTTTGGAGGTACAACAAAAAGAAAATCACTTTGGAGAAAGATTGCTCAGCAAAAAGGCGCAGTAAAGGATGAGGTGGCTTTGCCGGTAGTTAATTCTACAGTTCAAGGTAGAAGTTTATGGGCTAATGTTGCAAAGGTGGTGCCTGAGGTGCAAGGGCTTATATCTTATACTGTTAAGAATGGAAAAAGTATACGTTTCTGGCATGATAATTGGGTCCAGGAAGGGTGTATTAAAGACATGTTTCCGGTTATTTACAAAGCATGCAGAAACAAACAAGCATCTATATCGGATATGATAGTGGATGGAAGATAGGAAGGAGATTTCAGTCGCAATCTTAACTTAATTAAATGAGAGAATGGAATGTGATATATTGACAAGCACAACACCAAATCCAGGATTTTGTCACAGGACATATCTGTTATGTAACACTTATAGGCCGTTGGTAAAACGTTGTTATAAATAATTGTTGCAATATGTTGCAACGTTTTTTTCTGTGACAATTATTAATTAAAGTTACATCTTATAGACGTTACAAATTAAACAGTAATGACTGAACTAATTTTACGGTTGCGACACGTGACTTACTGCAACAACTAATACAACGGTTTTAATTGTTACTTAATAATTACAACAATTATGCTGTAGACACGTGTCCCTTACTGTCACATATACAACAACAGATATAAGTGTGAATAATTAGTTTGCAACGATTGGACGTAGGACACGTGTCACATTTGGTCACGGTTATAGTAACACATATACGAGTTACTAAGTTTACCCACAAATTACTTAAAGGACACGTGTCTTTGTTGTCACGATTACTGTAACGTTAAAACTGTTACTTTAAGTTGGAACAAAACAGTGATGCTGACAGGTGTTTTTTTTTGTAACAATTTCAAAAATAATTGTGACAATTTTTAAAATAACAAATAAAAAAATATGGATAGCCCGGGTCACTATGGTGGACCTGGGCTTCCAGTTTAAAGACCTGCAATACAATTAAATGGGCTTCCAGTAATACAACTAAAACTGACACACATACCTGCACTTTCTTCTTTTTCATATACACTCCGATTCTCAATCTACAAATCATCCACATTATATTGTGATCCATGTATTCATTACAGAAATCCAAGTATAAAAATTTAACCGTAAATAATCTAAATCCATCAACACTGTGAGCTGCGAACAAATAAAACCAAGCTTAACTTCTCAATAATACCATATGATGAGCTTAGACAAAGTTACCATTTCATGTAATTCCGGCGTTGGCATCCAATACGCAAGACCTGTCCAACAATAGAAATGAACACGTCAATGACAGAAGTTCCAAGTTTCATTGATCAAGAGAGGAGTAAAGATAAAAACAGGTTAAAGAAAAAACTAAAATTGTTTATTGATTTCTCTTCATAAACTCCAAACTACAACTTAGTTATTTTTTTTTAAATCAAAACATAGATTGTAGTGGGCATTCCACTTCACATGACTACTACTTCCTATAGTGTAAGTAAACAGACTCAACATGAATACCTACAGTTCATCACGTCCTATACAGGTTACATAACGAGGACAATGATGATATATGACCAGCTGCGGCCTTCCATGAAGCTGCAGTCGGTAAAAGTTTATCAGGTGTACCATGTAACACTTGAGGAACTGTCGAACTGGGTGACAAGAACATGGACAAGAAGAAAAATAAGCAGCTGGGTATTAGCAGTAACAGGGGTCAAAAGGAAATTCAGATTGACAGGAGACATGAGTTGGCCGAATTATGACCCCAAAAGAAGCATACCGGGTTTTAAGTCATAATTTCCACAGGATACACCGAGGGAAAAGGAAGCAAGAAAAACACAATAAACAGTATAAAGAAGAAATGAAGTTAAAGAAGCTCAGGTTCAACTGAAAACACCATATATTGTACTCAGGGGGAATGTTAAACCAGGGAAGACAAGTGATCCTGTAATTGGCTTTGCTACTGCCACAGGCCTTCGTGATGCTGGCTTAACACCACCTATACTAGGAAAAAACATGGCTTCTCAAATGCGCAAGTGATTCTACTAGCATGGCCCCTCAGAAAAAGCCTAAGGTTTGATTCTAATTTTTGTTATAATTTAGTGAGATAACTCAAAAGAATGTATATGTACCCTGCTGATATTAGTAAATTATTTAAATATATATTTGTTGCCCATGCATCATCATGTTCATATCCAAATTCAGTCACTAGAAGAGAACTATCCACCTGGACAGAATAACCAAATTCACATTGCAATTATTATGACAAACTCAAACTTTCTTTGCATATACTATAATATGCAACAAACTTAGATTAAATAAAGAACAAGACAAAATTGATGCGTAAGTTACTGATAAAATTACCTAAGCAACCAGTACTCACCCAGTCAGTTTCGCTAACATGGCTTGTCTGTCCATTACAGAAGGCCTCGCCACCTGAAAAACCAATTGCCCACATAAATAGTTAACAAAGACATAATAAACAAAACAAGACTGCAATAAGTAATCAGTAACATCCATACCGGCTGATGCAGAAAATGTACGGGTATTCCAACACATAGGACCTCCAACAAAATTCAACCTGGACATGAAGTTGAGATGCGCATAAAGACAACACAACCAGCAGCTAACCTCCAGGTACAAGAGTACCACCGCCAACACAGACACACACAAGAACCAGCCAGCCAACCACTCCAACATTAACACATTCCCCTCCACCACTTCTTTCTCACCATAATCAGACCCCTACAATAAAATCAGAAAACGAAAATTTTTAGTCTGTAATATTTATTGCATATGTTTCCAATAAGGGTAAAGTGGTTATTTTCATAATCTGTAATATTTACTTTACTAATTTTTTATAAGGGTAGTTTGGTAATTTTCTTTGTCTCCATGATATTTATTGCATTTATTTCCAGTAAGGGTAATATGGTCATTTTTACAATCTGTAATATGTACTTTACTTGTTCTTGATAAGGGTAGTCAGGTCATTTTCATAATCTCCAGAATATTTATTACACTTATTTCCAATAAGGGTAAAACAGTCATTTTCATAGTATGTAATATTTACTTTACTTATTTCTGATAAGGGTAGTTTGGTCATTTTCATAGTCTCCATGATATTTACTGCGCTTATTTCTAGTAAGGGTAATATGGTCATTTTCATAGTGTCCATGATATTTATTGCACGTATTTCTAGTAAGGGTAATATGGTCATTGTCATAGTAAGGGTAATATGGTAGCTTTCAAAATGTGTAATATTTCCTTTACTTATTTCCAATAAGGGTAGTCTGGTCATTTTCACAGTCTCCATAATATTTATTGCACTTATTTCCAGTAAGGGTAAAATGGTCATTTTCACAGTCTGTAATATTTTCTTTACTTATTTCTTATAAGGGTTGTATAATTGTTTTCACAGTCTGTAATAATTACTTTACTTATTTCCGATAAGGTTAGTCTGGTCATTTTCACAGTCTCCTTAATATTTATTGCACTAATTTCCGTTAAGGGTAATATGGTCATTTTCACAGACTGTAATATTTACTTCACTTATTGCTGATAAGGGTAGTCTGGTCATTTTCACAGTCTGCATAATATTTTGTTGCACTTTTTTCTATTAAGGGCAATATGGTCATTTTAACAGTCTGTAATATTTACTTTACTTATTTCCGATAAGGGTAGTCTGGTCATTTTCACAATCTTCGGAATTTTTATTGCACTTATTACGATAAGGGTAGTCTGTTATTTTCACCGTCTTCGGAAGAAGCAGATATGTCAAAGTCAAATTTCTATAAAGTCATGACTTGTTGACTTGGTCTTGATCCTGTTTTCTAATAAGAAAATTAAAGAAAAAAAAGAAAAATGTATTTTGATTTAAAGAAATGAAATATAATTGTTAGTTTGTACAAATGTGGGAAAATTAGTGAGAAGTAAAATTCAAAGTGTTATAATTTTGGGGTTGTTTTAGATGTGGTGAAATATTTGGGTGGAATCATCACTTTGAATTATAATTGTGATTGTCTGTAAAATTGTCAACAAATATTATTGTGACTAATAAAAGAATTTAATATTCCTAATTATTATCACCAATACAAAATTTAATAATAGTTATAACTGTTGTAGGACTTATCACAGGTATATCCGTGACTGAAAAATAAACTGTGACAGATTGCACTGTTACAAAATCCTGATTTTGGTGTAGTGAAGAGACTTAGGTACATTTCCAGCTCTTGCAGATGGAGATGATGAAGTAAGGGTGATGGAGAATTTTAGTGTCAGAAGTTGTTATTCGACATTGGAAGGAAACACTGAGGGGTGCATCTTTCAGAAGTATCCATGGGTCAGAGGCATATCAAATAAGGTCAGTTTCATATTATGGGTTGTGTTCAAAAAATCATTGCCAACCAGATCTATGCTCCGTCATCGCGGCATTCAACTTGAAACAGAAAACTGTGTGTTCTGCAATAAAGAAAGGGAGACTGTTCTCAAGTGTTTCTTCATATCCTGGCCTTTACCGGAGAATCTGATACAAGTCTTTCATTCTTGGGAATGGAACCTTTTTAAAAATAGATGCAACAAAGTTTGGAAAATAACCCATTACAGTAGAAAATAACCTCTATATAGGAATGCTCTCGGGACCATAAAAAATATTCTTATATAGAGGTAACTAGGGTATCACCCAGGCCTTCGGTCTGGGCTCAACCTCTCGTACGCCTACGGCGCATTATATTTCAAGATTTGTCGTCATTTTGGCATATCCAATTCCTTTCGGGTTATGTGATATTGTTAATTATCCATATCCATATTTTCACCAAATATTAAAATAGTTAAATATTTTTATGTTTTGAATCAAATAATACTAAAAATTACATGTGCAACACCGTGAAATTTAAAAAAGTAAAAAGTGATATTACCATAAATTTTCAGAATCTACTGAATTTTTTGTTTCCAAGTACTTCATATCGACTGTGCACCACTTTCACTCTTCCAACTTGCACCGGTAAAGTTAATTCACATCGATATACGAAATTAACATCAAATTCAGATGCAAGATGAATTTTGCGATCAGAAGACGAATTTCGCAGCCAAAAAACCGTCTCCCTTTCTCTCAATGGGGTGAGGATTTTGCTAGAGAACATGTGCCCACGCCAGTAGCCGGTAAATAAGAGAGGGAGAAAGAAGCCACAAACCTTGTAATATGGTCATTCAACAGTTGAAGAGGAAAATCAAATCCGAAAAAATATCTATGTGGAAAAATATGTAGAGAGCACGTTTTCTATCTCCATGAAACTGACTAATAACGGTTCCCACTGTTGAGGATACAAAATCCTAATTATTAACTTCTAGTAAAGTTTATTATGTTCAACCTTTCCAAGCACAAAGTGGAAGCTTTTGTGAATTATCACAACATTATATTGAGAAAGAACAAATGGGAAAGTCACAATAAAAGATTATGAATTCTAGTAACGAAATAAGATAACTATAAATAACATTATATTCTCTCGCTTCGTCCAAATTAAATACTCTTGATGATGCGAATACCTCTATAAGTAAACTTAACTACCATAACACCCATAAAATCCAATAAACGAATGGAATATGGTTTGTTTGTGTGTGAACTTTAGGACACATCGAGCAATTGCCGGGAAATGAAAAAAGGAAAATCAAAATAAAAATGAAAAACATAAATAACGGTAAACAGATTAAAAATGATACAAGTCCTCATTGATATTGAACAAACAAACAAAAATGAAGAAAACATAGGGACATAAATTTCCGTACGACCAACAACAGTTAAAAAGATTAAAGTCAAACTACTGATCTATGTGCAAGAACCATAAAAGTTCAGTGTTACAAAGTTTTAATCAAATTATGAATTTCCCTTTTGGGTTAGCTTGGTGATTATGGACATCGGAAAATGACAGGTAATGGGTTCAACAGAAAATTAAATATGGAAAAATAATAACGAATTCGACACCGAAATGGATACAAAGCAAAAAAAATATGTTAAAACAGCCTAGGAGTCTAATTAACTCACGTCATTTCCACTTTAGTGTAACTTCATTTGTAGATGTACCTATGTATTCATTTGTAGTGTAACTGTAACTATGTTGAGCAGTTGTGGTTGGTCATGGACTCATGGCATTGGTAGATGTACCTATGCATATACTTCACCGCGGGAAATTCATTTCCATGTCTGTTGGACACATTCTTCAACAACATTTGTGTTCGTCGACGTCTTTGATAGATGTAGTAATGAATATATTTCACGACACCTATATCCATATCGGCGTCCTTAAACAAAAAAAATATGATGGTTAAAAGATGAGAAAAAGAACAACAACAACAAAAAATCAAACAAACAAACAAATAGAAAATCCCTAAATATGAAATTTAAAATGACTTAACTTCCGCAGTCAAGTTCAAGCAACAATTAAGGAACATCCAGATTCAACGTAAGTAATTTTTTGGCACACACACAAAAAGAAAATGAAACTTCTGAGGAAAACACCCAAGATAGTGAATTTTGCTAACAGGTTAAACAATCAAACATCGATCTTCCCAGTTCTCTTAAACAATCAAACATCAATCTTCCCAATTTCTCTGATATTTCTCCAAACACGGGTAGCATGCACTGCCGATTCAACGATACTACAATAAAAAACATTGACTGAGCAAAAGGGAAAATGTGAAAGAAGAGATTCGAATATGGAGGAGATGAAGTGTTTGTAATTTATAAGAAATCATTGGGTAAGTTACGGAAGTTAGGAGTTGGTTTCCTCTCTTTAAAGTAAACTGAAGATAGAATCGAGGGTTACCTTAACTGATCTATCTCTTTTGGATTAGACCCCCCTGATTAAAGAAAGGAGCGGCCAGATCTGTCCCAAACATAACTGACGGTGGATAGCCAAAAAAACAACTCTGTTATAGATTAGTGATTTTTACACTGATTAATCCTTGTTTGGACCATTATTTTTTATTTTTATATGGAATTTATTCTTATATAGAGTATTCTTATATGGAGGTTCTACTGTATGTTATTTCTTGGTGTATCTGGAAAGAAAGGGGAAGCAGGGTTTTTGGTTCAAAGCAGAAAACAGTGGAGGAGGTGATTAATTTGGTCAAGCAAAACAATGATTCTTTGGTCTTGTGATACAGAAACTTTTAGATTTGTGGATGTAGACTCAGTTTTGCGAAACTGGGAGACCAATTTACATATGTAGTTTTGGTTTTTATCACTCTGTTGTTTTTTTTGCAGTCATGGTGATGATCAGTTGCAGTTGTTTCTTAAGTTGATTGAAGTCCGCAGTTCCTTAAGATTCTTCAGATATGCTCGTTACTTTCAGCTTTGCTCGGTATCTTAAGCTTTATTCGATTCCCTGAATTTGTCTACAGTATTTACAATGTGTAGTGTTAGGCTTTACTTCAAGTTCATGAAATCTTCCTTGCAGTTTGTTGCAGTATCTGGAAGTGGAAACCTTCAGCAGGCTTTGTTTTGAACTGCAGCGATGTGTGGTTTTCTCTCAAGACTCTGTAGAAGTTTTAATCTTGGTTTTGGACGTGTTTTCGAGTTAGTTTAAGTGTGGTGTACGTTTGTCCTTGTTTGGTGCTTTCAGTCTTTGTGTAAGCGATATTTTTCACTCTGCAGTCTTATGTATTCGGCAGTCTTCTGTTTTCTTGTAACACTTGGAAACTAGCCTTTGGCTTGGTTCTTCTTTTCAAATATAACCTTTTTCATTCAAAAAAAAAAAATTTAAGTCCATATTTCAAATTTTTATTGTCTAATTTTATGTATTGTAAAATGATTAATGATTAATTCAAAGTTTAATGAATTTAAATATTTAACTCGTATTGTTGAGAATTAAGCTTATGTACTCTATTCTTAATTCAGTCTTATATTTTAATTAAAACTAATAAAATAAGACAAATATTAAAACTTAATACTTAGACTTAAGTTAACAATTAAGAAATTACAACATAAGTATTGGATTATATTTGCGCAACCCTCTTAAAATCTCAAAACAACTTCGAAATGGAAGTCTTTTTCGTGGATCTGATAATATTTCGTATGACACCTTTGTTCAAATTCCATTATGGTTTCATCATCCCTCATGTTTGGACCCTCTTGCTAAAATTAAATAAGATACATACTAATTTCTTTATTCGTTACAATGAAGCGATGCCCTGGAGCATCACGATTGTTGGGATTCATTGTTTGTTCTTGAAATTTTCCAAATATCCTTTCCCAAAATGTTTGGGGATGGAATGCATAAGCGAATAAAGTCTCAGTAAAATAAACATAATTCTTGCAAATACATTCATCTTTCTCAGTGGTAAATTTTTGTGATCGCCTCCGAATTCGACTTTGCACTTTGGCACGATTAGCAACTCTTTGATTTTTGGCAGCATATTCGTTTGCTATGAACTCAGCCATGTTCATATTATCATCCATACTCTTTGGAGAATTGGAAGAGTGATGAAAAGAATTGGAGATTGAGAAGTTCTAGAGAGATTTAGAAATTTTGGTGTGAGTTGAAATGAGTTTGAAATTGGGTATTTATAGAGGGGGGAAATTTTAGCCGTTGGATGAAGAACTGATGAGTGATGATCATCTCAGTGAGCGACAAAGTGACTATCGATGTCGCTGGTATGACCAACGAGCGACTTTTAACCATATAGCAATGGAGACTCTATCTCTCGTTAGAGACTCCGTCGTGTATGCATAACGGTTATTCGTGGCACATAGACAAATATGTTTGGCACTCTGGCATATCCATAGTGGGTGTTGGAATATTTTCAACACCGCTTACCAAAGGGGGGTCCTGGGGGGCATCGCCCCCCAGGCTGTGGTCGACCTGGGGAGGTCGTGGGGGTCCAGGGGAGACCGCCCCTGGTGGGGGTTTCAAGGGGGCAACGCCCCCGGAAGAATTTTTTGAACTGACGGTTTTATTTGGCCGATAAAAGCCTGTTCGAAAATTTCGAATCCAAAAGACACCATTGATGTCTGTTGATGAAGGAACCCGACGTTTCGTGAATAGAAACCTGTTGGCGAATAAAAACCTATTCCCAACAGGTGCAAAACCCTTTATAAATAGCTTCTCCCAGTTTCGTTTAAACATATAAGAAAAATCAATCTGTTTTCTCTGTTTCAAAAAGCATCATCAGAAATCAGAAATCTCTTTGTGTGTTCTTGATTGAATCAAGGGGTACAAACCTTGAATTCAGTTTTCGTTGCAGGGCTTTCATTGTATCCTGAAGGCAATATTTCGCATACCTGTTGTAATCGCCAATTGTTATTGGGAGGGTAGAAATATTTGTCTAAAAGAAATTTATACAAGCCTTGAAAGTTTTGGAGTGCAACACTTTCTTCTCTGATTCATTCATCCTTTGTGAATCCCAATTTCTTCCAACAGTGGGTGCTAAAGTGACAAAATCAGCTGCTTGTGTAGTCTTATACTGACACTATGAAGCCGACTGAACCTGACCCCTGGATTCCAAATTTTCAAAGACATGAGTAAACTCTGCATTCATGTACACCAGTTTTCCATTAAGTTCGGAAATCGCACTATTCGCAGTCCAAATTGGTTGCCCAAACTCCCAGAACAAACCCTTTGTTCGGTTAGCTTATTCAGAGTAACAAATATGAAGCCGTCAAAAAGCTCAAGTTAGTGTCGGAATCCGAGTCTTTGGACTGTTTTGTCATACTATTGTGTAGTCTGGTCTGTGGTTTTGTGTGTCAAACCCTGCGCCAAATATGATATGCTACACAAGAAACATTTAACACAAATCTAGTAAAACTGCAGCAATGGTTTCTGGATGGCAAAATGGAATCGACTGCATAAGTTTCGGGAGAAATATATCATTCATCGGCAATGCAGCAGCTGAGCCGCACATTGACGCTCATAGATGCGCCTTTTATTTTTTAAGGGGAACTATATGAAATCATGGCAATGAGTGGAAACTATAAGTTGAAAAACTTTAAGATTATGGAAAATCATTAACGTAAATCATGAAGCTAGCTGTTCCCACAAATCCATATATTCAGATTTTTCAAACTCGTGACAAGTTAAAGAAAACAAATGAAATCAGTATTGGTGGTAGGTAAGTAAGTTGGTTGGTAGAAGAATTTTAGAACCCTACCCTAGCCGTCATTCTTGGTTTACTTGAATGAAAAGATGAATCATGACGTATTCGATATTGTTAGGTTAGACCAGAGAAATCAAGAAACTTAGAGGACTACTTTAGTTTTAAAAAATTGAAAGATAAGTTTTTGGTTTAACGTCATTGCACTTTGGTTGGTAAGCACAAATCTAACCTTCTTCTTCTCATTTTGGCTTAATACGTAGCTTATTACCCTATATGTCTAAGGAGTCTTAAATGAGAAGAGGAGTGAAGAGCGAGGAAGTTGGAGTTTAGTTTTTAGTACATTTGTTGAAGAGGAAAACTTCAACCTACAAACCTTCGTGTCCCAGCTGAACACCTTTGTGAAGCGTCAAGAGGAAAAGGGTTTGGGGCACCAAGAAAGCATAGTCTAATGCGTCTCCCATGGCTAATGTCATTTTATTGGTTCTCAAATCATTTTAAAAGATGGCTACCGCAAGGAAACTTGTTGATGCTAATTTGGGGACCAAATTAGGAGTGTAAAAGGTCTAGATTGTAACCTTCTGCCAATTAAATAGACGATAGAGGAACTAAATTAAAAAACCAGACATATTACTTGACCATGGTAACAATGTGGTTTTATCTTCCCATAAATAAAATAAAATTACAAAAACCAAGGAACAAGTTGTTTTCATTACATATTTGTGTTGGACCAAAGCCCCAACTTTGAGATGGACTTGAATTTCGTTTTGGGACCAAAGCCGCACCTTCATGAGTTATTACTAACTAGGCCTCACCCGCTGGATTTGTTGAACTTGCTGCTAGTTGAGGGAGGTTTTACTGTTCTCGTCTTCGATAATCTTTAAAAACTTAGTTGGGGAATTTGCAGTCTTCCAAAAAATGACTTCCTTTTCTACTAAGCTCTTGACATAATCCATACTGTTATTTACCTCTCAAGGTAAACAACTATCAACGGTTGTCAAAAAATATTTTCTTGCGGAATTTTCGTTACAAAAACCAAACCTTGTTTTAAGTGAACTTTTAGTTTACTCCATCATCCCAAATTATGTATTTGTACTTATTTGTTTGGTTTTTGTTCTTCATATTGTTGCAGTAAGAATTTGTTCAACATCAGGCCTATGCTATAAATAGTGTTGAGAAAATATGAACACAACAAATTGTAGGCTTTAAGTTAACGAGTATTTCGTTGAATTTACATGTTAAGAAATGGGACTTCTACTGTGATATTTCATTAACAAAAAATTTATGATATCCGTTTCCATTGTTACTCTGAGAAAATGCACATGGCTGTGTACCACAGGGAACAAAATTCATTAATAAGTGAAAAGAATAAATAGCCAAGTTTTTTGTTGACAGTGTAAATGATCGAAAATCGTGGTGCAACAATGAACTAGTTTCACAACTAGTCCTCTTGAGATAAGTTGTCACTCAGTTTAAGAGAGAGTGATGGAGAGTATAATTCAAGGAAGAGATGCGAAAACAAGAGACCCAACTTAGTCAAACGGATACTAAAGCTGTAAAACAAGATGGTGCTTCTTAGTTCAATTTACTGCTTTGCCAGGGACATTGAAATCAGCTTCACTAAAGCATGAAACTGAGAAATACATCAAATGCCTGGACCGCACAACTTTGAAATATGACGTAAGAGATTGCATCACTATGTTCGTCTGTACTTTAAAAATGAATAAATCCAAGCTAAAAAGTATATGAAGATCAGAGTCATCAGACAGTACTGTCCACATGCTCACATTCTTATCCCATTTCTATTTGCATTCAGCGTGGCATTATAAGTTTGTATTTAGCAAACTCAACATTCCATCATTTCATACCTTAAAACAAATTCCAACGTGGTGACGACAAACTAAATTTGGGAGCCAAATTGGGGTTGACAATTTTCTCTTAAATTAGCCTACAAGGCACTCATTTCTGCTTCTCAAAACATAGGTTAGCATAATCAGCAAGTCCCTGGAAACATCTTTGGAAATCAAATGCTCCGCATAAAGTTAAATTTTTCATCTGGAAATGCCTTAAAAGAATAGTACCCACAAGAAAAAAAAACTGAGTTATTATAAAGCAGGAATAGAAATTAATTGTCCACACTGTCTATCTATGGAGGAGTGTTTGCAACATCTTCTTCTTGATTGTGATCATGCTAGATCAGTATGGCTTGCTATGAATGTTAATGTGTCAAACATTCAGCATCATAATCTAAATTTGATAACATGATTACTAGTTGGTTTCATTATTCGTAACATACTGATTCGGATCAGAGATCATATTGGATTCTTACGTTTACGTGTACAGCTTGGTATATTTGGAAAAACAGATGCTTAAAAATCTTTCAAAACAAAACTATCAATAAGTCACAGACAGTTGCTAGAATACATTACATGATCTCTCAATGCTCTTCTTCTATTAAATATCAGAATGTTGTCACTGATTTCAAGCAGCAGAATATTTGTCATCCTCCAGAAAATAATTATCTTAAAATAAATATTGATGCTTCTTTTGATTCTATTTCGGGGAAGACAGGAACTGGACTAATCATTAGAGATTATGCAGGAACAGGCTGGGGCATCAAGGGCAAGTACTTCTATGAAGGAATAGACTCAGAACAGGCTGAATGTTTGGCCTTGAAAGAAGATATAATTTGGGCCAAATAAAAGAATCTTGATAAGGTTATTTTGGAAATGGATTGTCAAGATGTAGTTAACTCTCTTAAAAATGCCAGCTCCTTTGTTCACTGGTTGAATCAAGGGATTGTACAGGAAATAAGGCTTTTAGTTTCTACTATGAACTATTATGATGTAAGATATTTTAAAAGAACAACAAATTATGCTTCTCATGTTATAGCTAATGATGAAAGAACTGATATGTCCTCTTTTGAATTTTGGTGTAACATCACAGATAAATATGGAAAAATTATAAGGGATGAATGGACTATCAGTAAGTCTTTGTGGAAATCTTAAGTTTCAATGAAGAAGTTTTTTTGCATTAAAAAGAAAATTCCAACGTCCTAAAATGGGTTTAGAGGATCCGCAACGTCGCCAACTCCATGGCTTCTTTTATCCACTCATGGCTTATGGGCATATGATTCCTATGTTTGATATGGTAAGAATGTGCACAGATGTAATGATGATAGCATCGTGTCCACGGTTAAAGTTCGCAATGCTGATAAAATACTATAATAATTAAAGCATATATAAGATGGTGTCTAAACTTCTATTGGAAACTCTGATCCTTCGGGCTCGTCCTTGTTTCAGTTCCACTTCGCATCTTAGATGCGTCTATGATGATTAGAATGATGCATAACAGAAATATATTAGAACCATAAGTAAAAAATGTAAATGAGACGATGATTTACGTGGTTCAACACTAAATCCTACGTCCACGGAGGTGGGGGTTTGGTTTTTCACTATGGATCAAATAAGGTTACAAATGAAAGTCGAATGACTCTGTGTAGGGAATGATGATAGAGGAATGTAGGTAAAAACTCATACTTACTATTACAATCTCTCTCTTCGTTACAATAGTTCTCTCTCCTAAAATTTCGTCGACCTCTTCTCCTTTGGTTGAGCAGGGTATTTATAGGATTTCTTATTTGGGCCCTTCATATCTGATGCCACTGATACTTATAATCTTGGATAACGCGCTGGCCCTGAAGACCATCTTTGTGATTACCCGATGCCTTTAACTGTTACTTATTGCGACGATGATGCGCCTCCTCTTCCTCCATAGGATATTTGACACGTATCCAATGTTCGTAGCATTTAATATGGGTGGTTGAGAAGTTTGCATGCCTCAGACAGACCTGCTGCAACTGTCACTTTATTCATCAGTGAGGCTCATCTCCTTAGTCCATTTCGGATCTATCTTGGGATACGGTAAAGTGGATTTATTGGTCTTCTATGGTGCTTCGCGCGGCCTATGTATCAGGTACTCCCTGAGCTGCTAGTCGTCGGATTCATTTGATGATAGATACGTGGAAGATGATGATGATGTATGCCTTTCTGGTGTTGCAACGTGGCATCATTACCCTGATATTCTCCCGTCTCGTGGTATACGCGTGTTTTCTTCTTGACAAGTAGTGGATTGTTGATTATGTGTATACAATTTGCCACTTTTCTTCCAAGTTTGAAATTAGTCAAAGTTTGAACAAAAACTCTTCAATATCTTCCGGCAATAACTTCCCCTAGATTTTCGGGAACGTTTCCCACTCCTGCAATTAATTCTTGTTCATTTTTGGGGCAGTTTTCTCTACCTATTACGGTTATAAATACGAGAGAGGGGGCCGGAATAATAACTTTTATTCTTCCCTCATTCTCATTCTCATCTTCTTTTGGTGTTCTTTAGAGAGCATTAACTCCGATTCTCTTTCTTGTTTTTTTTCTCTTTAATTATGTTGTTAGTTGTTCTCATAGATACTGCCCTAGGTTTGTTCTGACAAGATATTTTTTAGTGGTCCGATTTCTCTTGAAAAACTTGGATCTTGCTTCCTGATTACTGGTTGGATATCTTAATTTTTTGATTCCATCATTGTTGCAGGTATGTTGTTCTTCTGCTGCCGTGTCCATGCTTTAATCTTTGCTTCTGTTATTGATGCTTCTAGGTTTTATAATGAAAAACATAATATACAAAAGTATATATACTTTCCCCTGTTCTTTATCACAAAATCTGAGATAATTTTATTGCTTTTTTTTCGTAGTAACTTTCCGAGTTCTTGGTGATTTAATGTTGTTCTTGATGAGGAATGGTGATTGCGGACTTAATTATGACTTTCTTTTCTTTCTGTTGCCCCTTTTAGGTTGTCATGGCGGGCGACGATCGAAGACATAGTCCTTATAGGTCTCCACCGCTAAGTCCTTATAGGTCTCCATCTACTAGAAGCCCTGACATATCTCCTCCGAAGGGTGCACCGCCAAGGTCTTCTCAGTCGGATCTTCGTCCTCGTAAATCCTCTTCGTCATCTGATCCTAAGGATTATTCTCAAAAGATAGGAGATCAAGTAAGAGTTTCTCGTTACGCCGTTGATCATCCCACAAATAAATCTTCTGGTCAGCATTCGGAGTCATTGGATGTTCAACCTATTTGTTCTATGGCTCCCCCTACCTATGCGGCTTCTCAGAAGTCTAAGGCTTCGTTGAAGATTCCTTCGGTAAGAAATCCTTCGTCAAAGAGTTCTTCAGTAAAGGGTCTATATTTTTCGAGAAATCCCTCGGTAAATATGATACTTCGGTATGAATCCCTCGTCGAATCCATCATTGGGTAAGGCAGCGTCTTCTGAGATTTTTCCTTCGGTACAAGCTGCTCCAGCTCTGAAGAAGAAAAAAGCGGGATCTTGTCTCCTTCAAACATATTGATCTTGAATAATTTAAAGTGAGGCATGGTCTTGAACATTTTGAGGTTCTCTTTTACAACCAAGGTGATGATCTTACTTATGACATGATAAAAAAATTATAAGTACGATTCCCAACATCTTTTGACGATCGTAGGAGCATTCGAAGCGGGTTTGATGCTTCCCTTTTATAAGTGGGGAGATTCATTCTATTACGATGTGTTGGCTCATCGTGGGGATGTTTCTACTTCTCATACCCACTGTCGCTCGGTGGTTCAATTAAGTGGGAACTACCTACGTACCCTTCATGAATGTTATCTTCGGATCAAGGACGAGACCATGATGAAGTGTTATACACCCGATCCCGAGGAGAAGAGTTGGTATCCCCGGCAACGGCGCCAAAAACTTGGTAGGCTTTTAAGGATGTAAGAAATAAGAGTAAGAGGAAGCCTACTTGTTAACCGCAAGTGCACGGTGTCGATTGTAGATTGTGCAAGAACGGGTCATTTCCACAGGGACTAGGGTGTGTAAAGTTGAAGATTCCTAAGCTAAGATTATACTAAACAGTGACAGTAAACAAAAATGTGAAATTCAGTGGCAGTGAGGGAAACAAAGATAATGAAACAGAGGTAGACATAGGCTTTACAGGGCAGTGACAGTGCATATTTACAAAGCATAGTGTAACAATAAGAGTGACAGGGGCATACAAAGAGAATGAGAGACAATGAAACAAAGAAAGAGATACAAAGATAGTGTTACAAAGAAGATGGTGACATTTGCAAGGCAAGGCAGTGAATTTACAATGGACAACAATGGCATATACAATGTATTTACAGGGCAGTGATAGTTGCAAAATAAACAAAACAGATGCAAACCAAGGCTACAAACCAAGGCTGTGAGCCAAGGGCAGTGATGGAAGATAAGGGATAAGATGAGAACTAAGGCTTCAATTCCACCCCTAGATGCATATAATTCTCTAAGATGATATACTAGTCTTCTTCTATCACAGCGATGCCTTAATCTCAGCTATCATAAGTCAATCCCCTAGCATTACTTGTCTTTCTAAGGTACAAGCAATCTAAGATTATACTACATTCAGTTCATATAGCCTTTTCGGAAATTAAAACATGCTTGTCATCAAACTGTCATGGAAAAGAAGTGCTCATACAATAGGGTTATATTTATCTAGAGTTTCATCTCTGCCTTAGTAGTAGAATTAAAACATGATGAAGTTCTTAAACATGTTGTTTGTCAGACAACAATGTACAAAACTATCCTACTGATGCTAACATAAGAACATAACATAACATAAACATGAACATGAGCTTGATGTAAATTGTAACAATCACACACTCAAATTCAATACATGTTGGAGTTCTGAACAGCTGATATTAACAATGCGTTTGAATTGAGAATCATGGAATTGAAAAGATTGATAAACCCTCAAAGCTAACAGTTCATGGAAATAACAAAACTAAACTATTCTACTGATGCTCTGGCTAATCCAGGCATACCCACAACAGCACCAAACACCTTCTATTTATACCCAATTTACATAATTAGGGTTCATACACCCAATTCCCAAAAATACCCAAATACAGTTGAAGTTAGGGTTTGTTGAATCTTACCCATACTTCTCTGATTTGCTTCATAGCCTTCGACCCATTCTTCTGCTTCCTCTCATGCTTCTTTGGTGCGAGTTGGTGCCCTAATCCTTACCCCTACTCCAACTAATATTAACCTAATTCTTCACTGAGAGGAGAAGGTGAAGATGTAGGCTGATAATATGTGGATAGAAGAGTGATGGTGATGTGTGAGGGTTTGTTTACTCGAGCTTTGCTCGAGTTGGTGGAGGCAGCAGGAGAAGGTGGTGGGAATGGTGGTGTTGCAGAGGGTAAGGGAGAAAGAGAAGAAGTCGATGGAAAATGGATTGGGGTGCGTTTGTTTTGGGTATAGGGTATTTGGTACTTGGGTGTTGAGCGGGTTTAGCAATTGTTGATGAACAGCAAGGATGCGACGTTAGATGCGAAGATGATGGGTCGATCTAACGGCGAGACATAAGGAAGCGAGGAGCGACCGTTGGATGCGGAAGTACAACGAAACTGACAGCTCAAGATGGAGTTAGGTGTTGTAGTGTTTGACAGGAGCTTCAGACTTCGATGCACGACGATGAGGCGACCGTAGGATGCATCTGTGGATCCAATCTGACGGCTACGAGCTTAGGCAGGCTTTGGGCTTGGTCTTGGATTTAGGTTAGAGTTTGGGCTTAGACAATTCTGAGCCCACTTCTTCTTTAAGAACAAATTCTTCCTTCCAAGCCCACTTCTAGTTGATCCGGATCTTGCAAACATCATTCTTCGCTGCCTTTCTGCGGGAGTCTTTGCCGTTTCTTTGCTCTTTTCACTTCGTGAGTTAACCAGGCTTTATTTAGTACCTAAAAATGCAAAATTAATTAAGAAAAGTATTTATTCTTGAAAACAATGAAAATACAGAATATGGGATAAAATGGAGAATTAATGCACAAAAGATGAGTTAAATGCCAAGAAAAATATATAGAAATATGCACTTTTTAGCACTCATCAGATGGTTCTACTTCTCATACCCACTGTCGCTCGGTGGTTCAATTAAGTGGGAACTACCTACGTACCCTTCATCAATGTTATCTTCGGATCAAGGACGAGACCATGATGAAGTGTTATACACCCGATCCCGAGGAGAAGAGTTGGTACACCCCTGCGAAATTTAACTTATCTTTTGGTGATTATGTTAACAGTATAAACCGGAAACGGTGGAGTGTTGGTCTTCGTACAATGGCGTCTCCCCCATGGTGAGGTTTGTCTTCTAAGTGAAGTAAGTGACTCGAAGCTACGGTTCATTCCTGGTACTGAGAAAACTGATAAACCAGAGCTCTTTCCTCTCAAGGAGCGTCTTCGTCGCGATCATGATTATGAATGGCATGCTACTCCGCTGGAAGTTATTGGTCCTTTGGCCCATGGTTGGATACCTGGTGATCATGTATGGAAGCCTACTTCTCAGAGTAAACCCCGTGATGGTGCCTCATCCCGCTATGGTGACTTTTGTCCTAGGGATTTGAATTTCGTTGGAATGAATTTTGATTATACCGTTGATGCTGAGGATGTTGGTGACGAAGAAAGTTTTAAGGTTGCCCTTCCTTCGAAGGGTACCACTACTACCAAGGTATGATTTAAAGTAATGTGTTATATGTGTGTTTCCCCTTCATCAGAGTTTAATATGTGTGTCATGTAGGCTTCGAGGAAGAAGAAGATTGATCCTGTCGAGTCTTCCCCCGTTGAGGTCGAAGAAACGGGGATCCCCGAAGTGACCAGTCCGGTGGGTGACGAGGAAGACTTTGATGATGAATAAGAGACCGATGAAGAAGAACGTACTGAGACCACCCCTGATAATAATGAAGATACTGAAGAAGAGACTGCTCCTGAGGGATAAAGAGATGATCTCATAGTCGATCCCGAGCACACCCCCTCCCCTCGTCAGAGAAATGAAGATGTTGATCTTCAATCATGGATCCCTGAGCCGATGGATAATTCAGATCCGAACCAGGAATTATCCTTCGGTAATATTTACTCCGCTGGTGGTCAGGTGGACTTGGGTGCTGTGATGGGGATGGCTTCTGAGTTTTCATTGATGTCTCCTAATGACAACTGGGAGGTTGAAGTTGATGATGATGGTGAGAAGGGAATCTAGGAAGAAGAGAGTACTGATGGTGAGGACGTTGATTATCTCGCTAATAAAGAAGCGAGGACGTTGATTATCTCGCTAATGGTGAGGACGTTGATTATCGCTGGCAAGGAAACCACCGCTGATGAGGTGATTTCCGCTGGCAAGGGAACCGTTGTGGGTAAAGAGACTGCCGTTGCTGGTACATCTTCTGAAGGTTTTATTAACGCCGTGATGCGCGGTGGAGATGAAGAGACCTTCGAATGGTTAAACAAGAAGGGTCTTATGAATGTGCCTTGTTTTTCCCTTGTCATTCCTGGTGAGAGGGATTCTGATGCTTTCACCCGTCGGAATACGGAGTTATATCCTTTGGATAAGGTCAATGAAGCTTGGAACCGAAACTTAGGTCTGGCAGTCCCGTCCGGTGTCTTGGCCGCTCCTCCTTCTTCTATCTCTGAGATGATGGCCATAACTGGTGGGCATCAATATGGCTTTCCTCAGCAGCGTATTCTAGAGGTAAAATTTCGTTATGGTTTCATAGTGCAGTGGTACAATCTTTCTCGTTAGTGATTTTTACTTGCCCCCGGTTGCTGCAGTTGGCAAGGATCGAGCATTGCAACCATGCCCTATACCAGTTTTTCAGAGCCAATGCACTCAAGCTGGAGGCGAAGATACGTCAAAGGTATGATGAGTTATTATCTGCTCAAGAATCTCTTGTTTCTAAGGATAAGGATAAACTAGAATTGAAGGAGCAGCTGAAGGAGAAACAGCAAGCTAATGTCGTTGAGGAGGAGCTTCGTCAGGAGGTAGCTTCTCTTCATAGAGAGTTGGAGAAGGCTCGTGTTGACGCTGCATCGGAGGGTACTTCTTCTAAAGTTTTATCCCTTTCATATTCTTCTACCTTCTTCTTATTAGTGTTCTTTCTGAGTTATCCATCCCTGTCTTCAATGGGTGGTGTCGAAGAACTACCATGGCTTCGGAGTGAGATGGTTCGTCAGGCTTCTCGTATTAAAGAGTTGGTGTCCAAGGTAGTAGAGGTGACCAGTAAATGGAATTCTCGATCCTATCAGCACAATAAGTTGTTAGCGGGATATCAGAAACAACAAGACCATATGTTTGAAATGTGAAATTCATTATCTACTGCTCGAAGTCAGTTCAAAGGCACTATGGAATGGACATGCCAGTGTCTTTTTGAAGCTCGGGATAAAGCTTCATTGTTAGCAGCTATAGCGGCAGATTTAGACATAGAACTTCATGAGGCTCGTTGGTCTCACGATCCTGAGGTTCGAGATTATATACAATGGCTCGTTCGTGAGAGAGACTACGCTAGGTCAGAGGCACATGATCTAAGTAAAGATTTTTCCGCCTCTCGTGCCGATGTTGCACGTTTAGTAGAGTCAGAAAAGGATCTTGAGATCAATATTTATAGGCTCACCAAGGGGATTGAGGGAATCACCAATGAGGTCAATCATCTTCGTCATTTGGATTCAATGAAGCAGGTAGAGTTAGATCAATATCAATTTTATCTCAAAAACCTTAGTTTTGACTATAAGAAACTGTGTGATGAGTATGATTTGCTTGACGGCGCCCGACACGCAGTAGTAAGCGATTTTGAAATAGTTTCGGCTGATGTCGAAGGTATACGTTAGTTTGATCGTGAGTAATTCCTTGTTTTTCTTATTTGACGGATTGTTCTTTCTTTACAGAGCTCGAGGGAAAGCTTCGCCTTGCGGATGAAAAATTTGAAGCAACTTAATCTGAATTAGTCAAGTAGTAGGGTCAGTTCAAATACTGGGAGGGATTTTCTACAACCTTGGATGTGACCACGAAAGAATCTTCTAAAGAGGTAGAGCGCCTGTGATCCTTGCTGATGAAGTATGAGCTTAAAATCATCGTTATTACACATGAGGCTCGCCGTCAGTTGGCTTCGGAATTTAACAAGACATTGGCTCAGATAGAGCAGGGACTTTCAAAAGAGCATGGTATCACTAAGAAATATAAATGTCGTTCGGTACCCGAACCTTTCAAGTATACCTCTGACCCGTCTTCTAGGCGGAACGTTCCTTCTTCTCAAAAGGAGCGACCTTCTGATCGTGTCGATCCTTCGAAAGAGAAGTAAACCCTTGTTTTGGGATAGAGACTTGATCATTCTTGATTATATAGCTTTGAAATATTTTTTGTATATCTGTTGTATTTCTTGCTCATCTCCCCAAACTTGTAATCAACTTTTATGAAATGGATCATCAGTCTTTTTTGGTATGTACAGTTTTGATTTACCTGCATCGTTACTTTATATATTTGAATTTACTTACTAAAACATGATAATGAAAAGAGAAGAATAGTGTGTTGTAAAATAACGAAGGTATGTACCTCCATTTTTTTTTTTGACCTGCCACCCCGTCGGCTAATCCTAGGCTAGAGGATTACCTGACGGTGGGGGTTGATGCAGCGTTCTCGGATATGTGGTGCGTTATTGAATTATTTACATGCACCCATTCCGCCGAACCGCTGCTTTGTCTTAGGTTATATATCTCTTTCTGCTGGAATCCTTCCCCATGGTTGTACACTCATAGACGCTGATAGGGGAGTTCCGAGAGATTGTACATAGGTATTTTCCCCAATATAAATGTAAGTAAGGGATCGTTATGAAACCCTTCGTTGTTTGACGAACAGTATGGTAAAAAAGGTTCTTGCTTGATTGATGTGATGAGGTCTGCTATTCCTCGGCCAGAGACAGAAACATGTCGAGCGGATACGCTGTTTTCTTCTTCTGGTATTTTTCACGCAGATGCAGAACTGCGTTGCTTCATGGATAGTATGGCTTGAGGTATTTTCCGTTCCAGGGGTGCCTTAGGATTTCTCCCTTTAAATTACGCAGGTAGTACGATCCCTTCCCTGCGATATCGTGTATTACAAATGGTCCTCCCTATGTTGGTGCTAATTTACCCCATTTCTTCTCTCGTTGATATTGCGGTATAGTCCGTAGCCTAGTTAGCAATTCGGTGTACAGGAAATGTTCAGGACAGCATACGTACGTGTATTATTCGTTTCGACGGAAGATAAATTCGGTCCACTATTCGGCCAACCATTTCTAGTTCGGGGTAATTCGGAATGGCATACGTACGTGTATTATTCGTTTTAGATATTTAAATACGAGAGACAAAATTCAGCCGATATATATAATTAAATTAATAAGTATATTTAATTTAATAACCTAATTCTAGTATTTTTATAGTTTAAGTCGAGAAAAACAAACATTTTAAGAGGAGTCTGTGAAGAAATATAGGGATTCTATGGTTTAAATTGTCTATATGGGAAATATATGAGTTACCAAAATCAGCTCGTGGAACAGTGGTTGGACCAATTGTACAGGGAGCCAGACGTCTCAGGTTCGATTCCATGCCTTTGCGAAATTTTTTGAGTATAAACTAATAGAAAAAAACCACTGACGTGGACCCGAATTATAAGTACCGAATAGATCAGAATTCGGAAAATTCACGCATAATTCGGTTGATTAAGAAAAGGGGCGAACCCAAGTCGGAATTTCAAACGGACCCGATTAGTACGGGTAAAATTCGGATATGGAACTATTCGCGTGTAATTCAAGAATAGTTCGCCGAATTACTAACTAGGGTCCGTAGCAAATGCTGCCATTCTACAAAATTTCTAAGTTTAATCTTTTTATTGTATTTCTTTTCTAGCATATGCTGATAGTTCTCCATTCATTGTAACGTTGTTTCCCTTCTTTCTTCTAGATCATCAAGCCTCTATAGCATCATATCCTCTGCGAGGTTCTTTTCCCATGCTTCGGTCTTTGTTGTAGCATGATTATCTCCGTCGGGATAACTGCTTTGGCTCCGTAAGTGAGAAGGAATGGAGATTCACCGGTTGCTGATCTTCTTGTGGTTCGGTATGACCATAAGCTATTATGTAGTTTCTCACACCATCAGCCTTTATGTTCGTCCAGCGTTTTCTTGAGAATAAGGGCAAGGGTTTTGTTTGTGGCTTCGACTTGTCCATTAATCTGGGGGTAGATGGGAGTGGATTTGTTCTTCCTGATCTTGAATGTATCGAAGAGCATGTCAATGTTCTTTCCTTGTAGCTTCTTGCCATTGTCGGAAACAATTTATATGGGAATGCCAAATCTGTAAATGATATTTTGGAAAATAAAAGTGAACACGTCGACATGTATGATCCTGGATAGAGCTTTGGCCTCCAACCATTTGATGAAGTAGTCTGTGGCTACTATCAAGAATCGCATTTTTCATGTTCATTCGACAAGTGGTCCGACGATGTCGATTCCCCATTTTATAAATGGCCAAGGGCTTCCTACTGAATTTAACTTTGTTGCTGGGGCATGAATACTTTTGGCAAACCGCTGACATTCTTCGCGTCTTCTAGCCATCCTTGCAGCGTCTTGTATTATCTGCGGCCAGTAATATCCTTGCATCTTATCTTTGTCGGCCAATGACCTCATCCCGCTATGATTTCCTGCATCTACGTAATGGATGTCCTTCAAGATACAATGTCCCTCTTATCTGGATAAGCAGCGTAGCAGGGGTCTGAGGAATCTGTCATGAAGATCGTATCTCCCTACCTTTGATTGCACTTTTCAAGCTTGCTTTACGTCTGCGGGCAGCGCTCCTTCTTCGAGGAAAAGATGGACTTCGGTTCTCCAGTCTTCTTCGTTGCTGAAGTCTTCGTCCTCGTTTTCTCTCGATAAGTTATCATCTTGGACACTTGTGATGCTAGAGTTTAGACCAGGGAAATGTATGCTGAGAGGGTCTCATCATAGGTGTTATATTCTAGTTCTATTTGTCGAATGACCAGTTGTGAATCGCTTTTTAGGAGCACATAAGTTATTCGCATCTCTATTATCAAACGAATAGCATGTACTAAGGATTCGTACTCCACAATGTTGTTGGTATGCCCCTCAAATTCTAGTCTTAATGCATGCAGTATCCTGTCACTAGCGGGTGTTGTGGTAACGATCCCTGTCCTTGCACCTTCCTTGTTCCTGGATCCGTCGATGAAGACTTCCCATCTTCGCTGGCTAGAAGGTTCAAGTACATCGATTGGGTCCTTTTCATCTTCGTCCACCCCTGGTGTGCCCTTCACTTCTTCGCCGTTATCCATAGGTAAGTCTGCTAGGGAATCCGCCAAGACGTGTGATTTTTGGGCAGTTTGGATCTCGTGTATAATGTTGAATTGTTCCAACTACGTGTTCCACTTTGCTATTCTTCCCACCTTTTCTACATTTTTGAGAACAGATTCCAGCGAGGCTTTGCTTGGGACACGAACATAGTGATTAAGGAAGTAGGTCCGCAGCTTCTGTGTAGACCATACTAGTGCCAGTATAAGTTGCTTAATCTTAGTGTTATTTCTGTCTGCTGCATTGAGGGTTTTACTGACGTAGTATATCGGTTTTTCCACCTTCGTGCTAGTTCTGACCAACACAGCACTGACTGCGTCTTCGGTTGCATTTATATATAGTGCTAACACCTCGTCCGGTTCGGGCTTTTGAAGGATCGGGATCGTCGCCACATATTCTTTGATCTTATGGAAGGCTTCTTCACATTCAGCAGTCCATGCAAACTTATTCTATTTCTTGAGGATATTGAAGAAGTGTTTGCATTTTTCTGATGATCTAGCAATGAACCTCCCAAGCGCTGCTATGGATCCATTGAGTTTTTGGACTTCTTTCAAATTTCTTGGGGATGACATCTCCATGATGGCGTGGATTTTAGCGGGATCGACTTTGATGCCCCCTCTTCGTTACTAAATATCCGAGGAACTTTCCTAATGTGACACTGAAGGTACACTATTCCAGGTTCACTTTCATGTTGTATTTCCTCATCGCACCGAAGATATCTGTCAAGTCTTGAAGGTGATCCTTGCGCAATTTACTTTTAACGAGCATATATATCATCAACATAGACTTCCAAATTTTTCCAAATCCATGGCTTGAAGATTGCATCAACCATCCTCTGGTATGTTTCCCCTGCACTCCTCAATCCAAAGGGCATGCGAGTGTAGCAGTAAAGTCCGTGTGGAGTGAAGAATACTGTGTGTTGTTGATTTTCTTCTGACAGGGCTATCTGGTTGTAACCAGAATATCCATCCATGAACGATAATACTTCGTGGACTTTTACAACTTCCACCAATTGTTCGATGCTTTGGAGTGGGTAGTTATCCTTCGGACATGCTTTGTTGAGATTGGTGAAGTCGATGTATATCCTTATCCCACCATTCTTTTTCGGTACGATGACCATGTTCGAAATCCAGGTGGGATACCTAACTTCCTTTATGAATCCTGCTTCCATTAGTTTGTAAACTCCTTCTCAACTTCCTTATGATATTCTGGTGCTACCTTGCGTACTTTCTTCCTGAAGGGGTTTGTGTCTGGCTTTATCCGAAGTTCGTGTTGTATGATCTTGGGATCGATTCCTGACATATCCCCTTGCTTCCATGTGAAGATGTCTGCATATTCCTTGAGTAACTTGATTAATGCTTCTTCTCTATATTTATTCATCAGAGTCCCTATCTTGATCATCTTGGGATCTTCTTTCGTTTCGATGTTGATCTCTTTGGTAGGTTCAATTGGTGTGAACATAGGCCTTGGTTCCCCTAGAAGAAGAATGTTTTGCTATTTGGTAGGCTCTTCAGCCCCTTTTGCTCCTGAGACGCCTGCTTCGATAGTTAGAACGGTGGTACACTTTGTTAGGATTTTCCCTGAAATTTCTTCAAGATATAGGTTGATCGCCTTGTCTTTGGCCACTGCTTTGTTCTTACGCCTTCGGGATTTGCATTGCTATTCCTGTTCACTGTTGAGTTGATTTTGCAAGGCCTGGAATTCCCGTGCAGTGACCTGATCGCCTTTGATTTCCATTTCCCCTTCCGGTGTTGGAAACCTAAGGTATTGGTGGTACGTCGTTGCTGCTCCTTTGAGTTTGTGCACCCATCTTCGTCTGATGATGACATTATAAGGGGATGGTGCATCTACTTCGTTGAATCTGGTATTGACCTTCATTGGTCCGGCCTTGATTTCCAAGAAAATATCCCCTAGGGGCTTCGTGGCTACCCATTGAATCTATAAATAGTGTAGTAAGAAGACATCAGTTGCTCATCATTTAATTTCGTCCGCTTGAAAGTATCATAGAACAGGACGTTGACTGGGCTCCCTCCATAGATCAATATCTTCTTTATAGCCCATCCTGAGACAGGTAGCGTGAGAACCAAAGGGTCTTTATGATCTTCCATGTATTCCTCAACATCATCGGCAGAAAAAGTCAGTAGTGCATTCATCCAATCTTCGTCTTCATCTACTTCTTCTCCATCGATCTTGTATAACTCACAATAGTATTTGATTTTTTTTCTCAATATCTTTCCTATTTAGTCAGTTAGTGATGGGTCGCTGTGATATGAGCAAGAAATGGTGTTGATCGTTCGATCATTATCAGGTAGGTGGACTTGCTTGCTTCGATGGGCCCTTTCTCTGGTTTCTGTCTTTTGAACATATTGCTTGAGATCTCCAGCGTCAATTAGCTTTTGGACATTATCTTGAGATTCTTGCACTTATATGTTTGGTGGTTGTTGAAGCAGTGGTACTCACAGTAGTCCCTCGATTTCTCGTGTCTTGGTGGATGTTTTCCCTTGGACCATGTCCATTCGAGGTTGGTTCGGTCCTTAATCTCCCTTAAGATGCTGACATATCTGGTGTTACGCTTCGTGTAAACCTGATCTTCGAACTTTTGGTCGTTGCGCTGATGATCATCTCTTCGTCCCATATTATCTTTGTTGAAGCGCTCGGTTGAGTTAGTCCTTTTTGATCCGCTGGCTTGATCCACTGAGTTCGTCCGATAGGATCTCTACATCTGGGCTCTGGGATTCTCCCGCTGGATTTCTTCTAACCTAGCATGTTTTTCAATAATCACCCGAAGATCTCCTTCGGTTATGGGGTAGCTTCCATGAATCTCAACAAATAACGGGCTCATCCTATCCATCCACCACTTGTAGCAATTGATTCTGACCACTGGGATGACGCTCCCGATTGCTTGACAGATCTTGTGCCATCTGTCTGTGTACTCTAATCGCTTCCTTAGATTCGATTTCTAGTGAGAAGAGCTTGTCCATGCCTGCGTTAATAGTCTTGTTGTACATGTATGTCTCCAAGAACACCTCGGTGAGCCGGCTGTAGGAATCGATTGAGTTAGGAGGTAGGTTATCGAACCATGACAATGCCGATCCTTTCAGACTCGAAGGGAAGTATCCGCAGAGAATCACTTCACGCTCCCACCGGGCCATTGTTCGGTTGTAGTACCGAATATAAGCCGCGGGGTCGTTGGATCCGTCGTAGCATTCAAATGTTGGGATCAGACATTTTGGAGCCAGATGTGTTGTCAATGGTGTAGTAATAGCTTCCCTCATTACTTCCTCCAGTCTTTCTCCTTCTTGCTTCGCCTTCAGCTGCTTGATTTCTGCCATCATCTTAGTATGAATATTCTCCATAGCGAGGAAATGTTCATCCCATATGTCTTATCGTCTCGGTCTTCGGGATTCACTATCGAAGTAATCTGAATCCTCTGGTAGGTAATTGAGGTCGAATGATCTTTTTATTCCTACAGCACGTCGGTTCAAGGGTTCTGTATTGCTGATGTTAGCCACTATCATTTTTCGGTCTTGGTTTGGCTGGGGTGCTTTGGAGTTCGCCTCATCGTGCTGGTTTTCTACTTCAGCGTTGTTGGCGATCTTATCTTTGAGTTCTTGATTCTCTCGTGCAAGAAACGCCATAGCTTCTGTGTATACCTTCTGGTTTCTTTTCAACTTTTCGACCTCTACTACCAGTTGGTTGGAATGATTTGATTCTTGATTAGGAGTCCCTATCTGTGCCTGCCCACCAACGGCAACGGTATTATTTTCAACTACAGTCTGTATTAGAGAGATCGGTGGATCGACGGGTACAACCTGAAGCTCCATCGGTTATATCGCTGGCTAGTTTGCCGTCAGCGGAGGTTGAGCATTTATCAGCGGTTGATTTTGCTCATAGGTCAGGCATTCCATAGATGGGTTGTTGCATCGTTGAATCCGAAACTCCTTCTCGTTGTTCATTTGCACGGTCATTGCTGCTACTCTCGCCGCACCGGTTCTGGCTGCTGCAACTTTGAGGGCTGCCGCTGCTATCACGTTGGCATCCAGTGGTGACATACTCTCTGCTGCATCTTTCTCGTTGCTTTTAGATTTTTACCCTTCTGCTTGCGCCGTATTACGACCGGTGTGGTTCTTGGCGTTTCCTTTGACGATGCCTTAGATTTTCCAACATCTTTTGACTTATCCATGTCCTGTAAAATAGATTGTTGAAGAGGAAAAAACATCCACCATGCTTTGTTAGTCATAAGCATGATTATGAAACAAGAGAAAACAATGGCGCTTCCTATCAGGTCTGAGCCGAAGTATGAACTCACTGGATCTGAAAAGGTGAAGGTTACTTTGAAATAAAAAGCGTATATCCGAAGATTTTCATAAGAGAATACGTAAATCCAAAGAATTTTACAGGGGCTAATATGGATCTGAAGGTTTTTACAAGAAAAGAAAACAAGAATCCATAGGTTTTACAAAAGCACATAGATCCAAAGATTTTTACAAGAAAAAAAACATGGATCTGACGGTTTTAACTAATAACAAATTTAATTATCTTTGCATTTTGACGAATCTTTCAAATCTGCGGGTCTTTGTAGTGAAAAAAGTTTTGTTTCGTCCAAAAACCTTTTAAATATGGTACCTTTTTGCTGGTCTGTCACCCAAAGTCTGTAACGAAGAACGGTGTTGGGTGATAAAAGAGGTTAATAGGGAAAGACAAATCTTTTACCGGGACAAGAGTGTCCATGTTTCTAACGCCAAGTTTTGAAAACAGGTGTAACAATGATAACATCGTGTCCACAATCAAAGTTAGCAATGCTGATAAAATACGAAAATAATTAAAGTAAATACAAGATGGTGTCTAAACTTTTATTAGAAACTCTGAGCCTTCGGGCTCGCCTTGTTTCAATTTCACTTTGCATCTTAGATGCGTCTATGATGATTAGAACTATGCATAACAGAAATATATTAAAGCCATAAGTGCAGAACGTAAATGAGACGATGATTTACGTAGTTCAGTACTAAGTCCTACGTCGGGGTGGGGGTTGGTTTTTCGCTATGGATCGGATAAGGTTACAAGTGATCGTCGAACGACGCTGTGTAGGGAACGATGATAGAGGAATGTAGGTAAAAACTCATACTTACTATTACAATCTCTCTATTCCTTACAATAGTTCTCTCTCCTAAAATTTTGTCGACCTCTTCTCCTTTGGTTGAGCAGGGTATTCATAGGCTTTCTTATCTGAGTCCGTCATATCTGACGCCACTGATACTTATCATCTTGGATAACGCGCTGGCCCCGAAGACCATCTTCATGATTACCCGATGACTTCAACGGTTACCTATTGCGATGATGATGTGCCTCCTATTCCTCCATAGGATATTTGACACGTATCATATGTTTGTAGCATTTAATGCGGGTGGTTGGGCAGTACGCACACGTCAGACAAACCTACTGCAGCTGTCACTTTCTTCATCAATAAGGCTCATCTCCTTCTTTCATTTAGGATCTATCTTGGAATAGGGTAAAGTGGATTTATTGGTCTTCTATGGTGCTTCGCGGCCTATGTATCAGGTACTCCCTGACCTTCCATTTGTCGGATTCATTTGATGATAGATACGTGGCATATGATGATGATGCATGCCTCTCTGGTGTTGCAACGTTGCTCTTCCGTCTCGTGGTATACACGTGTTTTCTTATTGACACATGGTGGATTGTTGATTACGTGTATACAGAATGTTTGCTAGACGAGGAGTTGAGTCCACCATAATAACTACTCCTGCAAACGCCTCTTCCTTCTCAAGCACAGCTGAAAGAGATATATTATTAGGTCTCGGTATCAATATTCAAATACTTCAATTTCCTACTGAAGAAGCTGGCATTCCCCAAGGATGGGAAAATGTCAGTGATATAAATGCACTTGATGAGATTCACATGTTCTTCAAGTCTGTCAACATGCTCCAAAAACCGTTGGAACATCTCCTGGAATCTTACCAACCAGATTTTATTGTGGCTGATATGATATTACATTGGGAAACTGAGAGCGCAACCAAGTTTGGAATTCCTCGCTTTGTCTTTCACGGAACAAATATATTTTGGCATTGTGTTTGAGCATAGCTTATTTCTACAAACCATACGTGTTAGAGCATTGCTCGGTCGAACTCGCATGTGTTGCTATCTCAAGTATGTTTGTTGAGTTTAGTTGTCAAATTTATATATCTTGATTTCTAGATTACTTATAGCTAAGTCTCGGACTAGGAAAATTAAGTGTAGTTGAGCTCCAGACTCCACGGCGATCATCTTACAAAGACAAAGAACTACTCAAGGAACCAGTGGAACTTCATCCACTAAAAGGTATGTGGAGACTTGAACTTATCTGTCACTCAAAAGTCTAGTCTATCTCCTACTCTTGAGACAAAGTCGTATAAGTAAGATAGTTTTCATACATACACATTTGCTATTTCTAGCCGAGTTTACTCGCCTATTTTTTCTCGAAATATGTGTTGGTAAGCTTTCGCTTTAACCACTTTTCATCTTAACCCGTGAAGAAAGTCATGATGACGTTACAATCTTGAAAATAGCTTTGATGACGATAATTATGAATACCGACTGTTATAACATTATAGAAGAATGTTTCAATGATTAAAATGTAGAGTTGAGATTACGTAACCAACTATGGCTATAAGCATATATAGTGTGTTCGTACATTAGTGTATAAATCCATGTGCCGGAAATCAAGTGTGTGCATATAGTATTGGTGAAAAAGACAGGTTGGTACGTGTATCCATACGCGTACCAGCGGAAGTTATCAAACCGAGAATTTCTGCTAAGTTTGCAAACTGTTAAACCAGTCACCTTAGGTACACATACCCGTACGCGTACCCATGGAAGTTTTCGACCGAAAATTTCTGCTGAGTTTTTAAACTCAAATTCGGTAGCTATGGTACAAGTACCCGTACGCGTACCCAAGCTAGTTATATTTCTCAAATCGTAAGTTCATGAACTTAAACAATAAATCAATAAGGAATGAAATCTTTTCAAACCATGTCTATATTGTTCATGAATTGATTGAAGTGAATCAAAACGATTTTGTTTCAATTGTGTCTATTCATAAAGACCTAAGCAATTGAACAACTCTTCAACTAGTTCTTTTGAAGTCATTTGAACTAGTTGTGAAGAAGATGAATACGGTTAATATGAAAGTGCTCATATGGCTAACCATTGGTTAACTATTTGTGAACCAACTAAGTGTACATGTTTAGGTACGGTTACTCAAACCTAAATGAAATACATTTCATTTGTGTGTGATAAGCTAAGTTTTGATCTAACGGTTGAAAGATAATAGTTTAGTTAAATTAGGTTTTTCATCTAACGGTGAGTATTGAATGCTTTGTTACCAAGGTAACTTAGATTGCAAACCCTGATTTGAAAACTATATAAAGGAGACATCTAGCAACTGGAAAAACTAATCCCCACATATCATGTGTGATGCTAGTTGGTTTTTCTAGAGTTGGTTCTCCTTTAACCTTAGGTTTCTTCTCGAGACCCTGTAGGTTAACGACTGAAAGAATTCATTGGGATTGTGAAGCCAGACGAAACTACTTCTCTTGTAGCTGAGCGATCTGATCTTGCCATTTTCTATAGTACAAGTTCAATTGAATAATTGACTTGAGATTATATCTCCGATATGGCAAGATAAAAATAAATCACAAACATCTTCGTCTCATCGTTTGTGATTCCGCAATATCTAGTTTCGCTACTGAAAAAAGCGGGGGTCTAACAACACCACCCAATATTTCGCTTAGCAATCTGTATGGACTAACTCTGAAATACTTTCTAGAGAATCAACTAGGCAGTCAGACTCAATCTAGGTAAAAGTATCTCAAGGAGTTAATATCTCTCTCTTGTTTTGATTTACTCGAGCTAATAGAAATCAGCGAGTATTTAATCAAACACAAGGAATAACTTGGATGGTACCAAAGACCAATATCCAAGGATCAATCAATAACAATCAACAACCAAAGGTTGGATTACTCTAATTGATGATCTAACGCACAACCTGTATTATTTCAATTATAAAGATAAAACAATATAATGCGGAAATAAAAATAACACAGTCACCAGAAATTTTGTTAATGAGGAAACCGCAAATGCAGAAAAACCCCGGGACCTAGTCCATATTGAACACACATTGTATTAAGCCGCTACAGATACTAGTCTACTCCAAGCTAACTTCGGACTGGACTGTAGTTGAACCACAATCAGTCTCCCACTGGTCCAAGGTACAGTTGTACTCCCTACGTCTATGATCTCAGTAGGATACTGCGCACTTGATTCCCTTAGCTGATCTCACCCACAACTAAGATTTGTTACGACCCAAAATGGCAGGCTTTGAATATAAACAAATTTTTCTCCCACAGACAAGTCTATCAAATGATCAATCTGTCTCCCACAGATAAACCCTAAAGGTTTTGTTCCGTCTTTTGATAATAATCAAGGTGAACAGGAACCAATTGATAATATGTTCTTATATTCCCGAAGAACAGCCTAGAGTTACCAATCACCTCACAACAATCTTAATCGTATGGTAGAGAAACAAGATGTTTCGGAATCATAAACAATGAGACGAAGATGTTTGTGATTACTTTTTATATCTTGCCTATCGGATATATAAATCTCAAGCCAATCAATCTGATTGTACTAGTACGATAGAAGATGCAAGATCAGATCACACAACTACGATAAAAGTAGTATCGGTCAGGCTTCACAATCCCACTGAAGTTTTTAAGTCGTTAACCTGGTTTTAGAAGAATAAAACCAAAGGTTAAAGGAGAATGGACTCTCGTATGCAAACTAGTATCACATGTAAGGTGTGGGGATTAGTTTTGCACAATACTAGATGTCTCCTTTATATAGTATTTCAAATCAGGGTTTGCAATTTATTAACAAAGCATTCAATATTCACCGTTAGACGAAAACCTGATTTAGTTTCAAGCTAATATTTTTCAACTGTTAGATCGAAAACTTAGCTTGTTACACACACTTGACAATGCACGCTTCTAGGTTTGTTAACCGTACCCAAACGTATGCACTTGTTGGTTCAACAATAGTTAACCAAAAGGTTAGCCATATGATCATTTCATATCAACCACATTCTTCTTCACCATAACTAGTTCAAGTTCAAAATGAACTAGTTAGAGAGTTTTTCAATTGCAAGGAAATCTCATGTACTACACAAGACACAATTGAGGCAAAGATGATATTATTAACTTGAATCGGTTCATGAACTTTTATAGCCACGGTTTCCAAACTGCATTCCTTAGTCTTTTTAATTTTAAGTTCAGAAATCATCTTCAGATATATAACCTTCTCAAGTTCGCAGACTAGGTTCGCAGACTTAAGTTACCGGGCAGAGTTTACAAACTCCAGCAGAAATTCTCTGGTTTGAGAACTTCGTCGGTTCGCGGACTAGGTTCATGGACTTAGCTTCACGCAAGTAGTTTGTCAACTCCAACAGAAATTCTCGGGTTTGAGAAATTCGGCAGTTCGCGGACTTGGCTCACGCCATTCTTCCGGTTCTCTTGATCAACAAAGTTCGCAAACTTTGGTTCAAGGAATAGGACTTGTATATAAATGTGTTTCCACAACAATGCTTATGTCCACCATTGGTTATGTAATCTAAACTCTCATTCCAATCATTGAAACATTCTTAGAGTACATTATATAGTTGTTACATCATTTCTCGTCAAAGCAATTTTCAAAGTGATTAAAACATATCATGACTTTCGTCACTAGGTAAAGATAAACTTGATCGAAGCAAAAATCTTACCAACACATATTTCGAGATATAGATAGGCGAGGTATACTCGGCTCGAAATACCAAATGTGTATAATCCAAGTCTATATATATAGCATACGACTTCTTGTCTCAAAGAGTAGGAGATAGAGTAGATAGACTTTTGAGTGACAGATAAGTTCAAGTATTCACATACCTTTTTGTCGAGAAGTTCCACCGGTTCCTTGAGTAGTTCTTCTACTTGTATGATGAATTACCATGAAGTCCTTGAGCTCAACTACACTTTATATCCTAGTCCGAGACTTAGCTATAATAGACTAGAAATCAAGACTTATAGTTTTGATCACTAACATTGACAAACATGCTTTAGATAGCAACGCATGCGAGTTCGACCGAGCAATGCTCTAACAATCTCCCCCTTTGTCAATTTTAGTGACAAAACTATCAATACATATGGAATACAAAAAATATAAAGAAACTTTAGTAGCTCCTATTCCAGATGTCTAATCTTCAACATTCCTTGAAATATTCGTCACTTCCAAGTACTCCAATGATCCCAAAGGTTGTAAGTTTAGCATCACCGTTGTTGAAGATCCGTAGTTATAATAATGAGAAATCATCGGTCTCGATCATTGTTATATAGTGTCATAGTATTATTACACAGTGTCAAAGTCCAATTGTATCACAACTTCAACAATAATACTATGGTGATATGTATCACTCCTCCTTAGTCAATACTCCATCTCACATAGAAACCACTCCCCCTTACACAATGATCTGAAAACCATATGTATTTGTGGTGTGAACTACATATTAATTCTCCCCCTTTTTGTTAATAAAGTTGGCAAAGATACAAGAACGGGATCATAATGAAATTTCCGAAAGAGACATTTTATGACTAAAATAAAAAAAATACATACCAACTAATTTAGATGCAATCATAAAGTCGACGCTAAATGCATTCATCAAGGAGTTTTAAATATACAAGATAACTCCTTTAAAATTCCACAGCGGCACACCATTCAAGATATGACCATTAAGCACAAGTTCAAAAGAACTCTCCCCCATTTGATGTCATTCCCGAAAGAACAACAAGAGCGGCCTTAATTTCAAAAGAAAAGAAGGATTTTGAAACAAAAAAGACACTAAAAAAATAAAAACAACTCTACAGAAACTGAACTGGAGTAAACCTACTGGAGTTTCAAACTCAACAGCTCCGCCTCTTGAAAAACCTTTTCTAATGAGAGAAGTGGTAAGTTTTTCAAACCAGGCTCTAGGTGCTTGTTTCAACCCATACAGTGCCTTTTTGAGTTTTAGCACATGATCTGGGAAATCAGGTTTTTCAAATCCCTTAGGTTGAGCGACATAGACTTCCTCCTTTAAAATTCCTTTTAGGAACGAAGATTTTATATCCATTTGAAACAGCTTAACCTTAAGAAAACAAGCATGAGCTAACAAAAGACGAATGGAATCAAGGCGTTCCACAGGAGCAAAGGTCTCGTCAAATTCAATCCCTTCAATCTGTGAATATCCTTGAGCGACAAGTCTAGCTTTGTTTCTGATAATCGTGCCAAATTCACCAGACTTATTATTGAATATCCATTTGGTACCAACAATATTGATATTGGAGGAACAAGGTATAAGTTCCCACACATCTTGTCTTTGAAGTTGATTTAACTCTTCATGCATTGCATTCACCCAAAAGGGATCGTTCAGAGCTTCATCAATATTTCTTGGTTCTACATGCGAAATATAACAACCAAAATTGCACATATTTTGAAGTTGTCTTATTGTCTTGGATATAGAATATCTTCCTCCAATAATACTGTTGGGATCATGATTCCTTTGGACCCAGAGATGTCATGGAGGGACACGTTATTGTTCGTCAGGAATGGCTTGATCAGTGCTCTTCTCCTCGTCGGTATAAATTTCAGGATCAGCAACAGTTGGGATAAATTTAACTGGTTCTAGTATTTCTTTGACTTTCTCAATTGTCTCGGTTGGAGGCAATTCAGCAGGAGGATTATCATGAGAAAGTTACTAATGTCGTCGATGATAACATTAGCAGATTCCATCATGACTTGTGTTCTGAGATTAAACACTCGAAAACCACGACTATCAGAAGCATGGCCAAGAAAGATAACTTCATCAATTTTGGTGTAGAATTTCCCTTTCTGTTCTCGATCTTTCAGAATATAGCACTTACTTCCAAACACCCTGAGATAGTGTAGGTTCGGTTTTCTTCCGTACCACAACTCATAAGGAGTGTTAAGGGTTTTAGACCGTAAATACACACGGTTGATCAAGTAACATGCTGTAAAAACAGCTTCTCCCCAAAACCTTAATGGTAAGTTTTTGTTATGGAGCATTACCCTGGCCATTTCCTGAATATTCTTATTCTTTCTTTCAGCAACTCCATTAGCTTGAGGAGTGATAGGTGGTGAGTATTGTTGAATGATCCCCAGTTCGTCACAGAATTCAAATACCTTGGTGTCTTTGAATTCAGTTTCACGATCGCTTCTAATTTTCTTTAGTTTGCGACCTTGTTCATTCTGGATCCTTTTAACAATAATCTTGAATTCACCAAGAGTTTCATTCTTATGAGATAGAAATGCAACCCAAGTGAATCTGGTGTAATCATCTACCATAAATAAAGCATACTTCTTACCAGCAACAGTGGGTTGTTGAATTGGTCCGAAGAGATCCATATGAATTAAATCAAGTGGAGCTTTAGTGAGAATATCTCGAGATGATTTGTGGTGAACTTTCGTTTTCTTACCCTTTTGACAGGCACCACACACACCTTCAATGTTTGCATTGATTTTGGGAATGCCTCTAACAAGTTCTTTGTTAATGATCTTAGTTAGAAGATGATAATTGATGTGACCTAAACGCTCATGCCAAAGATGTGTAGATTCCACCTTAGTCAAATTTCAACGGTTGGTAAACTGAGTATCAAGTATATAACATTTTTTTTACCACGAGTTCCTTGAAAAATTACTTTCCCAGTTTTGTCTACAATGTCACATCCATTTGCATTGAAGACAACTCGATGGACTTTTTCACAAATTTGACTAATATAAAGAAGATTAGCAGTCATACCTTTTACGTATACTACATCATGAATTTCTGGAACACCTGGAAGTTTGATCGTTCCCTTCTTGCTGATGTAGCAACAATTCCCATCTCCAAACTTTACAGGACCTCCTTCATAGTCAATAGACGAAAAAAATCATGTGAGATCGCCTGTCATATGTCTACTGCATCCACTATCAAGAAACCATTGAAAAGGAGACGTAGATCTTAAAGCAAAGGAACCCATACTATTTATACTTCTCTGTTTAGAGTTTCCTGATAGCTTTGTATGCCCTTTCAGAGTATCAAAAATTTGTTTAGTTTTCTTACAAATATTACTTGCAATATTCAGACTCTTTTGAAACGACATACAAACTTGTTGAAGGTGATTGGAGGAATCACAAAAAATATGCGGGCCAAAACTTTGAAGTTTTTCTGAGTAGTTCCTAGTCATATCAGTTTTCACAACAACCGATCGTTGATTACCGTCTGATTTACGACTATTCTTTAAAGAGGAACAACTGGAGTTTCTCAGATTCACCAAGGGACTATTACCAGATATCAAATTCTTAAGAATTGCAATTTCTGCAACAAGACCAGAGTTGATCCGGATTTGTTTATCCAACCCCTTTTGAAGAGTAACCAGTTTATCAGATACGGTTGGTTTTTAAACCTGATGAAGGGTCAATTGAGACTTTATGGTCCATATATGTAGCGCCCTCTAAGCTAGCAGCTGACTCATCCAAGAGATTAGCTAAATAAAGAGGCACTACGAATCTAATTCAAATACTTAAACATTCAATTAAGAAATCTGCTACAAAACTTATCCCAAAACTAACCCCGCTCTGAATATATATACATGACTTTCTCTCAAATGATACATATACAATAGTTAATTAGTTTACAGATACAATAAATAACATAATAAACATAGCAGAAGTTAACTAATTAACGGAGTCAACACTTGTGGATTTCGCTGCACAACTCTGATTTGTCTCTGAAAACTGAAAGTGGGAATAATTAACATTTAACTTCTAAGTAATCATAAACACGATTAAGAAAAAAAATAATGTTTTTCCCAGACATTAAATAGTGACCAAGTCACTGAGATACACAAACACGAATATGGACAAGCTCTTTCTTCAAATAATGTATACTATGGTTGTGCAATTCCGAACTCGCAAATCCACACCTAATCATAAATATGAATGTCGACAATTCCGAACTCGCAAACTATCGACCTATATAAGCATAAAAGCTGAATTCATGTAGATATAAATGTGGAAGAGCATATCCTCACAAAAGTAAACAAACATGTATATGGACAAACTCCTTCTTCAAACAATGTATACTATGGTTGTGCAATTACGAACTCGCAAATCCACACCTAATCGTAAATATGGATGTCAACAATTCCGAACTCACAAACTGTTGACCGATATAAGCATAAAATCTAAATTCATGTAGATATAAATGTGAAGAAGCGTATCCTATATACCACAAGTGTAAATTCGTATCTCCCATAACAATTCATATGACAAACAAACATTACAAGTATTTTCCAAACCATGGAAAGATTAACAAAATCAACAGAAGTATAGTAATGCAATTTAAACAAAACATGGAATGCACACTAGACAATGCATGAGTTTGTTAAGCATAAACTTTTGTAAAAGAAACAACAATCGTTAAAAAAGAGTTAAAAGTATTCCCACCTCTTTGGATGACAAGCCACGCCTACCTCGAGATCCATGATCCACTGGTTCATCCTTTGAATCGATCGTTGTTATTTAGACTAACTGTTAATCATACAAAAACTCTAAGAATCTAGCCAAGATGGCTCACACAAGAATCATACAATTCTATCTAATGGTTCTAAGCTCATTATGGTATTTCATTCTCTATCTTTAACATAACTAAGAGTTTACTAAGCCAATTAGGTTGATTCTATAGTCCGTATCTAAGTCTTATGAACATCTGCAACTTTGTAGAAGAAATCAAATGCTAATTCGGACCACAAGAGGTCCAAAATGTCTACTTAGGAAAACCGCCCTAAGCCCAAGTCCATTAAACAAGCCCATTAACTAGACTCCAATCTATCTGAGTCAACTAACAGTCACTAACGGTAAACGTCAGTCAAAGGTCAAGTCAACAGTCAACGTCAGGTATAGTCAACCGATCCAACTCGGCCAAGGTCAGGTGCACTGGTCAACTCAGGTCAAAGAGAAACTCAGTGAGTTAACACCGATTCAACTCAGTCGGATTAACTGAGTCAGCTAAGGGCAAAATTGATTCAGACTGAATAAGTTCATTCAGATAGACTAAAGGTTCTCATACAGATATAATTCTAACCCAGTTCAACTTCAAACTAAACAATACATCAATTCATTCATTCAACTTTTGTCTAAACAACAACAACTCAATAATTTATCTTAAATAAACTTTATTCACATAGAATTTTATAACTTCAATACAATTGTAATTAAGCTACCTAGATCTGCAGATGTAGGCTCTCACTAAGGACACTGCTGAAACATCAACACAACCAACCACTCTCATCAGCAGTTACTATTTTGGTTCACTACAAATCGCAACATTACACTTTCTTAATTAAACTTTATAACTCAATTACAAGTGATAATTCAGTTTACCTGCAATTGTAGTTCTAAGCAGGCCTCCACTGAAACCACCAAATTATAATCGTTCAATCTACTCCTCACTCTTCATTACATCTATATCACATACCACAACAAGAACCAACATTTCCACTTCTTTCAATCAGCATTAACATGACTTCTTCTTAACAAGATTAACAACAATTCTAAAACCAGCATCTTTACATTAAAACACCACCAGCCATCCATATAAGCTCAATATCTTCTTAACCCTGAGATTTCATCTTCATCTCATCCATGCTGGCTCTCAATCTCGACACCAAAACAAACCTTCCACTAATACAATAATCCACCAACACCTTTCCTGCAACAAAAACAACATCACTAACTTATTTCCTTGAAGCAACACCACTTGCATCAGCCAACATAGCTATAATACCGCCACATCCATTACACTGGAATCACTGCCAACCCCATGAACAATAACACCAACACCACCATCCACCATTCTGCAACACATTCAATTCTCGCAACATATAGCCATTGTTCTTGAGCGTACCACCATTGTCCACAACTGTAACTCCATCCCAACACAACCAGCTATATCTAACATCATTATTTCACCTGCAACTCCAATTCCATTCGTTGTACAGAACCATCACATGTATTTCCATCTCAATTAATACTAATTCCTTTTAAATATCTACACAGCTCCCATATAAACCCAGACATCATTTAAAATTCTAAATTCACGAACTTACTTATAAACCTAATAATAAAAATAAATCTTTTTACTAGGATTACTGAGAAAAGAAGTTACCTCAATTCATTAACACGTTCAGCTTCTACCACTCTTCAAATCACGCCTCACAGTCTTCGTCAACTTTAATTTCTTCTTCTAACACATATGTGACTGGTTTTGTGGACTGGGTTCGCGTACTTAGCTTCACGCAAGTAGTTTGTCAACTCCAGCATAAATTCTCGGGTTTGAGAACTTCGACAGTTCGCGGACTTGGCTCATGCCATTATTCCGGTTCTCTTGATCAACAAAGTTCGCAAACTTTGGTTCAAGGAATAGGACTTATACATAAATGTGTTTTCACAACAATGATTATTTCCACCATTGGTTATGTAATCTAAACTCTCATTCCAATCATTGAAACATTCTTAGAGGACGTTATATAGTTGTTACACCATTTCTCGTCAAAGCAATTTTCAAAGTGATTGAAACATATCATGACTTTCATCACTAGGTAAAGATAAATTTGATCGAAGCAAAAATCTTACCAACACATATTTCGAGATATAGATAGGCGAGGTATACTCGGCTCGAAATACCAAATGTGTATAATCCAAGTCTATATATATAGCATACGACTTCTTGTCTCAAAGAGTAGGATATAGAGTAGATATACTTTTGAGTGACAGATAAGTTCAAGTCTTTACATACCTTTTTGTCGAGAAGTTCCACCGGTTCCTTGAGTAGTTCTTCTACTTGTATGATGAATCTCCATGAAGTCCTTGATCTCAACTACACTTTTTATCCTAGTCCGAGACTTAGATATAATAGACTAGAAATCAAAACTTATAGTTTTAATCACTAACATTGACAAACATGCTTGAGATAGCAACGCATGCGAGTTCGACCGAGCAATGCTCTAACAACAACCATACGATTTAGATTATTGTGAGGTGATTGATAATTCTAGGTTGTTCTTCGGGAATATAAGTCAGGGTTATCGATTGGTTCTTGTTCACCTTGATTTTATCAAAAGACGGAACAAAACTCTTAGGTTTATCTGTAGGAGACAGATTTATCTATGATCATATACTTTTCTGTGTGATACAGATTTGTTTATTAATGTTTTCGACTTTTGGTCGTAGCAACTCTTGGTTGTGGGTGAGATCAGCTAAGGGAATTAAGTGTATAGCATCCTGCTGGGATTATAGACGTAAGGAGCGCAACTGTACCTTGAATCAGTGTGAGATTGATTAGGGTTCAACTACAGTCCAGACCAAAGTTAGTTTGTAGTAGGCTAGTGTCTGTAGCGGCTTAATACAGTGTGGTGTTCAATCTGGACTAGGTCCCGAGGTTTTTCTGCATTTATGGTTTCCTCGTTAACAAAATTTCTGGTGTTTGTGTTATTTCTATTCCGCATTATATTTTGTTAAATAATTGAAATATCACAGGTTGTGCGTTAAGATCAATCAATTAGAATATCCAACCTTTGGTTGTTGATTTAAATTGATTGACACTTGGATATTGGTCTTTGGTACCATCCAAGTTTATCTCTCTAGTATTTGATAAAGACTCGCAGATTTCCATTTTCTTGAGTAAAGATTAAATCGAAAGATTGAGATATTAACTCTTTGATATACTTTTATCTGGATTGAGTCTGACTGTCTAGTTGATTCTCTAAAAATTATATTGGAGTTAGTCCATACAGATTGCTAATCGAAATATTGGGTGAGGTTGTTAGACCCCCGCTTTTTCAATTGGTATCAGAGCAGGAAAACACGTTTAAGACCTCAAAAGTATGTGTTTGTAGCGATCTGACTCTATGAAACAAGGTACTATCTCTAATAAACGCGTCACCAGAAATAAATACTCTGTTTCTAATAGGTCTATCAAAGAGAAATATCCGTCAATCTCGGTTATAGACGAACTATTGTTCAAATGAAACAGACCAGTACTGACATGTGTTATCCTGGTGAATCTGACTCTGTTGCTCAAGAGGACACAGCTAGAGAGAGTAAAATAATTCTAAATCTTGTTAGAATTCAATCTGATAGATTTGACCAGTTGAAAAAACATGTCAATGTTCATCTTGGTGTAGTAAAAGACTGTGGCTCTCGTGAAAAGGCTTCTTATAAGGAAAAACCTGAAGTTCGATCAACTCGTATCTTACTTAAGGCAAAACTTAAAAATGATGCTTTAGAAATTGAACATCTCTTGAGTAAACTCTCCATTCAAGGATGTTAAAAAAAGGTCCTCTATACCATCTACTTCTACACAAACTGAAAGATCTCCAGTTTCAGAAGTAACTTTAGATTCTCTTCCCACTCAAACTGATGCACAGGGGATTCACACATCAGTTGGAAGAGAGAAATATCCAAACTATAATGTTAGGTCTGCAATATCAAATCACTTCTTTGATCAGAAAGTGTGCCTCTTTTGTGAATCAAAAGGGCATAGAGTGCAAACGAGGAAACCCAAGTTGAAAAACAGATCCTTGATTCAACTTCAACACACCTTATATTTGATTCTTAAAGGTGTAACTGATATTCGTATGTATAAACCAATTGGTTTTACTACACATTTGGTGTTTCCTACCAGGAAAGTCAGTTCAATGAGTTCCTCAAATGCACAAAAACATAATAGACCTATTGACAAATATCGTCCAAAAAGAGCCCATGTTCTCTCTCCTGTCAGAAATGGAGATAATGATAACCCTGATGTGAAACATGCATCAAAAATTAAGAATGCAGATATGATAAGATGGATGACAACCTTAAATTGATTATAGAAGGATATAAGGAAAACATCAACAGGATGACTGCTCCATCTAGACAACACTCATCAGGTAAGAATCCTTACTGTGTGTCGCATTATGATGATAGTAAGTTTTATAATAATTTTTCACATCATGACAGCCTTCCTCCAAAGTACATAAGGAAGAGATTTAACCAAAAACAATATTCATTTAATGAGCTAAAACTCAGACTTGTGCTACTTAATCACAAGGTTGAAATCTCTCACACAAAAATCTTGGTTGAGAGATATGCTCAGGTATATTTGTCGGCAATGGTGTTTTCGTTTTCTCAAGCTATTTTCTTATCGTCTTTAGCATGAGTATATTTGCGAAAATGCTTGCGCAAGTATTTGTTTTTACTGTGATCTGGTTTTTTTTTCGTTTTGGTTAACTTGGTGTTACTCTTGTACTCTAAAATTTCTTCTCTTATGAGACATTTTTTTTGAGTCTTTTTGATTTCCTCATGTGCAAAGAGTTTTCTGCAAGGTCGTGTGCAAACGGCTCTTGTCCTTCGTTTGGGTCAAGATTGATCTCGTACGGGCTACCCGTGTGTCTGGCACGAATCAATTAAGGAAATACTAAAAACTTCTTTCCTAAGAAACATTTAAGTACTCGACCTATTGAGTTATGTAAGTCATGTACGCATACTCTAGGTTTTGGGTTGTCAAGAATGTCTTCTTCTTCATCTCACTATGGTGATTTTGCAAAGGGATTTCTTGAGAAAGGTTTCGGATTTGAATCAAAAGGGAGGAAGAAAAGAACTCTGGTAGAAGACGGTGCACCCAATGCCTCATGATACTATGCATACTCACATCAAGATGTTGAGACTGAGGATATGGTTTCTGCTGAAGTGGTTCATGACTTTCTTAAATATTTTGAGAAAGCAAAGCTGCAGCTTGTTGATACTATGAAGGATCTTGATGTGATTAGAACTGATTTGAAAAGGTTACTACTGACCTTGGTCTCATAAAGTCACATGTTAAAGGACTTCTCAATGAAGATATATTCTCTGAAGATGCAGTTGATGATATGAATCACAAGCTCAAAGGTCTCGAAACCCGTGAAGCTTTCGAACTTAAACTTTGATGCAGCTTATGATCAGTTTTATAGAAGACATTGTTTTTTTTTATTTTTCTAGGAAACTTCTTAAGAGAATTTTTATTTTTGTTTTTGTTTAAGAAGGATAACTAGGGCTTGGAATATCCATTATTATGAGTACACATAGTTATGTCCAATGTTTTCATCTTGCAATGTTGTTAGATTTATTTATTTAAATTCTAAAGTGATTTGGAAGATGATGTTTGCAATAGTAATCTTTATAGTTTTATATATTGCAATATGTTATAGGATATGTGTGTTTGCGTACGTGAACTATTATTGTCCCATACGATGTCAAAAGTTATCTCTCTCATATGTCGATATGCATGGAAGATAGGTTAAAATATTTTGTTTACAAAGATTATGTCTATTATATGTCGTTATGCAAATAGTGATGACGATAGAATGAATCTTTGTATATTCCGCAATATTGATCTTCCCTGATCCATATTTTATGTATGTACTGTGCAGCTCCATAAGTCTTCTTATGTGAGCATTTCCGACTAGACTAATCATAGATTCGTTTTTGATTAATTTGGTTGTGTATTCCAATTAAATTAATCACGTGTTCTCTTGTGATTAGTTTAATTGAGATTTTTGGATACAAAATCATTTTTTTGTGGTTTTTTGGTGTCCATAGAAATCCTTCTTTTCTTGTAAAAGTAAGGTCGCTCTTGTTGTTCTTTCGGGAATGACATCAAATGGGGGAGAGTTCTTTTGAACTTGCGCTTAATTTCCATATCTTTGTGGGGAGTGCAGATGTGGAATATTTTAGGAGTTATCATGTATCTTTATAAACTCCTTGATGAACGCATTTAGCTTTGGCTATTTGATTGCATCTAAACAAAGCTGATATGTATTTTTCTTTGGTCTTGAAGCATCTCCGTGGAAATTTCATTAGGATCTCGTTTTCGTACCTTTTCCAATTTTATTGACAAAAAAAGGGAGAGAATTAATATGTAGTTCACACTATAAATACATATGGTTTACGTGTTTTACAGATCATTATGTAAGGGGGAGTAGTTTTCATGGTGAGATGAAAGTATTGACTAAGGGGGAGTGATACATATCACCATAGTATTGTTGTCGAAGTTGTGATATAAGAACTTTGATAATGTGTAATAATACTATGGCACTGTATAACAATGATCGGGAGCTTTTGTTTTCTCATTGTATGGCTACGGATCTTCAACAACTATGATGCTGAATTGAACATCTATGGAATCATGGGAGTACTTGGAAAAGACGAAGTTTTCGAGTAATGTTGAAGCACCAAGGAGATCAAGCATGTGGACGAGAAACTACAAAGTTTTATTTATTTTGTAATCCATATGTATTGATAGTTTTGCCACTAAAATCGACAAAGGTGGAGATTGTTAGAGCATTGCTCGGCGGAACTCGCATGCGTTGCTATCTCAAGAATGTTTGTCAAGATTAGTTGTCAAAACTATATGTCTTGATTTCTAAACTACTTATAGCTAAGTCTCAGACTAGGGAAGTTACGTGTAATTGAGCTCCAGACTCTACGGCGATCATCTTACGAAGGCGAAGAATTACTCAAGGAACGAGTGGAACTTGATCCGACTAAAAGGTATGTAGAGACTTGAACTTATCCATCACTCAAAATTCTACCTCTCTATCTCCTATTCTTGAGACAAAGTCATATAAGTATGATAGTTTTCATACATATACATTTGCTATTTCGATCCGAGTTTACTCGCCTATCTTTTTCTCGAAATATGTGTTGGTAAGCTTTCGCTTTAACCACTTTTCATCTTAACCCGTGACGAAAGTCATGATGACATTTCAATCTAAAAAATAACTTTAATAATGATAGTTGTGAATAACTACTGTTACAACATTATATAAGAATGTTTTAATGATTGAAATGTAGAGTTGAGATTATGTAACCAACTATGGATATAAGCATATTTAGTGTGTTCGCACATTAGTGTATAAATCCATGTGCCGGAAACCAAGTGCGTACATATGTGTGCATACGGTATTGGTGAAGGAGACAGGTTGGGTATGCGTACCAGCGGAAGTTTTCGAACCGAAAATTTCTGCTGAGTTTGTAAGGTTGCAAACTGTTAAACCAGTCACCTTAGGCACGCGTACCCACGGAAGTTTTCGACCGAACATTTATGCTGAGTTTCTAAACTCAAATCCGGTAGTTATGGTACACGTACCCGTACGCGTACCCAAGCTGGTTATATTTCTCAAATCGTAAGTTCATGAACTTAAACAATAAATCAATAAGGATGCAATCTTTGCAAACCGTGGTTATATTGTTCATAAATTTATTCAAGTGAATCAAACAAATTTTGTTTCAATTGTGTTTATTCTTAAAGACCTAAGCAATTGACCAACTCTTCAACTAGTTCTTTTGAAGTCATTTGAACTAGTTGTGAAGAATATGAATACGGTTAATATGAAAGTGCTCATATGGCTAACCATTGGTTAACTATTTGTGAACCAACTAAGTGTACACGTTTAGGTACAGTCACTCAAACCTAAATGAAATACATTTCATTTGTGTGTAACAAGCCAAGTTTTGGTCTAACGGTTGAAAGATATTAGCTTGGTTAAATTAGGTTTTTCATCTAACGGTGAATATTGAATGCTTTGTTACCAAGGTAACTTAGATTGCAAACCCTGATTTGAAAACTATATAAAGGAGACATCTAGCAACTGGAAAAACTAATCCCCACACCTCCTGTCTGATACTAGTTGGTTTTGCTAGAGTTGGTTCTCCTTTAACCTTAGGTTTCTTCTCGAAACCCTGTAGGTTAACGACTGAAAGACTTCATTGGGATTGTGAAGCCATACGAAACTACTTCTCTTGTAGTTGAAAGATCTGATCTTTCCATTTTCTATAGTACGAGTTCAATTGAATAATTGACTTTAGATTATATCTCCGGTAGGGAAAGATAAAAAGAAATCACAAACATATTCGTCTCATCATTTGTGATTCTGCAATATCTAGTTTCGCTACCATACGATTTAGATTATTGTGAGGTGATTGATAATTCTAGGTTGTTCTTCGGGTATATAAGTCTGCGTTATCTATTGGTTCCTGTTCACCTTGATTTTATCAAAAGACGGAACAAAACTCTTAGGTTTATCTGTGGGAGACAGATTTATCTATTATCATAGACTTTTCTGTGTGATACAGATTTGTTTATTAAAGTCTTCTACTATGGGTCGTAGCAACTCTTGGTTGTGGGTGAGATCAGCTAAGGGAATCAAGTGTGTAGCATCCTGCTGGGATCAGAGACGTAAGGAGCGCAACTTTACCTTGAATCAGTGTGATATTGATTAGGATTCAACTACAGTCCAGACTGAAGTTAGTTTGTAGTAAGCTAGTGTCTGTAGCGGCTTAACACAGTGTGGTATTCAATCTGGACTAGGTCCCGGGGTTTTTCTGCATTTGCGGTTTCCTCGTTAACAAAATTTCTGGTGTCTGTGTTATTTATATTCCGCATTATATTTTGTTATATAATTGAAATATCACAGGTTGTGCGTTAAGATCAATCAATTAGAATTTCCAAACTTTGGTTGTTGATTTAATTTGATTGACACTTGGATATTGGTCTTTGGTACCATCCAAGTTTATCTCTCTAGTATTTGATAAAGACTCGCTGATTTCCATTTTCTTGGCTAAAGATCAAATCGATAGATTGAGATATTAACTCTTTGATAGACTTTTATCTGGATTGAGTATGACTGTCTAGTTGATTCTCTAGAAAGTATATTTGAGTTAGTCCATACATATTGATAATCGAAATATTGGGTGAGGTTGTTAGACCCCCGCTTTTTCAATACGAAGATGTCACGTCAGATGCAGAATTTTTTGTGGTGCCAGGTCTCCCTGATAAGATAGAGATGACTAGGTTGCAGATGACCGACCATTATAAGGTTGAAAATACATTTGGCGAAATGTTTCAGCGAATAAGAGATTCCGAGATAAATTGTTATGGAGTTTTATTAAACAGCTTCTATGAATTGGAGCCAGTTTATGCCGATCATTATATAACTGTTATGGGGGAAAGAGCATGGAAAATAGGGTCGGTTCCCCTATAAAATATGAACAATATAGATAAATCTCAACGAGTAGAGCAATACACCATCAACGAACACTATGTTTTGAACTGGCTTGACTTCGAAAAACCTAATTCGGTTATTTAAATTAGTTTCGGGAGCCTTTCTAGAATGAATAACACTCAATTATTTGAAATAGCTATGGCTCTTGAAGATCAAAAGTTTTTCATTTTTTTGGGTTATAAGAACAACTCAAAGCCGCAAAGAAAATAATTTTTTACCCGAAGGTTTTAAAGAGAATCAAAAGGAAGGTATTGATAATTAGAGAATGGGTGTTGGAGGATTTTCTCAAAATATATAGTAGGACTACATTACCGAGTGTTGTTGTTGTTGCTGCAAAGAAAGGATCAAGTCAGAGGGCTTTGTGTCCTGTCAGGAAAGCGTCTCTTGGTGTTGTGGATTCAAAATTCAACTTCCATACATGAACTGACATCTATGAAAAGGCACATATGAACATGCATGTAAACGGACATGAGATGTGTCTGTTGGGTTTGAAGGGATGTCACCAACTGAGGCCTTGCTGCCTATAAATAGGTCTGTACAACCAACAACGAAAGACATCAAAAACATCATTAAGTTTTCTTTCTTCTCTTTAGGATTAAGCATCGTCAGTATGCAAAGAGTTTCTTCTGGTCTGTCCATATAATCATTATACGCTACAGACATACTCCATTGTATCCTGAAAGAAATTTTTCAAGCAAACCCTTAGTGATCTGTGGAGGGGGAAAACATTCTTAAAAGACAACGATTCATTCGTGCCTTGAAGCGATTTCTTACCCTAATTTCACAACAATTTTAAGAATGTCTACCATACAAGATTTATCGCTCACCAGGATAGTGCAATCTCTTCAAGTAATGAATCAGGATCTCACTCGTCTTGAAAGATTTGATGGAAACAACTTTACCCGTTGGAAGGAAACCGTTTTGTTCTTTCTCACTACTGTCAATATGAGTTACATCATCAGCAAAGACCTTGAACCAATCCCTAAAGACAAAGAAGGTGATGATGAGGCAAAGAAAAAGGAACTGAAAGAACAAAGGCAAAAGCGAAAGACTGATGAATTCTTATGCAGAGGGCATATCTTGAATCAACTTGTTGATAGCGTTTATAGTGCACATCGAACCACTGAAGGAGGAGCAAAGACATTGTGGGACGCAGTGGACAAGAAGTACCGCATTGAAGAGGCAAGTAACCAAAAGTTTTTAATTAGCAATTACATTGATTATAAGATGAGTGATTCATATTCTGTTGTTACCCAAGAACATGAGTTAGGTATCCTTGTCAGTAAACTCAAGGATGCTAAAATTAATCTTCCTGAAGCATTCCAAGTTGGTGTTGTAATTGAAAAATTACCTAACAGTTGGAATAGCTACAAGAAGAAATTGAAGCATGAGGAGGAAACCCATACCCTATGTAGATGGTGGATTTTCAACAAAGGTCAAAACCGTAAAATCATGATACTGCATGTTTCTGACACGGCTTTCAGGCATGTGATGATTCATATTTTATGAGTCATGATGAATATGTTTCTCGAAAAGCCTCCACTAGCTGAGCGTTCGATTCCTGGCATTCCATCATGCCCTCTATGTAGAATAACATAATTGGGCGGTTCTCCTCAGATTCAGAACTTAACGCCTTCAGGACGTCGGTGACATTCATTGTTCCCTGACTACATAGAGAGACCCCACTTCATATAGAAGAACGATTGGGCGGTTCTCCTCAGATTGAGAACTTAACGCCTTCAGGACGTCGGTGACACTCACTGTTCCCTGACTATGTTGAGAGACCGTGTATAGACTCGGGCGGTTCTCCTCAGATTGAGAGCATTAACGCCTTCAGGTCGTAAGCAACACTTGTGACTCCCTGACTATGCATCCTTCAGGATGGATGTGACGCTTTAACTGGCTAATATCCTTTATGCAATAGATTGATTCTGTCGTGACATTTACCACTGAATTCCCAGAAGATGATCTATTTTATCTCGTTGCTCCGATTCCATGGTCGAATCCACGGCTTGATCCTATGGAATGGCAACAGATAATTATTTTATCTTATTACTCCAATTTCATGATCGAATCCACGGCTGATCTCATGGAATGGTAATAGATAATCTCATAACTCCAATTTCATGATCGAATCCACGGCTGATCCCATTGGACGGTAATAACTACTTTCATTACTCTGATTCTATGGTCGAATCTACGATCCCATGGAAGGGTAATACTCGTTTATTATTCCGAATTCAGGATCGAATCCGCGGTTGTTCCTATGGATTGATAATAGAAAACTACTCACTTTTATTACTCAGTTTCATGAATCATTCTCCACTGAATTTCATAAATTATTAATAAATACTCAACAACCGGGCATCTAAACTATTCCTGAGTGAGTCCCATAAAATGGTGCAAGTGTACTCAACCATGATGCACGAACGAGCACCCAAATGCGCGAACGAGCATCCAAAATAAGGAAGAATGAGGAATCCTACACAAAATAGGAGATAGAAAATAATAACATTAAATAATGAAGAGGCGCCCATGGGCCGGGCCCACCAGCCGGCCGGCCATGCCCTAGCCGTGGCCAGTCCCATGCCTCTCCCATTATTTTTCCTTATTTTTGCTATTTTCATGAACTCATGAAGACTCCTCCATTCTAACAACTTTCCTTGTTTGAGCAAAACTCATGGTTTCTCCATATTTTCATGGTTTCTCCATATTTTCGTGGTTTCATGAAAAATAATAATACAAAACAGGGAAAGGTGTTGCGGGATCGGGCAACTTAGCCGGCCGACCAAGCCCTATCCTTGGCCGGCCCCACACCTTGCAATCCCTATTCTTTCATAAATATTATTTCCCTCATCTCATGAAACTCCTCAATTTGAGCAAAAATCATGGTTTCTTCATATTTTCTCAAATATTGCTCAAATCATGAAAAAGCCAAAAGCCAATATGGTCACACGACCGGCTAGCCTCTCACGGCTATTTTAAATGTTAAAATACTCGTATTTTAATACTTACAAAATATTGATCAATTGAGCATACATGCTCATTCCAGCAAAAATCAAGAATTTCAGTTAAGATCAAACTCTTCTGAAAATCCAACATGTTGCTCAAATGCACACCATAAAATACGGAAACTCTCAGAATTGAGACACGGTCATTGTGGTGACACGGGCATGCTCCCTTGACCGACCAAGGGCGGATCTAAGGCTTGCAACAAGCAGGTCCCACACATTTTCACAATTTTGACCTAATTTGCTCAATTGCTCATACTGGGCCCAAACTCTTTTCAACAAACCTGGAGTTTTCTCAAACGACCACTAGTTGGTCCAACGACCACCAAGGGCCGCACTCATGCCCTCTTGGTCGGTCCCTCACTCTCCCATAATTAGGTTTTGTCACATAATGGTCAATCGAGCACTATTTCAATAAATGATGAAACTGACATTTAATCATCATTCTTTCACCAACCGGACAACCAAGGACCCTGTCGCACGCTCACTCGGGCACACGGGTGCCACATGGACGTCCATCATCCCATGTGGTCGTCCCTCCATCACTCATGACCAATTTTCAACAATTCGTCAACTGATGAACAATTGATCAAAAATTAGGGTTTTCAAATAGACACTCCACGAATCACCATTCTGAGAAAAATTCAAACACTAATAAATTTATGTTGATTCAGCAATCAACATCTGGATTAATTATAAAATATTCGATAATCTACCAATATTTTAATTAATATTTTATTGGGTCACTTACCAATAAATAATTCATCGAATTGAGTAATACTTGCTCAGTTTCCCGAATATTGATCCATCTATCAATATTTAGTAATTTATCAGTAACTCGTCGAATTGAGCAATACTTGCTCAGTTGCTCAAATATTGATCCAGCTATCAATATTCAGTAATTTATCAGTAATTCGTTGAATTGAGCAATACTTTCTCAGTTGCTCAAATATTGATCCGACTATCAATATTATCAGTAATCCATCATCAAATTCACAATTTTTGCCAACACGTGCAATATCAGCATCATTCAAAGAACTACGCATGTTCTATCCATGAATCACTGAGTACTCGTCACTCGTGCTCAATTCAACAAAATCTAGACTCACTGTCTAATCAGTCAACAATTGACTAATTAATACATGTCTGTCGTGCAGACTCCACGATTCGTGATACATCAATCACGTCACATGGGGGGATATCACTTAGGATTTTGGTTTGGCGGCCTACGGCACGTGGATACATCCACGACGAGAAGTTTGAGTAAGTCGTGCAAACGGTTGAAGAAGTTAGCAAAGTAGTGGGTGAATGATCAACCATGTCTCCGCATGACCTGGAACTGGTTTCACCACGAGTTCTTGAACACTCCTTCCTTTAAAAGCCAGTTGAAAAGCAACATCTTAGCATCATCAATCATCCTCTCTAAAGAATGATAACTTCCTTCATAAAATCTTATGTTCCTTTCAAGCCAGACAGTCCACCAAATAGCAAAAGGAATGAGCTCCCAAATTTTCCATTTTTTAGCTTTCTTCTTCTTTTGCTGCTTCCATTCCCAAAGGGTGTTTTTGACACAGTCATTAGACATCCATTGAAGATTAAAACAATCCAATAAGAACTGCCAAAGCTTCCTTGTAGTATCACAATGCAGGAAAATATGGTCATTTGATTCAGGAGCTTTCTTGCGTAGTAAACACCCGTTCACAATTATAGTATTCTTCATTTTGTCCATTGTAGGTGCAGCATTGCAACAAAATGACCAGATGAAGAAGGATACTTCATAGGAACTTTATGATTCCAAACAATTTTAAATGGAAATGTACTACTATGAAAAAGATTCTCTTTAGTTTTCCCTTCAGTCTTTTGGTTTTCTCTTTTCCTAGTATATAAAGAATACTATGTACTATTATGAAAAATCTACCACTAAGAAACACATTTCTTTCTTTGTCTTTTTACCTTTCTCTACATTTCGAATACAGTACTATTTTCTCCATATTAAGCGACCAAATCTGTTTTTCTGACAAATTTGGGACCATTTTTCATCTGTCTTTCTCTTTAAAATATGGGCCTTTAAAATATGGGGGCCATTTTCTTCACAAGGGTAAATTAGGAAAATGCATGAAATAATGACTTAAATGACTGGTTTTCTTAATTTTTGTGCAAAACTTAGCAAACCAATGTTTTTGAAACGGATTTAACATACCAAGCGAATCTTTTTGAAACGGATTTAACATACCAAGCAACAAAACATAGATATTTGACTGAAGAAGGTTTGAATGCAGTCCAAAAATCTATGCATCTGGAAACAAATGTAAGAGGGAAAAATAAGTAATATCAAGTTTAGGTGTTTTTGTTGGATTGCATATCTGTTAGATCCAAACTGCAATTCAAAAATCAATCTTCAAGCACTATTATACAGAGTAAACCAACCCCGTTTCCTAGTTCATCATTTAGTAGTGCCAAAACATGAGTTACTGGAAGCCAAACTAGATACAACTGTCAGAAAATCATACTGCGCAACTTTGCTGCCATTGCCTGAGAAAGAGTTACTGCTAGGACTTAATCCCTATTTACCCAAAAAAGTAAATACAAATGACGAGAACCTGTAAATAGTGCAAGCACTGTCTTGCAAGCTCAGTTATCATCACCGCAGCACCATTTACCAATAGGGTTCTGAGAAGAACACCCGTAAAAAACATGAAAGTGTCGACAATCATATGTTTTCCTCTCACCATATGTTTTACCAATTAGCAAAAGATAAAGGTCTGATACCATTAATACCTTTCTTTCTCCCCTACTCCAATGGCACTAGTTTAACCGAGATCCAGAACTGTCGGCTCAACTTCAAAGCTTCAACCGTTTTACAATGTAATAACAAAGGATGTATAATATTTTGATCATTCTGACACATAAAGCACCTGATGAAATAACAAACGACATATAATATTTTGATCATTCTGACACATAAAGCACCTACCAACCAGAAATTGACCTCTTTAACACAAATTTTGCAACATCAGTAAAACAGTTATGACAGAACAAGCAACTGAAAAGGTATACCTTCAATGGCCTTACTTGCTGCAGGGATATTGAGGGAAGGGAGTGTTGACGGATTGTTGCAGGCCCCCCTTTCCATGTATAACAAAAATCTCAGGGTGCTGCTCCTAGGCAGTGCACCAGTTTTGGGGGCACAAAACTGCATAATTTAAGTGCTGAAAAGTGGAAAACATAATTAGCTTCTTGAAACCAAAATTAGCTGGTGAAAAAACCAATCAGGGAGGGACACGATGATGGCCTAATCGTCCTATGAAAGTTGAAAGTTAGCGTATAACATTGTTTTCTATGTCTTGATTCGCTCCATGAGATTTATTTTTTTGTTCTTCTACCAATATAAAAGAATTTAAGTCCATCAAAATATCAATGTTGGAAACATTTCTAGAATGAAATATGGTTTAGGTCAGAACAACTGATACCATGAAAGGCTCGTTACTTATTTTTCTTCTTCTTCAATGTAAAAGTGTAACTCTGTGAACAGGTACAAAATAGTTGGTACATTTAACTGGTCCACCATATAAAACACATACTAGATATCTTGCTTCCCTACTTCTACAGTAAAATATGAAGAATTTAACATAAACAACGGGTAACTGAATTATCTAAGATAAAGCGAGTCCTATTAAGAGAATTGTAAATAATAATCAAAATAGAACCATTGCTCAAGGATTAAAGCGTTCAGAAAAATGTTAACAGTAACTGCACAACATGTAAAAAAAATGAAACCTTAAATTCTTCACAATGATCTTGGAGAACTAAGAAGCATCGCAACAGGAGCGTCATGCATATTGTTTCCTAAAGCAATCAATTATCAATATTGGTTCATGCACACAAGAATATACCAATTTTGAAATATAAATTCTCCCGGTAAACAATGAATAAAGCATTAAGAAGAAAAATAAAAACATTCAAAAAATAATCTTGTCAGTTAATCTGGTTTAACGCTAACCATGAAACTTAGTACCCCCAATTTCTTCTGATATGTAACATCTGGTTTTCCTATAATAGTTGAAGAAAAATACAAGTCTGCTAATTCCTATCATAGTAGTATCGGCTAAAACAAGATCATAATTCATATCAGACGGGTTCATCTACAGAAATTCAAGAGCTCATGGTAAGTAAACTCTCAAGTATCTTTTTCTCATTTAAAGGAAAATAAAGCTGGTTTCGCTAAAAACTATGAATTTTCGACATGTGATTAAAGTCGATTTCCATGACAATGTAGTAGATTAAGGTGAACCTAAACAGGAAATGTCAACAGACAACACAATGGATAGACGCACAGTTTATAATTTTGTAAGTAGATTTAGAAATAACAAGCAACTAAGTATTACTAACCTATTTAACAACGGTACTGCACTTTCAAGAAACTCGACATCTTAACATGTGTCTCAATTGACACTGGTCAACATGTCAGTGGGTACTGCAGGCTTCGATCCTCCTCTCAAACAATGCCTCTGCAACTAGGAGGATTCTCAAGTTTCTGATATGCAATGGCCTGAATGCTGATTTGCTGATTCCGGTTAATGCCCAGCTATGTCTTCTTTGACTTGCAGCCTGTCTGTATTTTCATCTCCGTGGTTATCTATCCTGCTCTCAAGCCTTAATGAACACCCAGTCCTGCAGCCATAGAACAACCCAGGCCAGCAGTGTCCTCCAGCCTCATAGAACACCCAGTCCTGCGGAGAGACAGGTCATTGCATGGAACACCACTTACCGAAGTTGAAGAGACAATCTTACCTGTATAATTGTTATATGGCGACGAACATACCTTGATGCAATAGTGTTACGGGATACAACATCGTCTGGAGGCGTCAGACATGGCCGTTAGCATGCATAGAAATAGTACAAATGCAGAAAGTGGATTACACAGCACACAGGCTACAAACTATTAAAATGGCAGAAATTACTGAAAATAAGCTGTTTCTCCATATTAAAAAGCGCAATAATTAGATTTAAGAAAATTTTATTTTTGAAAAAAAAAAAAAAAAAAAAAAAAAAAAAAAAAAAAAAAAATCAATCATCTAATTTACAACATGCAAATACATAAGCATTTGTTTCTCAGAAGTAATCAAATAATTTATCCATGTTGATCAAAATGTGCGGACCAGTTAATTGGCTGTGTGGTCTCTGACCAATTAGGTAGTATCCAGCTGCACCTCAAGTTCTCTGTCGAGTTAGAATAATCTTTACCGTAATGCTTGCTCTCTATAGTGTGATATTTACCAGAATCAAGAGATTAAAATAAAATTCCTTCATTGTGCAACCTAGGAAAGTAAATTTTGTTCTCCATTTGACTAGTCGGAGCAACTGTTGCGATACAAGATGTATTGCTAATAAACAACGCATGCTGTCCTAAATTTTCAACTTCAACCCAAACCATTTCCGACATGTCCAATCTAAATATCCGAACCCATTTTCCGAAATGGCCTAATAGTACAGATAAAAGCTTTCCTTCAAGCTCCACCAAATAACTCTTATTGATAAAACCACAAGTAGACCGGGGAACCATGGAAAGAATGTCCCAGGCAATGCCATTTTCTTCGAATTTGAATACTCCTAAAGCTCCACTCAGATTCAAACAATAGAAAGCTCCACGGGAGAATATTGGACAGTTGAGAGTTGGCTCATATGCAATATCTTTCTTACCAGGAGGCAAATAAACATTATCTAAGATGCCACATGTCCACGTTTCATCTCCCCGTTTAATGAAGGAGATAAATACTTCATCTATCCCGTAGTTTCTTATGGCAAAAACTGAGCAATCTGAAGAAGTTGGCCATGACGAGAATGAGATACCTCGGAACTTATAATCTGTACCATCAGGTACATCCGGCAGTTCCATAATTTCCTTTGTGAAGGGATTGTAGAAGAACAAACTATGGTAACCTTTTGACAAGAGTAACCAACCGCCTTTAGAGAAGCGAATCGTTGAACCCTTTAACAATTCAGGGATGCTCATGAGGTAATTCTCATTATTATGCATCGGGTTTATGAAACTATAAAACGGCTTCCTTATCCTTGGCAAAAACCAGCCATGGAGACAGTTCAGCGGGTTGTAAATTCCTAGTAGAACAGGATCTTCTCCAATTCACTAAAGGAAATACCGACCTATAGTTTCTTCGAACAGCACGTAAATGTATGTAATCCAACGGGCTTAGATGGCTTGTTATCGACCACACCACATCATCATCAAGTGTAACCCAAGGTCTTGCTTCCTCAATACCCTTTTTCTCATCATCATTGTCTAACACACGTTCTGTCCCTATTCGATTTGTCCCTCTTCCTTTATCATCGACCCTACTAAAGAAAGAAAACAAAAATTACAAATCTTCAGTGTGTATAGTTTTGTGTGTTTTATATGCTAGCAAGGATAAACTGAGACAAACAACAACAGGAGAAGAAGATCGCGTGATTTAATAAATTGACTTCAATCACGAAACAACACTTTGTTCAAATATGGCACGATTCAACAGAAATAACTTGGTTCTTCAGGCTCGAAGTGGATCAAACACAGGGAGAACAAGGATTGCAGAAACAAGCACAACAAATCACTACCAGCTAATGTTATGAAATCTCATACTCATCCCTTCTCCTTTGGTTCAAATTTGCCGAAACACGTAATGATGTATGTCTTTATGTACGAAGTGGCATTTAAGATGCAAGAAAAGTTGGTAAACTAACTAGGTGAATGATGTATGTTTTATGGTAATTTAATTGGTACTGTGAATTCAACAATTACTGTTGCATCCTAACTAGGAGACAACTCGGTAGCAGTCAACAATCATTGTTGTCTCCATAAAAATAACAGACAACAATCACTTGAATAATATAGAATGGAAATATCATGTATAAGAAATCAAAACATATAGGCGACTAAGAATGTAGAGTTATTTAATTTTACCTAAAAGTTGAGGGAATCATGAGCCACTCAGGAGGGAACCATGGCTTAGGAAGATCAGGACATGGTAGAGAAAGCATTATACTTTTGTTTTCCAAGTCATACTTGTACAAGCTCATTTCCTCTATTTGTGTAAAATACACACAACCCCGACTAAAACCCAACTCCTTGGTCGAGCAACACAGTGCAGAAGAATGGCTCAGAAATAAGACATGATCATCCAAACTTTTCACTTCCACCCAAGACATCGAAGAGAAATCCAACTTTGCTATCACCATATTAGTTACATAATATTCATAAACACCTCTAGTGAGGAAAATTCTTTCAATTCTGAATATTTCATCAAAAGACTCCACATAATATGTTTCTGTTTGAGTATCATAAATTCCTCCCACTGTATAGCCTCTTATATCATCACTAACTTCAATTTTACACATAGAGAGGATTGTATCAACATCATGCCCACATGACCCATGTTGCATATCCATCTCTAAATGTTCATCACCCTCGCACATTATATATATATCTTACCTTTAAAGTAAAGCATCGATCTTAGATCCCTCAAGTCATATATATCAGTGATTTTCTGCGTTTTCCAGTCTTCGTCACCAGGGCGACAATACACAAGAATGTCCTTTCCGACTCCTCTTCTTGTACCAATAAGGAAAGCAACAATGGGATCATCACCAACAGCGCTACTCCCATTCCTCTGAGGCGGTGAAGACAAAACACAGTCTTTGTTATAATACTCATCCCCTAATGATGAATACCAATGGAGAAGAGAAGGTAATTGAATAGTCTCCATTGATACTGGATTCCACAAAAACAATCCCCGTAACTGAAATTCGGGGTAGGATCATCTTCTTCGTCACAGACACTTACTAACCAACCTTGAAACGAAGATCTCTGCCAAAATCTCTTCCTGCTCAGCTCTGGTATGAATTTATTGCAAGCTCTATTCTCATCACTTACATTGTAAAAAGTTTGAAACTTTCCCTCTTTTCCATGTGGGAAAACAAGCCAAGGTGCTACCTTTGGCTTTGAAAGGGACTTCCTCCTACTTCTTTGATGTGATTTTTCCATGGAGGCTGAACTGAAGACAAAAGGGTAAGTGAAAGTGAAAACCTAAGCCATGTAAAAGAAGTATTTATAGAGGTTGTTTGCCCATCAGTTAATGGCAATTTCCCAATCCCACCATGACAGGGAAGAGTAGAATTGTATTTTTTGGAAATCCATGGACTTAGAAATCGATACTAACTAGGAAGTAATTTGATTTTCCTTTTTCTCTACCATTGTACCAAAATTATTTCAATTATTGCCTCATAAAAAATAAATACCATCTTTTTGCTTAATTCTAATACTCCATTAGCGAGGGGGAATGAAACTTATACCTTCACTAGTTTTTCCTGTCATGGAACTTTTATCAAGCAGCTGATGTGCTTCTCCATATAATTGGTAATTGAAGTTTGTCAAGCAGCTGATGTGCTTCTCCATATAGTTGGTAATTGAAGTAAAACAAACCACGATCTCCTTGTTCCCATGAATTATCATGCACCTGAGAATCACAATCTCAATTTTAATAATTATGGCCATCGTTCAATCCTCTCAGAAGTCTGTCTAAGTCTCCGTTTTGCCCTTCTTAAAACGATCTTCTGCCAAAATCTCTTCCTGCTCGGCTCTGGTATGAATTTGTTGCAAGCTCTGTTCTTAGGATCATCAGATATTGCAAAAGGTCTGAAATTTTCCATGTGGAAAAACAAGTAAATGTGAACAGGCAGTTGCGAGCAGTTGGCCAGTTCAGACACAAAATAAAGGGACTTGCGCCTACTTGTTTGGTCTACTTTTTCCATGGAGGCATGGAGGCTCAGGACAAAAGAGAAAGTGAAAACCTAGGTAGGGTAAAAAAAATATTTACAGAGGCTACCCCTCAGTCCCAATGGGGGCTTACTTATTAAGTTATTAGTATTAGTATTTTTTTTATTGGGTAAATAAAATTTCATTAAAAAGGTAAAATATATATATAAAACTTAGACTATGCAAGTATAGCTGGCCAATAGCCGTCCAAATTTACAAAGCGTATCTGAAACGGAAATAAATTTTATCTGGTCATTCCACATGCGGGATGAACTCACTTCGAGTTAATTCTTGGGTAACTCACCTTGTAGTAAAGCTTGAATCAACTCATAGAGTCAGACTTTACATAAATATTCTTCACATTTCATCTCTTTGCAAGCATCTGATCATAAATAACAGCACTCAGTTCGGCGAAAAAATTAGTTTGTCAGCCAAGTTCAACACATAAAGCTCCGAGCACGTTTGAGCTAGCATCTGTGTAACTGATACTTGCACCAGCCTGGTCTGGATTACCACGTGATGCACCATCATAACAAATCATAATCTCTCCATGTTCTGGAGGAGACCAACTGATCTCAACAGGCGTAGAATTCTTCAATATCCTATGTTTAACTTTGAAATAGTTCATAATGCCCAAATCATCCATAGTGTTAAACATGAAACCTTCCGTTTGAACAGAATTATCACGTATTACCTGATAAACGCTATCTTTGAAACCAAGCGAATTAATAATTGCACCTTCAAAGAAAGCTTTGTTATGTAACTTCCATAACTATGTGATAATTGCATGATTTACAACAATCCACAAGTCCTTAATCATTTTGCTCCTCCTAGTAGTATCTTTATAAGAAGCCACAATATCTTTAGCCGACTGCAGATTAGAAATCCTAGCAGCCTATGCCCATATTCCTCTAGCAAATCTACAATGTCGTATAGTATGGCTTAGAGACTCACTGTCTTTCTTGCATATGCTACACCGAGTTGGCATTTACTTAACCATCTTCTTAATCATCGGTCATCAGTAGCACAACATTCCTTCCTCCAGATCTTCCAGTATCGCACGTCCAAAGATGGATGCACAACAAATCGTGAGAAAAGCAGGGGTTCTGATTGCAGACTTAACCGAGAAACTACTCTTGTAATCCAAATCCAAAATTATGTAGTCATCTCTACCAGCAATAAGTGGAAGAGAATCAACATCAATTCCATCTCTAATCATAAGGTTGGATAATAAAAGAAAAAAAAAGTCTTATTTTTCATTATCTTAATCTTAATTAAAAAAAGAAGTGAATTGTAATAAGATACGTTTGGAGTTTTAGATAACCGGTTCAATTACTACTCTCATGGGTATAACCTAATTTCCATCAACAATCAAGTCACTAACCTTGACTTACGATCACTCCTCCCCAAAGAAGCAATTTTCATCCTCTTGGCAATTGAGAAATCACCACAATAATTATCAGAGTATAAGAAGGTAGTAACACCATTACCAATAATACAACATGTATGTTTCTCAACAAAAGAATAAACCCATCGTACTCCAGGAAAAACAGTGGACATCAGTTTATAATCAATCAAGTTGTCATTAATTTTAAAATACTTGGCCTTCAAAAATATAGCACATACCTTGTATGAGTCTCTAATGTATACTTATACATAACCTCCTCAACATGGCTCTATTAACAATAACCGACTTCTAAATACCCAAACCACCTTCCATACGCCGACAACACAGACTATCATACGCAACCGTGAAGTACCTACGTTACTCAGCATCCCCAGACCATAGGAAGTTACATATGGCTTTTTCAGTTCGTTCAATCATCTTTCTAGGTCATTTGTGGAAACCATAGAATGTATAACATAACTGGATGTCACATACCGAATTAAAACTAATCTAGCTTGAAAATACATCATCTTAATTTTCCAGCTAGCCAACTTTTCCATTATCTTCTCAACCACTTTCCTGACATGAATATGACGAAAAATGCGCGGCTTGAGTTGAATACCCAAATATCTATCACGAAAAACAGCTTTCTCCATCGGCAAAAAAAATAGAATTAGATATTTTTAGAGCACTACTCGGTCGAACTCGCAAGCATTGTTATCTCAACCTTGTAATTGCCAAAACTATAAGTTGATGTCTAGTCTACTTATAGCTAAGTCTCGGATTAGGATATAAAGTGTAGTTGAGCATTAGAATTCACGGCGTTCATCGATTGAAGGCGAAGAACTACTAAGGGGAGCTTGTGGAACTTCATCAAAAAAAGGTATGTGGAGACTTGAACTCATCTATTACTCAAAAGTTTATCTACTCTATCTCCTATTTGAGACAAAATTCGTATAGATATATAGACTTCAATTATGCACATTTGATGTTTCGAGCTGAGTTTAACTCGCTTACATATTTCTCGAAATATATGTTGGTAAGCTTTCACTTTACCAAAGTTCATCTTATGTTCTTGACGAAAGTCAAAAGATGATCATGTGAAAATCGCATGGTAACATCTTACATGATTTGTGTGAGATAGTCATTTGACGTAGACTCGGAATGTTTCGCATTGATCATTCGATCACTTGAAAATTATTTTGAAGCTAATAGTTTGTGTGAGACAGCTATTGTCATCTTCCGAGAATGTTTCAATGGTTGAAATGAGAGTTTAGAACAATTGGATATAAGCACAGTATACGTACTTTCATATGTGTGATCCAAGTCCGCGAACCATAGTATGCATACACGTATGCGTACTGATTGGTTTAGTTGAGGTCCGGGAACTAAGTGTGCATACCGGTATGCGAACTGGCATGAGGTTCAGGTTCGGGGACTTTACTGAGTTTGGTGGTATGCATACCCGTTCGCATACTGATGAACCCAAACTTAGTCCGGCCACTAAGGTATGCGTACCCATTTGCATACTTGAGTGGATTATGTTCTAAAATCGGTTTGTTCATGAAATAATACATTTATATATTAAGGAATGCAAACTTTTTCAAAACGTGACTATAATGTTCATGACTTGATTCGAGTGAATCAAAATCGATTTTGCTTCAATTGTGTCTTGTATACTTCTATGAGAATATAAACAATTGACCAACTCTAGAACTAGTTTCATTTGAGTCATTTGAGTTGATATGAAAGTGTTCATATGGCTAACTTCGGTTAACTATTGTTGAGCAAACAAAGGTGTACACGTTTAGATACGATTACTCATATCTAAATGAAGTCACTTTCATTTGTGTGTAACAAGCTAAGTTCGATCTAACATTGAATATTGAATGTTTTGTTACCAAGGTAACATTTTTTGCAAACCCTGATTTGAATACTATATAAAGGAGAACTCTAGCAACTGGGAATCCTAATACCCACACCTCCTGTATGATACTAGTTGAGACTAGAGTCGATTCTCCTTTAACCTTAGGTTTTCCCAAAACCCTTTAGGTTAACGAATTGAAGACTTCATTGGGATTGTGAAGCCAGACCCAACTATTTTCTCTGTAATTGCGTGTTCTGGTCTTGCTGTTTTCTATCGTGATTGAGTACTATCTTCTCTAAGATTTGTTCGAGATTTAATCTCCGATAGGCAAGATAAAAAGTAGTCACAAACATCTTCGTCTCATAGTTTGTGATTCTACAATATTTTGTTTCGCTACCATGGGATTAAGATTATTGTGAGATAATTGATATTTCTAGGCTGTTCTCTGGAATATAAGTCTGGTATATCAATTGGTTCATTTTCACCTTGATTTATCAAAAGACGGAACAAAACTCATAGGTTTATCAGTGGGACACCGATTTATCTATTCAATATACTTTTCAGTGTGAGACAGATTGGTTTATCAAGTCTTCGACTTTGGGTCGTAGCAACTCTTAGTTGTGGGTGAGATCAGCTGAGAGAATCAAGTGCGTAGAGTCCTGCTGGGATTCAGAGACGTAAGGAGCGTAACTGTACCTTGATCAGTGTGAGATTGGTTAGGTCTCAACTACATTCCAGTCCGAAGTTAACTTGGAGTGGGCTAGTGTCTGTAGCGTCTTAATACAGTGTGGTTTTAACAGCTGCACTAGGTCCCGGTGTTTTTCTGCATTTGCGGTTTCCTCGTTAACAAAATTTCTGGTGTTTGTGTTATTACTTTTCCGCATTATATTTGTTTATATAATTGAAATATCACAGGTTGTGCGTTAAGATCAATCAGTTCTTGAATCTGGCCTTTGGGTTGTTGATTGAATTTATTGACACTTGGATATTGGTTTGTGATATCGTCCAAGTTGTTTCTCCTATTCAATCGGGCTCGCAAATTCCTATTTGTTTGGTGGCGGATTGAATTGAGAAAAATTGAGATATAAATTCTTTGATATACTTTTCTAAAGATTGAGTTTGAGTGTCTAGTTGATTCTCTTGAAAGTATATTGGATTTTGTCCATACAGATTGCTAAGCCAAAAATTGGGTGTGGTTGTTAGACCCCCGCTTTTTCAGATATACCACAAAAAAATGAGCCACCTTTATAGTAAAATTTGCTTTTATTACGATTGACATATTAGCCAGAGGCCCTTTGGTACATGCCTGACATGTCATTCGGATTGTGCGAACCATGCTAGTTTCCTTGACAGAAAAATAAAATTTCATCAGCAAAAGGAAGATACGTTAGTGCAACTCCTTTTTTACTAACCATACACTTTTTTCTTTTGGTAGCAAAAAGTATTGAGATTTTTTGGCTCAAAACATCTTCAATAAGCACAAAAATCAGAAGAAAAGAGGATCACCTTGCCGCAAACCTCTTGTTATGCTAAAAAAACCTTCAGGGCTGCGATTAATCAAAATAGAAACCCCAGCTATGCTGAAAAAGCGTGGGTCTAACAAACTTACCTAATATTTCGTTTAGGCAATCTGTATGGACTAACTCCAATATAATTCTGAGAGCACCAACTAATAAAGCGAGTTCAATCAAGAAATATATCCAAGAGTTATATCTTTGTTTCTTAATGTAATCAGCAAATCAAACAGATAGAAATCCGTGAGCTTGATTATTATATGAAACAAATTGGACGGTATCAAAAACCAATATCCAAATGTCAATCAGTTCAATCAGCAATCAAAGGTTGGATTCACAATTGCTTGAACTTACGTACAAACTGTGATATTTCAATTGTATAAACAAATATAATGCGGAAAAGAAATAACACAGACACCAGAAATTTTGTTAAAACCTCGGGACCTAGTCCAGATTTAAACACCACACTCTATTAATCCGCTACAGACACTAGCCTACTCCAAGTTAACTTCGGACTGGAATGCAGTTGAGCCCCAACCAATCACACACTGATCAAGGTACAGTAGCGTTCCTTACGCCTCTGAATCCCAACAGGACTCTGCGCACTTGATTCCTTTTGTTAAAGTGAAAGCTTACCAACACATATTTCGATAAATATGTAAGTGAGTTAAACTCATCTCAAAATATCAAATGTTTGTATAATCAAAGTCTATATAACTATATGACTTTTGTCTCAAATATGAGATAGATTAGATAGACTTTTGAGTGATAGATGAGTTCAAGTCTTCACATACCTTTTTTTGATGAAGTTCCAAAAGTTCCACTTAGTAGTTTTTCGTCTTCAATCGATAAACGCCGTGAAGTCTAATGCTCAAATACACTTACTATCCTAATCCGAGACTTAGCTATAAGTAGACGAGAAATCAAGACTTATAGTTTTGGCAACTAAACTTGACAAACAAGCTTGAGATAGCAACACTTGCGAGTTCGACCGAGCAGTGCTCTAACAATATCTCCTTTGTCAATTTTAGTGACAAAACTATCAATACATATGGATTACAAAATAAATAAACTTTGTAGCTTCTCATACAAATGCTTGATTTCCTTGGTTCTTCAACATTACTCGAAATCTTTGTCACTTCCAAGTACTCCAGTGATTCTGAACGTGTTCAAAACAACATCATAGTTGTTGAAGATCCGTAGCTATAACAATATATAAAAACAAGATGTTTTCGTATTGTTATACAATATCATAGTATTATTTCACAGCATCAAAGTCCAATTGTATCACAACTTTGAAAACAATACTATGGTAATATGTATCACCTCCCCTTAGTCAATACTTCATCTCATATGAAAACCACTCCCCCTTACATAATGATCCGTAAACCATATGTATTTGTAGTGTGAACTACACATTAATTCTCCCCCTTTTTGTCAATATAAATTGGCAACGGTGCGAAAACTAGTGGGATCATAATGATATTCTCATAGATATTCTTCATGACTAAAAGAAAACATATCAACTTTGTTTAGATGCAATCATATAGTCGAAACTAAATGCATTCATCAAGGAGTTCATAAAGATACAAGAAAACTCCTACAATATTCCACACCGCACTCCCCCACAAAGATTTGGAAATTAAGCACAAGTTCAAATAAGAACTCCCCCCCCCCCCCCCCCCATAAAATGTCATTCCCGAAAGAACAATAAGAGCGACCTTACTTTTGCAAGAAAAGAAGAATTTATTTGGACATTAACAAATTACATGAATTTGTATCCATAAAAATCAATTAAATTAACTACAAGTGAACCTATGATTAATTTAATTGGAAATGCTCAACATAAGAAAATTTACGGAGCCACACAGTACTTTCACATAGAACTGGATCAGGAAAAGATAAATACTACGAAATATTCAAAGATTCATTCTATTTTTTATCAATATTTGTATAATGATATCATAGACTTAATCTTTGTAATCAAAAGTTCATCCTATATTCCATCAATATTTTCATAATGACACAATAGGCTTAACTTTTGACAAATATGGGACAATCATAGTTCGCGGACGCAAACACACATATCCCATAATAATATTTGCAGTATATGAAACCAATAAAGTACGGCAGAATTATCTTCCAAATAAACTTTAGAATTTAAATAAATAAATCTAAAAACATTGTAAGATGAAAATCGTTGGCAATAGCTATGTCTACTCACAATAATTGATATTCGAAACCCTAGTTATCCTTCTTAAAACACAAGAATAAATTCTCATAAGAAGTTTCCTAGACGTAAGCTTTCTCAGAGCATCTACTGATAATTACTTCTCATTATTGAAAAACCCATTGATTATGGGATCGTTCAAAATCTTCAGAAATATCAGTTAACTCACTAAGTTCTCTTTTAAGTCCACACAAGGTGTTCTTTGTTAGAGACAACTTACGTTCATAGTGAGCTGTCTTTTCTAAAGAGAAAATGATTTAAGATTTTAAATCGTTCCTTTTGTTGATGAAATCCTTCACCATACCTCTAAAGTTATTATCAAAATGACAAACAGACAAGAGGCATTTAGAGGAAGAACCTTCTTCATCATTTGTAGATCTCTCCTTTTTCTTCCTTGAGGAAATGATTCATTCACAAAGAAACACATTGACTGCTTCAACTGCATCCCTTTTTGTGGTACCTCTAGTTACAGGAGCCATGAAACTGTATCTTTCAAAGATAAAAGAAGTGAAGAGCATCAGATCACAAACGAATATAAATAGACAAATGGACTGCCAAACCTTAGAAGAACTTTGAAAAAGTATTTTACGGTTCATGATCCATTATCTATTTTAACTAAGAAGATATTTTCTTAATATATAAAAAATTAACAATTATACAAAACTTGAGAAACCTTGATGCAATCCTCATTTTCTCAAGTTAAAGATGAGGATGCAGACGTCACTAGAATTAGATAGTGACGGGGCGAGCCGAATGCTCACATCTTTTATCACATAGTGACTTATCAAGGTTTGTTGCATAAACAAACTTCTTACCTCGTCTGAATCTGGTTCTTTTCGATTTCTTCTTGTCTTCAGAAGTACCCTGTTGATTCCCCAAGGCAAGATTCATTCTTTGTATGTCATTTTGAAGTTTGGAAATTCTTTTGTTGTTCCTTTTGAATTTCAAACACTTATTTTGAACATGATTTGCATTTCCACAAAACCAACAAATTAAGGAAGATTTGTAGTCTTGCACATTTGCCTCCCGTTTATCACAACATTCATCATCAATTATTCCAAAACTGGCTGGAATAAGAGAGTTGTTTGTGCTCACAGTTTTTCTTTTGAACCCTAAATTGTTTGTGTTTCCAAAAGACTTCTGATCGAATAACATTATTGATATTTTTTCAGAACTTCCAGACAACCTTTGCAAGTCACACTTAAGAGTATTAATCTCTTTTTCCTTCATAGATGGGGTCCTGGTGAATTCATCATTAAGACAATCTATCTCAAGATTTTTCAACTGAAGTGATGATTCAAGTTTCTCCAACGAAGCCTTTAGTTGGATATTTTCTTGGTGAATTGCTTCGCACTTATCCAAGAATTCAAAAATCTCAGCGTCAGACTCAAACTCTGAATCAGAATTTGATTAGGAAGAAGTTTCTTCTATGAGAGCTTAAAATTCATTGCACACATCGGAATTATGCATGATATTGACAACCTGGGATGATTTTTCTTGTATTGAATCATCTGAAATATTAACTGGAGAGAGACGTTTCTCATATCTTTTGCTTCATTTAACAATACCCTTGATCTTTTATGTAATTAGTGATTTATCAAATCAACATGATTGGAGCAACTTTCATCATCCCAAGACAAGTTAGAAGATTCGCTTGTGTTGGTCACAACATTGAACGCATATTTTCTGACTGTGTTCTGATCAAGATCAAGTATTTTCAACTTCCCAACAAGAGTACATATGGAAAGCGTATCAAGGTTATTTCCTTCAATGATGGAATGTTTCTTAGAATCATATTTGATTGGCAACGATCTGAGAATTTTCATCACAATGTCCTTTTCAGGAATAGTCTTACCCAATGAAAAAATGCATTAACAATTTCAGACACTTCGTGATTAAACTCATCAAATGAATCTCCATCGGCCATACGAAGGTTTTCCCAATCAGAATTTAGGTTTTGAATCCTAGCTTCGTTTTAAGAGGTATTCCCTTTGAATACAGTTTTTAAGATATCCCACGCATCTTTAGACCGAGTGCACGTAGTCACATGGTGCTGAAGATCTGGGGTAATGGCATGAATGATAGCATTTAAACCGTCATAATTTTGCTTTGCAGCGAGAATCTCATTAGGTTCATATCTACCAATATCCTTTACAATAGAGACACCGTCTACTGTAACCATTGGAGGATCATAGCTATTAACAACATAAACCCATGATTAAAAATCACGCGGTTGAAGAAAGGCACGCATAACAATTTTCCACCATAAGTAATTTGAGCCATCGAAGACTGGTGGTACGTTTACTGAGATAGCACTTCTATTCATAGAGTCGGATCGCTACAAATACATACTTATAAGGTCTTAAACGTGTTTGCATGCTCTGATACCAATTGAAAAAGCTGGGGTCTAACAACCTCACCCAATATTTTGTTTAGGCAATCTATATGTACTAACTCCAATATAATTTTTAAGAGCACCAACTAATAAAGCGAGCTCAATCAAGAAATATATCCAAGAGTTATATCTCTGTTTCTTAATGTAATCAGCAAATCAAACAGATAGAAATCCGTGAGCTTGATTTTTATAAGAAACAAATTGGACGGTATCAAAAACCAATATACAAGTGTCAATCAATTCAATCAACAATCAAAGGTTGGATTCACAATTGCTTGAACTTACGCACAACCTGTGATATTTCAATTGTATAAACAAATATAATGCGGAAAAGAAATAACATAGACACCAGAAATTTTGTTAACGAGGAAACCACAAATGCAGAAAAACCCAGGGACCTAGTCCATATTTAAACACCACACTGTATTAAGCCGCTACAGACACTAGCCCAAGTTAACTTCGCACTGGAATGTAGTTTAGCCCCAACCAATATCACACTGATCAAGGTACGGTTGTGTTCCTTACGCCTATGAATCACAGAAGGACTATGTGCACTTGATTCCCTTAGCTGATCTCACCCACAACTAAGAGTTGCTACGACCCAAAGTTGAAGACTTGATAAACCAATCTGTCTCATACAGAAAAGTATATTGAATAGATAAATCTGTCTCCCACAGAAATACCTATGAGTTTTGTTCTGTCTTTTTATAAATCAAGGTGAACATGAACCAATTTATGCACCGGTCTGATATTACTGAAGAACAGCCTAGTAATATCAATCACCTCACAATAATCTTAATCGTATGGTAGCGAAACATGATATTGTGGAATCACAAACGATGAGACGAAGATGTTAGTGACTACTTTTTATCTTTCCTATCAGAGATTAAATATCGAGCAAATCTTAAAGAAGATAGTACTCAATACGATAGAAAACCGCAAGATCAGAACACGCAACTACAAAGAAAATAGTTGGGTCTGGCTTCACAATCCCAATGAAGTCTTCAATTCGTTAACCTACAGGGTTTTGGAAAAACCTAAGGCTAAAGGAGAATCGACACTAATCGCAACTAGTATCACACAAGAGGTGTGGGGATTAAATTTCCCAGTTGCTATAGTTCTCCCTTATATAGTCTTCAAATCAGGGTTTGCAATCAATGCTACCTTGGTAACAAAGCATTCAATATTCACCGTTAGATGAAAACCTGATTAGACTCAAGCTAATATCTTTCAACCGTTAGATCAAACTTAGCTTGTTACACACAAATGAAAAGTTATTTCATTTAGATATGAGTAACCATAACTAAACATGTGCACCTTGTTGGCTCAATAATAGTTAACCGAAGTTAGCCATATGAACACTTTCATATCAACCTTATTCATCTTAACCATAACTAGCTCAAATGACTCAAATTAAACTAGTTCTAGAGTTTTTCGGTTGTTTCTCATAGAGTATACAAGACACAATTGAAGCAAAATCGATTTTGATTCACTCGAATCAATTCGTGAACATTATAGCCACGGTTTGCAAAAGATTGCATTTCTTAATATATAAATGTATTAGTTCATGAACAAACCGATTTTAGAACATAACCTACTCAAGTATGCAAACAGGTACATATACCTAAGTGGTCGGACTAAGTTTGGGTTCGTCAATATGAGAACGGGCACGCATACCTCCAAACTTAGTTGAATTTTCGGACATGAACTTAACGCCAATACGCATACGGGTATGCATACTATGGTTCCCGGACTTGGAATAACATGCAACAGTTTAGCATACAAGTACGCATACTGTGTTATATCCAATCATGGTTAATTGTTCTAAACTCACATTTCAATCATTAAAATATTCATAGAAGACGACAATAGCTGTCTCACACAAACTATTAACTTCAAAGTAATTTTCAAGTGATCGAATGATCAATGCGAAACATTCCGAGTCCACATCAAATGACTATTTCACACAAATCATCTAAGTGTTACTAGGCGATTTTCACATGATCATCTTTTGACTTTCTTCAAGAATATAAGATGAACTTTGTTAAAGCGAAAGATTACGAACACATATTTCGAGTAATATGTACGCGAGTTAAACTCAGCTTGAAATATCAAATGTGTATAACCGAAGTATATGTAGCTATACGACTTTTGTCTCAAATAGGAGATAAAGTAGATAAACTTTTGAGTGATAGATGAGTTCAAGTCTTCACATACCTTTTGTTGATGAAGTTCCACAAGCTCCCCTTAATAGTTCTTCGTCTTCAATCGATGAACGCCGTGAAGTCTAATGCTCAACTACACTTACTATCCTAACCGATAATTAGCTATAAGTAGATTAGAAATCAAGACTTAGATGTTTTGGAAACTAAACTTGACAAACAAGCTTGAGATAATAACGCTTGCAAGTTCGACCGAGCAGTGCTCTAACAAATCCAATTGCACCAATTTTCAGAGAAGTCATACACCCTAAAAATCTAAGCAACAAACTCCTAACTAACAATACCAACTGCTTGAGCAATACAATTTTAGACCAACATTACCATGTTTCCTACTCACACCAATTTCATTAATCTGTTCAGAAGCCAAAGCAATATTTTCATATATATTTCTCCCCTTCATGAAAGTAACTTGTTCTTCAACAATCAATTTGTTAAGCACCATACTAAGCCGAGTGGCCAATATCTTTGTATGATTTTGCAAAAAAAGAAAAATATTACTCAAGCCAATAGGCCTATAATCCTTAATAGCATCAGATGCATTGTTCTTTGGAATAAACACAATAAAACTAGATTTAGTGCCATTTGGAATTATGCCAATAGTTGATAATAGCCTTAACTAAGTCCTCTTTAATAAAATCCAAACACTGCCTATAGAAAATATCTGAGAAGCCATTATGATCCGGTGCACTGTCAGCTCCCAAATCAAAAACAGCTTTTTTAATCTCCTTCATAGTTGTCACGGAATCCATAAGAGCACTTTCCTCCATAGTAATGCTCTCATGGTCTATGTCAAAAGTTTATGATCAATAAAAGCATCACCACTAGTAAACTTGTCTTTATAATAATTGAGAGTATAGTTATTAATTTCATCCTGTAAAAACAAAGTAGAGTCAGTGGAAATCTTACATTCAGAGATTATATTGGCTTCTCTTCATACGAATACTATTATGGGAAAATCTAGTGTTCTGATCACCGTCTTCCAACCAAGCTACTCTAGATTTCATCTTAAACATAACTGCCAATTCAGTTCTCACTTCCTCAATAGTTTGTTTAGCATCCATTACCCCAGTGAATTGGTACTCATCAGTCGGATCATAATCAAGCAAATCATTCTCGGTTTCAGCTTGTTTTAATCTAAATTAAACATCACCAAAAATAGTTGTTTCCCATATCTTCATAGTCTCCTTCAATCTTTTTTAATTTTCCAGCGAACACAAAGGAGGAGCACCATTGAGTTGCAGTTTCCAACTTTCTTTAACTAAATCCATAAAACCAAAATGAGAAAGCCACATCTTCTAGAAAGCAAAAAAAACTCTAGCTGGCCTTGGATTCTCAAAAGCAAAGCCAAAAAACGGAGAATAATCGGATGCAATTCCAAGCAAACCTTTGCACCTCCAATTTTCATACTTTCATAACCAACCATCATTAACAATGTCCCTGTTAAGTTTTGAAACAATTTTTTTATGGCCACCCTGAAAATTTGACCAAGTATACTTCTTACCAATATCATCAACTCCAACCAAACCATTATCATACATCCAACTCATACACTCATTACTATAAACATCTTTAGAAACCATACAACCTTTTTTCTCATCCAAATGCAGTTCAAATCACCAGTGACAAGCCATGGATTAGATAAAAAAAACAACCCCAATTGATACCATAACTGCTTTAAAGAAGGCATGCACAACAGAAATATAATTACCATCAAAATCCAAAGTAATAGCCTGCTTAGTACAAGAGAGAATACATGGACAAACTAAATTTATTTTTTTTCTGAGAACCCATATATTATTACCTTTAGCACCATCAACTTCATTAACGATCACATCTCGCTAAAATCATCCAGCCTCAAACTTCTCACAAATTGAGAAGTGCAGAAACCCATTGGTTCAGCAATACAAATAATACCAGATTTGTGTAAATTATATAACTCCTTAAGCTTGGAATTTGCACCATCCTTGGTCAATCCCTAAGCATTTCAGTAGATTACACGCATTAAACCTTATTTTTAGAGGGCTTGCTGAACCAGCTAATATATTTTGTTCCATCACTAATATAAGACTACCTATGTTCGATCAAAATATAGTTAGATCCACCATTGATATAAGATTACCTATGTTGGGTGAAGATAAACCTTTGATGGAAGCTAGATGATAACGACCACTTTTTCTGTCAAGACAGCATATAAAATTATCTTAGATGATTATCTTGTTGGAAACCAACCAAGAATAATCTAACTATGGCTTGGAACACTTTTTGGAAATGCAATCTTCCGTCTATAATTCAGCACTTCATATAGAAGCGTTTGCATAGTTGTTTTCCTACTAAAGACAAATTGGCTAGATATGCTCACTATGGTGATGTTAATAGTTGTGTGTGCGGCAATAGTACCGAAAACATGCATCTTATGTTTGTGGAGCATGAAGTCACGAGAAGGATATATGTTGGTATTAACTCTCAAATCCTATATGTACTAAACAATAATGACTTTCATACCTAGCTTTGTGATATATTTAAATATACTAACTCTCATTTGCAGGTTGACAAAACTACATTTGAAATAGTAAGTTTTACATCTTGGTAATCTAGAAATCTAGGTGTGCTAAACTAAGGTGAATGAGTCTGGAATCATTACAACCATCATTTATGAAATCATTAATTGGAAATCGAGTAATATATTTGTGGCAAATAATTTTAATGATATTGTTTCTACAATTCCTAAGCGATCTCTGTCTGAACATTTGGATGTTAAAATCATTTTTTGTGCCTTATATACTAGGAATTCTGGAGTATATGGATATGGACTGATATGTAGAACTGTTTCAGGGGACTGCAATGGACTGCGAGGAGGAGCGGGAAGAGCATTTAAACCCGGACCAAGATGAGGCCAGAGATTTTCTAGAAGCGTTGTTGTAGGCGAAAAAATAGGGGAAAACAAAAATTCACGTAGAAGAGATTGCAGCGATATGATTAGTGCTCTAAAAGGAAACTCAACAACAGTGAATTGGACTAACTTTAATCTCATATTTGATGCTTTAGTAATTTTAAGAGATTTTAAGTGGAAAATATACTTGATTTATTAGCGGCATGATCCAGTTAGACAACAACAATTTATAGGTTACTAGTCTCAAAAAAAAAAATTCTTTCCTGTTAAAAATAAAATAAATCAAATTAAACTAAGTCCACATTAAACTAATGGGAAGTGGCCGAATGCATAACAATAAAACGGATCTGAAGTCTAACGTGATTTTATACTACGCTCTGATGGCGAAACCAATGATTGAATAGTCCTGGCTCTAGCCGCCACCCCCATTCGTTTTTTCCCGTTTTATGTCGTAGTCACTAAATAGTTTCCATTTAGTCCACCAAATACTTCAATATTTTTATCAAAACTTTTATAGCGGCCCTATATATTTTTTTCTGTCCCCGCTAGTACGCTTTCCAGCAAACTTTCTCATGCTGTCCAAAATTCACGAGACGCTGACATGCGTCCAGCAAAGGACACAACTGCCCTTCATGAGAAAATAAATTATACAGCCGCCCCTACACACGTGATGCTCATACAGTTTCTCTTCCGGCTACAACTAGACCTAGGAGTGCTTACTCAAATCCCTCTCGGACCAGTCTAGGTAATTCATTGACACCACAAGCAAGTAGGACATAAAGAGCAAAAGATAACAAACAAAATGACAGAAGCTAAATTTTTATTTTTATTTTTCTTTCTGAGCTTTGATTTTCTGCAGAAATCTTTCAAAAAGTTTTACAGTACCATATTTTACATAGGTATAAGAATATCTGCAGTATAAACCTATCTATACACCACAACAGAGAGAAATTGGGTAATTGAGCGCACTGATTTGGAGCAATAGTTATAATGATTTCCAATATCAAACAGCTCCAAAAAATAATTAAAAAAAGACGAGAAAAAAAAACTGCTCCATGTAATCTAAGAAGGTATACCACGCATGAGGTGCGCTTTCAAGGTTACCAAACCCTGGAACGACCTCCTCCTTCATGGGTCCGAAACATTTTGTTAGAGAGACGGCGTTTGTAACGTTTGAGAACAGATGTCAAGTTCTCTTTACCTATAGGAAAAGCAACATCCCCTGCTCCAGTACCAGATCTACCCTTGCGGCTAGAAACCGCAATTTCGACATCCTTGATTATGTCAAGGACTGCAGTTGCAGTTGTGCATTTTGCTGTGCCTGATTTTGCAGCCGGTGTTAACACCTCGCCGCCTTCTACCGGTGAGCTTATTCTCTTAGCTTGTGTCACTGAGATTTGAAGACATGAGCAGGGGGACATAAGATTCCTGGGCTTTGAAAATGCCAGCTCAAGAATTCCCTGTTTCCACAATGGTTAAAACTTCAGCTACCACAACTCAGAAAATGAAATGGTAAAAATCACTGATCTTGAAAATAGAAAATGAATTATATCTAATTGTATCCAGGGCATCGGTTGTTCAGAATGAATAGCTAGGACCCATCGACCAGTATCAGATGGGTCACTAGATGCCCGATGGGCAGTTGAATGTCCTGTTGGGCCTCCCAGATACTACTTCAGATTTTATGAGTGAGTAGAGAGAGTAACTCAGGAAAATAAAGTACAGTATCGAGCTTTTACCTGAAGGCGATTGAGAACATATGTATACTTTCCCCATAGCTCGGGCCGGCTTTCCACAAGAGCCAATTCTAATATGCGTCGGATGCACCAGACCCCAAAGCTCACTATCAGATCCTTTTTCCAAATGCAACCCTCTCCGCAGTTAGGAACAGTAGAAAGCAAATCTTCAATGAAACTCATCTCATCATTCTTCAGTCCTGAGCCAAATTTTCTGTCAGAGGAAAGGTATTGGCGAGGAGACTCACTGGTTTCCTTTCTATGGGTCACTTCTCCAGCTTCAGCTTCACTGTGGAATCTCTCCCTCGCAGCCACTAGATCGATCAGATCCTCATCAACCCCACCATTCAGACTAAATAACCATTCTGATCCCTCTAATTTCAGGAGCCTCGTCATAGAACTTCTGAACAACTGAAGCAACAGAGCCTCTAATTCTGAATGAGAATTGATTTTCTGTGGAACTGAATTGGACTTTCCCACTTTCTGGGGTATACCTGTAATACCACCAAATGCCTGCTCAAAAGGATGTGGAGACCACGGAGACGTGGCTTCTGACTTGACCACGAGAGAACCCTTTATAATAGCTCTAGAGAAGGAGAATCCAGGATCTAAATAAAGTCCACACAAACTCTTTTCAATACCATATGCACCTTGTCGAGGAAATGCAAGCCCTGAATTGCGGGGCAAGCTGTGGTACTTCTTCGTGAAGGCCAGAGAACCAACATCTTGAACAAATCCGGACGAATAAGGACCATCATAATAAGATTGCTCTGCATTTAGCCCGTTATTCTGGGGAGCTGCTGGATTCTGCATACTAGTTGCGTGTACAGAGGTGAACCTGTTTAGTGGTTTCTGGGACAGAGCATGATTAAGCTGATCCATATAGTTTGGCGGGCCAAGAGATGAGGAATGAGAGGTTGGTGAATCCAGATGACCATTCAAGGAATTAGGGGATTCCATCTCTGCATGAATTCGAGCATAACAAGATGCGACTCGGTAATCATCTTCAGTTGACTGCTGATAGCTCAACTTACCCAAGCCTGCTGAAGATGGTGGCACATGCAAACTAGAATAACACTTTTCACCATAATCAATTACATTTAGAGACGCACTTTGCGGAAATGCATCTGCCAATTGCATTTTTGTATACAGCAAGGGAGATCTTGATTGAATACCATTAGGTGACGTTAAACTGCCCAACGTCCTGTGTTGGCTGGGCAGGTCATAAGAATTAGGGTTGGCCAGGAATTCAGATTCTCTTTCAGCTACTGAAGGTACAAACATCGATGCTCCCAATCCTGTAGAACCCACATTCATAGAAGCAGCGGGATTTGGATTCTGTCTAAATAAGATATCTAATTTCTTGGCCTTTGCCTTTTGACTTGCCTGCCCATGAAGGTCAAACAACTGCTCCCAAAAATCGTCAAGAATAGATGCTAATTGACGCCTAGCACCACGGCCCAATCCACTCAATCTTGAAAGGCTTCCAGCAACAATACTTTCTTCACATTTCTCACTAACACCACTAATATATCCTGGACCCTCCAAATTATTCTGCTCATCACCATCCTTCTCAACTAGCAAACATCCCTCCTCAACTTGCAAACATCCCTCACTAGTTTGGGTCGTTTGAACTAGGTGAAGGGGTTCGTTCATCTTAGAAGTAGCATCTTCCGTAGTTGGAACAGGGTCGAGAAGTTCGTTCATTTCTGAAGTAGCCTCTTCCAAATATCCAGCATCAAGAAAATCCTTATCCACTATTTCCACCCCAGTGAGCTTCATAGCAGGTTGCAAATTTTCTAGATCACATGTCGGGAAAGTCTGGTTTGTAGCACATATCCCCTCGGAAGCAACGGGCTGAGGTTCCAGATCAGAAGAATTCACAAGTGTATCAGAAGAATTGAAGTCAAAAGTTGAATCGTCAGATTGACTCCCGATAGCTTTATCAATAACAAAATCTTCAGTATCAGGTTCCTCTTGAGTAAATTTAACCCCAAATGTGGCATTTCCTTTCCCTTTTGCAGATGGCTCCCAACTCCCTATCTGCTCATCCTCTAGCTTAGCACCTTCAGACTTCAGAGGTGTGATCGCTAAACCGACCAAAAAAGCCAGTGAGACAGAAGCAGTGAATAGAAGAATAACAAATGGAAGTGTCATACTACTTCCAGCATTCCACCTAAAGGTACCCACCCAGTCACTACTTCCGAATAAAATCTCCACAACAAGAATAAGTTTTAACCCAAGCATTTCCATGAAAGTACTCAAAGTCAAGAACTCCAGAAATGAGGAAATCTTTAGGGAACCCATTATCGAACTCGATGAGGCCACTCGAAAAAGGGGGATTACAGAGGATGGAAGCAGCATAGCAAGAACAACTTGACTGAAAATAAGAAGTTCGTATATCCCTTCAGCCCCTGAATTCCCAGCACAATAAAGAGCCGAAACAAGAGAAAGAAGTCTGATTGTTGTGCGGTGAAGCCAAAGAGGTGTATCCAACCTAAAGAATTCAAGCAAGACTACTTGGCCACCAAGACTCCAAGTTAATCCTGTTAGCACGCTTGAGATGAACAAGAGTAGAAAAAACGCAATATGTGCTGCGGGACTCTTCAATACCTGTCCAAAAAGATACAAAGAAAACAAACACGTAAGTGAAAGCTACGAAGTATAACTAGATAGAAAGCATGTCATGAATGGAATCACTTAGTTAGAGACAAGTGGCAAAGTCAACCTGGTCCATTAGCAGAAGTGCGTCATGAAAAGTTAGCACAACCAGATCGGCGCTGTTGAAAAAAGACGCTGCTGAGCTCATCAAAACATAATTCACCAGATAAATTCCACTAAAAATACATAAGATTGAAACAAAATGGTCATGACATAAGGCACTCTTGGACATATTTGGTGGTCCCTGCCATTTCTGCAAATAGATGAAAGATGAAACAAGGATTAGAAGACTGACAATCGAATACGAATTAATCTTAGAAACTAAACAACACCAACAAAGCAAGAAAATGGAAGGATGGTAACATGACAAGTTTATTTGAATACACAATTCATTATGGATAATGCACAGATGTCAAGGAGTCAAGAATCTGAAATAACACTCAGATGAAATTGCACGAGGAGAAGCATCAGAATCATATGATACATCTTGCCTACTATAAGAACAACAACTCATGACACGTAAAACAGAAAGGTAAGAAAACTGAACATCAGAACAACGCCAGGCTTAAGGTACCCAACATAAATCAACAGAAAGAGGAAATCGAGGGTAAGAATCAGGTTACCTGTACAAGAGAAGAGTAGAGGTAAAAGTTGTGAGGCATAACATTAGCTCCAAGAAGACTCATAAGCACGAAAGCACTCTCCCCACTGAACCTTGTAAGCATTCCATTCATGACAATCGGGACTTCAGATTGGCTCATAAGAACTCCAAAAACATAAAAAAGCAGTACAAAGCCTGCTGTACCGACGAAATAAGTTTCTGCCTTGCATCTTGCCTGAACGTGGCATCACAAGGAAAACATTATAACAGGAGTTTATCATTTTTGTTGGTATGAAAAGAATATGCAGCGAATTAAACTTACCAACAGGCTGGTAAAAACTGGGAATAAGACAAAATCGAATGCAGTAAGAAGTATAGAAGTACGGAAATCCACCCCAAGAAGAAGATTTAATCCGTGAGCAATGCCCAGAACCTAGCACAATTAAAAAACAAAAATAACTGTTATGGTCCATGATTCCAGGCATACTATAAAGCATTAAATAAGTTATAGAAGCCTGATAATTACCATAGTCAGGTCTGAAATAACTATTGAAATCTCTGCTTGAACTCCAAAGAATAAGCATATTGACTTGTCGTATTCCTGATTGTAAATCTATATGAAACAGGTTACGAGAGCACAATAGAAACCAAAAAATGAGAATCACATATAGGTAAATAAAACAGCTGTTTGATTGCAACATATACAAAGGTCTTGAGATTGTTGCCAAAAAATCGAAACAATGTTAACAGTCCCAAATGTCAAGTTAAACTTAAATAATGTTTTTCTATATTTGAAAACTGACAAAAAAAATTCAAAGTGTTTGTGTTTCAGTTTGTGCACACGCGTAGAAGAAAAGAAATACTTTTTGGATTGTATCTTCCGCACTATTTATGATGGATCCCTTTCTACGTCTAAACAAGCATCAAATCTCAAAATTGATAAAGATGGATTACCACATAAAAATAGCATTAACACTTGCTTAAGAATATGACTTTAGATAATTATAGTTCTGGTAACATTTGCATAAACAGCATTTCCATATTAATCATGTTTAAAATGGTATGGCACCATTTAGATGACATCTGACTGAGGACAGTAACAGTGCTAATTACGTGCGAAATGACATAAACATGTATCTCCACAATTGATGAAGGAAGGCATTTAGTTACCATATATGTATATGAAATTTGGTCATACACGTGTTTTGGTGAATAGAGATCGGCTTCTAGTTTTCAAGGGTATTACGTATTTAAAATGGTATGTATGTACAGATTTAGATAGCCATAGATTCAATTCCTTTCAGGAGAACCGAAACTAACATTAACTAGATAAAACAGCCAGAGCAAGGGTTACCTGCGCAAGATTCTTTCCGGTGACCACACCAATATGAGCAGCCAAGTAATGACACAAGATAGCAGCACAATTGATGACAAGTAATAGCAACACGAGGTCAAACCCAAAACTTGCACCTCCCTCAATAACTGCAGCCCACTTCCCAGGGTCAATGTATCCCGTTGAAATCAAGAGTACAGGTCCAACAGCTTGGAACAGCCGAGTACCCATTAAATTCTCAGTCCTCCTATTCTTAGCTTCCATATTTTCCGGGGAGTCTTCAGGTGAGTTTGCAACCCCACGTGCAAGGAAATGATCGATTACACACCTGTATTAAAACAATAAATGTTCTAACGAATTGCTAGTTCAAGAGTACGCTGATCATAAATAACACTTTACATCAAATCAAATCCGTTGAGACAGATTATAGGTCATTATTCAATAGAAAATTCTTGACATATGATCAACCATCTTCAAACAATAATGCGAGTTAGGTCCCTTTCAGATATGTTTGCATCCATTATGAACAATGGTAGCATATTTAGAAAGCTCTTGTAAAGTACTCCCAAATCCAAAATCTAACTTCTCGTCAAAGCACATTTATTTGTTAGGTTTGGTTGGATGAAAGACCCCCTCAAAGATGGTAACAAAAGTGTCAAACAGTAAACTATCTAATCATCAGCAACGAATAGAACCCGGAGATAAGAAAGACTTAATAACCTAACGAGATAGTTACTTGCCCGTCAATCAATCATTGGGTATTAAAAACCATGAGAGCCTTATCAGAACACATACACCAGCTTTTTGCAGCTTCCCAATCCTAAACCGGATTCACTTGGCAAAAATTCCAAAGCTACTTCATCTAAGTTAACCTGCCTGCACCACCACCAATAAAAATAAAAATCAGAAACCAATCAAACTCTAGTTACCTGCAATTGAATATCACAAACAACTCCATTACTTCCACAGACACAAACTAAGCACCATATTGCCCAAAACACTAACAACCCTAGCAAAGCTTGTTTCTATTGTACACAACAATTCACAGTCAATACCTACAAGTAAGAGCCCTAAAACAACAAAATCAAGTTCGAATCCACAGACAAAATAAAAATGATCAATCTAATAGCCAATTCTAAGGATGTAAGAAGGACAAACACTAATCCAATGAAACCCAGGTCAAAAACAATGTAGGAAAGCAAAACGCAACTCCCAGAACTCCCATTAGAATCACCAAAACTACAATCCCAAGAAACAGAATCCAAAAACAACCCTAAAATAAAAAATTAATCATTTTAGTGACAATCTCCAAAAGGGAAAAAACAATATCCCCCAAACCTAAACAAATACCCTACAAAAACCCCAAACAGCAACATAAAAATGAAAAGAAAAAAACAACAAAATCAAAAGAACATACCAGTTATGATGAAGATTCTCTTCCTTTCTGATGCTGAAGATTCAGAAAAAGAGTTCAGCCTCAGTGTTGCTGTCTTTCAATGGGAAGGAAAAAAAAAAGGTACTGCAGAGACTAAGACAGGAAAAGGGGGAGACATAAATAACGGTAGAAATTATGACAGAGTCCAAATAGAGAAACTTTCACATGTTTCATATGGACCGTTGGTTTTTTCACTGCGAATTTCTATGATTATCTTTGGGTGATCTATGGTTGAGATTAATTTTCAGATATAAAGTGTAATGTTTTTTGTTCCTACATTTTAGGACTTATCCCTGGGGATTTAAATTCTTGGCAATTTGGGAGATTTATTTCCTTTTGGGAAGTCATTTGAGGCATTTTAATGCTTTATTAACCAAAAAAAAATATAGAGAAAATAAATGATATGTTGGATATTTTAATTAATATGTTGGGTTTAGATTTTTTTTTCTAAACCTTAGTATGAAAATATTTATTCGCGCTTCGCGCAGTGTTCGAATATTTTTATATCTAGCATCATCGTAATTAACTAATTTTAATTTCATCTTGGGGTACTCAGAGTCTATAAGGCATGACTATTATGGTCGTCCAAGATTCAGTTTAAAAACCGTTTTAAAAGTGTTGCCTTTTCAACATCAGATCCAAACATTTGCTTGGATCCTATCTTGAACCAATACATGAGAGACCAATGGCTTGGCGCTCGAAAATCAGCTGTAGTGACCAATGGTTAGGCGCTCAGAAACATACTCTCGGAGAAAATGATGTTTAGCCTCTAACAATATGGCGCTCAGCATCTAATCATGAGGCGCTCCTGTTGGGCGCCAAATGGTTAGTCTCTCAGAATAAATATTTGTAGACCATTTTTTTTAGCTACACCCTGTTTACCAGTTTGGTTTGGTGTTTTGATCAGGTTGACTGGGTCAAGCGCCAAATAGTTTGGCGCTTTGTCAGAATCGCCCAATGGTTAGATGTTGAGCGTCCAACGGTTAGACGCTTCTCCTGGATATCTTGAACAACCATAACGACTAGGAGGCCGCCTTGAACCATCTTGAGCGTTGTATCTTGGACCACCATAGTGATTAGTCTAAGGTATGTAAGCTCGAGCGAGTATTGGATTGTCGATAAGCCTTTTAAAAATACAATTTCTAACTTTGTCGATCAGTTAGAAACAAATAAGTGAATTTACTTTTTTATTGAATTAGTTTGTATTTGGAAATTTGTACAAAATTTTATCTGTTTTTAGCTGGTTTGCGAAATAAGTTGTTTCCCACGTAGAAAACAAGCTACTTGATAAAGAGCATAGTTAATTTGTGATTCTATGTAATTTTGTTAAATTTAAATAACCACATCCAGAGCAAAATGATTTATTAGAACAAAAAATACTTCACACACGTCAAAGAAAACTATGGAAAAGTTGACCACACATGGACCGACCGCTGCTAGTTTTTTTGGGTAGTGGGCTCACCACCCCACTTTTAAGTGGGGTCAGATTTGAGTTTTTTATTTATTTATTTATTTATTTTTAATTTTTTACGGTCTCTCTATAAAGATTGTTATTTGAAATGATTTTGACATTCAGTTGCATAAGGCATAATACTACCATGCTTACAAATGTGATAACCTATGGCTTTATAATTGTTTCTGGAATTGAAATTGACAATCATAGTTATCGTTATTCAACAACAAGATGACAGTTAACAATGACAGAAGTAACATAATGATAATGTATATCTTCTTAAGAAATATGGGAATGTGGGTTTAATGATATAGAAATCTTTTGAATACTTAATTGACTGTGATAACAAAACTTTTGTAATAACATGAATAAAGAAAAAAAAAAATAAGTGCAACATTTTGATTAATTGTCAAAGATCCTAATCAATCAAAGAGTTGACCTTAGATCTCCTTCATGTGCACTTCAACAATACAATAACTTTTAAAAATGGTGGGATTAAGCTTTTTTAGGTGCAAGACTTTTTCATGTTTTGAGTTTTGACATCTTCTTTGGAGACAAAGAAAAGTCTTGTCCTCTGGGGAACCAATCCAAGAAAAATTAGAACAAAAATGGGACGAAAATGAACGGTTTTTACATATTCGGAACTTATTGGCATTATCAAGTCGGATTATTGATTAACTAGGTTTGAAGAATGATAAAATAACAAAAATGTACGTCACTCGTTTCGACTACGGTGTTGCGACGCTCTTTCAATAGTTATTTTTTTCACTCATTTTATAATGTGTGCATATTCATTTGTTGTGTATAACATCAAGACATTCTTACAACCGTTCATTTCTTACTTATTTAATTGTACAAATTAAGATAGTGGTGAGTAGACTATCTTCGGAAAGACTTGCGGAGGTACAGAACCTAGTTACCAATTCAGGATACGGGTAGTAGTTCGGGACGGCATACGTACGGAATTTATACGGATTTGGATAGGTCAGATTCGGTCAAAAATCTGGTCAACGGTTCGTTGTTCGGACATTAGTTCGGAACGGCATGCATACGTGCATATTTGTTTTATAATTGTGAGTTCGGCACTTAAAATTCGGCTTACATATATGATGAATTGATAAGTGTTATGTCCTTATTACGAGACTAATTTTATTTGTACATGATTTATAAGATGAAAAAAAACATTTTAACGTCATTATTTAACATGAAGTTAACAATTAATCGCATAAATGAATTATCAAACGAGTTTATAGACTTTTAAACAAAAATTAACACATAAAACACTGGTTAAACAACTACCAATTGAAAATTTTAACTGAATAATTGTATTTAAATATAAAGTATATACAAAATCAAACAAAAAAACCAATCAAAATGACTCTAGTCAGAGAATTACCTATGGGAGAGCGAGGCTGGGCGCGAACTAGGTTCAAAGTTCTAGTTCGGAGATATCATTCGGATTCAGTTAGTTTAGATACATTCTGAATCATTCGTGAGGCCCATGTAATCCGGGAACCAGGTTCAAATAGTTCGAAAATATCACTCGAATTCGGTCAGTTCGGATGCGTTCGTGAATCATTCGGAAATAAATCGGAAAATTACTAACTAGGGTACAGAACACCGTACATTTGAAATTGCAAGCATTTGACACGAGAGATAGTTGCAAAATTCGTACCGCCTCAATTTGTTTTTAGAAAGAAATACTATTGTTTTTTTAAGAATGAAGGGAATATCTTTATAGATGTATCATGTATGCAAAAGAGTGATTATGTTGTCCCTAATGGGACATGAGTGAGTAATTATTCGTGGATAAGTGCTTTGCCAAAAATCTCATAGCTGGTAAAGATCATTTATATAAATCTAGCCAACACGTACAAACGTACAATCATAATAATGGCCATTTGAAGATATTTTTTCTTTTTCTATTTAACGATCACAATAATTGATTGTCCTTTGATCTCATCGTACCTAGAATAAGAAATGGTGTCCAACACCGGAAAAACAAGTGGTTGAGAATTCACGCATTCATCAACCATGGTAGAATTAAACCACGGCAATGGAATTCACAGTCGGCCACGATCCTTTTCATTTTCTCTCACTGAACTCTGATTTTGCATGCTGATCTTACTTTGAAAGTTTATCAGCAAAATTTATTGCAATTTGGGTTTAAATACTCATTTCTTGGAAAGCAAAGTAGCAAACACATTCGAATTATTGATCTGTTTGACACTGATGTGTGTCCCACGTCTATATAGAGAGACAGGGAATTTTTGCTTCTAATATGTTGGGTCAATAGTATTCCTATGTAAATGGATATAATGACAGAGATTAGGTATTGCACTATGAGGAGCATCTCTTGTTCCTACAGTAGGCAACAACCAAAAGTTACTTTTTTTCTTCTTTTCTTTCTCGAATGTTAATATATTAACATTGGTTGCCCTTATTTCATATTTCAGAAGTATAAACTGAAATATAAGAATCTTCGAACAGGGTGATTTATTCGGATTGAATTGGAATTGTATTTGAAACTAAAAAACTAACAACATAGTTCAAGGTAGGGGAAAGGAAAGATGGCATTTGTCTCCATTATTATTTATAGTATTCTTGGTTTCTTACCTGCTTTACTAACACATCTTCGACTTTATTGCTACTACACTATGACCGGAATTAAACCCAAATAAATGCTCATAAGACTTTAATATCCCTTGAGCTTCAGTTACGATGGCTTGAATTCTCAAGCGAATAGTGTTTGAGTGGCCCTGAGCAAAATCTAGTACTCATTTGCAATCTCTCTCAATCCCCAAATGTTAACAGTCCATGATTGCTAAATTGATGTCTTTAGGGCTGCATGCATAGATGGTCCCAGGTCCAGCTTGAATAGTTGTACCTGCTACATAGCGAAAGATTAGTTCATAACCTACAGTTTCTTTTTCATCAATCCATGAAGCGTCAAAATTTAGCTTGAACTGATTCAAGTTTGGAGGGAGCCATATTTTATTGTTGTTGGAGTTCATACTAGAGTCGGTCACTCAGGTTCTTCCTATATCAAGTACATGGCTAAGTTCAACGCCCATACAAGAGTTATTCAGTAAAGATGGTGACCAGAATTTTATGTGTCTAAGTACAATCAATGAGAACTATAGACTAGATGTTGATTTATCTTGAAATACCCTCAAACACCTTTCTTTACATATCAACCAATATTTTGTTGCGACAATTTCAATAACATTGTTCGTAGATTTTCCTGCAATCCAGTTAGTATCTAAACTTAAAAATAGGAAGGTCTGATGTGAGATTAAAGTTCAAAACTGCCATGGGTGGAAGCAGATTTAGCACAGGGGTGAAGCCAGTGTACACTCTGCCTAACTGGCTCCAAAGCCATAAATTCTTAATATATAGGGTTTTTAACCCCATTTTATCACAATTGCACCCCCTAATTTTTTTTTTTTGCTTCCCAATCAGAAAACAAATGTTGTAATAATTCAAATGGGTGATTACAAAAAAATAATAATTACAATGCAGATAAATGTTATCCATGTATTGTTCTAGGATTTTCCTAACAGGTAAGGCATAGTGGATGCATTTCCACATAAAATATTTATTCTTTGAGACACATTTAACTACCAAAATGTTTTCCAGAAGGTGACAGTGGATTGGGAGTTTCAGTCTGGAGTGTTGATTTGAAATTTATCATACATTGCTTAGCGGTAAAATTTCAATCTTTAGTCAATAACCATCTTAAAGTGTCTCTTTTAATATTCTCATTCATATCTGAATAGATTTTGATGTTCAAAATTATATCTGAAATAGATCGTGGAAAGTAATTTCTAACTACTTCAAGGTTCCACTTATGTACAGTTGGGTCAATCAACTCAGCTACACATGTTAAAGAGTTTGAGTCGAGTCACATAGTGATTCAAGAGTTTCAGCCGATCCTGGTATCCATTTATTTGTCCAAATGTTTATTGTTTTTCATCCCCTACCTCCCAATAGATGTATTTAAAGATTAGTGTCATTCCATGTGTAATACATTTCCAAATCCATGTTTCATAGTAATGTTTTTTTGGAATGGAAAATTGTTGTTTTTTTAAAGTACTTTCTTTTAGTATACTTTCCCATAGGGCTCTTGGCAGATAGGACAATCTCCAAGCCAATTTGGCGATCATAGCCAAGTTCATTTTGTTAGCTTCTTTGAAACTTAAACCCCCTAAATCCATTGGTTTGCCAAAAATTCAAAACATTTTAGATAACAACCTCTAACATTTTTTTGTTTCTCCCACCGGAACTTTCGCTGGATTGTATTAATCCTTTGAGCGATCTTTATTGGAAGAATAAAATATCCCATTTAATAAATTGGTAGACTAGTCAGTAATGATTTATTCAGTGCAAACCTGGTAGACTGAGCCAAAAAGGTACCACTAAAGCTCAACACTCTGCTTTCTATTTTTTGAACTATGGTATTTAAAGTTTTTAGTTCGTATTTATCCACAAACAGTGGTGCCCTTAGGTAAGAGTCTGTGATATTAATTTTTTTTTTTTAAAGTCTAATCATTATCCATTTATGCCTGACATGAATTTTATTATTGAAGAGAACGCTTGATTAATTGAAGTTAAGAAGCTTCCCTGGCGCCAAACTAAATATATTGATGATGTTGAGTAGGTTTTACAACTTAACAGACTAGCTTTTGTGAACAACAAATAGCCGTCTGCGAAGAACAGGTTACTGACAAATTTAGAATGCCAAGAATTTCTTGTCTCGGTTATCCTTTTTTTATTTTCTTTTGCTAATAGACGTATGGAGAAGTCCTATATACAAATCAGAAAGAGGTAAGAAGACAACGGATCTCCTTGTCTCAGGCCTCTAGAAGGTGTAAAGAATTCATCTGTGATTCAGTTCAGCAAAACTGTTATATAAGCAGTGGACAGAAATTGTGAAATTAAACTGCAACACTCGTTGTTAAATCCAAAAGCTAAAATAATTTTATTTAAATAGTCTCAATCTTCCATTTCGAAAGCTTTTGGCATGTCAATTTTAAACCATAGGCCTCCATTTTTGTTTTTCATTCTTGTTAAGGAGTGAATGACTTCATGTGTTATCACTATATTATCAGCAATTTGTCGAGAAGGTATGAAAGTCGACTGAAATCGTGAAATCATTCTTTCTATATGTTTTTTAAGTTTATTAGCCAGCAGTTTAGAAAGTATTTTATAAGGCATATTGCTTAGTCCCATGGGTCTGAAATCATTTGGATTTTTAGGATGTCTTACTTTAGGTATGAGGAAGAGAAAGGTTTTACTAAATTTTTGGTTTATAGTTTTTGTTCTAAAAATATCTTGGATCAAATTTACAATCTGAGAACCTATCAATTTTCAATTTTGTTTACAAAAGATCATCGGGAAGCCGATCTGGCCCGGTCAGAAGTGAATAGAAAATAAAAAACGTGCAAAGCTGCAGAAACCATTGGAATCATTTTACCACTTCTACCAGGAGCCGCCTTTTTAGTGCTAGCTGAACGGAAAGTCATGGCTTTTTTTAACGTCGAAAGGGTCCTGATGTAGTGGGTTTATTCAGGTTATTACAACCTATAGCATATGGTTCGAAATTGATTCCAAAGGAACCTATTTTACCAAGTACTGTTAATTTCTCCCCTTTTAGAATGACTCCAGTGTCTACATTCATGTTAAGTATGGTCGCTCGGATCGTTGTACCTTTTGATTATGGTATGGTGTTGTCAAATCCGCATATAAGACTACTTTATTCGTTTGCCATATCTTCACCGGGTCTTGGTAATTTGTTTGATTTCATTGATTTTACTACCCCAAAATTCCATACTCGCCAGGAACAGATATTAAGTTTTCGTTGTCCATATCAGAGATTATAGACGAGATAAGTTTTAAAATCTCTTGATTATTTGAAGAAGAGGGAGTCAAGTAATTTATCCTATTTATTTTTCTTCTTTTTAGGGTTTTAACATGAAAGTATTTCGTGTTCCTTTCGCCTAAATTAAAGAAATTGTCCCTTGATAGTTGTTTTGTTGTTGACGTTTATATGTCGTAAAGTTTTTCCAATTCTATGTTGTTATTTTTTTTGTTTTTTTATTTTTGATATTTTGACTTTGGGTCCCAATTTTGTGACCAAAATTGCATTTGGATCCTAGAAAGTTTGATATTAGAGCTTGGGTCCTTAGACTGTAGTTGACTATTTTGATTGTTATATACATAATTTTATTTTTAATTATATTTATATTTAGTTAACGTCGTCGGTTAACATTAAATACATAAAAAAACAATCCATCGCAGTTTTCATGGATAAGATCAAAAGCCAAAAAAAGATTGAGTAGTTTGTGGTGGGATTTGTAATTTTGAATTTATGGTTGTGGTGGTGGTAGTGGTGGTAATGAAGCTATGTAAAGTAGTAGTGGTGGTGGTGAAGCTATGTAAAGTGGTCGAGGGTGTTGGTGATGGAAAATGGAGATGGGGACGAGTGCCAACAGAATGGTACTGATTGGGCGGAAAGAGAAAAAGAGATAATGGTGAATCAGAGAAAGGACATATTGGTTGAACTGGGTATGGGTTTTAAGGGTTAGTTGGTGAAGAAAAAACGACACAAACAAAATAAAAGAAATAATTGGTTTGATGAATTCAAATCACAGCTAACAAAAGATGACGATAAAGGGATGAAAACCACACTTACCAAAAGATTACAGGGGTATGGATCTTGTTGTGGATAACTGAATGGTGCTCTTATTCTTGGTCGGGTTATTTTGGGATCTTGAATATTTATTTGATTTGATTTTAAATATGGGTTCTTCAAATTAAACTCATTTAATTTGATTTCAATAATAAAAAATCTTGTGTTTATTCTAAAGTTAATGGTTTAGAGATTTTGAAAATTTAGGTTTTTATTTGAGATTTGGGGATGTTTTGTTTAATTAATCAATCCCACTATAAAACCAATTTAGAGAAAGATAGTCAGATTAGGTGATTGTGGAAAAAATTACAACAAATAATTGAACAAATGTTAGTAATGATCTTGTTTTAGAAATTATTATGCTTTAATCTCTATTTTTACAATACCATTCTAGTCGACCATGTTGACAAGATGCATCTGGTGTAGTTTGTAATTTAGGTGACAATTAATGATATTTCAGTCATTTCACTGTATAACGGACTCTTCCAACGGTCAAGATGGTCAACTACAGTTCTGGGACCCAAACTCTAATATAAAACTTTTTAAGACCGAAACACAATTCTGGTCACAAAGTTGAGACCAAAAGTCAAAATATCCTTTTTTTTATTCCTGTTTGTAAAGGTTATTAAATTTCTTGCCATTTAGATTCTCCATCTGTTATTTGATCTATTGGTTTCATTGAACTTTTTATTATGTGGAAATATTTAATTTGATAAGAAGGGTGTATTAAATTAGGAATTATACGGATAATAATGTATGTTGATTTTTCAGAATCTAGAGGGCTTACGTAGAATCTATAAAAGCTTATGAAATTTAAAAGATTATATTGGATTTTTTTAATGGAAAAATAAGGAATATAAAAGATTTCTAAAACAATAATTATTTTGATGAGGGCATATTTGCGATAGCTGTGATCGCGATGATAATGGTGGTGGTGGTTGCAACGACGGTTGTGGTATTAGCGGTGGTGAAGGTAGGGATGGTTATGATGTTGTTGTTGGTGGTGATGATTATGGTGGTGGTGAGGGTTGTTCTGGTGGCGACAGTGTTGGTGGAGGTAGGTGAAAAGGATAAGGTACCAAGTACACCACCAACTTTTTCGTTCGGCAACCTGCATGGACAAAACCTAATGCAATTGCAAGTAGACCAACTTAATGATCCTTGAACAATATGTACATAAAGTTTATATTTCTACCTCTTCACAATCAGAAAGTAAAGACAACAAAGTTTGTGAACCTGATTGTATAAAAGAGTACTTGAAAGATCTCAAAAATCAATATCCAAGATCAATCTCGTCGTATCCAAATAATCAGATTTGAATTCTGGCAAGTATGAAACTTTTAATCTATCATTCAAGATACGAATTCCACAAGAACGAGTCTCGTAATTGATCACAATTAAGATGAACCTATCTACTAGAATTGATTACGTACTACTTGTGTTATTTCTATTATAAAGATAAACAATATAATGTGGAAAAGAAAAAACACAAGATACCAGAAGTTCTGTTAACGAGGAAAACTGTAACTGCAGAAAACCCTCGGGGCCTTGTCTAGATTTGAACAATGAACTGTATTAAGACGCTACAGACATTATCCTACTATCATATTTTGGATTCTAATGTAGTTGAGCCCGAATTCACCTTCCAAGCAATTCAGGTGCAGTCGTCTCTTTATGTCTCTTGAACCTCACAAGACTCTACGCAATAAATTTCCTTAGATGATGTCCTTTACATCACAAGAGTTTATTCATCCCAAGTGAAGACTTTTGATAAAAATTTGCCTCTAACAGATAACCCTATTTGATTTCTCTTTAGATCAATAGATCAAACCTTGGAAATATGTATGCAATAAACAAAGCTAGCAAACCTCACAAATCCGGAACACTTACACTAGTTAGATGAGAATCCTGGATTATTAACCACCTCTCATGAACAATCTTAAATTGATCAATTAAGAAGAATTTTAGTCTATCTAGAGGAATCCCAAAGTTTGAGACGAAGAGAACTTTGTCATTTCTATCTATCTCGTTCCTGAAAGAGATTATAAAAACCTCGATAACAGAAAGAACAAGATCACGATACACGAATTATCAAGGTAAAGATAGTCGGACCTAGCTTCACGAATCTCTAAGTAAAGTCTTTAAGTCGTAAACCTAATTATGTTTCTCAGAGGAAACCTAGGTTCATAGAGGATGACTCTAGCAAACAACTAGGAAACAGAAGTATCAGGGATTGAATTTCTTGTTTGTTTAAGTATCTGTATTTATATATTTTCAAGAGTAGGGTTGCTTAAAATTTAAGCTAAGATAACTTGATATTCGAGCAAACAATCTCTGTTTATATGAAACTCTTGTTAGGATTTCATGTAAGCATGTGAGAAGTTTGTCTTAAAATCATATAAAAGAATATACATTATGATCCAGAGTACCAGAACCGCATACTATGATAGTTATTGGCAAATATGCCTTATGAACTAATAAGCAAAGTTGTGCTCATTCAACACTTAAGACTTGACTTATAAAACACTACTTAGTGTTCAAAATATCTTATAGGTGTTAGAGCATTGCTCGGTCAAACTCACAAGTATTTCTATCTCAATCTTGTTGTCAAATTTAGTTGTCAAAACTATATCTTTATTTATATTCTATAATTAGTTAAGTCTTGGATTAGGATAGAAGTGTAGTTGACAAACGGACATCACGACAGTCATCATTGCGTTCTACCGTTTGAAGGTAAAGATCAACTGAAGATTTTGGAGAACTTCTTCAACAAAAGGTAAGTGAAGACTAAAACACTTATTTGTCAAGTTATATTCATCCTTCTATCTATGAGACGATGTCGCATAACTAATTAGACTATCATTAGTATATCAAGAATTTCGAGTCGAGAACTAATTATCAAGTTAAGAGACTTCTCAAAATATGACTAAGCTTAATGAACATTTTTTCATACTTGATAAATTTCGGTTAAAGACAACTTATTGTTCGCAATTGTTGATGGTGGTTTATAGCTTAGGGTTAAAATCGTAAAACCTTTTTCAAACAGTGACGTCACACTTGAGTAATAATGTCGCCACTAGCACATTCATTGAACCATTCAACATGTTTGTGTAAAATTACGGGGTACCTTTTTTATGTATATGCCATGCTCCATGGTAGGGCCCTCAGTACTGACTGGCATCATCTCTACACATGTCAGCCACGCATGCTAGCCAAACGTGCCAATGACATGCTATGCCAGCCACATCTCCGCTCCAAAGGCATGACAACCGCACCACCGTGCCAATGGCATGCCATTCCAGCCACATCTCCGCGCCAAAGACATGCCAACCATGCCAGCCGCACCACCGTGCCAATGGCATGCCATGCCAGCCACAACTCCGCGCCAAAGGCATGCCAACCATGCCAGCCGCACCGCCATGCCAACCACATCTACGCGCCAAAGGCATGCCAACCATGCCAGTCGCACCACCGTGCCAATGGCATGCCGGCCACATCTCCGCGCCAAAGGCATGCCAACCATGCCAGCCTCACCACCGTGCCAACGGCATGCCATGCCAGCCACAACTTCGACCAAAGGCATGCCAACCATGCCAGCCTCACCACCGTGCCAATGGCATGCCATGCCATGCCATCCACAACCCGCGCCAAAGGCATGCCAACCATGCCAGCCGCACCACCGTGCAAATGCATGCCATGCCAGCCACATTCTGCGCCAAAGGCATACCAACCATGCCAGCCGCACCATAGTGCCAATGGAATGCCATGCCAGCCACACCTCCGCACCAAAGCCATGTCGGCCATACCTCCATGCCGCTGGCTACCAAACGAAGGGTTGCAACAATCAACGACCACCCTTCCTTCTGAGATGCAAATCTCAATCGTTCAAGTTCACCACCAAACGCGTGGCAACTTTTGTCCCAAAGCCAAGCCCTAATTTTGGCCGCGCCTAAACTATGCCAAAACCCTAATTTTGGCCGCGCCTAAACTATGCCAAAACCCTAATTTTGGCCGCGCCTAAAAATATGCCAAAATTCTAGCTTGGCCGCACCTAAACCATGCCAAATCCATGTCGGCCATACCTCCATGCCGCTGGCTACCAAACGAAGGGTTGCAATAATCAACGGCCACCCATCCTTCTGAGATGCAAATCTCATCCGTCCAAGTTCACCACCAAATGCGTGGAAACTTTTGGCCCAATGCCAAGCCCTATTTTTGGCCGCGCCTAAATTATGCCAAAACCCTAATTTTGGCCGCGTCTAAAACTATGCCAAAATCCTAGATTGGTCGCGCCTAAACCATGCCAAAGTCATGCCGGCCATACCTCCATGCCGCTGGCTACCAAACGAAGGGCTGCAACAATCAATGGCCACCCTTCCTTCTGAGATGCAAATCTCAGCCGTCCAAGTTCGCCACCAAACGCGTGGCAACTTTTGGCCCAATGCCAAACCCTAATTTTGGCCGCGCCTAAACTATGCCAAAACCCTAATTTTGGCCTTGCCTAAAACTATGCCAAAATCCTAGCTTGTCCGCGCCTAAACCTTGCCAAATCCATGCCGGCCATGCCTCCATGCCGCTGGATGCCAAACGAAGGGTTGCAACAATCAACGGCCACCCTTCCTTCTGAGATGCAAATATCAGACCTGTAAGTTCACCACCAAACGTGTGGAAACTTTTGGCCCAATGCCAAGCCCTAATTCTGGCCGCGCCTAAACTATGCCAAAACCCTGATTTTGGCCGCGCCTAAATCTATGCCAAAATCCTAGCTTAGTCGCGCCTAAACCATGCCAAAGCCATACCTCCATGCCGCTGGCTACCAAACGAAGGGTTGCAACAATCAACGGCAGCCCTTCCTTCTGAGATGCAAATATCATCCGTCCAAGTTTGCCACTAAACGCATGGCAACTCTTAGCCCAATGCCAAGCCTTAATTTTGGCCGCGCCTAAACTATACCAAAACCCTAATTTTGGATGCGCCTAAAACTATGCCAAAATCCTAGCTTGGACGCGCCTAAACCATGCCAAAGCCATGCCGCTGGCTGCCAAATGGAAGGTTGCAACAATCAACGGCTATCCTTCCTCCTGAGATGCAGATCTCAGCCGTACAAACTTTCCACCGAACGACTTGTGGCAATCTCTTGGACACGGTGCCAAAGCCCTAATTTGGCCACGCCAAAGCCTTGCCGTCCATGCCTCCATGCCGCTGGCTGCCAAACGGAAGGTTGCAACAATCTACAGCTATTCTTCCTCCTGAGGTGCAGATCTCATCCGTACAAACTTGCCACCGAACGACTTGTGGAAATCTCTTGGCTATGGTGCCAACTCTTGGCCACGGTTCAAAATCCCTAATTTGTCCTCGCCAAAGCAATGTCGGGCATGCCTCCATGTCGGTGTCTATCAAATGGGAGGTTGCAACAATCAACGACTATCCTTCCTCCTGAGATGCAGATCTTAGCCATACAAACTTGCCACCAAAGGAATTGTGGCAACCTTTGGCTACGCTGCCAACTCTTTGGCCACGGCACATACCTAGCTATACCAATTCTTTGGTCACGGCACCTAACCCCAATTAGCCACAGCAAGATCATGTGCAAGCCATGCCAGCACCGTGGCCACGCCACTGGCTACCAACGGAAGGAAACCACAATCAATAGCTAACCTTCCTCTCAAGATGCGAAATCTCGGCCGTCGAAAGTCACTACTGAACCGGCAAGCCTCTCAATCTTAACTTGCCAAACAATAACAACATGCTACACGTTTTCCAAGAAAACACTCGAGACATCAAAGCATGTCACAAACTGGGTGATACTCATCAGGGTATTGGTCTGGTGGTTTACAGCGTACGGCGTACACTACACCCGTTACAAGAAAGTGTCATAAGAGTGAGGCGGTTAGTAAATACAAGAAGTAACGGTGAAACGTTTCATTCATTATGGAAACATCAATTCCAGGCGTTACCCGTTACCGCTTTCTTCCATTTACTCAACTGTTTCCACTTCTTACGAGACCAGGGTATGTTTCGTTTCGAATTGTATAAATAGGTCTCACCTATTTCCACCAAAAGGACAAGTTTTGGTCAGGAGCATACAACACTCAGAAATCACTTGTTAGCTTTCCAATCTGCTAGCGTTTCACTTTCTAATACAAGTCGTCAAACAACCACTCTTCCAGAATCAACTATTCTGGTCTCAACACCTCTTCTCTTCCCTCCCTAAGACCAACCCTTCTCCTTCACTTTGTGACTGAAGCAAGTCTGGAACGACCATTTCTTGGTTTATGCCTGATTTGTATAGATTGATCTCTCGAATCAAAGTACTCCCTTGCAGTATATTGTTTAGGGTTTAGACTTGTTTCTCACCCACACACATGAAATTACCAAAATCAACAGAAACTGTTTTCACCCTCAAACAATTGGCGACCACAGTGGGAGTTCAGTCTCTCGGTTGAAACATCAACATCTAGGTTTCAATTTCTTCTTTCAGTTCCAAACTCAATATGGTAGAACTTAGATCTGGGTCAGCAACGAACCCTGATAACACCAGCGCGGAAACCGTCCCTGTTATTCCGATTGAATTAATCATGGGTTTTCTTGTGGTTCATTTAATTGAGTATTTTTGGATTCATATTCATATATGATTTGTTATGTCCAAAGAAATCCTTATTTTCTTGTGAAGTAAGGTCGTTCTTGTTGTTCTTTCGGGAATGACATATTATGGGGGAGAGTTCTTAATTGAACTTGTGCTTAGTTGCCAAATCTTTGTGGGGAGTCCGGCTGTGGAATATTATAGGGGTTATCTTGTATATTTATAAACTCCTTGATGAATGCATTTAACTTCGGCTATATTATGGCATCTAAAAAGTTGATATGTGCTTACTTTTTGGTCACGAAATGTCTCTATGGAAATTGCATTAGGATCCCACCAGTTTTCATACCTTTGCCAATTTTATTGACAAAAAGGGGGAGAATTAATGTGTAGTTCACACTACAAATACATATGGTTTTCGGATTATTATGTAAGGGGGAGTGGTTTCCATGTGAGATGGAGTATTGACTAAGGGGGAGTGATACATGTCACCATAGTATTGTTGTCGAAGTTGTGACACAATTGAACTTTGATGTTGTATAATAATACTATGACATTGTATAACAATGATTGAGAATTCTTGGTTTCTCATTGTTATGACTACGGATTTTCAACAATGGTGATACTAAACTTACAACCTTTGGGATCATTGGAGTACTTGGAAGTGACGAAGATTTCGAGTAATGTTGAAGAACCAAGAAGATCAGGCATGTGGAAGAGAAGCGACAAAAGTTTGTTTATTTATTTTTCTATTCCATATGTATTGACAGTTTTGTCACTAAAATTGACAAAGGGGGAGATTGTTAGAGCACTGCTCGGTTGAACTCGCATGCGTTGCTATCTCAAGCATGTTTATCAATGTTAGTAATCAAAACTATAAGTCTTGATTTCTAGTCTACTATTAGCTAAGTCTCAGACTAGGATAGAAAGTGTAGTTGAGCTCAAGACTCCATGGCGATCATCATATAAAGACGAAGAACTACTCAAGGAACTGGTGGAACTTCATCGACTAAAAGGTATGTGGAGACTTGAACTTATCTATCACTCAAAAGTCTATCTACTCTATATCCTATCTTGAGATAAAAAGTCCTTTTGCTATATAGACTTTGATTATACACATTTGCTATTTCGAGCTGAGTTTATATCGCTTATCTATTTCTCGAAATATGTGTTGGTAAGATTTCGCTTTGGCCAAGTTCATCTTTACTAGTGACGAAAGTCATGTTAAGTTTCAATCACTTGAAAATAGCTTTGACGAAAAATGTTTTGTGAACAACAACTATATAGCGTCCTCTAAGAATGTTTCAATGATTGAAATGAGAGTTTAGATTATATAACCATTGTTGCATATAAGCATTGTGTGGTAACTCATACATGTATAAGTCCTTATTCCTTGAAACAAAGTATGCATACTTTGCTGCTCAGGAAAATCGGAATAGAGCCCGCGAACCCAGTCTGCGTACTGTCGGAGGTTCTCTTCCCGATAAAATTTGCTGGAGTTTGTGAACTATTTACAAACTTATTTCGGGTACTTAAGTCCGCGTACCAGTCTGCATACTTAAGTTGGTTATTTTCTAAAAACGATTATTCGTAAGCTTAAACTTATATAAACTAAGGAATGCAAGTTTGCAAACCGTCGCTATAAATTTCATGAACCGATTCGAGTGAATCAAATCGTAATTGAACAACTCTCTAACTTGTTCACTTGAGTCTTTTGAACTAGTTGTGGTAAAGAAGAATACGGTTGATATGAAAGTGCTCATATGGATAACAATTTGGTGAACTACTGTTGAACCAACTAGATGTACATGTTTGGGTACGGTTACACAAACCTAGATAAACGTGCATTTCATTTATGTGTAACAAACTAAGTTTTGATCTCACGGTTGAAAGATATTATCTTGAATCTAATCAGGTTTTCATCTAACGATGAATATTGAATGCTTTGTTACTAAGATAACATTGATTGCAAACCCTGATTTGAAAGACTATATAAGGGAGAACTCTAGCAACTGGGAAACCTGATCCCCACACCTCATGTGCGATACTAGTTGTATTAGCTAGAGTCGGTTCTCCTTTAACCTTAGGTTTCTATCGAGATCCTGTAGGTTAAAGACTTAAAGGCTTCATTGGGATTGTGAAGCCAGACCGATACTACTTTCTCGTAGTTGTATGATATGATCTTTCTGTTTCTATCGTACTAAGTACAATCATAAGGATTGACTTGAGATTGATTTCTCCGATAGGCAAGATATAAACGCAGTCACAAACATCTTCATATCATCGTTTGTGATTCCACAATATCTAGTTTTGCCATCATACGATTTAGATTATTGTGAGGTGATTGATAATACTGAGCTGTTCTTCGGGAATATAAGTCTAGTTTATCAATTGGTTTCTGTTCACCTTGATTTATCAAAATACGGAACAAAAACTCGTATGTATTTTTGTGGGATACAGATTTATCTATTACTGTAGACTTTTCTATGTGATACAGATTTGTTTATTAAAGTCTTCGACTTTGGGTCGTAGTAACTCTTAGTTGTGGGTGAGATCATCTAAGGGAATCAAGTGTGTAGTATCCTGTTGGGATCAGAGACGTAGGAGCGCAACTGTACCTTGGATCAGCGTATATTGATTGGGGTTCAACTACAGTCCAGACCGAAGTTAGTTTGTAGTAGGCTAGTGTCTGTAGCGGCTTAATACAATGTGTACTCAATCTAGACTAGGTCCCGGGGTTTTTCTGCATTTGTGGTTTCCTCGTTAAAAAAACTTCTGGTGTTTGTGTTATTTCTTTTCCGCATTATATTTTGTTATATAATTGAAATATCATAGGTTGTGCGTTTGAATGAATCAATTGGAAAATCCAACTTTTGGTTATTGATTGAAATTGATTGATACTTGAACATTGGTTTTTGGTACCGTTCAAGTGATTTTTCTTGTATTCAATTAGACTCGCAGATTTCTATTTGCTTGGGTAAGTATTGAATCGAGAATTTGATATACCTTTATTAAGATTGAGTCTGACTGTCTAGTTGATTCTCTTAAAAGCATATTGGAGTTAGTCCATACAGATTGTTAATCGAAATATTGGGTGTGGTTGTTAGACCCCTCCATCCCCCACCCCGCTTTTTCACAATCAATTGGTAAATCCAACCTTTGGTTGTTGATTGAAATTGATTGACACTTGAAACTTGGTCTTTGGTACCATTCAAGTTGTTTCTCATAATAATCAGGCTCACGGATTCTATCTGTTTGATTTGCTGATTACATTGAGTAATAGAGATATAACTCTTGGATGTATTTCCTTGTTGAGTCTGACTGTCTAGTTGATTCTCTTGAAATTATATTGGAGTTAGTCCATACAGATTGCCGAGTGAAATATTGGGTGTGGTTGTTAGACCCCCGCTTTTTCAGTATCCATACCAGTACACGTACCACAAAAGTTATGTGGACTCTGAAAATCGGATATGCTTAAATAGTATCCATGCCAGTACGCATACCTAAAATTTATGTGGACTCCGGAATTCCATTATATCTTAAGGTTTACATACCGGTACACGTATTGTGACATAACTGTTCGCGAACAGGTTAATTGTTTGTACCTTGTACATATACTTACCATATCGATTAAATTCTTATGCACAGAAATTATTTCTCCGAGGTAATTTGCAATTGAATAATCTCTAAAAACACCATATACATATTTGATCACTTGATTGTGTTTCTAGTTAAGTCTTAAGTGTTTATGAAAATTCTCAAGCTTATAGTTCAGTTGGCTAGCTTAGACTAACCATTCATGAGCGTGGTCTTACACACGGTTCGATTACAGTTCATCCTAACCATTTGAGTGTTTATCTTGTTATGTAAATCAGATTCAAAGCTTCATCTAATGGTGGATATTGTTTGTTTGTTTCCAAAATTATATTAGCTTAAACCTAAAGCAACCTATGCTTTGAATGTATATAAAAGGGAAACTTCGAGCAACTAAGATCTTTGAACCCCGACACTACTTTTATTGGTGTGTCCCAGTTGTTTCTAGAGTTGTCATGTTCCTAAAACACTTTTAGGGTTTAACGACTACAAAGACTTCATTGGGATTCGTGAAGCCAGTTCTAGCTATTGTTTATCTTGATAGCTCGAGTATCCTGATCTTGTTTGATTGTTGAGTTGCTCACTTGAAAAATATAGATACAAATCATCAAAGTTCTCTTCGTAACAAATTTTTTTGATTCCACAATTTTATACTTGTGAGGTGAATAATAATCTAGGCTGCACTTCGGGTTGCATAAGTCTGAATTTTGAGGTTAGCTAGACTTTGTGTATTTGTATCGATTTCCATTACTTTGATCAAACTTTTTTATCGCAAAGGAAATCACATATAGGCTTATATGTTGGAGGAAGATTGGTTTAAAATCTTCAATTGAGTTGAAGCAACTCTTAGTTGGTGTGACGTCAGTTAAAAGAAACAATTGCGAGAAGTACTGCTGGGATTCAAGTGGGAAGGATCGTGACTGTAACTGAATTGCTGGGAGGGTTTAATTCAATCTCAACTATATTCCAGTCCGAAGTTAATTAGTAGTAGGTTAGTGTCTGTAGCAGCTTAATACAGTTTGCTGTTCAATCTGGACTAAGTCCCGGGGTTTTTCTGCATTTACGGTTTCCTCGTTAACAAAACTTCTGGTGTCTGTGTTTTTTGTTTTCCGCATTATATTATTTATCTTTATAATTGAAATATCACAAGTTGTGCGTTAATCAATCAAAGTAAATACATCCATCCTTGTTTGTTGGATACGACTTGATTGATTACTTGGGAAATTGATCTTTGGAATCACCCAAGTGCTCTCACGCAAAAATCAGGTTCACATACTTTCCTCTATAAACGTTCTGATTGTGAGAGAAAGAGATATAACTCTGGATATTCTTTCTTGATTGAGATTCATTAAGTTGAAATCTCAGAATTGAATTTGATTTTGTCCATACAGGTTGCCTAAGAAAAAGTTGGTGTTGTACTTTGGTACCCCCGCGTTTTCAGTAGGTGTATATGAGAGTCATAGCAACGCCAAAAGTGTTTTATAAAATAGTATAAATTCATTTGATTAAGTTTGTACCGGGTTGATATGCAAAAGGGTACGTGTATTCGTGAATTCAGATGGTCAAGGAACCCGTACCAGGTATGCGTACCTTAAAGAAATTAACGAACTCAAGCCCTTGAGGTATGTGTACTGGGTACGCGTACCTACTCCTATTTCATAACTCAGAAGGCAATGGTATCCGTATTAGGTATTGTACCATCATGTGCCAGAATTTCAGTAGTTCTGAAAACTCTCGTTAATCGATTTGAATCTTTACTAATTGCCATAAATGATGAACACCATTGCTTGGGAAATTTTCAAATGATTAACTTGAATAAAAGATAATTCATGAATAATAAATTTTTCTTAAGTTTGTCAAGTATATGAACAACTATTGCTTGAATCATATTTCGTGATGTTTAACAAGACAAGCTTGACTCGAAATTTCTTCTTTGAAATATATATTAGAAGTCATACGACATAGGCTTATATAGAAATAATGGTAATACTTGTGAGTATATATAATCGTTCAGTCTTCACATACCTCTTTATCGTTGAAGTTCTACAAATGTCATTGTTTGATCTTCAGTCTTCATCCGAGACTTGACTTTAGTAGACTAGACATTAAGCTATAGTTTTGTACTACTAACATTAACAACAAGCTTGAGATAGCAAAACTTGCGAGTTCGACCGAGCAATGCTCTAACATTCCCCCCCTTTATCAATTTTAGTGACAAAACTATCAATACATATAAATTCAAAATAAATAGATATTTTAACTCAAAATCCATCATGCTTGATTTCCGTGGTTCTTCAACATCGTCTTGAATTCTTCGTTCTTCGAGTTTTTCTTTGGTTATTCATATGATCGTTTCAGCTCTGCTGTTGTTGAAGATGTGTAGCGATAACAACTTATGAGAATACTCTATTCGAGCTTTTCTTGAATGAAAAATCACTTACCTCAATGGTTATTAAACCAAAAACATAGTATTGTTGCCTTCCTCAAAGTTCAATTGCACCACAACTTTGAAGCAATATTACGGTGATATGTTCTCCCATTAGTCAGTACTTAATTACTACTTTTGCGCAATAGGTAAAACCTATATAATACTACATAATGCTCATTATAATGCACTTCACCTTATATAATACTCCGAAAAGCCATATGTTGTAGTAGTATACTACTAAATAATTCTCCCTTTTTTGTCAACAAAATTGGCAAAGGAGAAAAACAAGGACCATATGAATTTAAACAAAAGAATTATCAAAACTAGAGAGAACATACCATCTTTCATTTAGACGATTTCACCAATAAAATTAGTGTCTTCATCAAGGAGAAAACAAAATGAAGATAAGTGTCTCAAACTTTTAGAAGGTTTAAACATTTGTGTAGAGCCCCATTCACTAGAATAAATAAGTTAGAATTAGATACGCACCACTTTATCCAAAAGATCCATTTAGCACCAAAACCACGCTTCTGCAATATAAAAACAAAAAAGAGTTTGCCAATTAATATTGCTGGAAGCTTTCTCCTTGTCAATTTTGCAGAATATCCCTGGATTTAGAAATCCTAGTAGAAGAAATACAGAGGCAAAGGAGATGGAGAAAACAGAAGAAAAAAAAATAACTATAATAATAGATGAGGAAGGGTCCCTTCACACTTTTATTCTCACATTTTAGGGATCTTTTTTATGAATAAAAACCAAATGGTATCAGTTCTGAATCTAATATTTAGAGGGTATGTTTCTCTTGCAAATCTTTACTTGCCTACTAAAAAGGTGTGCATATCGAAACGTATAACACCATCATCTACTACTTTGAAAATGAACCTATGAAAATCAACGGATTTTTAACCATTGAATTAAGATTAGTAGATAGTGAAGTTTAGTATTTCGAAATACATTCTTTTTTTGGTAGGAAGGTAAAGCTTCGCAATAGGAATTTATCTCCAAAATATTAGTTTCAAATCCAGTATCGTTTGACTTTTATTAACAAAAATTAAGTATGATGTCTAAGATAGTGTGAGAATACACATATAAGGGGATCCTCCCTCATAATAGATATGAAGATTCTCGAATATAAATTTCAATTAGATTTCGAGAACGATGTAAAAACGATTGAGAGTTGGTTATTATTTTAATCTATTTCTTTCTTTTTCTATAATTTTCAAGAAACGGATAACAAATAGAAAAAAATAAATGGTTTTCTAAGATTCGTCGACTAATAAGAATGACCGTAATGTGCAAACCGTTTTTTGAGGTGCACAAATTTGGACTCCCATAAAATGGTGTATTGTAGTCGTGATTAATGTGATTAGATTTGTGCCCGTACTATGCACCAGGCATTTTTTTTCCGATTTGGTGTGTGCGGGGCTTTGCCCCGCCCCGTAGTGATTCATTTTTGATTTAATGAGCGTGGGGTTTTAACCAGCCCCGTGGCATTGAAATTTTGATTTGGTGTGGCGGGGTAATGGAGAATATGTGCAGATTATACTTATTTTTCCCTATTATTTTCGCAAAAAATATGTGTGAAATATGTGGATTTTTTTTCCTATTTATATATTAATTTAAAAAAAAGAGTCATAATATGGTAGGTGTTCAATTTCCAAATTGAATTTGGACTTCAATAAAATTTCAAACACGGTAAGTTAGGTTTTCTTTTTGAGTTTGTAATTTTTAAATCAAGCATACGCTGCCAAGTGTCCTCACCTAAATATTGTCACGTCATGAATTTCAAATTGAACTTGGTTTTCCTAGATTTCTGCCCGTGCTACGCGCCGGGCATTTTTGTCTTCTAACTTGGTGTGTACGGATCGCCCGGTCCCGTGGCGATGGATTTTTGATTTGGTGTGCACGGGCATTCTCCCCAGCAAGTGGCGATGTATTTTTAATTTGATGTACGATGTGCTGCGCCCATTCCGTGCAAAAACATTAAATAGATAGAGAAAAGATACGAAATATGTGTAAATTTTATTTTTTTATTTTTTTTATTTTTACAGAAAATATGCGTGAAATGTGTGATTTTTTGTCCTTTATGTATTAATTTGGTAAACATAATCCTAATACGATAGGTATCCCGCTTCCAAATTAAGCTTGGACTTCCAAAGAATTCCCAAAACAATAAGTAAAAAATCGGTCTCTTTTGAAAGTACAATCTTATCCGATTTTACTGTGATATTGTACAGCATGCAAAAATATGTAAAACGTACATTTTTCTGAATTACCCTTCTCATTGAAGGAAGGCACAACTGTCTTGCTCCTACACAAGATTCTATCCACGCGTACAATTTGGGCTTCTATATCATGAGAAGCTAATCACATGGGCTTATTTCCTTTCCAATCAGATCAAGCTTGAAAAAAGAATTTGTACTCTTGTGGTTCCAGTACTGCACATGCCCAACCGTTAATGACATGGTGAGAGACATTAAACCACATGTTCCGTATCTATTGTAAGATAAACTCAGTGAGGGGGTCTATCCATCGCTAGGCCATCACCTGTATTTTTAACTCTCTTGCTCGCTAATAAAGATTCTTTCTCGACTAAAAAGTAAAACCTTAACGTAAGATCTTATTTACTTTATTCGTAAAAGAAGGAAAAAAGTGCATCGGACACTTTTGAGCAAATTGCTTTTGATTTTGCCCGATCAAGAGTTTGGTGTTGTGCGTACTTGTAATTTTTGACTGGTTACCATGTTTGAGTTCTTTACGATTGTTGATGGGATTGTATTAGAGCCTTTATATACATTAAATTTCCCTTTTCAGCTGGGTTTTGTTTCCTATCATAGTCCGTTCTTGAATTCCAAATTGCTACAGTTTCAATTCCAAAATTAATTTAATTTGTTTTTTTTTTCTTTTTTTTTCCTATTTTTTATAACCAATAATACATTGTCAAGTGTCTTCATCACAATTCTCGTTTCACAAAACTCAAAAAATGCCTATTTCGGCCAATAGGAAGCGAGTGTTTCCTCACCGTTCAACGTGGAAACTTTATTTGTCTAGGCCTTTAAGACTTTAGATATCTTATTGTTCCATAAATAATTAAGTCTAGTTCTCACCTCTGGGCTCTGGCAAACTTTTTTTTTTTGGTATAGAGCATGTAAACAAAACAGAGAAACAGAATTAACTATTGTTTACAAAGAGAGAAGCAATCCTAGCCGGAATGCTTGAACTGGTCCACTTGTGTTGGACGTTGTGAGTGAGAGCATAAGTTGCCAGCGAATGGGCAGCTTTATTTGCTGGTTTCGGGACAAAGCTGTAAGCACCACTATTGTTTAGGGCGGCCATCTTGTGGGTAATATCATCCTTAAGGCTCCAGATTCTCCATGGGATTTTCCACAGTTCTCCTTTTAAGCTCTTTACGACCATCTGGCTATCTCCTTCTATCAAAATGTTGTTCAAATTCAGCCATAATACTAAGTCAACAGCTAGCTGAAAGCCAGTAGCTTCTGCAAATATAACTGAGTTTGATCTTCCCAGCATAGTACCAGCACCGTGACAGTAACCAGTGTTGTCTCTAGAAACCGCTGTGCAAGCAAAAGCTCAATCTCTCCAAGCAGCATCGAGTTGATCTTGATGGTGGGATGGTCCGGAGGAGTCCAGGTTACGTTGGCCGGTGCGGCTGCAGTATGGTGGTTTCTTTCCATCCCATTAAGTTCTTCTTCCCAAATTTAGTTGCGATAGAGATTGAACCAGTAAAGAGCAATTGTCAGAGCATCATGAACATTCATTTTCTTTTGATCAAAAACTTTTGCATTGCGGCATTTCCAAATGGCCCAGCATATGGCCATTCCTAGAGCAAGAGAAGAGGTGTTATCATTTGTTCTTAATAGAGATTCCATGAGACTTGTGAGGGTCAAATGATTGCTTCCTTGAAGCCGGAGGCCAAGAGGAGAGGAGAACCATACATCTTAGGCGAAGCTGCAGTGTAGTAAAAGGTGGTCTACTGATTCTTTATCATTATTGCATATGCTGCAAATGGTTGAAACTCCGTCGATGAATCTGCCGATTCTCTGAGCCACGGCCAAACCTTTATGTAGATCTCTCCACAGGAACGTCTTGATTTTTGGAGCAACAGTCTTTACTACCCAAAATTTCTTCCGAGGGAAGTTATTTTCACCAGATGCAGAAGTCTCTCCTTGGTGTTCTTGGACCATTTTCTGGAAAAACTGTGGTGTGAGTGAACTTCCAAATCAGTTTTTCAACAGAATGAGGATTGAGGGAGATTTTTTTGATCTGATTGCAGGCATACTGATCTGTGACATTCTGAAGAACAGTTAGGTTCCATTGGCACGTGGAGCTATCAATTAGATCACTTACCTTCTTGTGCTCGTTATTTCCATCTAAAAGATTCTCTCGCACAGAGCCTGGTAGAGTATGAACCCATGGATCTGAAAAAATATTGATAGATTGCCCGTTTCCCACGAGCCAGATGCAGCCTTTCTTCAGTTGTTCTCTACTGTCAAGCATTGCGGCCCAAGTTGTTGAACAATTAGTTATCTTCTTTACCTCCCAGAAAGGACTGTCCCTTAGGTATTTCGCACACAGAATTTGAGACCATAATGTATCTTGTTCTTTAAGGAACCTCCAAGCAAGTTTGGCTACAAGAGCTAAGTTAAGCTCATAAAGAGATAGTAAGCCCAAACCTCCCTTCTCTTTTTGCAGATTGAACCACTCCCAATTTAAGTTATGCATTTTCCTCTTCTTTCTGTCGTGACCCACCAAAAATTCCTGATTATCTGTGTTAACTTGTTTAAGACGGTTTTGGTATCATTGTCGTGGCCATGTAGAAAATTGGGATGAGTGCAAGTACTGACTGAATGAGCACTGTACGACCAGCATGGGATGAATTGTTCTTTTTTCTTCCTGCAAGAGTTGTATCAAATTTGTAAATGAGGAAGTTACATTTTGATACCCTGTTTCCTTGTTGCCGAATATGAACTCCGAGATATTTCTCCTCTTTTTGCATTCTCTTGACCCCCAATTGTTGAATGATCTCTTTTGCGTAAGTGTCTGAGACACTTTTACTGAAGTGAATTGAGCTTTTTGAGTAGTTAACCAGCTGGCCTGAGATGTTGTAATACTGTTGTAAGACTGAGGTTATATAGTTTATTGTTCTAGTATCAGTATTTCCAAAGAGCATCACGTCGTCTGCGAACATTATATGTGAGATGCTTGGAGCCCATCTATTGATCTTGTAGCCGCTGTAGGTTCCTTCATCTTCCATTTTATTGATAATTCCTGAGAAAAATTGAGCACAAATGATAAATAAATATGGCGAAAGAGGGAAGCCTTTCCTTATGCCTCTCTCCCCAACGAAAAACCCTTCAGGCTGGCCATTAAGGATTATTGAGAAGGAAACAGATTTCACACAATTCATAATGAGATCATGTGCCCTATCTGTGATTCCAAAATTCGAGAGAGCTTTACTCAGGAAATGCCAATCTACTCTGTCATATGCTTTGCTCATGTCCAGTTTCAGTGCAAAGGACCCTTGGGAAGTGTTGGAGTTATTCATGGAGTGAAATAGTTCTTTAGCCACCACGATATTGTCTATAATCTGTCTCCCAGGTACAAAGGCCGACTGGTTCTTTTCGATGAGGTTGTCAAGGAATGGACTGAGTCTGTTTGTGATAATCTTTGTGACCACCTTGTAGATAACGTTGCAGAGAGCAATTGGTTTGTAATCTGCAGCAGTTTCAGCGTGTTTCTTTTTGGGAATCAGCGCTAGATACGTGTGGTTTAAGATGGGAGGGATAGTCGAGTATCTGAAGCAGTCTTGGATTAGATGCACTACCTCTTGGCCTACATCTTCCCAATATTTCTTGAAGAAAAGGGATGGATATCCATCAGGGCCAGGCGACTTCAACGAGCCCATCTTCTTTTTCACGTTGAAAACTTCCTTAGCGCAGGGAATTGAGCTTAAAAACCTGCAATCATCTCGACTCAATTTATTAGCATTGACCACAGTTATGTCTGCATCAGATACATTTGTATCTTTTGTAAACATATCCTGGAAGTGGTTTATAAGATTGTCTCTAATCAGCTCAGGGTCAGAAATCCATTCACCATTAGAATTTTTTAAAGAAAAAATCTTGTTTTTGCTTCTTCGATGGATAGTGGAAACGTGGAATACCTGAGTATTTTTTATCAATATAAGGAACCCATTTGGATTTGTTTTTTTGTTGCCAGAACATTCGGTCTCTTTTCTCAAGAGTTATTATGTTGTCACATATGGCTTTCTCCTCTTCTCTGGTGTCTCTCTGGTGTGAAGATGATTGCAGATCAATCAACTTTTGTTTCTCAATTTCTATCTCCCTTCTTGTGTCTCAAAAGGTTTCCCTGCTCCACTTCCATAGACTATCGCCCAGAGTTGTTAGTCTTTCTATTGTATCTCCCGTAGAATTTCCCCAGTTGTTCTGCATAACCTCTTTGAACTGTGGATGGTCGGTACTGTAAAACTCAAACTTGTAGTTTGGTTTTCTTTTAGGATGTTTTCTCATGGTGTTGAGTAAGATGGGGGCATGATCACTTTCAATTCTCGGTAAGTGAAGCACTGCAACATCGAAGAAGATGACTCTCCATTCTGAATTACAGATTGCTCTATCTAATCTCTCAAAGATAGGAGTATTTTGAGAAGAATTATTAGACCAAGTGAAGGCAGGTCCGACATACCCTAGATCAATGATATCTCTCTCCCTTATCATAGCTCTGAATTCATCGCAACTAATATCTGTGGTTGATAAGACGCCTTGCTTTTCATATTGGTGCATAAGAGCATTTAGCTCACCAATCATGCACCAAGCGCCTTCAACATTTTCGAGAGCATTATTCATATGTCTCCAAAAAGCATTCCTGTGTTGGTGTGCTGGTGGTCCGTAGACGCAGAAAAGCTCCCACCTTGGTAGCGACAGATGAGGTTCAATGACACAGTGAATGCAATTAGGAGTTTCAGATAATATGGTTACGTCCACATTGTCATTCCATAGAATTGCAAGGCCTCCACTTCTGCCAATGGCAGCAACATATGCAAAATGCTTGTAGTTTAAAGAACTGCAAATCCTCTCACTTTTTGAATCATTAAGTCTTGTTTCGGACAAGAAAAGGATGGAAGGATTGCAGCTGCGCAGGACCGAGTTTAATGTCGGAACTGTCGTCTCGTTCCCTAGACCACGACAGTTCCATGATTGTATTAACATCTATCCTGCGACTTTTTCGGGCAAGTCGCCACAGCCTCTGGTAGTACAACATTGTTTCTTAGATGGAGGATCACAATCCATTGGTTCTGTTTGTCTTTTACTGTCGCAGTGGATAGTATCTTCAGGAGAGTCCGATCCTTGGGAGTTTCTTGCAAATATTTTCCATTGTCTCATGTTTTTTAGGTTGGTTTGCTCGAGCAAAGTGGATTATGGGGAAGGTTTATCTGATTGTGGGTTTAAGTTCAGAGGATTTGGCAGAATGGTTTGGTGCTGGGGGAGTGGGTTTTGTTTCTTTGGTGGGATGGGTTTATTCACTTCGACAACATAGTGAATGGGTTTGGCAGGATTTTGGGTTATGGATGGTTCTTTTGGTGGATGGGTGGGTTTTTTTGGTGAGTGGGTGGGTATTTTCTCTTTAACCATTCCCGGCTTTTTCTGGGTATATTTAGAGTTTTCCACTGCTTGAGATACTGCATTAATAACAGAGATATTCGGTGCCTGATTCTCTTTATTATTGAGATTGGGGGAATTTTTGGCAGTTACCGTGAGTAAATGAAGATTATCTGCTGGTGAGGTATTTTTGGGACTTTATGGTTGCATGGCTTTTTCTGAGGCGAGAATACATGAGAAAATATTTTTGGTGGGTTGACTGGAATGGAAAGTAGGGTTTTCATGCCTGTGTTCTTCTCCATTGTTGAGATTTGGAGACTCTCGGCCGAACCTTGAAGCTGGCATGTTCTGATTTGGTTTAGGTTTATAGTTCGCATTGATCTCCTCAGTGAGTCTTGCAACTTTCATGTCCTGCATCTTTTCCATGAAGGTTTCTGGGGATAAGAACCCCATTTTCTCACATTCCCTGGACAGCTCTGGGCATTGCTTCATGATGTGACCAAACATGCCACAGAAAAAACATACTCTGGGTAGCCTTTCATACCTCAGCATGGCCTTGCATTTTTTCTTGGATGGTAGTGTGAAATTTAGCTCTTGTCTGAGCTTTTCTGTGACATCCAGTTTAACTCTAACTCTAGCAAAACTCCCCCATTTAGCACGATCAGCTGAACTTATAGGGTACAGAATCCCTATCTTACTTGTAATGAACTCGACCATCTTGATCGTTTGAGAGCTAATGGGAAGTCCATGGACCTGAACTGTAAAATCTGCAAATCTGAACTCATATTCTTCTGGCAGCTTATCAGGTTCACATATCTCCATGAGAAGGAGATCTTCACTGAGTCCCCACGACGACCTAGTAAGGACTGTGTTGTAGCCACAACCCAGTTCAAAATGAACTAGGTATATTTCCTTCTCGAAGTTTGATATTTCCATATTACCAGATGGTCTCCAGGATCTGATGAGCATATTGTAAAGGATGTTAATCCATACTCTCTTCTGGTGATAGTGGTTATGACAAGAGAGTATTTGTGTGATGATGGGGTTTCAACTATGTCTTCCGGCACCTCAAAAACTTCTTCTTCTATGTGATAAAGCGGCCATTCTGTGTGCTAGATCTTCATATTCTGGATTTGAGGATTGAGATGAAGAAGCCTCCATGTTAACCCTTTTGAAACACGCCAAGTTGTACTGAAAGAGAGAAACAAAAGAACTGATTAACCTGCAAAACAAAACAAACATACCAAGAAAAAGAAAGATGAATTAACTGAAGGATTTAGAATGAAAAAGATAATCGTCCTCTGACGAGAAAAAAATCATCCTAAAAATGAGAGAGAATCATACTAATAGTCTGGCTAATATTCTTTTTAAACACTCCGACTACTGATATAACATTTTAATTCAAAACGGTTTTTTAATGTAATAGATGATGAAAGATCATTATATAGTTGTTAGTCATGTCATAATCGGGTATCACTAAATAAAAAATTGATAATACCGGTAGTTATCTATTACCTTTAGCATCCAAAATGCAGCCGGAATGCGTGCGGGTTTTGCCAAATATATTGGCAACAATTATGACCGAGCAATGGGCTTACTGAGATGGGCATGTTCCAAACAAATTCCCGTGAGACGTCACTTTTGGTATTCGAAGTTTCGAAGGGAGTCAAGGGACATAGTTTGGGTGCGTAAAGTCAAAACTCTGAAACCTGGGAGTTGGCAACGCAAGAACTAAAATGGTCGGCTTGGTAGCGTAAAACAGAATACGAGGTGATCGTGGGTAGAGGAGAGCAATCTACGGGTGTAGGCGGCAAAACAGAGACCAACCAATCCATAACTAAAAACATGCCTAATGCGCGACTACTACTCGAGAATAAAAAGTCGGTTAATAGTTAGTTATGGCATTCAAATTGAGGAGATTATGTTCCTGTCTAACTGTCTCTTTGTGACTTCCGACTCTGTCACTTGAGTTGACAAGAAAAGAAGAAGAGAATGGGCGACAGACAGCCCAACATTGCAAGGGCCAATCTCATTGACCTAGCAAATTCATTAGGAACTGGGCCTGATGAGGAAAATCCTACAGAGAAATGAAAATCTCCTTTTGTGTGAAGAGCATGGGAGCTTCTGATTTTCTGAACCTCAAAATATTGCTTGAAGTGGCTGTGTGTTCTGCGATTTAGGAATGAGGTACCAGAGATAAACGATTTAGCAATCAAGACAAGGTTACAAGGTCAGGAGACTTTCCTGCATTCGTCCCGGATAATACTAGCAGAGAGACTTAAGTTGGATCTTGAGACAATTTCAATTGACAAGAGACTGTCGCATCGTTTAGCATCTGCCATCTCCATGGCCGGTTTGGTGAATCATATACACAGTTGTGACATATATATATATACCAGCAGGAGTATGTCATTAGAAAAATTCACAATCAGTACTCCCAGTGCATTTACTTGCGTTCAGGCTTGACAGTTCGCAGAAAGAAAGCCAATGTGGATGCTCTCAGCTTTTTCCTTGTGAGTTTTATTTATTGTGCTGATAATATTGAACATGACTTGTTACACCAAATTTCTCTCGACATGATTTTATTAATCCAGTCATTCTTGACTAGTTAACCAGTCAAATTCAAACAATAATCATTATTGGAAAACTTAATTGATCTACGCCTTCCTTAACAGACCACTACTGCTCTTTTAAATTCGTTCTTCTTGGTAGGCTTACCTATTACTGGAACGAATTTGGTGGTATTAAGTTTTCTCATCAACCAAATTCCAGTTAGAGATTTAATTTCCTGCCCACCTTCACAAAATAATTAATACTCCTGTGAAATTATGGCAAAGTTTGAAATAACACGCAACTCAAATTAGACTTGTCTTCTCATATACTTTTCTTCCCCTACCGGACTAAATTTCCAGCTGCCCGAATGTTGCAACTAGTCTTTTATAACGGATTTAGTTCGTTAGAACCCCAAAGACGCAACTGGTCTTTGATTCTTAATTTGATCCCTAAACTCCTATTGGGATGTTGATCAAAGGAGATTGGAGCTTGATCATGATGTACACTCATAAAATGGACCTGACCTGACCACAACCTGCTGCCCTCTTAACTATGATGGCATGGGAGTACTTGTCCATTAAAAACCTGACTTGCTTTTTTCACTCTTATATAATAAGCCCCCACCTTTAAAGGAAACAAGAAAATTCCACTGATGACAACATGCAACATGTGCAATGGACCCCGAGCAGCCCAAAACACTGATAATTTTCTCCATTCCACTATTCCTTTTCGAGGGGTTTTATGCGTTTTCAAAGCTGCCTTGATTACGATAGGATTCCCTCTCTTTTCTACCAAGTGTTTGTGAAATTTTTGGGTAAAGTCAATATATTAGCATAAAAAGAAAGAAGACCTGGGGAGAAAAAACAAAGTAATAATGCACCACAAAAATTTAGTATCCACAACATTGTCAATGGTAGTAAATTCAGTTGGTAATAACATACAAGTGTCCACAGTTTTTAGTTGACCATTGACTTTACCACTGCATTACAGTGACACCTGCATTTTCAATTTTGAAAGCAATTTCTTCTATTTGGTTATGCAATGGACAGTTGCAGGAAGTTATTGAGTGTTGAATTAGTCGGTTACAATTGGAAGCCTGTCTGCATCGTAATCCCATGACAATTAGTGACATTTTAAGCCGGCCCAAACTCGAGAAAGTTAGTCTGATAATACTTGTCTGCTCTGCACAAAGTCAATGTGATTCATGCATTACACTTCACGAGCGGGTCCATGTAGCCTTATCCTTGTGCGTACGTAGAGCTAATTCCATCACATGCAGACATGTCCCTAGGTAGTCAGTACACTCATGTCAAAACACTGCCAAGAAAAAGTGTCGTCCGTAGACAAGAGTTGGTCCTATCCATGTAGTGGTTGGAATCTCAGTAAGATATTTTGTTTTTGAGCATATGTCTTGCAGTAACGATTTGATCCCACAATCTGAGATGTGACCAAGAGGCAATGAGATGAAAGTATACTAACGAAACAAAGTACCATGTGGTTAACAACGTTTATCTGTAATGGTCTAGGAGAGGGGCGGTCATCGCAGGGTTTGAGAAGAAATTGTCTCAGCAAAATAAACTAATTTGCATGATTGCTAATCGAGGGACCGAAATTAGCAGGTGGTGCCGTTTCATATGAGACAAAACGGTACCCCATTAGCAGAGTTATATCCGATTCTGGCAGTCGGATCACTCAAACGGTATCCCATGCTAATTCCGGTCCCCATTAGCAGCCATGCTAATTTGGTTTTCAACTTAATTAAACGAAGAAAACGCAACGGTCGACAAACAAAAACCAGATATCAGTGTAACAAAGTGGTCGTATTTCTGAATTCTTGCCCGGCCGGGACTATTTTTTCACTTCTCAGTTTTATGTTCCAAACAAAACCCTTGCTCATTCTTGTTAAAATAATAAATAAATTAGAAGCAAGCATAGCAAGTCAGGCGACCCAGGCCACTAAAAAAACAGCTATGGTACGCTATCCTGAGAAATTTGACATTTTCCCAGGTTTTTCTGTCTATGAGATAAGAGCAGTTTTTACGGAACGAACAAACTGCAAGTTTGTTCATTTTTCTCCAACTATGGCTCAACAAACATGAAAAATGGAAGTTCAAACCAACAAATTTGTACATTTGTTTATTGAGTTGGAACATGTAGCGCGCGCTTGATGGTTGACCGGGCGGGCTTGCCTTCAGCACTGGCATTTGTGCCAAAAACACTGGCGCTTGTCACTCCGTCGTCAGTTATTACTTCACACACCAGCGGTTTTGCTTAAAGCGCCAACGTGTGAATTTGGACGGCTGAAAACTCTTGTTATCTAATGGCTCTAATTTTTGAGTTCTATAAATACTCCTCATTTCAACTCTAAATTCACAATCACACATCTAGTCTTCTTTACTCTTCTCTGAGCTTAAAAAAATTCTTCCACTTCAACAAATTTTTCAAATCTTGAATTTTTCAATTCTTGAACATGTTTCGGCCCTTGTTAGTTCGGCCCGCTCCGTATACTAAAGAAGAAGATGAATCTATTTGTAGAAACTATCTTTTTGTATTCACTCAGCTTGCTCCAGCAAACTATCCATGGGTGAATTTCTGGGCGGTTATTCACGACGAGTTCTGCAGTGACACCCGTACTTCGAGTCGTCGTGCTATATGCGGCATAGAAAATCGTTTTCGTACAATTAAGAAAGAAGTAAGTGAGTTTGTAACTTTAACCATACAAGCCAATTGATATAGACTGAGAGGTGAAAATGATGCTGAGATGGTAACAAGATCTTTGGATGAATGGCGAAGATAGAAAAATGTGGCTTTTCCTTTCGAAAAATGTTTTGAAATCCTTAAGGTGTTGAAAAGTTTCAACCCCTTCTTTGTAGTTGTTGTTCCACCTAGTACTTCTCGTTAGTGAAGCTAATGTAGTCCGCTATAATTCAGTGAATCTAATGTAAAACGCTTAATTTTAAACATATGTAATTTTATTTAATTAAGACCGTCGTACTTTTAAAACTAAAACAAATGTATCAGAATTAAAAATTATAATCTCTCTAACGTCGCTCACCGCTAGTTCCCCTATTGTTATTTTCTGGAGTCCAAAATTCCGCAAGACCTGGGATAGACCTGTGCATCCCCACTTGCCAACATATTAAATAAATTTCCATATGTTGATAAACCTGTGGATAGACCTGGTTGACCAACATTAGGCGATTGGAAAGCATTAGGCGATTGTTGGAAAGCACTCGGTGCACTCGGTCTTCCAAGCATATAAGATGTTTGTTGTTATGGTGTAACATTGTAGCAATCATTTGGGTTGTAGGGCGAGAATGATGATGAAATCCGCCTAGGATCTAGCCAAAATACTTGAGGTTGAGATACATGCACAGTTTGTGGTGAAGAAATATTGTGCCGTATGTGTGGTGAAGAAGAACTTTGTCGTACTTGTGTTTCTTCCACCACTGTATCATCACTATCGTGCAATGATTTTTTGCTCCTGGTGGAATCGGAAGACTGTGACTGCCGCCCATCATCATTTATAGTTCGACTCAATCCAAACATTGTGTTCTCGTGCCATTTACGACACACATCCAAGTGTGTAGCCCCCATTTACCGAGTCAGCCAATAGAAATTGTTCAGTTGGCTCCTCAACTCTCCCTCACTGGCCCTCACATTGTTTTAAGGATAATCACGTTCCATACCTTGGGAAACAATGGGGATCGTGGTTGGCTCACCTTGTGAAGTAATACTTGGCATTTCCCAAAGAATTTCGGGAAAATTTGACGAAGATGATGAAGAACTTGCACCCGCGTGGATTAAGTCATAAAGCATGGCTCTTTTGGAGGTGGCTGGCTAGGAAAGATATTTTCATCATGGGACAGGTGTGATAACGCCGGGAGATCAAACCCATAGATGTGGGTGTTGTGTGTCCCAATTACAGGATTCGCAATTGACTCGTACCATTTGATATAATCCACTTCACCAATATCCCTATGTGTATTTAGTTCATACCTCGCCCAATTGGTTCTGCTCAGTCGTTCAAAATATGATCCAGAGGTTTGCATCTATTGTGGAGGGCTAATTGTAATTGCATATATACCTTGCATTCGGTACTGCAGTCTTTCTCCCAGGTACCAAACCCCTCTATCCAAATGTGGAGTGTAAAAAACAACTCTACGTAGAGAATAATCAAGAACACTTTGTCCAACATCAGCATCATACTCAGGTTAATCAATGTAAGGGTGAACAACGACGTTGTTGTGGCTCCGAGTCATCTGATAAAACCTATGAACAAAACTGAAACCCGAGATGTCGCTGCCAGTGCCCTTCACTAAGTTGGTCGAGATGTACATATCCAACATTAGAAATCTTTGGGTATCGTATTTAAGGATTGGTTTACCAACACGGAAGTAAGTATACCACCAATACTGCAAATTACTCCATAATTTTAGTATTTTGTATTAATCTACATTTGCTCATAAAAATTATTTAAACTTTAAAATAATAATTTTGATATTTACCTCTATGATTCCCCAGAAACCAGTGAAGTTATCTCCGCCCATGGACGCATGATCTAGCCCACAGTAAAATTATGTTAAAATTGCAGATCCCCAGTCATAATCTGGTGCTTTGTCAAGATCTTCTAACGCTTGAAGCCAACCAACACGAGCAACAGAAGTTGCGTTTGGAAAGAATGTCTGACCCAATACCCATAAGATAAACATCCGTTCGAGTTCAGGATAGTCATCTACATGCTCCGCGTTTCTCGGTTGGTTAAGGAAATACTTCAACGCCGAACATTTAATCCCACCTCCTTTCAATTCTTTATAATCTTCAGGTATTTCTGAATCTATAAACGAGGGAAAAAGCGTCTCCCATTTACTATTTGATATCCAATCGTCTTGGTTGAACGTGGCGACTCTCCTATTCCACTTGGGATCCCACAAATGAGATACAAATAAAGGGGCGTAATTCCTATTACAAGTATAACATCAACTATGATTAATTCTTTTGATTATTTAGTAATTATTTAAAAAATATAATTTAAGTTAAGTTAAACAAGCTTACCAATTTCAAAATGTTAGAATACTGGCATCCAACGCAAAACCAATTGGCAATGAGTGGAGAGGCCCCAAGGATTATAAACTGCAGGATCTTAGATTTCCCAAACAATGTGGGACTAATAATCTCAACACGCCCCCTCACGTGTAGCCTCGTAGGGTCTAACACGTGGATAATTAAATCGGGTGGCGCGGAGTAAAGGCGCGGTCAATAACTCAACGCAAATAGCCTGCTCTGATACCATGTTAGAATACGAGCATCCAACTCAAAACCAATTGGAAACGAGTGGAGAGGCCTTAAGGATTATAAACCGTAGGATGTTAGATTTCCGAAACAATGTGGGACTAATAATCTCAACACAAAATCAATGAAATGGAATGTGTGCGTCGTCGCCCACCACCTTTCTACCACTGTTGTCGGAATTTTATTGTTGTGTCTTCTAGGCTTCACACTATAAAGTGCACGCCAGGGATATCTGTCAACCCTTTCTCGGACTTGAGGGAGTAAAACTTCATAAATAGCCTTTAATTCTGAAAATCCACCACTCATATAAAAATAATCATCAGACCAATCTTGATGCCCCGACACATGACCTTGGACTAATGATGGACCAACGACGACACTCGGCGCAAAAAACTCTGCTTCCCGATTTTGAGAAAAATCTACACCTGTGGAAGGCCGCGGTGCCAGTTCATTTCTTCGGTCTCTTTTCTTCTTTACACTATTGACCACTTTTTTTAAAAAGCCGCTCATACTATATAAAAAAAATTTGATTTAGAAGAGTTTTAGAAGAAGGAAATAGTAGTGGTGTGACAGAAATGAAGTTAGTTTACTCCAATTTATAGGTTTTGAAATATAAACGTCGGAATTATGACCGTTGCAGATATGAAAGTTGGAGATTTTGTATCTCACGCCCGCATTGATAGGACCAACATCCGAATGTGTTTTACCAACGCCAGAGTTTGTATTCTCAATACACGCGCTTTTTCTTTAAATTCCAACGTTTGTCTCAAACACGCGCACTTGATTATCTAACGCCTAGTGCTTTATCATAGTGGAAAAGTCAGTTTAATCATCCATCGGGCTTAAAAAAAATTGGATTTGACCATTGCAATAGGAATTGCTCCAACCTCTTTTTTTTTTTTCCCTGTAAATGGCAATTCATTTTCAGAACTTCGTTGAATAAGGGCGTGATCACATCACGATCCTTGCCTGAAACTCATTTACAGTTAAGGAAGTCAACAAGTAATAAGTAAATTTTATTGCAGAAAGTGACAGAAACAGTAGTCACTAAAGAGCGGTAGCTAATAAATGGAAACCGATCACATTTAAAAGTGGGAAAAAGCTGGCGTTTCCATTTTCATATCGTGGAGCTAGTCCGTTTATTTTTGGGTGCGACTTTTCCCTAAAAAACGCTACTAGAGAAAGAAAGTGTGTATAACAGTATCAAAACCACCTTAGTCGATCACCCACCCCCACAAACATCATGATTTAAACCCACTAAACTCCCTCACCAATAAAAAAAACCCACTGAAACCCCCTAGGATTCTAAATCAACTACAAGTCATGGAAAAGTAATTATAATTTACTACCAGTACTTTTGCCTTTTTCTTCAAAAGTAATGAAAACTCGAAACAACTCTTGCAGCAACAAAAACAGAAACCACTCCATTCCCCATTGTGCAGTTTTATTTGGTTCACACGAACTCATAGTCGCATTTTTTTGTTGTTGCAGCAACTAACAATTCTGTTGCAAGAAAATCAACTGAAATGGGGTTCTAATTCGCGAATCTGGTCAACAACAGAAAAAGCTTCCCGTTGCAGCAGTACTGATTAAAACCGACTGCTTATTTGGTGGGATTCCTTTGTCAGGCTGACCACCTAATGAGTTTTGTAATTCATGCATGTGCACGTGTATAAGGAAATTCACCTGCACGTGTCAATCACTGCCTAAATCTATAACAAACACTCACAAAACAAAACAAAACAAATTTTTTTAAAAACTAAAGAATATGAGAAACAATGTTTATTTATTTTTTTAATTCTCATCGGAATGAAATTTGTTTATTTTTTGAATCTTGAAACGATGAGGATGAAATTAAATCAGTAGAAGAAAATGTTACATTGGCCTGGGGTAGGGGACGATTTTCATGTAATTTGGTCCCACTAAACGGGTGCGCCTCATATTTTTTAGTCTGCTTTTGGACTTTGAGAAAAAGACAGAAAGTTATGAATGCCGTACAGCTAAGACCATAAACAGTTAAACTGACTTGTATGGTGTCCAACCATGTTTAAAAAGTTAATTTTTTTTGCTTTCTAAAAGTCATTATACAACCGTGTACCAAACTAATTTCTAAAAGTTATGAAGTCAGAAGTAAAAACATTTTGCTTCACAAAGAGTTAACTTTTTTCTTCCATAAGTCGTTTTGAAATAAAATTGCCAAACTGACTTCTTGTTTTTTGACTTCTAGAAATCAGAAAGTTACTTTTGGACCTATAAAAAAAATATTTTTTTGCTCGTAGAAGTCATTCTAAAATTAAGTACCCAAACTAATTTCTAGATTTTTTGCTTCCAAAAATCAAACTACAGGGAGATGCATGTTCATTGTGTTGTTATGCGTATATATGACTAGTCTGTCATGTTTACTGATTAGTTCCTGACCGCCAACGTTTTCCGAGTGCAGTTTGAGATAGAAATTGTTCACGATCATCTAGTTTTGTTGTTTGATCGGGTTTTAAGGGTTTATGTGTTGCCCTGTTGAGAGGCTTTTCAAACTTCTGTTATTAATTTCCGGGTTTCAGGTTTGATTAACAAGTTTTACTTTTGTTACTTTGATTGACATGCTGTATTTGACCCAGGAGATTTCAAAGCAATGCGTAAACTTGAATCTAAATCATAACAAGGGTTTAGTGTTTTTTGTTATAATACCAACACTATTTTTGTTACCAGCCTTGGATCGTTTCGTTTACTAACTGAGTGTTTTGGATATCAGAAGCAAAAGTTTTTCTGCTATTCTAAAAGCAGAAGTCAAAAGCAAAATTATTTTGCCTCATAAAAGGTAAACTATTCGACTTCTACAACTACAAGTTGTTTTGAAATTCTCTACCCAAACTGATTTCTTGTTTTTTGATTTCTAAAAGTCAAAAAGCTACCACTAGATACACATTAAAGAGTTATCTCTAGCTGACAGAGATTAGATCGTGTTGATTAGTCTTAACAAACAAAATAGTTAAGACTTCTAAATTTTAATTATGTTTAAGTTATGTTTGTGTCAAGCTCCTAATGGAGTGTTTCGACACAGTACGAGACATAACTCTCTTTGGCCTAACAGAGATTAAAAGAATCATAATTAAAACAAAATTTACAAACAACTTGAGAAAAAATATAATTTTTTTACTTTTATTTATGAGATTGACTTTTATTCTCCGATTGAGTTCTATTTCTCTACCAAAAACTAAAAATAGTAAAAGACTTCCACACTGTTTTATTGTTTCATTGTATTCTCCGGTCTCCACATAAACAAAACAAAATAAAAACCTCAAGGGCAAAATAGGAAATGAATGAAAAGTATAATTAGGCAACAAACAAAATCGAACTAATCAAACACACACCTTTGTAAAGTCCACCAAAAGATCCTAACTTTACTCCTACGTTAAATTAACAACAAAACAAAAAAGTTCCCATCTTTCTCTTTTTCTTCTTCTTGAGCTCCGCATTTACTACCAGAAAAACAGTAGTTTAATGGCGGATAAACCATCATAACACAGAAGAAAAATTTCAATCTTTCTCCTTAATTATATATTTAGATTTTCACGATTTACCTTTTACAAAGTTGTCGTTTTCTTTTTCTTTTGACACAGATAGGGTTTACATTGAAAATATATAATCAATCCTCCTCCTTTTTTTTCTCTCCCTTTTCATCTAGATTCAAAGCTTCTCTTCCCATAAAAATCCAATCTTTTTTCTTTTAAAAGATTTTTCCGTTTTGATTTCGCCTGGGTTTGATTAAATGTCTTGAATTGATTAAGGGTTTTGAAGATCTAATTGAGAGGAGGTCTGGGTTTTGAGGAGGAGGATCTTAATAAGAAAACATGGGGGGAACTAGTAAATGGTGGAAAGTTAAGGTTGCTTTTGGATTTACTTTATGTCTTAGACCACCAAAAACAATAGAGGGGGGAAATTCTTCACCATCATCATCTTCTATTGATGTTACTTCTACTACTACAACAACTAATACTTCCAGGAGATTATCACATGCTACTACTCCTACTCGTCAATCGAATCAACTTCTTACTCAACCAGGTCGAAGTTCAGATGTTCAAAACGTTTCTAAACCTCCTTCTGGTAGTCCTCGTTTGGTTAAATCTGTCAGCAGATCTTCAAAGGTTTGGATTTTTGTCTTGTTATTTTTGTGTTCTGGGTAATTTATTGTTGTTTATTATTGAATGAATGAATTTCATGTTATTAACTGTTTGGATGTTATCTATGAGAGTTTGAAGTATTTCTTCTGTGATACAATTTTCATCTGGAAATAGGAGTTTGAAACTGAAATGATTTCTTGTCCTTAATGGTATTTTGTGTTAAAAATTGCAATTGAAATCGGGTTTTAGCCGGTTTTATCAGGGACTGCATTGTTTCGCACTTTCTCATTCGGTCGAATTTGTGTCTTGTTAGAAGTCTGTGTTGGTCATTAACTGTGTTGTTACTTGTAAATTCACTGCTGCTGTTGGTTTCTGAGTTACTATGATGAACGTCTTGTTGAAAATACTTAAATGGGTGTGAAATTTTGTTATTTTACAGAAGACTTGTGCAATATGCCTAGGAAGCATGAAGCTAGGACATGGGCATGCGCTATTCACTGCAGAATGTTCACATTCCTTTCATTTCCATTGTATTGCATCAAATGTGAAGCATGGAAACCAAGTCTGTCCGGTTTGTAGAGCGAAATGGAAGGATATTCCTTTCCAGGGTCCTACTTCAGATCTCTCCCATGGAAGAGCAAGGATCAGTCCAGTAGATTGGCTCCAAGAAGATGGAACAGCAGCCATATTAGCCCGACCTATTCGTTCGGCTTCTAATCGGCACACTTATCGTCAGCCTTCTGAGCCGGACATCTTCAATGATGACGACCCAATAGATGTTCAACCTGAGGTGGAAGCTACTAGCATCGCTAACAGAAATGAGGATATTGAGAACAGTTCGACTAGGTCAATAGCTATGAAAACATTTCCGGAACTGTCTGCTGTTCAACGATCGATTTCCCGACTGAATTTCTCTGTTCTCCTCAATCTGAAAGCCCATGTTACAAGCTCACAACTAGCTCCTGGTTGTAATCAGGCTACCTCAGATGTGTCTCAAGCTTCACGGGCTCCAGTTGACCTTGTGACGATCCTTGATATAAGCGGTAGCATGATGGGGACCAAGCTTGTGCTGTTAAAACAAGCAATGGGGTTTGTGATACAAAACTTAGGCCCCTCTGATCGATTGTCTGTTGTTGCTTTCTCTTCCACTGCCCACCGCCTTTTTCCGCTTCGTAGAATGACTGATTCTGGAAGACAACATGCTCTACAGGCCGTCAACTCTTTATATGCTAATGGTGGTACAAACATCTTAGAAGGCTTGAAGAAGGGTGCAAAGGTAATGGAAGATCGTAGAGAGAAAAATCCCGTCTGCAGTATTATATTATTGTCTGATGGGCAAGATTCTTACACAGACAGAGGCCAGCTTCCAGCAGACTTCCAGTCCCGCCTGCCATTTGCAAATCGTGATGGTGGCAACCCTGGATTGTTGCAGATTCCAGTACATGCATTTGGGTTTGGTGCTGACCATGATCCAGTTATGTTGCACTCAATCTCAGAGACCTCTGGGGGCACATTTTCTTTTATCGAAGCGGAGGGTGTGATTCAAGATGCATTTGCTCAGTGCATTGGTGGACTCCTCAGTGTGGTTGTGCAGGACCTGCAAGTTCGGATAGAGTCTGTCCACCCAGACATATGTCTAGGCCCACTGAAAGCAGGCAGCTATGCCACTCGTGTGATAAATGATGGCAGGACAGGATTCATTGACGTTGGAGATTTGTATGCAGATGAAGAGAGGGACTTTCTAGCATCTTTAAATGTACCTGCTGGTGATTCAAGTAATGAGACAAAGTTGATTAATGTACGGTGTGTTTACAAAGACCCTTTCTCAAAAGAAACCATGTCTACAGATAACATGGAAGTGATTGTTCAAAGGCCTGAGATTATGAAAGAAGTTGTTGTGTCAATTGAAGTGGACAGGCAAAGGAATAGGCTACAAGCTGCTGAAGCAATGGCAGATTCACGCTCAGCTGCAGAAAGAGGTGATTTGGCCAGTGCTGTTTGTATACTCGAGAGTTGTCGAAAAGGGTTACTGGATACAGCGTCTGCACGATCTGGTGACCAGTTATGTGTATCTTTGAATGCAGAGCTCAGAGAAATGCAAGAGAGGATGGCAAGCCGGCAAAAGTATGAGGAATCAGGTAGAGCCTACGTTTTGTCTGGAATGAGCTCCCATTCATGGCAAAGGGCGACAGCACGTGGAGATTCTACAGAGATGACAACTCTGGTTCATGCTTACCAGACACCGAACATGGTTAACATGCTTACCCGATCTCAAACGATGACAATAATCCCCGACTCTTTGTCTCCACCAACTGCTCGTGCACCTAGATCATTTACTGAAAAAATGATGCCGAGGTAATCTAATTACTCCAGAAAAGCTTGGGAAAAAAAGAAGAAGACTTATATTGTAATTGTGGGTGGATCTATATAGATTTAGCGAGTAAGATAGTAATTTTGGGTGGGGGTTAAATATAAATTGTACCTCTTTGATTCTTTTAAATAATTTTGATTGATTCCACATCTTTCTACCCGTCTCTCATGAAATGTGACTGGAAACAGATTCAGAAATTAGATGCTATTGCTTAAGGTGTGCCTCAGTGCGGAATCGCTTGAATGCTTTTTAACACAACAATAAACCAAGTGTTGTCACCTCATAACAAAATAATGAGGATTTTATGGAATGTAATGACAATGAACATAATTGTACTAAAGCAGTGTTCTTGAGAAAAAATACGGGCCGGCTAGGATATAAGAGGGCTTCGTACTCGAAAGTGTGGAGCCCGTATCGATATTAGACGAATTCTTCACAACCCGTCAACCCTAGTTAAATAATCAAGCACTGCAGCTTTGACATACTTCCTCAGAGCCATAATCACAGCAGCTGAAGAGTGGGGATCACAAGTTGGCGGTAACCAAACCTTTCTCTCTCTCTCTCTCTCTCTCTCTGCATTCTCTATGTCTCGCCGTAGTTGGATCTTCTACTGACTAGGGTTTTGAAATTGTTCGGAATTCTTCTTTTGATCAGTGTATTAGCTAGTTGGGGTTTCTTATTTTGTTAAAAAAATGGCATTGGAAGAAAGTCTGGCCAAATTCAAGAAGCAACAGGAGAAATGTCAATCAACCCTAGCCAGTATCAACAACGCGCGAGCAGGATCATTCAGAGCTGCCGCATCACCTCATGATAAATCTGTTCCTATTGCAACTTCAGCTTCAATTGCTGTCAAGGCTCCTGCAATCAAATTTTCATATGATACACAGAGGCTTCAATATATCAATAGCGTCCAGAAATCCACAATTGGGGCTCAATTGAAACGTGTAGTAGATCTTCTACGCGAGGTATATTACTAGACTGTTTGTCACTTGCATTTTGCTCTCTAAGTAAACTGATGATTGTTACTAGATTGATCATTCTTAAAGTGAACCAATGTTCTCGTTTTATTTGGAAATGTCCTGTTTATCATGAATAAAGCAAGTGGCCTTATGAAAAATTGGGGCTAATGATGATACATTAATCTTGCTAGTTTGTGTTAAGAATCATGTGAAACTGTAAGTTACCGCATAGGCGCATACTAAAGTTTTCCAACTTAGTGAGCAAAAGTGTTCAACAGTTCAAGGCTGAGCTAAGATTTTTTACCTATAAACAGTTCATAGATCTAAAGAACAGTTTCTCTCATTCTCAAGGGATGGCAGATTGAATGTACGTACGTTTTGCTTACGACTGCTGATTGGGGAAGACTGAATTTATATGCTTATTTTTTTCCCCAGACAAGGGAAGCCTTTACGGCGGAACAAATAAATGATGCATGTTACGTCGATGCAACTAACAACAAGATGGTCTTCGATAGTTTGACAAGTAATGATAAAGTGTACTATGATGGGAAGCGCTTCTCTTACAAGGTATCTCTTACTTTCCTTCACGAGTGTTTACCGATTTTAGTACATATGCATGGTAGCAGCTTTCTTCCATTTCCTAGAATGATTTTTAGGAGAAGCTTTTGTTTACCAATCTGCTTCCAATTGAGTGGGGGATATGATGATATAGTTTTATGTCTTTTCTGCAGCCCAAGTATGGCGTTAAAAACAAAGAAGAACTGTGCCAGTTCATCCTTAAGTATCCAGAAGGCATTCGAATTGGAGACTTAAGTGATGCATACCCTAAGGTCATGGAAGACTTGCAGGTACTATTGATTCTTTGTTAATCCAGTGAAGCATTTCTTTCTTCGATGTTATAAAACAAAGATTCAGGCAGGTGAATATAGACACATAGAATAGAAGTGATTAAGCTGCTAAAACTTCTGCATGTTATGCCGTTTGCAGGCTCTGAAGGCTTCTGGTGCTGTTTGGTTGCTATCAAATTCTGATTCTCGAGAAGATGTTGCATACCCGAATGATCCCAAGATAGACATCAAAGTGGACTATGACTTAAAATCACTATTTATAGAGATTGATCTTCCACATGACATGATTGATATTGAGAGATATCTTCAGAAAAACAAGATGAAGCCTGCAACCAACACTGCAAGGAGGAGGGCGATGGCTCAGGTTCAAAGTAGTAACCCCAAGCCAAAGGCCAAGAAGAAAACACGCGATATTAGCAAGAGAACCAAGCTTACAAATGCCCATCTTCCAGAGCTTTTCCAGAATTTTAATGTTCCCTAATCATTTAATGCGCGTAAATCTTCACTGAAGTCTAACATAGTTTGAGAATTGTGGTTTGAGTTTTGGTTTACTAGGCGCATAATCATGTGCTGTGAACTGTTTTATATATCTGGGATTGCCATAAAAAAAGAGAGAAGTAGAATGCCGTCCTTTTGTAGCTGGGATTTTAATTAGGCGATCAATATTGAATTGTACCGGTACAAGCAGATAATAGATGGCAGGTAGTATCAGCTTCACATTCATATTAGGGGAATAGCAAATTCAATGGCATCCACTCTTATTACAGATTTTTGGCGTTGCTCTCTTTATGCCTTATAATGTCGGGTGTCTACACTTGCAGCATTCTCAAAACAGAAATCCTCACCAAGCACTATAACAAGATTTATTATGTTGCAATATTTTGTATCTGGCAATGGCATTTCAGTTTAGTTCTATTAACAGTAATACAAGTTTGAAGTATCTACCTTTTTTGAGAGTGAATCATCGAATGCCCAAAATGGGAGAACAACTTGGACTCTTCTAATGGCTCGCTCGCTCGCTATGAAAACTTTGGAGAAAAACTTCAATGCTGCGATGCCATTTTAGGAGGCATCTGAAGGAAATTGTGACTCGCATCAATCACACTAGTATATAAAACTTTAACTTGTTTTTTTTCTTACTTTTTTATTTTGGGCTCCTTCTAGAGCAGCTTTGAATGGTAGATTAGAGGAGAAGATGGAGACGGGAAGTTGAGAACAAACTACAAAAAACCAAAATTATGCAACATGAACTTCAAATTTGTTCTTTCATCTTCTTGTAGCTTGTTATCTGACAAAGATGGATCCACCATGGTCACCTACACCACTACCATGATCCACTTTATATGCACCAATTCCTACGCAGGAACTGCGCCATGAACGTTCTTATTGCGGATTCTTGCCTTTATGGTAAGTTGTAAAGCACTTCTAGTTCTTAAATTCCACTTATCAAATACAACATGATTTGTAATCTTAATTCCCTATCTAACAATTTTCTCTAAACTACACAGTTTGTGGTTCTGCTGCTGTTGTGGTTTATTTAGAAGCTGCCCACCACTGTTTGAACGGCCAGCACACCCTACTCTTGTTTGAACCAGCTCACCGTACTCCAATTTAGGTTTCACGATATTCTGTATTGTGTAAAAAATCTTACGCAATTTAAAAGAATAATCTGAAAATAAAACCTCGAATTTTACATATACTTTCTACATGTTCTAAAAGAATCACAGTAAATGTCCTCTATTTCTTTGTGTTGGTTGTATTGGCTGGTCCGTGATGGGAATTGTACATTTTTCCTTCTGTAAAAACCGAATAATCTGATTCACTTACACTAATCTTCTCTATGTGTCAGTTTCTTATGAATTTATTGAGAAAATAGAAGGGTACTAGTCATGAGCAATTGTCAATACAAAGTCACATACTTGGATTCAGCACAACGGTACATGTCGAGGCTCTTGGATATCCAAGTAATATCTCATTAGAACCAATTTCTCCAAGGCTATGGAATTTCTCAACAAAATCTCTATGAACTTTAGTTCGTTAACACGTCCACGGAGACCTTGAATTTTGACAAATTTAAGGTGATACAACACGCAAAACAGCGAAAATCTTGAATCCTGGTACTCCTTCGGGATATAAGAAAATCCTTGAACTATTTATCTATAATATAACCAGAAAAAATAAATTAATATTTGCAGCATCACAGGCTCCCAAACTGCTCATCAAAAAGTTCTCAAGGAAAAAAAAAACTGTTAATCGAATAACGAAAACAGAAGTTAGAAAATATAAAAATAAATAAGGAAGAAGAAACAACAACTACAATAGAGTTCTCGATTGTTACCTCATCACAAAATTGGAACCATGCGTTCATATATATAACGAACCAATCTGGACAATGAAGAGAATTACATGTTAAATTAGAAGGCGAATTTAGTTATCCAAGGAGTCCACCTGGTAGATATAAAAAATAAAGACAAACTGTAGACACATTACCGGAGGCGCAGTTATGTCAAGGCAAAGAGATTCACTGTTAGGAGATACGTTGAGAAAAAATATGATCGTGTGCATGCAATCTCTTGAAAGCGACAGGCTTTGGAGATTCAGAAATTCTGGGAGCTGGATGTCTAAAATCCAATTAGTAACCTGAGCCACAACATCTGACGCGGCCAAAAATAAGTAACAAAACTAGGCTTAGACTCGTTAACTAGACAATTGTCTTTACAATTTATAGTCGGTTACATCTCAAAATAACTACAAAGCATACACTAACAACAGCTAAATTCGAAACAAGATAATGAAACCGAAATTACATACAAAATACTGTTTAAGTACAAAGGTTCAACAATGTATTCCCAGTCCATTGGATTAGCACCTTATGAACTAGATGCACTAGCATCTTCCATGAATTTCTCAAAGGTTGTATATGAGTACTATCCAGCTTGACTTTCTATTGACAAATACAGATAGGAACTAGCCGCAATAGCATCTTATCGCCCCGTAAGATATGCGCAATGTGGTTTAAAAACTGCCAAGGCCCGGGGACACTGATGTTAAATGGCAGATTCACACATTTGCTTCAAAATTTTGAAATATACCAAACTGACCACCAATAAGGTTAATTCATTTCACGCAATCATGGTTTTGGTAATGAGTGACTCTAGCTAGAACTTGCAAGCACATTATCAATCAATATATCCTTAAAAGACAATAGACATACCTTAAAATACTCCGATAATGTTAGGAATTTCACGTTATGAAGCATTCTCACCAATTCTATCATGCGCCGATCATATTTCTTGTGATCAATAAGCTCGATTTCATATCCTGGCACCTTATCATATGTCTCTACTTCCAAGTAAATACAAGCACTGACGAGAGATGAAAGATTCTCAAGACAGTAATCTCTAAACTTGCAAACTGTGCAAGTGAAAGTTGCAAGATTGGGAGCATAAAGTGTAAATGTGAGTGGGTGTGCATCCGAGTTCCAAGAAGTATCAAGTTTATCATATGCGGATTGTCAATTGAAAAATGCTCAAGCTTGACCGAAGAAATGTTGAGATTCACACCCTTAAATTCGCAGTTTCCCAAGTCTAACATCTCCAGAGCAGGACAACTAGAAAAGAACTTATTAGTTGAATACTCATCATCAAACAATAGATTCTCAAGATTCAGACTCATTGATTTAAGCCTAGGTAAACTCACTGTAGTAGTCTCTATAATAAACACATAAATCCAATTTTGTCAGTGATTCACATGTACATAAGCAGGGAGGGATCACAAAATCCCCATTCGATAAGCAGCTAATATCGAGCTCTTCAACACCATGCTTACCAGCAACAGCAATCCATGAACTAATCGAGTATCAAGATAAAAATTTTGTATACAACAACTGTCATCACGGAAGCATAATACCTTGTCAACAAAATCTGCAATATTATATTCTTCTTCCACACCGAAGTTTAACGTTGGGAGAGAAGTCCAGATATATCTCCATCTTTTTGATAAGACACTGGCTTGAACGGCATATCGCATATCAATTAAAGATAGAATGCTGTGAATTAGGTTGTCTGGTAGAGGGCTGATCCCGTCTTTGCTATCGGAAGATGGTGATTTCCTTTTATCCATGTTTAATATATAAGAGTCATATACAATCAACAAATGAGCTTTGAGTAGAGTCGCTATTGATGTTAAATTCTCCCCAAGTTAATTTCACCTCTAGGGTTTTGCATTTTTGCACAACAATTCTGAAGAGCAAAATTGAGCGGAGAGAGAACGATTACCTATACGCACAATTGTGGAGTTGTCACCGGAGATGATTGAAGAGAGATAAGTTAAAGAGGGTAATCAATTGGTATCTGCAGACTTGCTGGGTTGTGTGCAAACTAGGTTGCCGTATCGAGATCCATGGACACGGCATTTTTTTTTTGGAGGCACAGACTGGTACATAAAGACATTGTTTTTTTGGTCCATTGAGCTAGCTAAAGTACCACAAGAATTACAGAGACGAGGTTGAAAACTAAAAATATAGTCTACACACTTTAAAGAAAAGAAGTGGATGTCTTTGAACATGGCATGGGTACTAAAAACAGCCTGTAGAGAACTTGTCTACAAGATTTTTTGCAACACCTTTCTATGATAACATGGGTAAACTTCCGTGGAGAAATGTTGGACACGGCAATATTGTTAATACCTACTGTATATTTTATTTAACCTTTTTCACATTTGCCCATCAGTCCTGTGGGACACTCTTTAAGGGGAAAGGGGGAAAAGTGAAATATAGACCCGTTACGGCGTTACCCATAAGTGGAGGTTCCCAACTAGGGCTGCACATGGGCGGGTATGGGCGGGTATAAGCTAAAACCAACCTCGCACCCATAGATTGCGGGTTTTTTTTTTCATAACCAACCCCGCACCCACAAACAGCGGGCGGGTTTTATTACCCGCCCGCTACGGGTTGGGCGGGTATGGGTTTAAACCCGCTTTATATTCAAGTATTTAGAGTAACTTCTATTCTCCTTGATTAAGTGAGAAAAAAAAACCAAAACCCCCAAAATATTCATATCTAGGAAGTTCACAGATGAAGATTAAGTGTTGAATCTGTTGATTTTTCGATTGTTGTCGATTTCTGGTGAAGATTCGAAGTTGTTGTTGTCGATTTCTGGTGAAGATTTCTGGTAATTGTCGTTCGTAGGTGAAGAAGAAGAACTGAGGAGGAAGAAGAGGAGAGGCCGAACAGAGAGAAGAGTGTAGAAAGTGAATGAGGGTTATCAGTTATCCTATCTACTACTATTAGGGTTTCATAATGGACGACTAGGATTAGTTTTATCTAATGATATATAATCTGCGGGTTTTTTGGGCGGGTATGGGCGGGTATTAGCTTAAACCAACCTCGCACCCACAAACAGCGTTTTTTTTTTCATAACCAACCCCGCACCCACAACGGGCGGGTATGGATTAAAAACCCACGGATTTAGCGTGTACGGGTGGGTTTGGGTATCATGGGCGGGTCTTGTGCAGCCCTATTCCCAACTCTTCCCGGACTCTAAAATCGTGGCCCAAAGCACTCTTCCCACGGGGTAGATCGTGGCCTAAAGCACTCTTTCCACAAAGTAGGGTTGCAGAGGAACCGGACTGGACCTGAAGAATCAGTCTGGAACCAAAAAATCTGGATTGGAACCGGACCAGAACCGGGACAGGGAATGGGAATGGATCAGGAAACCTATTCTGTACTGGTACAGGTAATTGGTTCCAATGGATTTCCGGTTTGTAACGGGCCATATTCCCAGGTTAGTATCATCCGTTGGATTTTTAGATTAGGATTAATCCCATCTGTCCTTTTTTTTTTATTCAAATGGTTGATATCCCCATCCGTCCATTGTAGGAATTGAAATATGTATCTAGGGAGTTACTTATTCATTCATTCTTCTTTCTCTTTTTCTTTTTTTCTCTGGAAAGCAGCCGAGCAGTATTCCCGTCTCTCTCTATCTCTTCTTCTTCTTCTTCTTCTTCAATCTATTGAATTTTTATTCACTTTTTCTTCTTATTCTTCTTTCTATTGAATCTCTATTGAGTCGGGTTCTTATTCAGTTATACTTATTCTTCCTTTTTTGTTGAATCTATTGAATTGATTTAGGGTTTGATGTTAGAATGAGATTTTTACTTTCTTAGTGTGTGTTAGTAATCAGAAGATGGATCTTGCTTTAAATTCGAAGTTGTCAATGAATGAAATGAAGAAATTGAGATGTTAGGGTTTGAGTGGAGGAGAAATTAGGTGGAAATAGGAAATAGGATTTGTAACTGAATTTGAAATTGAAGAAAGGGTTTTGGTTTGATAGAAGAGATGAACTGATCTTGTGATGGGTATTAAGTTGAATTCAAGAATTAGTGTTGATGTTTATGGGAGTTGACTGATAATGGGGATATAGTGGTGGAGTTGGTGCTGCAGTGAATCAAGCACAGAGAAAGGAAGAATTGATGTGGGTTTAGAATGTAGAAAACGGATAATGGAGTCATAAAGTAGAAAACAGATTGTCCGTTTTTTCCAAAATCGGACAACCATTGTCCTTCCACAGTGCAAATATCAAGCCATCGCTATAGCTACGCTCTTCCCAAGATGATGTGGAAAGTGACTTGGGAAGAACCATAAGACAGACACGTTCTAAAATAAATCAATTATTACATGGCATAGTAGATTATGTGAGACTAATATCCTGTTCGGGTACCACTTAAGAAGTTGTTTTTTGATTCGGGTACCACTAATATCCTGTCCGGGTACCACTTAAGAAAACTAAAAGTCGGTTTGGGTACACAATTTCAGAATGACTTCTAGAAGCAAAAAAGTTAACTCATCGTGAGCTTTTTCTTCTACTTCTGCTTAGAATATCCAAAAATGCTATAAATATTATTATCTCTTAGCGAAGCACTATGGTTGGCCATTTTGCTTGATCATAATTTTAAGGGTAGTGTCATCCCTCACGACACCGACGGGAAAGCTTTACAAGTTAGCAATTTCTTGACCTTAAAATCAAGAGATTACCATCTCTCACGTCATAGGTATGAGACGGAACTCAATTATAAGGAGCTCCTTTTCATTTATTAACTTTTAGAACAAAGGGAAAAAATCAACATTTCTCATAATTTATTTACTCATCCCCATTATCGTTCAAATAAAAAAAATAAAACCTTCATTTTTTTTTTTTTGGAAACTTAGGCCAGTTCCTACGGCGTATGCTAAAAATTTTCATTCTCCATACCAGGTGCCTGGAAAACCAGCCACGCCGTTCTGGAAAAATGGTTTAGTGATATACTCTTTATCTACGATGGCGTCTATAGTGCCAGCAATAAAGACTCTATCCCAAGCTTTATGGTTAATATCTCTTTGTAGAAAGTCTAGAGCCAACGTCTATTTCTTTGTCGCTTATAAATATGTGATTTTCAAACTAAATTTTTACACCAAAATTTTGACTCAAAATTGTTCTCTATTTCTTAATATATAAAAACTTCTCAAATTTTTTAAAATGGCAGAATTCCAAACCCAACTTGATTCGGCAACCCAGCTTGATTTTTTGTGATAATACTTGAAGTTGTTGTTAACAAGATATGTGATAGTTATAAAGAAATAAGTAAAAAGTAAAAAAATCTTCAAGTTTTGGATATTTACGGAGTCAAACCCACAACTAAAGAAAAAAAGGCAAAGTAGAGTTCAGGGAAAGGAAAATTAAAGCAAAACAAATTTGAAAGCTACCTAAAGTACTAGTAACAAAAACAAAGGAAACCACGTTCATGAACACATTGATTGAAAGTTATTGAAATGAAGAAGGAAAACAAGATGAAGAAGATTGTCTGAGAGTTTTATTATTAATGTTAGAGCATTGCTTGATTGAACCCATCAACCGTTGGTATGTTAGGTTTGGTTGTCATATTTTAGATCCAAAACTCGAGACTGATTGATTAGATTACTAGAGTCAACTTCGTTAGGTTAGACTAGGAACAACAAAAATGTTGAGAGAATCTTATGTTACTGTGAAGAACCTGCAGACTTATTGGCGTAAACGAACACACCATCCTTCTGTTCGAGGTTAGCAATATATACTTGACGTGTTCCATTTTTAGTTACGCTTATTTCAAGTCGTTTATATTGGACACACAACATGCGAAGTATATTTACATATCTCTAGTATCAGTGACTTGATCATTCCTTAATTATCAAAGTGTCAACGAAGTATATACTAGTTATTTTATACAACTTTAGTATATTGAATTACAAAGTATAACGTTTAATTTTTGAGCTTCGTAGATCCGACAAAACACTATTTAGTAATTTTTAACTAGCTAGTGTGTTGAACTTTCGGGTTGGTTCCATTCCTTGAAAACTATGTTTAATTACATGAGTTTACGGAAGTAGACTTGTGAAACTTGTTTCCTAGTTAAAAGGAATCAAAGGATCTATTCTAGGACCGATCCCTTAAACAAGGATCTCTACTAGGACCGATCCTAAGGATCTCTAGTTGGGATGATCCTCTAAGCAATGATCTCTACTAGGACAGGTCCCAAGTATCTCTAGAAGGATTGATCCCTTTGACAAGGATCTCTTGTTGGGCCAATCGTTAATGTTATTCAATAAAACTTTATTTCGATTCGGCAATTAACTTAGGGTTTGGATAGATATCAGAATTACCGTTTGGTTAGTATGAAAAGTTCACAAGATGTCGATCGACATAGTATTTGACCATGTGCTGAACTCTTATTACTTAATGTTCGTCCTTCATACTCAAGTTGAGACCCCAAACTGAAGTATTCTAAATATCTTTATGATATTCAGAATTTATGTGTCATTCATATCCCGGTGGATATATGTGCCAAAAGACAAGAACAAATTTCATTAGGTTCATTACTAGTTTTATTATTTTGTTTTTGTTTTGTATTTATTTCATTTTTCTTATCTCAAATAAAATTTGATCGCTGTCGTATACGTCAAAAATAAATTACTTTCTCACTATGCAAAATATATAATATAGCAAGGGCAATAAATGATCGTTCCCACAGAGAGGTCTAGGTTGTCAATATGCGGTTTCCTATATAAAACAATGGGGGAATTTTCTGATTTTGTAAACAAAATTAATCTAAAAACAAATAAAGCAAAGGAAACACTCAAATCAAGATGTAAAGATCTTGATTAAGTATTTTTTCTTCAATCACAAACACGTTATTGGATTAATAATTAGAATTGGTATTTAATCTCGTATTACTAAAAGCCGTAGGATACCTTGATCGCAAGAATATCCCGCATATTTCCTCTTGTCATCAACAAATACATTAAAAGATACGAATATGAATTCTACCAAGGAAACAACCTAACGTGTAAAAGCACTAACCAAGTTTAATTCCCGATGAGCAATAATAATGGTGAAATAAGGCAAATCAATGCAATCGAACGTGGAAAGCGCACTAATTAAATTTAACAAAGGTTATGATTCACTTGTGACTACTAGGATGTATCACTACAAGCAATATTCACAATTATGCTACTTGTATTCAAGGTGTATCATGTTTACATATAATAAACCCTAAACTTGCAATTGAGGTGATTACGAGTTCTTCCAATTTGCAACTTGACAAAACTAACAATCAATCATACATGGTGATATATGTAGTGAATCATAATCGATAATATGAATACAAAACTAATTCATCAATCATAGAAACATATATTGTGAAATCAAACTATTCCACAACCAATAAGAAATATCTAGATCATACTAATTCATGAAGTTCATAACAAGAATAAAAGGAAGAAGTTTCATGTTCTAAACCCAGAATAATGATAGTAGAAGTATCCCTAATGGAGATATATCTAGGTTTAAAGAAAGACTTTTATATTTATATGCTTCTCCCATTCCAAAAAGATACTCTTTCCAAGATTAGGTCAAGTCTTCTCGAAATAAATCTCCAATTGGGCCACCAAGCCCATGTATGAGAGTAGCCCATCCAAAATTCTGTGTGAAAAGTTGGGTCGCCGCAAAGCTGGGATCACCAGACAGAAGTTGCCTGAATACGTCATCGCCCGCTACCTGAAGTCTGCTGCTGGACAATTGAGTCACTAACGGTCTCTAGTGGTGACGTTATCGCTGGATCAATGACTGACTCACTAAGTTGGCTCACCTGAACTCCGATTCAGACAGATTTTCACTTGTTCTTCCCTATCCAGGCCAAATTCAGGCCTTTTATCTGAGTTGATTCCCTGCACAGTTTCCATTCATTCACTCCATTTCATTCCTAACATTCATCTAAATCATTGCAGCTTCAGCATCTTTCTCTCTACAGCTCAATTCAGAGAACTCGGCACTTCTAACCCTCCTCAGCTCTTTGTCCATCTTCCGTTCAATTCCAACCTCAACAACACTAGCTTCCTGCTTCAACTTATATCTTCCTTCTCTGATTTACGGAGCCACCACTGCAAATTTATTACAAAGCAAAAACATCACACACCCTGTAATTCCTAGTATACATCTACTTGTTCTTGTGTAGCTTCAATCATCCTCATTAACCCGTAAACACCAACATTCCATTTTTGCAGCTTCATAACCGTCTTTGTTGTCTTGCCTGGATCTCATAATCTTCAATACAACAAATCCATGGACACAACCCATTGTTCCTTAGCATGGCAACATCATCTACCAGAACTAACACCACCAGTGCCTTACTGCTACTGCAACTCATTCTTCTATTACAGCCCAAACACTATTACCTTAAGCTCAGTCCCATTTGTTCACTGTAGTACTAGTTTCACCTCAAACAAGGCATCTAACATGTACTCCATCTTCCAGTCTTATCACACACAAAGACTAAAACTTCCATATCCATATGAGCTCACAAACCTTGTCTATCTGTTCCATCTATCACCACCATCTCCACCTGCAACTGCAATATCATCTCCTATTTGAATTCAGCACCACAAACCCATTCACTCCTAGAACCCATTACAGCTCCATACACTGAATCAACTCCACCTAACTGCTTCAATCAAACCATCTTGCTATCTCAGTACCACCATCTCAACCAAACCACTTCAGAATCCCATGAATATCAACACCATTCCTTCAATTCCTCATCTACAATAGAAAACTCAAGTCCATCAGCTCACAGATCCAACACCCCATGAATATATATCTTATTCTTAATATTACAACCAACAACATCTCAATCCCAAATTCCATCTCACTGCCAAACAGTGACAGAGCCATACTTTTACTCAAATAGGGTTAATTTCTGGCATAACGACGGTTATACGGCCGAAGGCCACCCGATTTTTTTGGCACTGTAATTGGTTTTATATCATTTTCTAAGTGAAAATCAAGTTATAAATTAAATTAGAGATAATAATTGGCATTTTATTTGATGTATTTTCAATTATCAAGTTTATAATTTTGGCCCGTTAAATAGAATTTTGATTTCATCATACGTATTTGCCCCACAAGGCACGTAAATTATAAAAAAAAATAAGCCTAAGAGAAAAGGCTATGGGTAGTCTCAATTTGGAGACTAACTCGCCCATATGAACGAGTATATCCACTGTGGGCAAATATAAAAGAAGGACTAGACGGGGGACCGTCCCCCTTTTAATAGTTTTTTTTGAAACTTTACAGGGGACAGTCCCCCGTAAAAAATAAAAAGAAATCTTGATGGGGGACAGTCCTCCGTTTAAAATTAAAAAAAATCCAAACGGGGGACGGTCCCCCGTCTGTGTAGGAAGTCGATATCAGGAGAAAATTCTCCTGGATGTCTTCATTCTTCTTCAACAACACCATGGTTTTTCATCTTCTCCTTCACTATAATCTTCAAAAATCATAAGCAATCCGATTTCTTGCAAAAATAAATGTATCCCATTGATTAAATAGTAGATGTAAAATCCTATTCTAAAAAAAAAAATCGTTTATTGATATTAATTTCATCATCTTATTTAGGTTTTGGTTAAAAGTTACCATAATTTGATTTTTTTTTATAAATTCTTGAAGGTGTTGAGCTAATTGGGATAATTGAGCGAATTAAAGATATGATTCTTAGCTTAATCTTAATGTTGAGCGAATTAATTTTATTTACCTCTTGTTTCATTGTTTTAATTTGATTGATTTATAGCTTACTTTTGATAAATGGTTAATGACACTTGTTTTAGGGTTCATATAGAGAACAATGGATTATACTATTTTGTCTTCTAAAGGTGGAGAAAATCATATATGCAACACTCTTGACATTGTAGATGGTGAACCTTCAATTAGATTTAGAGGTGGATGGAGCAATATGCATAATTTGTATGAAATTGTATGTAAAAATGAAAAATGTAAGTTGTTTGTAGACCAATGTGGATTGGGTCGATTACTTGAGATAAATGTTTCGAAAGATATCAACAACTCACACACGCAATTGTTGAGCGGTTTTGGAAATCTACAAATACTTTTCATTTTCCTTCATTTGAAATAGGGCTCACACCCAATGACTTCTCTTGGTTGACGGGTTTAGAAGTAGGAAAAGGAGTAAAGCTAGATTATGTAAATTGGTGTGATAAGGAAAATAGAGAAACTTGCTTGGAGTATGTTGAAAACCTTTTGCCCAATTTAGCTCAACTTATTTTCGATAAAGACGAGAAAAAGAAAGCCGCGGAAAAGAAGAAAGCACTAGAAAAGGAGAAAGGGAAAGCCAAAGCAACCGAGCAAGAAAGTGATGATGAAGAAGATATTCATGAGAATTTGGAGCCGAATGATAGTGAAGAAGAAATTGGTGAGAATGGGGAAAACATAATTCGTGGTCTTGATGTGTCCTCCTATTTGAGAAAGAGGAGTGGTGGTATCAAATGTGTAGATATGTGTGATTGGTTGAAGACATTTAAAGGGAAGAGTGGAGTGGCTATGGAACCATATTAGGATGAAATTGTTCGGGTTTTTATTTTATGGATGATTGGTCAAGTGCTTATGCAAAATAGTGTATCCACCACAAAGGTAGGATGGTTATGTAACTTTGAGGAGTTGTATTTAGAAAACATAAATAGGTTTGATTGGGGATCTCCGACGTTGGCTTGTCTTTATATATCTTTGGGCGAGGCTAGTAGCAAATTGAAGACTTTCAATGAGATGTGGATGACCTTAGAGGTATGTACATATGACTCATTTTATATCTTAAACCCATTTAATGTTGATATCTGTGGAAAAATGTTATATATTAATTTCCCTCACTTTTTTTTTGTAGTATTGGTTTTACTACTATTTCCACACTTTGTTTCCCAAAATTGATGGGAATGCATCGGTTTGGGATGATTTGTGGCCAAAAATTAAGGTTTTTAACAAGGAGAATTTAGCAGAGGTTCAAAGGGATATGGGAAGACATTCAATTTAATTAAAGAAAATTTCAAAATCAAGTGGGGTCGACCCACTTGTCCCTCTTTTCCTCTATTTCTGCTGCCAAAATCAGAATCGAATCAACCCAGATCTCCTTGTCTAATTTCAATCATCCTTTCTCATCTTAGATAAATCTGATACAAACCCGTATTCAATTCCTTATCGAACTCTCAAATAACCATCACTGGTTATCTCCATTATTCTCAAGAAAAACTTCATTACCTTTATCTCTGAGATCTCGTCTACCACCACCAAAACCACCTCTTCTTAATTTAGTTATTCGACTGCCATAGATGAACAACAATAACATCTTTTGTTTCTCCTTCAAGCCCTTTTTTCGATTTGATTTAGTGACTGATGTTATTTCTCCATTCTTGCCCTAATTTTTTCCAGGTGAAATAAAGAAGAGAAGAAGATAAATAAGCGATTGTGGGTTGTGATGTACAAACAAATTTAGACACCCATAACTTCGATAAAGACCACCAACCCAACACTTTTTTTCTTAAACTGCAGTGGCTTTCCCTGAACGAATATTCGCCTGCCTTTAGCAACGCTTTTTTAGGAACTCCAGCTGACTGCTCCCTATCCATAGCTGGGCTCCGTATATCACTCTCTAGTGAAATGACCAAATTGCCATTTTTGCGCATATTTCTTCTTCTTTCGCACCATTTCCTTCAAAACACCTACAAAACTCAAAACACACGTAAAATACATAATTCACAAGAAAAATAACAAAGAAATCATAACCAACAGATAGTAAATCAAGGCGTTCATGACACCTATCAAATCCTCCCACACTAAACTAAAATAATTCGAAATTATACAACAACTCCCTTTCATGAAAACGGTTACACTTAGCATGTATAACAAGCCTTTACACCCCTAGTCGTCCCTAATGGACGAGTTATAGTCTCGTGAGGGCTTACGAGAGGTATACCTACAAAACCTACTCCAACTTCAAAGCGTTCCAGCATCCCAAGCATTCAAAGAGATATGAGAGTTTCTGCTTGCTAGTAATAAGAAGTTAGAAGTACCAAAGAACATATTATCATGCTTAAGTATTGAGAGAGAAATAACCATGCACTATGAAAGAATTCAGGTTTGAGAGCGATCGACTAAGCACTTCTCCTTGACTTCAGCCTCACTAATAGGGTTTTATGATTGGTATATTAATTAAATACCCTTGCATTTGACACCCAATAAATATACCCTTATACAACAATAGATATACCCCTATCATTTGAAAACCTTATCCATTAAAAAATAGATTACCTTAATATCCTCATTTGTAATATTTTTTTTATTTAAAAACCTATCCCTTAACAAATTTCTTTCTCTATTACTTCACAGCCACCAGCATCGCTGCCACCACCAGCAGCATCACCTCCGCCACCACCACTCCACTACCACCACAACTAATTAACTACAACCACCACTAATATTTCCACCACAGGTACTAATATTCCACCATCACTAGTCGATATTTTCTCGCCGCCGCCATCAAAATTCGATGTCAATAACCGAAGTTGATCCAAAAATTAAAAGTTCAAAAATAACTTTAGTAATACATATTCCAGTTTTTTTATTGTGTCAACAAATCGAAGTTGATCCCAGTGAATGGAGTCAACAACCAAAGTTGATACAAATAACCAAAAAATATTCCAATTCAGTTGCGTCAACAATGGTAGTGGGATCAACAATGGAAGTTGACCCAAAAATGTGGAACTCAGGAACAATGTTTCCAGATTATAGTGTCAACAGCCAAAGTTGATCCCTTTAAGTGGGATCAACAATTGAAGTTGATCCTATTAAGTGGGATCAACAATGGAAGTTGATTCACAAAAAAATGGGATCAACAGTTGGAGTTGATACCATTTATATGAGTTTGTTTCCTGTAAAAACCAATAAACATGTAACCTGCAAACTGACATATCCTTAAGAAACACAAGAATAACAATCATAAAAATAAATTAGAATATATGTCATTACAAGCATAACAAGTCCAAACAAAAAAGCATTTAAAAAAAGAAAAAAAACATCCAACTAGTATGAAACCTAAAAAAGGTGCAAAACAAAACTTGTAGTGAATCAACTTCAACACGTCAAGCCCTTTCGTGCTAGAGCAGTGAATCAAAAATCTCTACAACAACCATCTTTGGCCTGCAAACAAACAAAGTTTCAAAAAAAAATGACATATACGAAAGAGTGAATTTGGTGTGAGTCAAACATGCATCATCTGACGTGGCACCACAAATTCAACATTTGAAGAACCTTACAATTATAAAATCCAACAACATCACCACTACCATTAGTCGAATAACAGTACTCAAACTAACAAGAAATAACACTAATTTTGTTTAACAAACATGATTTAAAACTTCAAGCATAACTATACTAATCCAAGGAAATGTTGTCAACAGTAGGAGTCAGTAGTTGATCCCATAAGAAATGTGAACTTGAACATAAAGAGTAAGGTAAGAAAAGTAGCAGTTACCTCAGAGTTTTCTCTGAAACCAAGCAATGATCTTCTTGTATTTATCATTCCATCCTCACCACCACCAACAATCACAAAAAAAATCTACCACCACCAACAGTCACACAGAATATCCACCACCACCACCACAAAAACCAGTACCACCACTATCTCCATCAACAATTTCAATATTCTGACCCCACCACAACCATCATTCCAACCAGACTCACCACAATCTCACTCATCAATTACATCATTTCTTCCATCTACATCATCAATTCCAACAAAAACCACCACAAATCTACATCATCAATTCCACCACCATCTCAATCATCATAAACTAAACTGAAAATCAAGTAAAAAATCAATTAACATCGAAACTACATAAATATACGAAATCGGATCCTTAAAACATTCCATCACCGTAAAATCAAGTAAAAACCCCTGTAAATTTCTACTTATACAAGTCAATACAAATGAAAAAAACAAAGTGAATAAGAAAATAGTCATTTACCTAAATTAATTACAGATCTGGAGAAGAGTGAAATCCAAAATTAGGGTTGAAATGGGAATCATGGATAATTTAGTTGCAAAATCGAAATGAATCTAACATTTTTGATGATGGAGATTAGGTTTTGGAGAATAGATTTTTGTTCATCGCTTGGTTTACGAATTGTAGTTGAATCATGTGATAATCGATCTAAATTCGATTTTTTGGGAAGTGGTGGTGGTGGTGCTTCCGGTGTATTTGGTAGTAGTAGTGTAGGACGTGGTGATGAATCTTGTTGGTTTAACTGACTTTTCATGGGGATAGAGATGGAGATGATGGTGGTGGATATAGATATGATGATAGGGACGGAGATGGTGGTGGATTGAAGGTGGAGGTGGTGATGTTGAGAGATGAGTACAGAGAGGAGAGTATTTCTTTTGAGATCTGAAGTTAAAAAGGAAAGACAAACTTATAAATATAATGAGGATATTTATGGGTTTATGATAAAATAACCTTCCATGTTGTTGGCTAGGGGTATTAATATAGTGGACAAGGGTATTTGTGAAGCCCATAAAAAAAAAGACAAATATAGAATGGGGAAATTAGTAAAATTCCCATGTGGGCAAATGCATTTAAGAAAATGACCACATTTTTTTCAATATTTCTTTAATGCCCATTGATTGACCTTTTCCGTCCCGTTTTTTTGAAAAAACGGCTAACGGCCGTTTCATGGCATGTGACTCTAAATCGGGCATGTCAAAAGACATTCTAGCCCTTGAATCAGTTGGATAGGTCCGAGTTGGAACAGTGACTCAGTGTGAACTCGGCTCATGACAGCAGCACGTTCCCTGCACGTGCAAACATCAGTAACGGTCGGCTGACACGTGTCACGATCTTATGGAACAGAAACAACGGCCCAGATTTGACACTTTTTTAACGATCATATTCTTCAAGTAGTGTGTAAAAACACCCTAAATTGAGACACAACCTTTCATAAAAAAAATCAATTACATAAACATGAGCAGAAGTTTAATACATTCTCCAAGTAGTAGTAGAAACAACAACATCAAGAACAGTGAGGAAAAACAACCAAATCTATGTTCAATTTGTGATGTAGGTAGACATGAATCGACCACTTAAAATGTAATCTGCAATACTACTTTGATTCAATAAACATGATTAATATTATTAGGTACTTGAAATAATCCATAAAATATTATTTTGTCATCACTAAAAAAGTTCAAACTCAAACAACACTTGAAATAAAAGAGAAACAAAAGAAAAAGGATCACAGATCCAAAAACAAGGTAAAACAGACACACACATTACTTCTTCTTTCTTTTGGAATTTGTGATAGTCGCAATGTTTTGAGCCATATATCCAATACCAGAAAAGGATTGACTGAAATTTTGGGAGTTGCTAGGTCCCACATATGCAAATCTTTGAGTATGTGGTACTAGAGGTGGTAGTCCATGATAGGAAGACTCACCAACATATGATTCTTTCCCTTGCTTCTTTGCTTTACCCCTTGCAGTGCTGGTTTCAGCTCTATCTGTGTTTGTGAAAGAGAAGTTGGCAGCATCACACTCAGTTCTTAGCCTATATCCAGTTTGATTCTTACCCACATCACCACCTTTACAAGTTATCTTGTCGTGACCATCTGTGGATCCACACTGAGTACACTTCCTTTTCCTCACCTCAGCTTGAGGTTCATCATAACTCCTCCTCTTCTTTGATGTAGATCTTCCAGGCTTTCTTTGGCTTTGAGGGTGTAAGATCTTACTTTGCATTGGTGGTTGCAACAAGAAACAAATAAGAGAAAAGATAAAACTGGACTTGTCAAAAGCCTTTGACATGTTAGAATGAAATTTTCTCAAGAAAGTTATTGAGAATTTTTGTTTTTTTTCTTCTGAATTTTGCAATATAATCATGCAATTTATTTCCATTACTAGTATTAATACTCTTCTTAATGGCTCTCCATGTAATCAGTTTGAACCATCTAGAGGAATTAGATGAGGGGATCCTTTATCCCCTTACCTGTTCATATTAGCAATGAAATATATTTCTAGATCTTTGCTTGCTGCTGAGATGAATAAATCTATTGTGGTTGCTAAAGTCTCCTGGAAAGAACCTCCTATTTCTCATTTGATTTTTGCTGATGATATTCTAATTTTTGGACAGGCTGATATGAAACATGTTGATAATTTCTTGCACATCATTCAGAATTTTGGTAGAATCTCAGGACAAATGCTCAATTTTGATAAATCTTGTGTTTATTTTAGTAAGAATCTTAGTCTCAGTACTTGTACTGATCTTGTTACTTCTCTCAATATGAATCTTATAATTGATGATGAGAAGTACCTTGGTGCTCCACTTTTACTTGGACATTATAAGGTAAAATCTTTTGACATATAGTCCAATCTTTTGAGGAAAGACTAAGAAATTATGTAGGTACCACTCTTAATCAAGCAGGTAGCTCTACTTTAATAAAATCTGTTTTGAACTCTTTACCTACTTATCAGATGGGTTGTTTCAAAATCCCAACTATTTTAATCCATAAACTTGATTCTTTGCAGAGAAATTTTTGGTGGAGGCATAAGTATGATAAAGGAATTAAATTTATTGGCTGGGATAACATTAATCAGTCCAAAGATTTTGGAGGTTTGGGTTTTAGGGACTTAGAAACTTTTAAGTTGGTCTGGAAAATCATAAATTAACATGATGAGTTGTGGGTTCAGATTTTAAGTGCAAGATACTTAAATAACTGTAGTATCCTCCATTTGCAGAAGCTCAATAAAAATTGCTCCTGGATATGGAGAGGGATCTATAGATGCATTGAGATTATTAAGGAAAATAGTTTTTGGAACATAAGATGTGGAACTAAAGTTAGTATTTTGCTTGATAGATGTGTCATAGGATTAGATCATCTTCCCATTCCTGCTGAAGGGCTAGTCAATACCGTGTCATACATTTATGTTTCTGATTTATTTTATAATGAAACTAGAAACTGGAATGTTCATCTCATACATTACTTATTTGAGCCTGTGTCAGCTAAAGAAATTCTTGATATGGATGTGCATGCTATTGGAAATGATTCTATGATCTGGATACCTGATAAGAAAGGTCTTTTCTCTGTTAGAAGTGTTTATAATGTTCTAACTAGAAGGACTAACAATTCTGCAGGTGCTGACTCTGTTACCCCACGGGTTTGGAAGTATTTATGGAAAGTCCATTTGCATATAAAGTTAAATTTCTAGTCTGGAAATGTATCAAGGATATAGTTCAAACTAGGGATAAACTCTCTAGATATAAACATGGGATTGAAGTGCATTATACTCTATGTAATCATTCTTTAGAAACTGCTGATCATCTCTTCATTAATTGTCTTTATGCTAGGTCCATTTGGTTAGCACTAAACACTAATATAGGAAACATTATTGCTCAGCATGGTTTTTTTAGGAACTGGGTAATATCTTGGTTCTCAACTAGTAACATCTTGATTTTTGGCTCAGGTATCTCCATATATGAATTAAATAAGCTTCTTATGGTTGCAGTTTGGTTTATCTGAAAAGACATATGCTTAAAAGTGTTTCAAAACTGTAATCCTAATAGACTAGTAACTCTGGATGGTATTAATAAGTTTATCCATACTAATGATGCTCATACTATTAATGTTGTTGGTAATTTGCAGGATCTAAGATGGAAAATTCCTGAAAATGGATTCTTTAAAATTAAATTTGATGCTTCTTTTGTGAAAGGGACTTTGCAAGGTGGCATAGGTTTAATTGTGAGAGATTGTGCAGGTACCTGCATTGGAGTCCAAGGAAAATATTTCAATGTAGGAATGAAGGATAGGAATGAAGTTGAGGAGCTGGAGTGCAGAGCATTGAAAGCTGCTGCAATTTGGGCACCAACAAAAAGCCTCAATAACAACATCTTTCAATATGATAATGAAGCCTTAGTTAAGTCAATAAATGAACCATCTTTTTATGTTCACTGGATGAACCAGTCTTTAGTTTTAGATATTAGGTTTATTTTGAGTAAGATTAGTCATTGGAAATATTTGTCTGTTAGAAGGGTCTCTAATCGAGTAGATGGTAAAATAGCCAAAAAAGGCTAGACAGTTGAAGTCTGATTTCCAATACTCTCAAGATTTCCCACCTGACATACAAGACTGGGTTATAAGGGAAGCAGTTGTAATATCTCCTTAATATCAATAAAATATTTCTTTGAATAAAAAAAAACATTAATGAAAGGGTAAAATTGGAAAAAAATTTATAGTTGTGGAATAAGTATCAACTTACTTCCTTTCTCCTTGGTTGCTTTAGCTAGAGAGACGAGGATATGAAAGCCAGATCCACGAGCACCATTACCACTCTGAAAAAGCGGGAGTCTAACAACCACACCCAATATTTCGTTCGGCAATCAAAGTAGGACAAACTCCAATATACTTTCAAGAGAATCAACTAGACAGTTAGACTAAATCTATAGAAAAGTATATTAGGGAGCGGTATCTCTATTTCTCAATTCAATCCGCAATCAAACAAATAAGAATTTGCGAGCCCGATTGAATAAGAGAAATAACTTGAATGGTACCAAAGACCAATGTTCAAGTGTCAATCAATTTATATCAACAACCAAAGGTTGGATCATCTAATTGATTGATCTTAACGCACAACCTGTGATATTTCTATTATATGACAAAATATAATGCGGAAAAGAAATAACACAGACACCAGAAGTTTTGTTAACAAGGAAACCGCAAATGCAGAAAAATCCCGGTTTGAACACCACACTGTATTAAGCCACTAAAAACACTATCCTACTACCAATGAACTTCGGACTAGAATGTAGTTGGGCCCTAATAAATCTCACACTGATCAAGGTACAATTACGCTTAGCTGATCTCACCCACAACCAAGAGTTTCTACGACCAAAGTCGAAGACTTGATAAACAAATCTGTCTCACACAGAAAAGTCTATTGGAATAGATAAATCTATTTCCTACAGAAATATCTATGATTTTTGTTCCGTCTTTTAATAAATCAAGGTGAACAGGAACCAATTGATAAATCGTACTTATATTCCCGAAGAACAACCAAGTATTATAATTCATCTCACACTAATCTTAATTTTATGGAAGAGAAAAAAATATTGTGGAATCACAAACGATGAGACAAAGATGTTTGCGACTACTTTTAATCTTACCTATCAGAGATAAAATCTCGAGCAAATCTTAGAGAAGATAATACTCAATACGATAGTAGAAGTAAGATCAGAACACACAACTACGGAGAAAATAGTTGGGTCTGGCTTCACAATCCCAATGAAATCTTCAAGTCGTTAACCTACAAGGTTTCGTGAAAAACCTAAGGTTAAAGGAGAATCGACTCTAGTCGTAACTAGCATCACACAGAAGTGTGTGGATTAGGTTTCCAAGTTGCTAGAGTTCTCCTTTACGTAGTTTTCAAATCATGGTTTGCAATCTAAGTTACCTTAGTAAAAAGTATTCAATATTCACCGTTAGATGAAACCTGATTAGATTCAAGCTAATATCTTTCAACCGTTAGATCGAACTTAACTTGTTATACACAAATGAAATGTACCTTCATTTAGGTTTGAGAAACCGTACCTAAAGTGTACACCGTGTTGGCTTAACAGTAGTTAACCGAAGTTAGCCATATGAACATTCCCATATCATCCTTGTTCATCTTAACCATAACTAGTTCAAATGACTCAAATGAAACTAGTTAAAGAGTTATTCAATTGCTATATTCTCATAGAAGTATACAAAAACATAATTGAAGCAAAATCGGTTTGATTTACTTGAATCAATTCATGAACATTATAGCCACGGTTTGCAAAGATTTCATTCCTTATTATATAAATGTATTAGTTCATGTACACAACCGATTTTAGAACTTTAACCTTCAAGTATGCAAACGGGTACGCATACTTAAAATACACGGACTGAGTTTGGGTTTCTCCAGTATGCGAATGGGTACGTATACCTCCATTCCCAATAGAAAATCACAGACATCACGTCAGTACGCATATGGGTATGCATCCTTAGGTTCCCGGACTTCTCAAACCAACAGGTACACATACAGTGATGCATACTATGGTTCCCGGACATGGATTACATATATGCAAGAGTGCATAAAATATTCATAATCCAATGTTAGTTAAGTGTTATAAATTCTTATTCTAATCATTGAAACTTTCTTAGAGGATGACAATAGCCGTTTTCACACGCTATTAGCATCAAAGCAATTGAAACATGACTTCGTATAAAGGTTCATTTACAATAGTGAATTATACTTCTGCATGTTGTAACTTTGTTTGTTTGCCAAAATGAGCATTCTTGCATGGAACTTCCAGGGACTCAACCAGCAAAACACGATACAACATCTTCGGACCTTGATATCATTGCACAAACCATCCTTTGTCTTCATATCTGAAAATCTTTCTACCAACAATCATATGGCGTTTGTTGCACAATCACTTTAATCCCAAAATTATTTTTCTGTCCCAAAAGTTGGTAGGAGAGGTGGACTATGCCTATTGTGGAAGGATAACTATAATGTGCAAATCATCTTGCATTCTCAGAGTTACATACGCGCCCTTATTACTCCCTCGACACCTGAACATCCTTGGATGTTCACATGCATATATGCAACCCTCCCCACCCCCCCCCCCTCCCCACCCCCCATCCAGCTGCAAGAAATGATTTTTGGCATGACTTAGCATCAATTTTTTCCAACATCAATGAACCATGACTCCTCATAGGGGACTTCAATGAAGTAATGGACCAAAAAAGGGGGGGGGGCAAGTAACATACGCACAAACCCAACCATTTTCAACTTAGTTGATCAGATGGTACTCATGGATCTAGGATTCAGGGGCGATCCTTTCACTTGGAAAAACAATAAGCAAGGACAAGATAACATCCTAGAACGACTCGACAGAGCTATGGAAACTCAACATTGGCGGACGTCCAACCCACACACAGGAGTTACTCATCTACCGAGAACAACCTCAGACCATGCCCGAATTTTGCTCCAAACAAAAGTAATTGACTGGCAAGGGAGTAAGAACTATAAGTTTGAACACTTATGGCTTACTCACCCAGAACTGCAACAAGTGGTGAATTCAGCGTGGACCAGGCTTCATGATACAGATCCCACGGTGAATTTGCAGCTTAAGCTCATTTCAACTAGCGAAATCCTTACCGACTGGAATAGAACAACTTTCGGCCACCTCCCTACTATGATCAAGAAATCGACATCACAAATCAAAATGGCAAAACACCAATGCGCCATCAGTATTGGCGATGATATGACATATTGAAAACTCCATGAAGAACAACTCATAGTACAACACATGATTTTACTTGATTTCCATGCAACCTATTGGCGGAAAAGATCAAGAATCCAATGGCTACAGTCGGGTGATCGTAACACCATTTTCTTCCACACTAAAGCAACAATCCACCGAAGCTGCAATAACATTCAACAACTTCAATATCAACAAAACAACTGGGTTACAGACAAAGATTCTGTGGTTGGACTATTTATCGATCACTTCACTGATCAATATACAACTCCAAATACCGTGATAGATGAAAGCCTATTCACAACAATAACCCCAAGGTTAACACCCAGGCAATGCGCCTCGCTGACGAAAGAAGTAACTCCTAAAGAGATTAAACAAGCCCTATTCTCCATTGGCTCTGAACGTGCTCCAGGTCCGAATGGATACACTAGTAAGTTCTTTAAAGTTTTCTGGGAAACAACCAATGTACAACTGAAAGAGATGGTACATAGTTTCTTTAACTCCCTCAATATCCATCCACTTATGAATCACGCGAACCTAACTTCAATCCCAAAAATATATCATCCATCTAAACCATATCAATTACGTCCTATAAGACTCTGCAATGTAACCTATAAAGTCATCTCAAAAATACTGGTCAACCGCATATGCCCCTTGCTCCCATTCCTAATAAGTCCTTATCAAAGTGCTTTTGTACCCCAAAGATATATCCATGATAACATTGCAATCGCAGGAGAGCTTTTCCATCACATTAAAACCTCAACCAACACTAAGGACCCCAAAGTAGCACTCAAATTAGATATCCAAAAAGCCTATGATAGTCTAGACTGGGGTTTCGTTAGAAAAGCCTTCACCAAACTAGGTTTCCCGAAAAATTTCGTTAGAAAAGCCTTCACTCAAATTAGATCATACATCATGATTTTTATATCAACAGTCACATATTCGATCAACATCAATGACACACCACATGGATATATTATCAACTAGAGGAATAAGACAAGGAGATCCTCTCTCTTCATATGTGTTTATTATTTGTGCGGAAATTCTTTCATCTAACTTGGGAATTTTGGAAGCCCAAAAAGATGTGGAAGGACTGCGCATTTCGCAAAAAGCCCCACCAGTTCTCCATTTTATGTATGCAGACGATCTCCTCATTACATACAAGGCCTCAAAGGAAGGCACAAATCAACTCAAGCACCTCATCCAGGCATACAACACATCATCAGGTCAGCACATTAATACTTCAAAGTCCACCATCATCCATCATCCAAAACTAAAACAACAAAAAATACTTGAGCTTCATGAAGCTTTTAATATGCCCATAACCTCGACACCACCGATGCACTTAGGAATTCAATTCAAGTGTGGAAGATCTTCTCGTACATTTTTGAGCCTTTGTTAAATCGGTTGGCGAGCAAGGCAAAGGGATGGATGACGAAATATCTGACACCTGCAGGAAGACTAACTCTCATAAAATCTTCCCTAAACCCTACATCAAACCATATCATGCAAGCACAACTTTTGCCTATTAGTGTGAATAAGAAAATATATCATATCACCCGAAACCTTTTTTGGGGACATGATTCCTCAGTCAGGAAGCTTCACCCATTAGGATATGATAAGCTGACTATGACAAAATTAAAAGGCGTTCTGGGAATTCAAAAAAGCAACGATTGTAATAAAGCTCTAATCATGAAGCGGATCTGGAACATCCATGAAAAACAGGATTCAATCTATGCTAGCCTCTTCAACGAAAAATATCTTAAGCAGCAACCTCTATTTTCAGAAACTAAAGCTACCCCATCTTCAGTCAGTCCCTAATGGAGGCAATTAGCATCCCTCATCCCCAAATTCAAACAGTATATTTTCCACCAAATCGGAGATGGATCAACAACCCCTATTCAAGAAAACTGGATACCGCAATTCGATAACACCCTGCACCCGACGAGTTGTTACCCAATCCAGGCAGTTGCTGATCTCATTGATCCTCCCACTTACACCTGGAATCACGATAAACTAAATCTCCTGCCACCCAACATAATTCAATGAACCGTAAATATCCACTTACCCAAAAAAAACCCTCTGATAAAATCATTTGGCCTTTCACTAAATCTGGAAAGTACAACACATCATCTGGATATCACTGCTTAACCAGCTCATCAGATCATTCCCACCAAAACCCCCTGCCACCAACTAAGTTTATATGGACACTCCCATGTCCTCCAAAATTACAACTTTTCTTGTGAAAATCAATCAACGAAGGCCTCCCGACCTTCGTCATTCTAAACCATATCCACCTCACTGATACCAACATCTGTCCACAATGCAACTCTAATCCGGAATCTGCTGCTCACATTCTCCTCCATTGTCGCGTAGCCATGACTGCATGGAACATTCTGCTCACAAGACTCCCTATTCATTCAGCTACAAACCAAAATCTCCCAAACTTTCGGAACCCACAGATGACAATCACACAACTTTTACAATTAAAAACTCATCCTTCTGTCAAAACAGCCTTTTGTTTCCTTTTCTGGTCCTTATGGATATATAGGAATGATTACATTTATCGATAAAGGAAACTGAATCCAAGTAACATTACTGAAATGACTCTCAGTCTTCAACAAGAGTTATCTTGGGCACAAGAGAATCTCCCTCATGTACTACCTGGGACACCAGCGTCTGCAACAATCTTAATAGGATGGATCAAACCTAATATAGACCGTATTAAGATCAATACAGATGGAGAAGCTCGCGGACACCCGGGAAGAGCTGGGGCAGGTTTCATTTGGAGGGATGCTTTTGCCAACACCTTGGTAGCCGTATCACATCCACTAGGAATCACAACCACTCTCACAGCTGAGTCTTGGGCAATGCTCATCGCGTCCAGAACGACAAAAGAACGAAGTTGGCCAAAGTTTCAATTCAAAACCGACTCGGAAAACCTGCTTCGATTCCTAACTTTGGATGTCACTCCGCCTTGGTACATATCAGGAATGATTTCTGAAACCAAACAAAACATGAGGAAGATCCCATACTGCATTGTCAACCACAGATATAGGGAAGGCAATCAGGCGGCGGACAACAACCAATTGGAGAACCTTACAACTTTATTTTGGACCATACAATCCCACCATGCATCAATCAAATTGTAACGGATGACTCTATGGGTATCACACACGCTCGTGTAATTGCCGCTTAATATTAATAATATTTTCATGCTTCAAAAAAAAATTATTTACATTGAATTTAATTAACTTTAACACCTTTTTTAACAACTTACCATTTCTTAATTAAAATCTGATGAAGAGCACATAAAGAATAGATACTACGTTTAAATAAAATCATTCGTCAAGATTGTTTCACCCAATATTTGATTAATATCTTAAGGAGAGAACTTAAATGAAACATAAAACATTATAATTTAATAATTCGTTGGGATTGTAGTGCCGAAGACTTGATTTGAAGATTTCATAGTATTCCTCGTGCTCAAAGTCATTACCCGTCTCTTGGTAATATTCCAACCGCGCTGGAGTTTGCTGAAAATTAAAAAAAAAATAAGTTAGATATGTTAGCTTAAATATAACTCTAATCATCCGATTCGAACAAATACTCACCCGCTCTTCATTTCCCATACCCGGATTGCGTATGTTAACATCAGCCTGAAATGTGATAAAAGTTTGCACGTCCATGTTGATGCAATTGAACCTGTTTTGAATTTACTTTTTTTAGTTCTAGAATATCCATTACTGGTTATCGTATCGAATATTTCAAAAACATTGGACCAAAACCGGTTGCGGGGTTTCTCTGAATAAAGTGGATCAGTTGTAACATGGATCCATGCTTGCAAAAGACCAACATCTTCTTCTTTAGTGAATTGTTTCATATTTCTTTGGTGAATCAATATTCTGAGATTATTGTGGTTTGAAAAAATGGAAGGTTTATGTAGTTTTATAAGATAAGTAGAAAAATAGTGAAAGTACAAGAATTGATTATAATCCGTTGGGATAAGAAAATCTTATCCATTGGGATAAGAAAATTGTATCGACGAAAAGAAAAGGACAGGAAACTATTATTATCATAAGTAGGAAAAGAAGAAACTAACAAGGATCTATTTCAATAACAAAACATTCAGAAGCATTAATTTTAAAACTAATAACCGTGGTAAACAACGGTTCATATAATTAAACCTATTAGCCTCGTGTCCAACTTTTTAATTATTCCCAGAATATTCTCATATGTGTTCGATCAAGTCATCACGCAAGAAAATATGCAACTGTTTGCTACGCATTGCACGACCGCGTTACTCATCTCTAATTTGGGAAAGTTCCTCACTATTATCTCTCGATATATTAATCGTTGCTGGGTTGCCGCGTTGTTCATACACATGTGTCCAATCACCGTGTAGACGCTCATCCTCGACTATCATATTATATAAAATAATACAAGTTTTCATGATTTATGAAAACACATCTGGATTCCGTATTCTTGCAGGTTTCTTGATGATAGCAATTTTTTGTTGGAGTACACCAAATCATCGCTTTTCATCTTTTCGTGCACCCTCTTGCACCACTAAAAATATTTCGTTTTTACGGGTATTTGAAAATTTTATGGCCATCATAATTGTAGCAATCTATGGGTATATGCCATCACCGAGATAATATCCCATATCATATGCATGTCTGTTTACCACAAAGTTAACCGGTGGTGCTTTTCCGTTGATAAGACTCTGAAAAACATACGAACGTTCATCACGTTAATATGATTATTTGAGTCGGTCATACCAAAAGATACATGCCAAAACCAGAGATCATACGACACCACCGCCTCCAACACAATCCCTTCGCTCCTTTTAGTGATGCCGAAAGGAGATCTGATCAAAACATCGAGACAAGTGGAGAATGTCTTGCAACAGGACTTGGCAGCACCAAGTACCAGTACAAGTTTGCTGACACAAATTAACTGCATATTGCGAATCGCTTTCAATGATTAGTTTCTTGACTCTAAGTTTTGTGGCCAACTGTAGTCCATCAGCAACATTGTTGGAGCTACGGTGAATGTACTTCGCAAAAGAAGGCATAAAATGTTCATCATTCTCGAGTAAAATACCTCCAATACCTTCATGTCCTGCATCATTTTAAGATCCATCGACATTCAACTTAACATAACCATCATTAGGAGGTAACCAACGAACAAAAATTGGCTCATTGTGAGCAACCATGAGGCTATTAGCAGTGGCACGAGAATACACATCAGCAACATTATAAGCAGAGTAAATAACAGTCGTCCAATCAAAAGTTTTATTAGAAAAAACAAGAATGTTCCGACGACACCAGATCTGCCAAAGGATTAAAAGAAAAAGAACCGCCCAACATACATCATCATGTGCAACATTATAATTAATAGTCTGCACAAGCCAATCTAGCGATAGATTAGAAGGCTGAAGATTGATTCGATAAGCATGGGAGAGAGCGGACCATATAGGAAAAAACCTTTGATAAGTTATAAAGATATGTGAAATAGTCTCCTCCTCACGATAACAAAGAGGGAAGATACTAGAGATATCCAGGCCTCTATGCCGCAGATTATCCCTTACCAAAGTCCGACCATGATCCAGTAACCACAATAAATGCTTAACATGGACAGGGCACTTAAGCTTCCATAAAGTCTTCCACTTGCATCCCATAGAAGATGAAACTCCCTGATTTTGTATTAACCAATTATAAAAAGATTTGACAGAAACCACGACATCCTTGTGTTTGAGGGTGAAAACGGTTTCTGCTGAGTTTGGTAATTTCGGGTGTGTGAGTGAGAAACGAGTTTAAACCCTAAACAATGTACTGCAAGGGAGTACTTTAGATTTGAGAGATCAATCTGTACAAATCCGGCCTAAACCAAGAAATGGCCATTCCAGACTTGCTTCGGTCACAAAGTAAAGGAGAAGGGTTGGTTTTGGGGAGGGAAGCGAAGAGAGCGTTGAGACCAGAATAGTTGATTCTAGAAGAGTAGTTGTTTCACGACTTGTATCAGAAAGTGGGAAGCTAAAAGATGGAATGCTAGCAAATATTTTCTGAGTGTTGTATCCTCCTGGCCTGAACTTGTTGTTCAGTGGAAATAGGTAAGACCTATTTATACAAGTCGAAGTGAAACGTACTCTGGTCTCGTAAAAAATGGAAAACGGATGAGTAAATGGGAGAAGGTGGTAACCAGTAACGCCTGGAATTGATGTTCCATAAAAGCGTTTTCACCATTACTCCCTGTATTTACTAAATGCCTCATCCTTATGACACTGTCTTATAACGGGCGTAGTGTACGTCGCAGGCTGTAAACCGCCAAACCAATACCCGATGAGCATCCCCCAGTTTGTGACATGTGTTGATGTATCAAGTGTTTTCGTGGAAAACATGTATCATGTTGTTGTTCGTAAAGTTGAGATTGGGAGACTTTCTGGTTCGGTGGTGACCTTTGACGGTCGAGATTTTGCATCTTGAGAGGAAGGGTAGCCGTTGATTATTGCAACCCTTCGTTTGGTAGCCAGTGGCATGAAAGCATGGCCGGTACGACTTTAATATTGCCTAGTTTAGGCGCGGCCAAAAGTTAGGGTTTTGGCTTTGTTTGGGCGCGACAAAACTAGGGCTTGACGTCGGGCCAAAGGTTGCCATGCGTTAGCTGGTAACCTTGGACAACTAAGATCTGCATCTTAGATGGAAAAGTGGCCGTTGATCTTCCGAAGCCTTTGTTTTGGTAGCCGCATGGGGAAGGCCGACATGGTATGGCGCGGCAAGGTGGTTTGCATGCCATTGGCACATGTGGCATGGCTGGCATGCCTTGGCGCGGTTTGGGCGTGGCCAAAACAAAGGTTTTGGCATTGGGCCAAAGGGTTACCATGCGTTGGTTGGCGACCTTGGACAACTAAGATTTGCATCTTAGATGGAAGGATGGTCGTTGATCGTCGCCATCCTTTGTTTTGGTAACCGCATAGGGAAGGTCGACATGGTATGGTGCGAAAAGGTGGCTGGCATGCCATTGGCACATGTGGCATGGCCGGCATGCCTTGGCGCGGTTTGGGCGTGACCAAAAATAGGGTTTTGGGCCAAAGGTTACAATGCATTGGTTGGCGACCTAGGACAGCTAAGATTTGCATCTTAGATGGAAGGATGGTCGTTGATCGTCGCCAGCCTTTGTTTTGGTAACCGCATAGGGAAAGCCGGCATGGTATGGCACGGCAAGGTGGCTGGCATGCCATTGGCACATGTGGCATGGCCGGCATGCCTTGGCGCGGTTTGGGCGTGACCAAAACTAGGGTTTTGGGCCAAAGGTTACCATGCATTGGTTGGCGACCTTGGACGGCTAAGATTTGCATCTTAGATGGAAGGACGGCCATTTATCGTCGCAAGCCTCTGTTTTGGTAACCGCATAGGGAAGGTCGGCATGGTATGGAGCGGCAAGGTGGCTGGCATGCCATTGGCACATGTGGCATGGCCGGCATGCCTGGGCGCGGTTTGGGCGTGACCAAAACTAGGGGTTTTGGCGTTGGGCCAAAGGTTACCATGTGTTGGTTGGTGACCTTCGACAGCTGAGATTTGCATCTAAGATGGAAGGGTGAACATTGATTGTCGCACGCCTTCGTTTTGGATGCCGTGAAGGGAAGGACGGCATGGTATGGTTTAGGCGCGGCAAGGTGGCTGGCACGGCATGCCATTGGCACATGTGGCATGGTCGGCATGCCTCGGCGCGGTTTAGGCGTGGCCAAAATTAGGGTTTTGGTGTTGGGACAAAGGTTACCATGCGTTGGTTGGTGACCTTGAACGGCTAAGATTTGCATCTAAGATGAAAGGGTGGTCGTTGATTGTCGCACGCCTTCGTTTTGGCAGCCGTGAGGGGAAGGATGGCATGGTATGGTTTAGGCGCGTCAAGGTGGCTGGAACGGCATGCCATTGGCACATGTGGCATGGTCGGCATGCCTTGGCGCGGTTTAGGCGTGGCCAAAACTAGGGTTTTGGTGTTGGGACAAAGGTTACCATGCGTTGGTTGGTGACCTTGGACGGTTAAGATTTGCATCTAAGATGGAAGGGTGGATGTTGATTGTCTCACGCCTTCGTTTTGGAAGCCGTGAGGAGAAGGACGACATGGTATGGTTTAGGCGCGACAAGGTGGCTGGCACGGCATGCCATTGGCACATGTGGCATGGTCGGCATGCCTTGGCGCGGATTAGGCGTGGCAAAAACTAGGGTTTTGGTACTGGGCCAAAGGTTACCATGCGTTGGATAGCGACCTTGGACGACTAAGATTTGCATCTAAGATGGAAGGGTTGTTGTTGATTGTCGCACGCCTTCGTTTTGGCAGCCGTAAAGGGAAGGCCGACATGGTATGTTTTAGGCGCGTCAAGGTGGCTGGCATGGCATGCCATTGGCACATGTGGCATAGTCGACATACCTTGGCGCGGTTTAGGGGTGGACAAAACTAGGGTTTTCGCGTTGGGACAAAGGTTACCATGCGTTGGCTGGCAACCATGGACGGCTAAGATCTGCATCTCAGATGGAAGGGTGGCCGTTGATTATTGCAACCCTTCGTTTTGGAAGCCAGCGGAATGTTGCGGGACCAGCATGGCTTTGGCATGGAATCGTGGCTGGCATGGTTTGCCATTGGCACGGTGGCGCGGCTGGCATGGTTGGCATGCCTTGGCGCGGAGGTGTGGCTGGCACGGCATGCCATTGGCACATGTGGTGCGGCTGGCATGGTCGGCATGCCTTGGCACAGAGACGTGGTTGGCATGGTTTTCCATTGGCACGGTGGCGCGGCTGGCATGGTTTTCGTGCTTTGGCGCGGAGACGTGGATGGCATGGTTTGCCATTGGCACGGTGGTGCGGATGTCATGGTTGACATGCCTTGGCGTGGAGATGTGGCTGGCACAACTTTCCACTGGCACGGTGGCGCGGCTGGCATGGTTGGCATGCTTTGGCGTGGAGACGTGGCTGGCATGGTTGGCATGCCTTGGCGCGGAGATGTGGATGGCACGGCATGCCATTGACACATGCGAATGGCATGGTTGGCATTCCTTGGCACGGAGACGTGGCTGGTAGGACTTGAAAGAAGCCTACGACTATGTCTAACTGCAAGTGCACAGTGTCGATATGAAACACAGGGCAAGCACAGGTCGATCCTCAGGGACAAGGTGGGTGTAAAGCTGAAACTATGGTCTCACTTAAACTGATTCTAAACACGAAAGAGTAACCAAAATGGGGGTTGTTTTGATGTGTCGATACGACAAGGTGTTGGTGAGGATTACAACAGAAAATAAATAAAAGTAAAAGATGCAAATAACACAGGGAGTAAACACTGAGAGTGAAGGTACTAGGATTTTCGAATCCACCATTAACTCATACTATGTATTCAACTGATTATGATACTGTTGTCCTTTTAACATATAAGGTAGAGGTGTCAAGTCTATTACTTACCTAAGGTGTTTCACCAATGGATGATTCAATTACAACTAAAATATCAATCCGAAGCACTAACTGTCTAATTAAGAACAACTAGTCAAGGTATTAACAATAGTCTCTAAAGCATGAGCTCCAGCATAATCAACACAGTTTTATCCTGACTACAATGGATACATGGCATACACTGTGAAAGCAAAGCATTGACGTACTAAGATTGAAACTATCCTAACAGTTTAAGCATTGACATACTACAATGAAGGTACTAGGATTGTCGAATCCACCATTAACTCATACTATGTATTCAACTGATTATGATACTCTTGTCCTTTTAACATATAAGGTAGAGGTGTCAAGTCTATTACTTACCTAAGGTGTTTCACCAATGGATGATTCAATTACAACCAAAATATCAATCCGAAGCACTAACTGTCTAATTAAGAACAACTAGTCAAGGGATTAACAATAGTATCTAAAGCATGAGCTGCAGCATAATCAACACAGTTTTATCCTGACTACAATGGATACATGGCATACACTGTGAAAGCAAAGCATTGACGTACTAAGATTGAAACTATCCTAACAGTTTAAGCATTCAAGAGCAACACAATCAGTATGAATAACACAGCAGAAAGCTAAGGTTTCATCTAAACCCTAGTTATTGAATTAGAACATAATAACATTAATGAAAACAAACATAAATTACTACATCTTGGTGCACCGGATAATCCGGGCATACCCACACACACACACAATACCATGTTCTATTTATACCCAAAATTAGGGTTCTTAACAGTTTCCCCCAAAATTCCCAATTTAGGGTTTACATTGGAAATTAAAATTAAAGCTCACTCGTCTCTGCTTTTGTTGTCTCCGCCTCGACCCATGTCTTGTCTTCCTTCTCTGCTACTCCTCCTGCTCCAATTGTCTCTTACATCGCCTCTGCTACAAACCCTAGTTCCCTCTTTCTTGGTTGTAGCGTCTTTGCGAGAAGCTAAAACTAAGCTAGAGAGAGTCTAGGGTTTAGGGTTAGTCTGCTGTGGTGTCGGGTGAAGGGAGTGATGGTGAAGCTCGAGAAGAAGGGGAAGAATGGTGTTGCAGGTCTGTTGTTCGGGGAAGAAGGAGAAATTTGGGAAGAAGATGAGAATTCGATGGTTTTGGGGAGAAGATGTTTGGTGCTAGGGTGTTGAGCGGGTGTAGCAAATTCGGTGTCCAGAGAAGATGATACGTTGTATGATCATATGGATTGAATCGAACAGCTAAGATGGAACAAGCTTGCAGCGACCATTGGATGCGTGATACAACAATTCTGACGGCTTAGATTGGAGTTAGGTACTATGATGTTTGACAGGAGCTTCAAGATTTGATGCTCGGTGATGAGGCGAACGTTGGATGATGTGATGGATCCAATCTGACGGCTCTCATGGAAATGGGTATGGATATTGGAAATGGATTTGGGTAAGGGTTTTGGGACTTGGGTATGCCAAGCCCATATCTTCTTTAAGGACAATTCTTCCTCTTCAAGCCCACTTCTAGTTGATCCGGCTCTTGCAAACATCATTCTTCGCTGCCTTTCTGCAGGAGTCTTTGCCGTTTCTTTGCTCTTTTCGCCCCATGAGTTAACCAGACTTTATTTAGTACCTAAAAATGCAAAATTAATTGAGAAAAGTATTAATTCTTGAAAACAACGAAAACACAGAATATGGGATAAAATGGAGCGTTAGTGCACAAATGATGAGTTAAATGCCAATAAAAAGGTGAAAATATATACAATATTTGGCACTAATCAATTACCCCCAAACCTGAATTTTACTTGTCCTCAAGTAAAAAAAAAACCTAAGGAAATCCTACCTATACCACTGTCGCTGGTCACTCGATTGCATTTAGTGAATGCAATAAGCCTTTTAAACTACTAAGTGTCCCTAGTGGACGAGTTGAAGTCTCGTGAAGGTTTGCTTAGAACGTACCTAAAAATTTCTAGGACAAAATATAAGCTCAGATTCCATGAAATGTGACATGTGCAAGACAGTAGAAGCTCACAGCAAAATGGAGATGTCAATCTAGCTATCAAAGGCACAATCCTAGCACTGATAACAAATAAAGACATGTGATAAGAGTGTAAAGTGTATCTACACATGTGTAAAGAAAGATCGGATGTTATGACTACTAATCACCAAGAGATAGTTTCTCAGGCTAAGAACCAAGGTCGAAATCTAGCTAGCTGTCCGGACTTTACGAGAATTGTGAATGAGTTGGAGGTATTTCACAATTACTCGCGTTGTACATCAATGGCATACACCCTTCCTTGCTTATAACACAAAAACACAAAAGATGACTCTTTACATGACTCTTATTTACATTGACTACTCTCTTTTATTTTTGGAACAAGAGAGGATGGAATTGATAAATACTTGATTTTTTTATTTTTTTTATTTTTTTGATTTTTTTCTGAAATTTTTCTGAATGTATACATCGTTTTTTTTTTTTTGAAAAAAATTATTTACAACATGGTAACTCTTTTGATATATAAGCAAAAAGAAACAAAAAATTACATGACACTTTGCAAGAGGTAGCCCTTTTTGATGCACCCAATTAAATTCGATGGTTGTCTTTCTTAATGTAACCTCCACCTTCTATCCCAACCAACCAAAGAACAAGCTAGTCAAGTTTCGTTTAGTATTCTAAAGTGATTGGCAATCGTGACTTCCGATACAACACCTCAAGGATGAGGCTATACATGTATTGGTAGATCGTGCGCGTGCAAGTTTCTTATCACTATGTGAATTGTGCTAGAATCAGGGTGCCTAAATATCTAGACTAAGAATCCTTATGTTTACATACATGCACAAGAGTCAACATTTCAAGGTAAATGAGCTCCATTTTTATGTTTTTTTTAATTTTTCAATTTTTTATTTTTCAAAAAGAGGGAGCAGTTTTGTTTTCAATTATAGCATGATATCATGGTATCTACTTTTCACCCCTAAACCTAAACTAAACATTGTCCTCAATGTTTCTAAAGATAAACACATTTATAACTTGGACATATCAGAAGAACATGTTGAGTTTTGAGAGAAAGGAAAGAGAATACCCGATTTGACGAAAGAAAGAATTGAACTCCATTATTCATGGTTAGAATCCAACGTATTTCGTCCACGATCACCATGGAATAGCAAAATATATACAGAAATGGAAAAAGAAATCAAGTCAAAGTGACTCAACCTGGATATTTTGAATCTTCAGGATTATATACAAAAATTCACTATATACATAAAGTCTAAAGAGTTGAGGATCAACCCAAAAGACAAAGTGTTGAAACATAGACAATTTCAAAACACTAAAATTGAACTGAAATGGGAGCGAGAGTGAACAACCGAATGAATCACCCCTAAACCTGAATTTTTCAACAGATTTATTTTTAAGCACAAAATCTAGCAATTTTGGGGTTTCGGGATTCACCAGGTCTAACTCAAAATGAACTTTTTGTGGGATGGGAAAAGAAATGTATTCCAATTGTGTCTCCTTAAAAGTATTGTATTTTGATGCAAAATAGTCCAAAAGGACTTGGGAGGCACACAGTTCCAACCCTAGGTTGGGAATTTTCAGAAAAGTTGGTTTAAAAGTTTTGTTACAAACCAAATCTAGGTTGGGTGGAATAATCTCAATATGCGATTTAGGTAAGAAAGTTGGTACTTCTAAGTTATTTTCATGGATAAGATCAATAGTACCAACACATACTTCCCCTAAATCAGAAATTGGTAAATCATGCTCACATTCATCGAACAAAACATCAAGACCTAAATAAGTATCATGATTATCCGTAGTACTCAAATCAACATCGGAAGAAATAACATTTTGTGACTTAGGCAAGGAATCAGACATATCAAATTTGTTTTCATGCATATTAACATTAGTGTCTACAGAAGATTCAACTATTCCTATGTCATGCTCATCTTCGAAGAACAATTGTACGAGTACCATATCAATATCAAAATCATATGATTTGCTATGAGTATTAGAAGAAACAACATTCATGAAGGTCGAGGGAGAGAAGCCATATGTTATTGAACCAAAAGGTTCCACAATATTTTCATGTTCTTCTAACATAACATCATTATCATCATAATCTTCATAATCATCATCATGGTAACATGCATATTGGTCCTCATTAACAGTGGTGGTTTCATTAGTCGATTCATGCTCCTCTAAATTAGGTTCATATTCAACATCATTTACATGAATGGGACTAGACACTTCATTAGGGACAACATACATTTCCTCATGAATTTCTTCCTTTTGTAGGTGAAGCAAAATCTGATCTAAATATGCCTGAATTCGTGATGTAGATCTAGCAAAGTTTTGCTCACTGAGTCTGAAATCTTCTGTGGTGGAGTCTAAATTCATGGGAGTACAAAATTCTTCATGTTCAAATTGTGGTGAATGGTACATGTGTGCATGGTCATTAGGGTTTATAAAATATTGATCGCAACCCTCAAAGGATTGATTATGGTCCCAATGACTACCAGCCTCACAATTTGTGGGCATTTCATAATTTGGATTTTCATGGGATTCTCTAAATTGCCTATAATCATGCAAAATATAGCAATATTTATCAGGGTGGTCTAAACCACCACATAAGGTACATGCATAGATTTCAGGCCGTCTATGTGAACTAGATGCTACAGATTTCTCATGTGTTTGCATTTCTAAAGCAGTGATCCGAGCCTCTAACTGATTCACAAGTGACGAATGTGTGAGTTGGATATTGTCTAGATGTTCATTTTCACTCAATGGTGGATGATACATGTGTGAATAGTCATTAGGGTTTGCATATTTAGGTTCATGACCTACAGAAGGTCCATAATAATAATCCCTATAACTATTGACATCATGGTCTGTGGGAGGCTCATAAGGTGAATCTTGCCCGTAAGATTATCTAATAGATTTATCCCCAGTGGCAGACCAAAATCCAGACATGTTATGTTTATCAAACAATCACACAATTCAAAAAGAGAAATAAGGCCCACACTTTTCAGTTATGGTTTTCAAAATTTGGTTTTTTAGGCTTTAAAGGTAAAGCCTATTTGGGATTTTTAGTTAAAAAGAGGGAGAAAAATTTTGGTTTTTGAATGGGAGAAAACTTTTGGTTTTAATTGGGAGATAAAAAGAAAAATTTGGTTTTTAATATTGGGAGAAAAACTTTGGTTTTAAAATTGGGAGAAAGCCCACATTGGTGGGAGAATGCACAACCTACTAGGCAGTTTGGACGAAGCCCAGCAGAGAAGTTTTAGTTGGGTTTTGAGGCCCACAATTCAGTTTAGGACAGGCCCAAAATTCAGTTTAAATCAAAATTACAATCCCATGATACAATTTAAACAAGCCCACAATTTACAATTCAGTTGGGTTGACACTTTAGTTTGGAGGAAGTTGAGCCCAAAGTTTAGGCTTACCCCTTTTTAGCCATTGCACAAACCAGTTGGGTCTTTGTCTTTGGAAAACCAATGCAACACCACAATTCAGAATTTCTTCATCTCTTTTCTTCACAGCACCACACCACCTGTTTGAGGCACTAGAACAGTTTTGTTCTGCTTCTCCTTCTCCTTGTTTTGCACAACAGTTGCAGGTACCTGGTGGTTTTCAGAAGAGAGAATTGGTTCTCATAGCAGCAAATATCATGAATTCAAGATGACACTGCTAACTCAGCATACAACTCAGGCATTCACAGCATTAAATTTCAGAAAATTTCACAGTTGACAGGACCACACCACATTCACAGCAACAGATTCCAGTCATTCAAGATGACAGCAGCACATTCAAGCATTCACAGTATGTTAAACTTCACAGTTGCATTTGTTATAGAACCAAAAATGACCCAATGGTCAATATGCAGACTTAATTCTCAAGTACTCCAAGCAAATGCAGTAACAGATGCAGTTGTGGCAAGGCCAAGACTGGGAAGCAGGCAGTTACAGGGCAGGGAAAAGCTACAGACAATGACAAAATGAGCAAAGCCACAGATAATGAGCAAAGCCACAGATGCAGTGATGCTTTGCAGGTATGCAGGTGACAGAACAAAGAGAAAGCTAACACATATATACACAAGGTTACTGTTTGCTAAGTATGCAAATGAGGCAGACTATGTTACATGGCAGACTAAGCTAACACATGGCAGGCTAATCAAACATATATATACAAACAGTAAGCCAAGATGAAGTGGAATGCAGGGAAAATGAAAGTGCAGTGAAAATGAAAATGCAGTGATGCTAAGTTAACCACTACAAAATGGCAGATAAACTACAACTAAGATGAAGTGTAATGATGATGTTATTAAACTATTACAAAATGGAAGATCAAATAAACTAGTTACATCTAACACTATTAACAACAGAAAAACCAAAAATATACCACATATATACAAGCAGTATATTAAAAATCAGTAAAGTGGAAGAAAAGAAACAATCACACCGTTACCGAGTCCCCGGCAGCGGCGCCAAAAACTTGGTAGGACTTGAAAGAAGCCTACGACTATGTCTAACTGCAAGTGCACAGTGTCGATATGCAACACATGGCAAGCACAGGTCGATCCTCAGGGACAAGGTGGGTGTAAAGCTGAAACTATGGTCTCACTTAAACTGATACTAAACAAGAAAGAGTAACCAAAATGGGGGTTGTTTTGATGTGTCGATACGACAAGGTGTTGGTGAGGATTACAACAGAAAATAAATAAAAGTAAAAGATGCAAATAACACAGGGAGTAAACACTGAGAATGAAGGTACTAGGATTTTCAAATCCACCATTAACTCATACTATGTATTCAACTGATTATGATACTCTTGTCCTTTTAACAGATAAGGTAGAGGTGTCAAGTCTATTACTTACCTAAGGTGTTTCACCAATGGATGATTCAATCACAACTAAAATATCAATCCGAAGCACTAACTGTCTAATTAAGCACAACTAGTCAAGGTATTAACAATAGTCTCTAAAGCATGAGCTGCAACATAATCAACACAGTTTTATCCTGACTACAATGGATACATGGCATACACTGTGAAAGCAAACCATTGACGTACTAAGATTGAAACTATCCTAACAGTTTAAGCATTCAAGAATAACACAATTAGTATGAATAACACAGCAGAAAGCTAAGGTTTCATCTAAACCCTAGTTATTGAATTAGAACATAATAACACTACTGAAAACAAACATAAATTACTACAGCTTGGTGCACCGGCTAATCCGGGCATACCCACACACACACAATACCATGTTCTATTTATACCCAAAATTAGGGTTCTTAACAGTTTCCCCCAAAATTCCCAATTTAGGGTTTACATTGAAAATTAAAATTAAAGCTCACCCGTCACTGCTTTTGTTGTCTCCCCCTCGACCCATGTCTTGTCTTCCTTCTCTGCTACTCCTCATGCTCCAATTGTCTCTTACATCGCCTCTGCTACAAACCCTAGTTCTCTCTTTCTTGGTTGTAGCGTCTTTGCGAGAAGCTAAAACTAAGCTAGAGAGAGTCTAGGGTTTAGGGTTAGTCTGATGTGGTGTCGGGTGAAGGTAGTGATGGTGAAGCTCGAGAAGAAGGGGAAGAATGGTGTTGCAGGTCTGTTGGTCGGGGAAGAAGGAGAAATTTGGGAAGAAGAGGAGAAGTCGATGGTTTTGGGGAGAAGATATTTGGTGCTAGGGTGTTGAGCGGGTGTAGCAAATTCGATATCCAGCGAAGATGATACGTTGGATGATCACATCTGGATTGAATCGAACGACTAAGATGAAACAAGCTTGCAGCGACCATTGGATGCGTGATAAACAATTCTGGCGGCTTAGATTGGAGTTAGGTACTATGATGTTTGACAGGAGCTTCAAGATTTGATGCTCGGTGATGAGGCGAACGTTGGATGATGTGATGGATCCAATCTGACGGCTCTCATGGAAATGGGTATGGATATTGGAAATGGATTTGGGTAAGGGTTTTGGGCCTTGGGTATGCCAAGACCATATCTTCTTTAAGGACAATTCTTCCTCTTCAAGCCCACTTCTAGTTGATCCGGCTCTTGCAAACATCATTCTTCGCTGCCTTTCTGCGGGAGTCTTTGCCGTTTCTTTGCTCTTTTCGCTCTGTTAGTTAACCAGGCTTTATTTAGTACCTAAAAATGCAAAATTAATTGAGAAAAGTATTTATTCTTGAAAATAACGAAAACACAGAATATGGGATAAAATGGAGCGTTCGTACACAAATGATGAGTTAAATGCCAATAAAAAGGTGCAAATATATACAATATTTGGCACTCATCAGTGGATGGCATGGTTTTCCATTGGCACGGTGGTGTAAGAATTTAGGGTTTGGTGTACGAAGGTGATGTCGTTCAATACCAAGGGTTCTACCATGGAACATGACACATATATATGTAAGAAAAAACAAAGGAACCCTGGTAATTCTTACGTAGGAGTGTTGAATGATTCAATAAATGCGCTAGTGGTCCTAGTGACATCATGTCAGATGTAAGGTTTTACGATTTTAACCCTAAGCTAAAAACCACCATCAACATTAATTCCACTGCTTATCTCGGATCAGGAGCATTGTTGCGAGGTAAGCATAAGATGGTGACAGGATATGACAAAATCGAAATGACAAGTCCTGAAAAGATGGATAAGAAGACCCGACTAATCTTTTTCGAGAGGTAAGGAAAGTTCGTGATTCTCGTGTTGGCGGCCTTGCATAGATTCTACTTGTGGTGTTGCTGGCTAGACTGTGAAGTAGTGAGATGTAGATTATCGGCTTGGAATAGGAGCCGCATGCGTTGGTCGGCTTGGAATGGGAGGAAACTGGCTTCGGTCAGCGGAATGGTGGAAACTGTCTTCAGTCCGCAGAATGGTGTAAACTGGTTTCAGAACTTCGGCTACCAAACGATGGTGATGAAGCTGGAACTTCAGTTATCAAATGGTAGTGATGGCGCCTGGGAACTTTGTCGAAATCAGGGTTTGGGATGCCGAAACCCTAATTAGCGCTGCTTACTAAAATCGTTGTAGAATTCTCGTACGAACTCGGATTTTGACGGTCCGCCCTTCCATCTGACCGGGAATATTTAGGTTTTGAGCTCGTTTAGAAGGTGAAAACACCCGACAGTGAAACTCAGGAAGAATTCATGAGGGATGTTGCGTGCCCGAGGTAGCATAGTCGCGCCGAGTCATATGTTCCCGTTCATGGAGCAAGAAGGGAACTTTGTTCTGTGCAAAACTCTAGAAACTCCGTCTGTATTAAAAGAGGTATTGACATTCTTCTGTTTTCTGTTGCTCGTTTGTATCCACGCTTTCATCTGCAGTGTCTCTCAAGTGGATTCCAAAGTTTACCAAACTCCATTGCATTCTTGGGACGGATGGATGGAATATATTCTCGGCAACGATCATGTCAGGGTTAATCTTAGAGATTGTAGTTGCGGTGTCGGTCCATCCCCGGCTTTAGGTTGTCCAGTGCCTGGACCTTTTGATCGTGATGATGATGTATTGGGAATGCTTGTATGGTCGAAAACTTCTGGCCCCCCGGATGAAATAGGGAGACGTTCCTTTGCCGATGTGCTGCTATCAAGTCTTCCAGGACTTTGTTCTGAGCGACATCTTTCGAACCATCTTCTGAATCTTAGACTATCGTATGGAATGAGATGTGGTAAGAAGTCCCCAGTTATACTTCAGTTTGATCCGATGGCATGGATGAATATGTGAATCTATCTTTGTGGCGTGCTCTTTAAGTCTTCGGTGTACATGTACGACTTCGTGTTGAGAAATTCATGCGGTTCGTGAAACTTCGACAGTGATGACGTTGAAATCAGAAATAGCCTGGCTGAGGGGAGTGAAAGCGTCTCATACTGGTAGTCCCCATATGTATCCTATTTTCATTGCATCTCCTTGAATCCACGTCCACGTGATTTGATACAAGCTTATCGTACTCTTCTGGATGTGACGCTGGGATGCTCAGGATATCGCATGGACAAAATATTCTGGATAACGAAGGTGTAGGAATGAGAGAGTTATGTTTTTTTATCATGGCTCCCTCTGTTTCTTCAAGAAAATGTTTCAGCCGTGTCTCTGGAGTTAACTCATGAGTCTTTGATGGTCGTCGATGGACTGCGAAGAGAAGTCCCCAGTCGCATTTTTCTTCAGTTTCTGAAGTTGTTTTCCTCTGAGCAGGCTTGGGATCCTCCACGGCCTCGTAAAGTGTTGAAGGCCTCTTCTAGACAGAGAGGTGATGATATTCTTGCGTTGCACCCTTGAAGAGTATATGACCTTGTTGCGGCTATGGATTTTTGGTTGACTGTGTCTTCTGAGCTTTGAAAGTGAAGGGATTCCGTGTATATCATCAGTCCTCAAGTATGGTTTACATGTTTCCATATTTGTAGTGATTGCTGCTGTGGTGAAGCTCTGGATGGTATCAACAAATGAGCGGCAACAATTCTTGGTAGCAGATGTAATCAGAAGAGACTACATTGTCATGGTAATAAAGTAGGTTAGATGGAATTATATGGGCATCCGTGGAAGTAAAAGGATTGGCTGGATGCGTAAGCGAGCAAGCTGTCCATGACTACGAAGATTTTTTGGATGTGATCATGATCCTTGACATGGGGATCATGGTGGTACGACCCTTTGCAGGAAGAAGCGTCGTTGAAGCAGCTTCGACTCTTGGAGAAGATGTTGAAACTTAAGAATCCGAATGCTAAAGCCTCGTCTTCGGATCCTGGAAAGTCTTACGGAGAGAACGCTGAAACGGAGCGGCTGCTAGAGCGAGCGTTAAAGCGGAGCGGCTGTCGGAGTGATCGATAAAGCGGAGTCGCTGCTGGAGGATGTTGAAGCGGAGCGGTTGCGTTAATCAGTGTGCTGTCAAAATGGATACCCTTCAAGAGAAAAATGGTTAGGAGTCCCCAGTTCCATCTATCAATCGTGCTTTCCAGGATAGGTTGGGGTTTGGGAACGGTTTCTCTGGTTGGAAACAGATGCTTCCCTGATGCAGTGCGGTTGAGGGCTGCAAATATGCCTTGACGATGCGCCTTGGGGAAATATAAAATCTCACATAAATGTTTAATCATAGACTGCACGATTTTGCGGGCGAAGTCCCCAGAAATCATGCATCTCCTGACAGGGAAAAGATTCTTTGTAAACTCAGGGGGGCTGCTGATTTTTCTTTGCTTCGATTTTGGAGAAGTCGTTCCTGATCTTTTCGTGTAATGAAATTAGATAGCTAATTCCCTTATACTGGGCGTTCAAGAGCAACGCTGGAAGGATGCAAGCTGCTGGCGCAGGAAAGATGCAAGCTGTTGTAAAGATGCAAGTTGTTAGCGCTGGAAGAATGCAAGCTGCTAGCGCTGGAAAGATGCAAGTTGTTAGCACTGGATCGGCTTGGAATGAGCGCTGGCTTGGCGTGGACGCTGGATTGGATTTGGTATGGTGCAAAATGTCGGCTGGGCATGACGCAGACTGTTGGCTTGGCACGACGCTGGCTTGGCGTGGCGCGGACTTGTTCTTACGGGCCCAGTTGCCTCTTTCCATACGTAGCTCAAATAGGAAATCATTTCCTTATTCAAATTCCAAAAGTGTTATGCGCATGAAAGGGGTTGGGTCTCCTTTTTATCTCGTATCTTTGTTCTCACGTCCTGGTGTTAGCGGTAGGGCGGTAGCAATAAAGTGGGCAAGCATATTCCATCTATGTACTCCATCGTTTCTCTTTCAATTTGTTTTCTTGTTTTCTTGTGTTGGTGCAAACCCTAGCCATAAGTATTCCTTCCATAAATCTGTAGAAATATTGTTCTTCTGAACTGGTGTAAACCCTAGCCGTGGGTATTCCTTTCATAAACTTGTAGAAACACTTCGTCATAAACAATTCCTCTTCGAATATCACCGTAGTAACGTCGGCTACCTCATGAATAGTGACGGGTAATCATTATTATGCAAAGTAGGAACGTACGGGTAGGTGACTATTTTTTTTTTTGAAAGGCAAACAAAGCGCTTGGTTTATGGTTTTGATTTTCTGGATTTTTGGGTTGATAGACAAGTGTTACCCCTGAGGGTTTTGGATTATTATTTGGAATGAACTGTTTTAGAATATTGATGCTTTTGGTTATGAATATAAGTGGCATGAGTAGCCCAGGAAAGTCATGGAATTCTGAATGTCGTGCGATAGTAGAAAGCATGAAACACGGGAAAAATATGGTTATCGATTTTTTATCTCCCCTGTGAAGATTTGAAGTAGTAGACCATGTATTTTGTCTAGCAAGACTTACTCGGTTTTTCGAATCTCTTGATGAAAAGGAAACTCCCGGATGTAAGACCGAGTTTTGTGGGAAACACCGCCGTGACCGAGGAAAATTCCCAGTCATCCCTTGTCGTGTCATGACTGGTAACCGGGCCGTCTGGTAACTGAGCCGTCGATCCCTGGGCGGGTCCTTTGGATTCTACCGTCCTGACGTATGGGTCGAAATATGAGATCGAGGATTGAAAGTTGAGATTATAACCGAAAGATCAATCTCCCACTGTGGTCGCCAATTGTTTGAGGGTGAAAACGATTTCTGCTGATTTTGGTAATTTCGGGTGTGTGGGGTGAGAAACAAGTTTAAACCCTAAACAATGTACTTCAAGGGAGTACTTTAGATTCGAGAGATCAATCTATACAAATCCGGCCTAAACCAAGAAATGGTCGTTCCAGACTTGCTTCGGTCACAAAGTAAAGGAGAAGGGTTGGTTTTGGGGAGGGAAGCGAAGAGAGTGTTGATACCAGAATAATTATTTCTGGAAGAGTAGTTGTTTCACGACTTGTATCATAAAGTGGGAAGCTAACAGATGGAAAGCTAGCAAATATTTTCTGAGTGTTGTATCCTCCTGATCTGAACTTGTTGTTCAGTGGAAATAGGTAAGACCTATTTATACAAGTCGAAGTGAAACGTAGTCTTGTCTCGTAAGAAATGAAAAACGGATGAGTAAATGGGAGGAGGTGGTAACCGGTAACGCCTGGAATTGGTGTTCCATAAAAGAAAACGTTTCACCATTACTCCATGTATTTACTAACCTCCTCATCCTTATGACAATGTCTTATAACGGGCGTAGTGTACGCCGCACGCTGTAAACCGCCAAACCAATACCCAATGAGCATCCCCCAGTTTGTGACATGTGTTGATGTCTCGAGTGTTTTCGTGGAAAACATGTAGCATGTTGTTGTTCGGAAAGTTGAGCTTGAGAGACTTGCCGGTTCAGTGGTGACCTTCGACCGTCGAGAATTTGCATCTTTAGAGGAAGGGTAGTCGTTGATTATTGCAACCCTTGGTTTGGTATCCAGTGGCATGAAAGCATGTCCGGTACGGCTTTAATATGTCCTAGTTTAGGCGCGGCCCAAAGTTAGGGTTTTTGCTTTGTTTGGGTGCGACCAAACTAGGGCTTGGCGTCGGTACAAAGGTTACCATGCGTTAGCTGGTAACCTTGGACGACTAAGATCTGCATCTTAGATGGAAAAGTGGTCGTTGATCTCCGCAAGCCTTTGTTTTGGTAGCCGCATAGGGAAGGACAGCATGGTATTGCGCGGCAAGGTGGTTGGCATGCCATTGGCACATGTGGCATGGCTGGCATGCCTTGGCGCGGTTTGCGCGTGGCCAAAACAAAGGTTTTGGCGTTGGGCCAAAGGTTAACATGCGTAAGTTGGCAACCTTGGACGGCTAAGATTTGCATCTTAGATGGAAGGATGGCCGTTGATCGTCGCCAGCCTTTGTTTTGGTAACCGCATACGGAAGGCCGGCATGGTATGCCGCGGCAAGGTGGCTGGCATGCCATTGGCACATGTGGCATGGCCGGCATGCCTTGGCGCGGTTTGGGCGTGACCAAAACTAGGGTTTTGGGCCAAAGGTTACATGCATCAGTTGGCGACCTTGGACGGATAAGATTTGCATCTTAGATGGAAGGATGGCCGTTTATCGTCGCAAGCCTTTGTTTTGGTAACCGCATAGGGAAGGTTGGCATGGTATGGCGCGGCAAGGTGGCTGGCATGCCATTGGAACATGTGGCATGGCCGGAATGCCTTAGCGCGGTTTGGGCGTGACCAAAACTAGGGTTTTTGGCGTTTGGCCAAAGGTTACCATCTGTTGGTTGGTGACCTTGGACGGCTGAGATTTGCATCTAAGATGGAAGGGTGGCTGTTGATTGTCGCATCCCTTCGTTTTGGCAGCCGTGAAGGGAAGGCCGACATGGTACGGTTTAGGCGCGACAAGGTGGCTGGCACGACATGCCATTGGCACATGTGGCATGGTCGGCATGCCTTGGCGCGGATTAGGCGTGGCCAAAACTAGGGTTTTGGCTTTGGGCCAAAGGTTACCATGCGTTGGTTGGTGACGTTGGACGGCTAAGATTTGCATCTAAGATGGAAGGGTGGTCGTTGATTGTCGCATGCCTTCGTTTTGGCAGCCGTGAGGGGAAGGCCGGCATGGTATGGCTTAGGCGCGGCAAGGTGGATGGCAGGACATGCCATTGGCATATGTGGCATGGTCAGCAAGCCTTGGCGCGGTTCAGGCGTGGCCAAAACTAGGGCTTTGTCGTTGGGCCAAAGGTTACCATGCGTTGGCTGGCGACCTTGGACGACTAAGATTTGCATCTAAGATGGAAGGGTGGTCGTTGATTGTCGCATTCCTTCGTTTTGGCAGCCGTAAAGGGAAGGCCGGCATGGTATGGTTTAGGCGCGGCAAGGTGGCTGGCACGGCATGCCATTGGCACATGTGGCATGGTCGGCATGCCTTGGCGCGGTTTAGGCGTGGCCAAAACTAGGGCTTTGGCATTGGGCCAAAAGTTACCATGCGTTGGCTGGCGACCTTGGACGGCTAAGATCCGCATCTCAGATGGAAGGGTGGCCGTTGATTGTTGCAAACCTTCGTTTTGGCAGCCAACGACATGTAGCGGGGCCGACATGGATTTGGCATGGAATCATAGCTGGCATGGTTGGCATGCCTTGGCGCGGAGGTGTGGCTGGCACGGCATGCCATTGGCACATGTGGTGCGGCTGGCATGGTTGGCATGCCTTGGCGCGGAGACGTGGCTTGCATGGTTTGCTGGCACGGCGGCGCGGCTGGCATGGTTGGCATGCTTTGGCGCATAGACATGGCTGGCATGGTTTTCCATTGGAACGGTGGTGCGGTTGGCATGGTTGACATGTCTTGGCGCGGAGACGTGGCTAGCATGGTTTTCCATTGGCACGGTGGTGCGACTGGCATGGTTGACATGCCTTGGCGCAGAGATGTGGTTGGCATGGCTTGCCATTGGCACGGTGGCGCGGATGGAATGGTTGGCATGCTTTGGCGCGGAGACGTAGCTGGCATGGTTTTCCATTGGCACGGCGGTGCGGATGGCATGGTTGGCATGCCTTGGCGCGGAGATGTGGCTGGCACGGCATGCCATTGGCACATGCGGCTAGCATGGTTGGCATGCCTTGGCGCGGAGACGTGGCTGGCATGGTTGGCATACCTTGGCGCGGAGACGTGGCCGGCATGGTTTGCCATTGGCACGGTGGTGTAAGAATTTAGGGTTTGGTGTAAGAAAGTGATGTCGGTCAATACTAAGGGTTCTACCGTGGAACATGACACATATATATGTAAAAAAAAAGGTACCCTGGTAATTCTTACGTAGGCGTGTTGAATGATTCAATAAATGCGCTAGTGGTCCTAGTGACGTCATGTCAGATGTAACGCTAAGCTAAAAACCACCATCAACACCTTTCTAAGAGTCCAGACTCGAAAATCAGGAGAGGGATCATACTAATGCAAACGAATATCTCGAATGTTATCTAATATCTTAATGGGGACACCATGGTATATAACAGAAATATTCCAAGCATGAGTATATGGATTAATAAGAGCTGAAACTCTCATTACATGACAAGTTGGATCCACACTATCAATGAGCTGTAACATAGGTCTATCCGAGCACCATGCATCTCGCCAAACATCTACTTGTTCCCCATTACCGATAGCCCATTTGAGTCCATCTTTAATAATGTCCTTACCTTGGAGAATACTTCTCCAATTCCACGAAGCACGTGAAGGTTTAGTAGTTTCCCCGAAATAAATCTTTTGGAAGTACTTAGATTGAAATAATAAAAAACCAAAGAGTCTGTGGAGTTTGCATTGCAATACCCGAGTCCTGACTACCCGGTATACTGGTAGTTTTTGGCGTTCGTTTATATTTTATTTTTATATACCTATTTTTATGGGTTGTATTCTTTTGCAAATTGGAAACCACATTTAAGATTTCAGACATCTATTCCAAAATCATTGACGATGTGGAGCCTTGTAGGTTGTAGGTTCATGACTACTTCGACTTGACTTGGACGAGTATGAATAAAAAAAACAACAACTATGTGGTTCAAGTTAGTTGTTTAATGCCATTATAACTTACAAAAATAATAAAAAAAATATGTGGTTCAAGTTTGATCAAGAAAAAACTTGGTCAAAAAGAGTACTCCAGAAAAAGTTGTTTGTATCAAAACTCTCTCTCAAGAAAAACCTCCTCTTTGAAAACCCAACGAAACCCCAGCGTCGTTTGAGTTTTCTCTTGCTCATATCTTGCTCCATTGGAGCGGATCTGAGCAAGATAAGCTCAAACCATCTTCTCCTTTACCTCTTCATCTTTTATTTCTTTGATTTCATCTTTTTAGGTTAGTTTTTGGGTTAAATCTGGCTGATTTCTTTGAGAATTCTACTAGGGTTTTCATCCCCTTTAAGTTTTAGATCGGTGTAGTTTAGTTCTTTCCTTGTTTGTGTGGATTTGGTTATTAGGAATGATGGGTTGTCTCTCTTTGTGGAGGAAAATTTCTGTTTTCAACACTTCTTCAGCAGCTCTTAAATCAGGATCAATATCAGCGACAGAATCACTTGTTTGAAAAGTAGCAGCATCAATCACAAGAGTTTCAACTACAGCAGCAACAACAATCACAGAGTCAACAAGAAGAGTCATAGAAACAGCATCAACAATCACAGAATCAACTCTAAGATCAATCAACATAGCATCTGATTCAAATAGACGAAGTAACAAGAGTTTATCACTAATCAATGCCCCCTGTATTGGGTTCCCTTCAGTTACTATGTTACAAAAAATTGCTATGTTACAAAAAAGTGGATCATTGTATGATCATGCCTCTCCTGTTCGAGACCAGGAAAGGAGTGTTATGTGTGGTTGTTCATCTCCACACAGCCAAAACCCTGAGAGATGGATGGATCTTGTCTTGGATCCTAACAATTTTACCCTGTGCAAAATTGTTAATTGATTTGGAATAAATTAGATCTTTCCAAATAATACCATACAAACTTCACAAGGAAAGGATTCAATTAGTTGTATTATTGGGTGATTCTCTTTGTTGTGTCTCCAGAGTTGTTAGCGTCCTTATTAGTCAAGTTTGCTCAAGTTCTTACATCATATTTGTAGGTATTGTTGCTCATATTATCCTTGTAATATCTGTTGCATACACTATCTCTGTAATGGTCCTTGTAATGTTGTTGATGGTGTTGTAATGGTTTCTTAAGGTGTTTTTGCCTTAAGTTTTTCTATAAAAAAAAAAGTTTGACCAAGAAATTCTCCGCAATAAAATAGTTTCCATTAGCCATCGCCAACGAAGTCACAAACCCATCCATTCCGGCAAAGGACCATATAAGCACAGGAAAAAAAAATAGAAGAAGTATACAAGTTGAATTGATCATCACCGACATTTTTCATCATCGAAATATATTTCATTAGTTTCAATATCATTTGAATCGGTTAACTTTTCAAGAGAAAGAGAGATGACAAGGGGTATACTAGAAGTGTTGCTTGCGGATGCTTATATACTCAAAGACACCGATCTCTTTGGTATATCATAAAATCTTATACAATCCATGGTTAATCATTCATACACTAATGCATATGTTATGAAGACTAATCCTGAAAAAAACATTGTGATGAAAATTCTCCGATCACTAACCATGTCTGAAAGTCACGGGCTTGTAGAAAATAACGCGTATCAATTTCCACCATAAATAATTCAAGCCATCGAAGAATGGAGGTACCTTTATAGAGATAACATTTTTGTACATAATAATACGATTGGTTAAAACAAAGACTTAGTAGGTATTAGCGTGTTTTCCTACTCTGATACTAATTGAAAAACCGGGGGTATAACGCCACGCCTTAATACTATTATGAAATCAACAACTTAATGATACTCAACCAAGAAACAATATTAAAGAGTTTTATCTCTTTCTTTACACAATCAGTAGTTAAACAAAAACGAGTCTGTAAACCTGATTATAATGTGAGAGTACTTGGACGGTCTCAAAAAACAATATCCAAGATCAATCAAGTTTTATCCAACAAACAAGGATGGATTTATCAACTGTGATTGAAAAAAAGCACAAGCTGTGATATTTTGATTATATAAACAAAATATAATGCGGAAAATAAATAAATACAGACACAAGAAAATTTATTAATGAGGAAACCGAAAATGCAGAAAAACCCCGGGACCTAGTCCAAACTTGAACACCAAACTATATTAAACCTTTACAGACACTAGCCTACTACGAATAACTTCGGACTGGAATGTGGTTGGGTCCGACCGAACTATCACCACAATTCAGGTATAACCACGCTCCTTACACCTCTTGAATCTCGCAAGACTTTGCACAATTGATTCCCCTAACTGACGTCCTTTACATCCTAGAAGTTGCATCAACCTAAATCGAAGACTTATAAACCAAACTTTCTCCCACGGATAAGTCTATTCTGATTTCCGTATTGATCAAAGATCAATGTGAAATAGGAAATTGTTTGCAATAAATATAAAGTTTAGCAAACCTCAAAATCCGGTACTTACGACTCCCTAAGAGTAGCCTAGATTTATTTACCTCAAAAGAAACTTTTGGAGCACTGCTCGGTCGAACTCGCAAGCGTTGTTATCCCAATCTTGTTTGCCAAGTTTAGTTGTCAAAATTATAAGTCTTGATTTCTAGTCTACTTATAGCTATGTCTCGGATTAGGATAGAATGTGCAGTTGATCTTTAGACTTCGCGGCGTTCATCGATTGAAGAAGAAGAACTACTAAGGGGACCTTGTGGAAATTCATCAACAAAAGGTATGTAGAGACTTGAACTCATCTATCACTCAGAAGTCTATTTATATTTTATCTCGTATTGAGACAAATTTTCACATCTATATAGACTTTATTTTATACACATCTGATGTTTCGAGCTAATTTTAACTGGCTTACATATTTCTCGAAATATGTGTTAGTAAGCTTTCACTTTAATAACCAAGTCCATCTTTTATTCTTGATGAAAGTCAAAAGATGATCATGTGAAAATCGCCTGGTACTATTTTACATGATTTGTGTTTGAAAAAGCGGGGGTTTAACAACCACCACCCAATATTTCGTTCGGCAATCTGAATAGACAAACTCCAATACACTTTCGAGAAAATCAACTAGACAGTTAGACTCAATCTATAGAAAATATATGAAAAGGAGAGGGTACCCAAATATACCTCAAGCTAAAAAATTTCCTACCTATAAGTCCTTTCTCCGAAAGTGATTGTTTATGGACTGAGTCGAGACAATACAACTAATCGGTCCACACTTCGTGTGATCTTCTATGGATACGAAATCGAGACAATACAACAACGAAGTATGTTTACTTGATACAAAGGTTTGGACTTAACCAAACACAATAGGATTGCTTATCAAGTAAATAGGAACTAACGTTTGTGTAATTTAATTTAATTATAATAAAACAATTATAATACAGAATATAAAATTAAATGACACAACAAGATTTTGTTAACGAGGAAACCGCAAATGCAGAAAAACCCCGGTACCTAGTCCAGAATTGAATACTCTCAGGATTAAGCCGCTACACAAAATTACACTAACTTCGTATAGTTGAGACCAAGTAACTAACCCTATAGTTCACCTAGTTCCTTTTGTATTCCCACGCCTCCAACTTATAAATAAGTCACGTACTTGGAACAATACCTTTGGTTCGTATTCCAAACAGTAAAGGAACAACAAATCTGTTTGGTATCAACTCTATTCAACCAAGTGATATGAGTCGGACAAAGGTTCTTCCGTTTATCTCAACATAAACTCCTTCGTCAGGTCCTTAGATCTATCTTATATTTAATCACCTAAAGGTAATCGATTAAGATTAATCCAACAACACCTTTAATCCGAAGAATCGTGTTGATATCGATCTACTCAATTAATCAATCCAATCTACCACAAGGATAAACCGATTATCAATTGGATCCTCTTTTACCGAAAAAAGTATTGTGCACACCAAAGATTATAAAACCCAATTCAGATCTTCAATATCTTCTTTGTCTTCAAATCTTCTTAAATCTTCAATAAAAACCTGCACACAATCACTTGAATCTCTTGTGATCAATCACGCACAGAATGGAGTCTGTTAACAATGGATTATCACAAGATCGTCTTTAGAACTAACAACAGTCTAAAGATCCCTATCGAAACTCTCAACTAGTTTGAGTGAATCTTATCTCAGAAGAGAAGATTCTCAAGAATAAACAAACTAGGTTCAATCATATTTCAACCACCGTTAGTCAATCAAATCAATCGAAAACAAAAGATAAACCGCAATTATCTAGTTTCCCACCAACGGGTTTCCCTAGAGCTTCTCAATCCCAAAGAAGACTTTAAACTGAGCGGTTGTAAGATATTTCTCCTAATTAGGTTACTCTCCTCTCTGAATAGGCGGCTACACCAGTAACAACAATAAAAGAGTAAATCTGTTGTTACGAAGGATTAGTTTGCTAGAAAGTCAAACTTAGAGTATTTATAGACAAGGAAGTTTGGACACCTAGGAATTTCCAAAACCAAAAATATTCTCAAGATACTCATTAAAGCACAGGTTCGGTTTTCATAATTCCCGGAAATGCTCTATCCAAAAATAACGATCGAAATCTCTCGGAAAATCTAATTAGTAAATGCACATTACTAATTCTGTAATTTCCCTACAAAATGAAATTAATAACCTTAATTAAAAGATTCTTAACTTACTTATGTTTCGATAGTGGGATTCTCTTCCCTTAGCCGTTAAGGAATATCTTTGAACAATTAAAGAAATAAACATTCACAGCACGTGTTCAAAGTTTGTCGACATCTTAACTTTGTAACTTCTCTTTCACACTTACAACCTTGAAACCAATTTGCCACACTTCCAAACAAGTTTAGAATTGGTTCATATGACTTTCAAGAACTATGTGATTGATCAAACCAACATTCAATCACAATCATGGGTTTACGTTTATACCAAAACAAGTTTCGGTTCTACCTCTATGTGAGTACTGTGCATAGTCACACTAGATTTCCAAAAATTCGGTTGAATAGGTACTAGGATCGGTTCCCCACATATATATGGTATCTAACTTATATGTGTTTCACATGTCCATAGGATCTGTTCCCCTTTGCCTAAAAACGTGTTACACATGTCCATAGGATCGGTTCCCCATTCTGCTATAAACCTTGTTGCACCACATACAAGGATCGGTTCCATTTGATGTACTGCACCCCTTACAAGGATCGGTTCCCCTTTCCTTTTAATTAGTCAGACATACAGAATCGGATCATACTACAGGTGATTACTTAAGATCGGTTTTACTAATAAAAGTTATACCAATACATAAGTCAGACCTTTGTAAATAGTTCTACAAAGAACACAACAAGTTGTGAGCGGTTATAATCTATCACAGATATTGGTTGTTCATTAAATATGCAATGAACAACAAAACCAATAACACCTGGCAATTTCCTTTTCGGTCCACAAACAAGTTTATGAACTTACTTCCTTAGAACACTTGTAAACATTGTTCCCTCGGATGAAATCCTCACCTCATACCCATACATAATCACAATAGCATTCAAATGATTATGGCGATGTCTTATCTATAAAGTTTAATGGTTAAGCAATAAACCTCGTATTGTATTCCTTAATACTATGTCTATCTATAGTTCAAATATGCTTCGCAATTATGTTTTCAATATGCACGACTTGAAAGATATGAATGAAACAGTTCAAGTCAAATATCACTAACCTCAAGTGGAAGGATAATTGTTGTCGTTGTAGCTCCTTGCTTCTTCACATCTTCAAGACTTCGCAATACTTGTAATGTCTGATATCCTAATACTTTCAAGCTAACCTATACGAAATTCGCTCTAGTACATAATCAAGCGACTCTTAACATGAGTTTTTATTCACTAAAATATGAAAACCAAACTTGACATACCAACGCTTGGTGGGTTTAACCGAGCAATGCTCTAACAGTATATCAAAGAGTTAATATCTCTAATTCTCAATTCAATCTGCAATCAACAAATAGGAATTTGCGAGCCCGATTGAATAAGAGAAATAACTTGAACGGTACCAAAGACCAATGTTCAAGGATCAATCAATTCCAATCAACAACCAAAGGTTTGATTTACCAATTGATCGATTCAACGCACAACCTGTGATATTTTAATTACATAACAAAATATAATGCGGAAAATAAATAACACAAACACTAGAAGTTTTGTTAACGAGGAAACCGCAAATGCATAAAAAACTCGGGACCTAGTCCAGTTTTGAACACCATACTGTATTAAGCCGCTAAAGACACTAGACTACTATCAATGAACTTTGGACTGGACTGTAGTTGAACCCTAATCAATCTCATACTGATTCAAGGTACAGTTGCGCTCCGTACTTCTCTGATCCCAGCAGGATACTACGCACTTGATAAACTTAGATGATCTCACCCACAACTAAGAGTTGCTACGACCCAAACTCGAAGACTTGATAAACAAATATGTCTCACATAGAAAAGTCTATAGAATGAATAAATCTGTCTCCCACAGAAATACCCAAGATTTTTTGTTCTGTCTTTTGATAAATCAAGGTGCACAGGAACCAATCGATAAACTAGACTTATATTCCCGAAAAACAGCCTTGTATTATTAATCACTTCACAATAATCTTAATCGTATGGAAACGAAACAAGATATTGTGGAATCACAAAAGATGAGACGAAGTTGTTTGTGACTTCTTTTTATCTTGCCTATCGGATATCACTCTCGAGCAAATCTTAGAGAAGATAGTAATCAATCACGATAGAACAGGGCAAGATCAGAACACGCAACTACAGAAAAAATAGTTGGGTATGGCTTCACAATCTCAATGAAGTCTTAAGTCTATAATCTACATGTTTCATGAAAAACCTTAGGCTAAAGGAGAATCGACTTTAGCTTATGCAACTAGTAACACACATGAGGTGTACGGATTAGGTTTTCCAGTTGCTAGAATTCCGCTTTATATAGTTTAAAATCAGGGTTTGCAATTTAAGCTACCTTGGTAACCAAGCATTCAATATTCACCGTTAGATTAAAAACTGATTCAATTCAAGCTAATATCTTTCAACCGTTAGATCGAAATTAGCTTGTTATACACAAATGAAATGCACTTTTTATTTAGGTTTGAGTAACCGTATCTAAAAATGTACACCGGGTTGGCTCACCAGTAGTTAACCAAAGTTAGATATATGAACACTTTCATATACCTTATTCATTTTAATCGCAACTAGTTCAAATGACTTCAAATGAACTAGTTATAGAGTTTTTCAATTGCTATATTATCATAGAAGTATACAAGAACACAATTGAAGCAAAATAGGTTTGATTCACTTGAATCAGTTCATCAACATTATAACCACGACTTGAAAAGATTGCATTCCTTATTATATAAATGTATTAAGTTCATGAACAAACCAATTCTAGAACAATAACCACTCAATTATGCAAACGGGTACGCATACTTAAGTAGCCGGTCTGGGTTTTGGTTCGCCAGAATGCGAACGGCTACGCATAACACAAAACACAACATAAATTTCAGGACCCAATACCTTACGCAAGTATACGCACTGGTATGTGTACTTAGGTACCCAGACTTTTACAACCAATAGGTAAGAATACGGGTATGCATACTTTGGTTCCCGGTCTTGGATTTACATATATGCAAGTACGCATACTATGCTTTTATCCACTTGTTCTAAACTCTATTTCAGTCATTGAAACTTTTTTAGAGGATGACAATATCCGTTTTCGCACACTATCAGCATCGAAGCGATTTTCAAGTTATTGAAATAATCATAACGAAACATTCCAAGTCTACACCAAATGATTGTATCACACAAACCATGTAAGATGTTACTTGGAAATTTTCACATGATCATCTTTTGAATTTCGTCAAGAATATAAGATGAACTTGGTTGAAGCGAAAGCTTGCCAACAGATATTACGAGAAATAGATAAGCGAGTTAAACTCAGATCGAAGTCTCAAATGTGTATAAACGAAAACTATTGTAATACGACTTTTGTATCAATATAGGAGATAGCAAAGAAATAGACTTTCCAAGTGATAGATGAGTTTCAGTATCCACATACCTTTTGTTGATGAAGTTCCACAAGCTCTCCTTAGTAGTTCTTCGTCTTCAAATGATGAACGCTGTGAAGTATAATGCTCAACTACACAAAACTATCCTAGTCCGAGGCATCACTATAAGTAGACTAGAAATCAAGACTCATAGTTTTAATCACTAACATTGATAAACAAGCTTGAGATAGCAACGCTTGCGATTTCGACCGACCAGTGCTCTAACAGTGTGAGACAGTCATTTGATGTATACTCGGAATGTTTTGTATTGATTATTTGATCACTTGAAAATTTCTTTGAAGCTAATAGTTTGTGTGAGACGACTATTCCCATCTTCCGAGAATGTTTCAATGATTGAAATAGAGATTAGGACAATTAACCTTTGATTAGATATAACACAGTATCCGTATTGTTGCAAATGTACTTAAAATCCGGTAACCATGGTATGCATACCCGTATGCGTACTGGTTTGATAGTTGAAGTCTGGGAACTATAGTATGCATACCCGTATGCATCCGGTGTAACAGTTCAAGTCCGGGAATTCAACTGAGTTCGGTAATGTACGATAGTATGCATACCGTTCGAATGCTGGCGAACCCATACCAAGTCTGGCTACTTAGGTATGCGTACCCGTTTGCATACGTGAGTGGGTTAAGTTCTAAAATTGGTCTATTCGTAAAAAAATACATTTAAATAATAAAGAATGAAATCTTTTGCAAATCGTGGCTATAATGTTCATGAATTGATTCAAGTGAATTAAAACCGATTTTTCTTCAATTGTGTCTTATATACTTCTATGAGAATATTAACAATTGAACAACTCCATAACTTGTTTCATTTGAGTCATTTGAACTAGTTGTGATAAAGATGAATGAGGTTGATATGAAAGTGTTCATATGGCTAACTTCGTTTAACTATTGTTGAGCCAACCAAGTATACACATTTAGGTACGGTTACCGATATCTAAATGAAGGTACATTTCACATGTGTGTAACAAGCTAAGACAATATAACGGTTGAAAGATATTAGCTTGAATATAATTAGGTTTTTATCTAATACTGAATATTGAATGCTTGGTTACCAAGGTAACTTTGATTGCAAACCTTGATTTGAAGACTATATAAGGGATTACTCTAGCAACTGGAAAACCTAATCCCCATACCTTTTTTGTGTCACTAGTTGCGACATGAGTAGATTCTCCTTTAACCTAGGTTTTTCCTAAAACCATTATAGATTAAAGACTTAAAGACTTCATTGGGACTCTGAAGCCAGACCCAACTATTTTCTCTGTAGTTGTGTGTTCTGTTCTTACTTTGTTTTATCATATTGAGCACTATGTTCTCTAATATTTTCTCGAGATTTAATCTCCAATAGGTAAGATAAAAAGTAATCAAAAATCTCTTCTTCTTTGTTGATGGGGGAAAACAATTTGCTGGTTTTTTGGGAAAGTGGAGAGACGACCGTGCGGACGGGATGCCTCGACCGAGCAAACTGCTTAACCTCAAAAAGATGCACTGTACGGGACTGTTTTGAGTACGAGAGATCAACCTATAGGACTCCGGCCTAAACCAAGACAATGGACGTTCTAGAGTCAATTCAGTCACAAAGAGGGAAGAGAGTCGATCTGTAGGAGGCAAGATGCAAAGTGTGTGAGAACAATGATGATCAAGGATTGTGAATGTGTTTTAGGTTTCTGCAAATGAACTGCTGGGTTCAAATAAGTTTGAATTCTTCTCAATTGAGAAAGATTGTTGCTCACACGATGATTATTGGTTAGATGATAGATTTGTCTTTCTTTTAATCATGGATTTAGAGACTTATTTGTATTGCGACACATTGATCTCCAGTAAGTTTGGCGGTTGCTCGAGTGAAAGATTGGGAATGTGGAAATCCTGGTTAAACCAATTCCAGGTCGTGCGAAGACTTCGTTGATTGTCCAACCACTACTTTTATAATTCCTTCAACTGCTTGCATGACTTACTCACATTTCTCATCGTGGATGAACACACGTGTTGTAGGCCGCCAGACCAAACCCTAATTTATATCCCCCATGTGACATGATCAATGTCTCATGATTTGTGGAGTCTTCATGGCAGACACGTATTTAATTAGTCAGTTGTTGACTTGATTAGACGACGAGTTTAAATACTGTTTGTCGAGCATTATTGTCAAATGCTCTATGATTCATGGATTAAACATGTCTGCTAGGATGTATATTTCTCGAATAAATGTTGATAATTGAATCGACGTGATGAATATTGCTCGTCCGAGCAAATATTGCTCAATTAATGAATTATTGGGTATTGATAGTTGAATCAATATTACTAGTCTTGTCTAAGCAAGTATTGCTCGTTTGAGCGATTATTTGTGGTAAGACCAAATAAAATATTGATTAAAATATTGGTATCTGGACCGAGTATTATATAATTGATCGATATGTTGATTACTGGATCCACATAAAATTATTAGTGTTTGAACTTGCTCAAAATTATGCTTTGTAGAGCATTCCGTTCGAAACCCTAATTTTGATCAATTATTGATCAGTTGTTGATTTACTGAAAATCAATCACTGAGTGAAGGAGGGACCGGATACATGGAATGATGTCCGACCATGTATCTCCCAGGTGCTCTAGTGAGCATGCACGCAAGTCCTTTGTTGACCAGTTGGTGAAAGGATAATTAAACCAGCTGAGCATTAGGTAATAAAACCTAATTATGGAGAGATGAAGTAATAAAACCTAATTATGGAGAGATGAAGGACCGGACAAGGGGTGTGAAATCGGCCCTTGGTGGTCCTGGGACCATTCAGTAGTCGATTGAGCAAATTCCAAGTTGGTTGGAAAAAGTTTGAGCCCAATATGAACTGTTGAAAGCTAATTAGGTCAAAATTGTGAAAGAGTGTGGGACCGAATCCTTGCAAGCCTAAGGCACGGCCTTGGTCGGTCAAGGTGGCGTGCCCGTGTCACCATATTTTTCTTATATATTCCTGAGAATTTTGGTATTTTCTGGTGCGCATTTGAGCAATATTTTGGACTTTCAGAAGAGTTTGATGTTGTCTGAAACTCTCGATTTTGCTCGAATGAGAAAGAAGAACTTTGTTCGTGCGACAAATATTCTGATAATATTAAAATAATAATATTTTAATACTTGCCATGAGTATCCAAGTCGTTCATGTGACCATTTGACTTTTTAGATTTTTGATGGTTTGAGCAATATTTGAGAAAATATGAAAAACTGAGGTTTTTTGGTCAAACGAAGGAGTTTCATGAGATGAAGGAAATAATAGTTATAAGAAAATATGGGATAATAGGGTGAGGGACCGGCCACGGCTAGGGCATGGCTGACCGACTAGGTGGCGCGGTCCCATAACTCCCTTCCCTATTGTTTTTCTTATTTTCTCATCGTTTGAAGGAAAATATGGAGAAACTAAGAGTTTTGCTCAAACAAGAAAATTTGCTCAAATGAAAGAGTTTTCATGAGATTAGGAAAAATAATAAAATAATGGTAAAACAATGGGAGAGGGCTGGGGCCGGCTACGACGACATGACCGGCAGGCAAGTGGGCCTGGTCCCCTAGGCGCCTCTTTTATTATTTTATTAATATTATTTTTCTCCCATATTTTGCATAGGTTTCCTCGTTCGTGCTTTCGGGTGCTCGTTTGTGAATTATTTTCTAAGTACACTCGCACCATTTTCTTGGGGCTTACTCGGTGGTGGCCCAGATGCCCGATCAATGAGTATTTATTACTAATTCATGGAATTCAGTTGAGAATCAGCCACGAAACGATTATCTATTACTAATCCATGGAATCCAGCTGAGGATCATCCATGGAACGGAGTAATGATATAAATAGATTATCTTCTAGGAATTCAATTGATGAATGACACTCTAGAATTAACCTATTGCAGAATCAAGATATGAGATAATTGAAGCATCATACGCGTTCTGAGGGGGGTGTATAATAAGGGAACAATGAATGGCGTGACGTCCTGAAGGCGTTAGGCTCTATACTAGCATGCAATATGTCTAGGAGACGCCCAATCATTAAGAGATTTTATACATGGTTTATCTACGTAGTCAAGGAACAATGAGCAGCGTGACATCCTGAAGGCGTTAGGCTCTATACTAGCATGCAATATGTCTAGGAGCCGCCCAATCATTTTGATCATGTGTAGAGGTGATGATGAAATGTGTGAAGCATCGAAAGCTCAGCTGAGAGGCTTTCAAGAAACATATTCATCATAGCTCTGAGAGGAAGTTCGCTCAGTCAGAGATCGTGAAACGGTTCATGGATCGTAAAATATGAATTGTCACATACATTCCCGAAGCCGGGCCAGAAACATGCAATATCATGATTTTACGATTTTAGCCTTTGTCGAAAATCCACCATCCACAATCTCATTCTTTGTGATTCCACAATATCTTGTTTCGCTTCCATACGATTAAGATTATTGTGAGGTGATTGATATTTCTAGATTGTTCTTCAGAAATATAAGTCCGGATTATTAATTGGTTCCTGTTCATCTTGATTTATCAAAAGACGGAGCAAAAACTCGTAGGTATTTCTGGGAGATACAAATTTATCTATTCAATAGACTTTTCTGTGTGAGACAGATTGGTTTATCAAGTCTTCGACTTTGGGTCGTAGAAACTCTTGGTTGTGGGTGACATCAGCTAAGGGAATCAAGTGCGTAGAGTCCTGCTGGGATTCAGAGGTGTAAGGAACGTTATTGTATCTTAATCAGCGGGAGATTGGTTAGGGCTTAACTTCTAGTCCGAAGTTAACTTGTAGTAGGATAGAGTCTATAGCGTCTTAATACAGTGTGGTGTTCAAAATTGGACTAGGTCCCGGGGTTTTTCTGCTTTTGCGGTTTCCTCATTATATAAAACTCCTGGTGCTGTGTTATTTCTTTTCCGCATTATATTTTTATATAATTGAAATGTCACAGGTTGTGCGTAATTCAATCAATTAAACAATCCAACCTTTGGTTGTTGATATAAATTGATTGAAACTTGAACATTAGTCCTTGGTACCGTGCAAGTTGTTTTTCATATTAATCCGGCTCACGGATCTCTATCTGTTCGATTGCAGATTGATTTGAGAAACTGAGATATAACTCTTGGATATATTTTCCTTGATTGAGTCTGATTGTCCAGTTGATTCTCTTGGAATTATATTGGAGTTAGTCCATACAGATTGCCTGAATGAAATATTGGGTGTGGTTGTTAGACCTACGCTTTTTTAGAAACAACAAAAACTAGATACCAATGAATAATTTCCTGGTCGTAAATTTCTTATGGAATCATAAAGTCTAAGACGAAGAACTTTGCGATTTCTATTATCTTACCTATCGCAGATAGAACTCACAAACAATAGTAGTAAAATCAGGATACACGAACTATTAAAAATAAAATAATCGGACCTGGCTTCACGAATCCAAAGAGAATTCTTTAAGTCTCTAAACATATATATGTTTCTCAGAAGAACTGGAAACCTAGGTAATAGAGAATCGAATATAGTTTACAACTAGGACACATGAATGTGTCAGGATTAGGTTTCCCAGATGCAATTATATAGACTTTTAAAAGCAGGGGTTGCTTATGATTTAAGCTGAAATAGCTTTGTAATCAAGCAAACAACAGTCAGCGTTTGATGAAATTCTGACTTAAGATTCAAGCTAAAATAACTTAGAAAATAAGCGATCATATACACCATTAGATGATTTAGCTTCAGATATACACAAATAAAATATACATTCTTAGATAAGGATGCACCGTTGTTGATGGTGGTTTTTAGCTTAGGGTCAAAATCGTTAAACTATACATCTGACATGACGTCACTATGACCATTAGCACATTTATTGAATCAATCAGCATGCCTACGTAAGAAATACCGGGTACCCTTTTTTTTACATGGGTCATGTTCCACGGCAGAACCCTTAACACTGACTGACATCATCTATGCCAAACCCTAATTCTCATGCTACCCCGCCAAGGCATGCCAACCATGCCAGCATCACCACTGTGCCGATGGCAGACAATGCCAGACACGTCACCGCGCCAAGGCATGCCAACCATGCCAGCCACACCACTATGTCGATGGCATACCATGCCAGCCACATCTCCGCGCCAAGGCATGCCAACCATGCCAGCCGAACCTCCGCGCCAAGGCATGCCAACCATGCCAGCCGAACCACTGCGCCAATGGCATGCCAGACGCACCTCCGCGCCAAGGCATGCTAACCATGCTATCCACACATCCGCGCCAAGGAATTCCAACCATGCCAGCCGCACCACTGCGCCAATGGCATGCCATGCGAGCCGCACCACATGTTCCAATGGCATGCCAACCACCTTGCTGCGTCATACAATGCCGACCTTCCCTATGCGGCTACCAAAACGAAGGCGTGCGATGATCAACGTCCACCCTTCCATCTTAGATGCAAATCTTAGCCGTCCAAGGTCGCCAAACAACGCATGGTAACCTTTGTCCCAAAGCCTAGTTTTGGCCACGCCAAACAGCGCCAAGGCATGCCATGCCACATGTGCCAATGGCATGCCAACCACCTTGCCGCGCCATACCATGTCGGCCTTCCCTATGCGGCTACCAAAATGAAGGCGTGCGATGATCAACGACCACCCTTCCATCTTAGATGCAAATCTTAGTCGTCCAAGGTCGCCAAACAACGCATGGTAACCTTTGGCCCATCGCTAAGACCCTAGTTTGGTTGCGCCTAAACCACGCCAAGGCATCCGACCATGCCACATGTGCCAATTGCATGTCTCTCCATCCACCTTGACGCGCCTAAGCCATGTCATGCCGTCCTTCCCTTCACGGCTTCCAAAACGAAGGCGTGCGACAATCAACGGCCACCCTTCCATCTTAGATGAAAATCTAAGCCGTCCAAGGTCACCAACCAACGCATGGTAACCTATGGCCCAATGCCAAAACCCTAGTTTGGCCGCGCCTAAACCACGCCAAGGCATGCCGACCATGCCACATGTGCCAATGGCATTCCGCACCATCCACCTTGCCTCGCCTAAGCCATGCGATGTCGGACTTCCCTTCACGGCTGCCAAAACGAAGGAATGCGACAATCAACGACCACCCTTCCATCTTAGATGCAAATCTCAGCCGTCTAAGGTCACCAACCAACACATGGTAACCTTTGGCCCAACGCCAAAACCCTAGTTTTGGTCACGCCCAAACCGCGCCAAGACATGCCGTCCATGCCACATGTGCCAATGGAATGCCGACCACCTTGCCGCGCCATACCATGTCGGCCTTCCATATGCGGTTACCAAAACAAAGTCTTGCGACTATCAACGGCCATCCTTCCATCTAAGATGCAAATCATAGCCGTCCAAGGTCGTCAACCAATGCATGGTAACCTTTGGCCCAAAACCCAAGTTTTGGTCACGCCCAAACCGCGCCAAGGCATGCCGGCCATGCCACATGTGCCAATGGCATGCCAGCCACCTTGTCGCGCCATACCATGTCGACCTTCCCTATGCGGTTACCAAAACAAAGGATTGTGACGATCAACGGACATCCTTCCATCTAAGATGAAAATCTTAGCCGTCCAAGGTCGCCAACCAACGCATGGTAACCTTTGGCCCAAAACGCTAGTTTTGCTCACGCCCAAACCGATCCAAGGCATGCCGGTCATGCCACATGTGCCAATGGCATGCCAGCCACCTTTCTGCGACATACCATGCCTGCCTTCCCTATGCGGTTACCAAAACAAAGGATGGAGACGATCAACGGCCATCCTTCCATTTAAGATGCAAATCTTAGCCGTCCAAGGTCTCCAACCAACGCATGGTAACCTTTGGCCAAATTCCAAAACCTTTGTTTTGGCCATGCCCAAACCGCACCAAGGCATGCCAACCACCTTGTCGCGCCATACCATGCCGACCTTCCCTATGCGGCTACCAAAACAAAGGCCTGCAAAGATCAACGGCCACTTTTCCATCTAAGATGCAGATCTTAGCCGTCCGAGGTTACCAACTAATGCATGGCAACCTTTGGCCCGACGCTAAGCCCTAGTTTGGTCGCGCCTAAACAACACCAAAACCCTAACTTCTGGACGCGCCTAAACTAGGTCATATTAAAGCCGTACCGGCCATGCTTTCATACCACTGGCTACCAAACGAATGGTTGCAATAATCAGCGGGTACCCTTCCTCTCAAGATGCAAAATCTCGACCGTCGAAGGTCATCACCGATCCGGAAAGTCTCCCAAGCTCAAATTGCCGAACAAAAACATGCTACATGTTTTCCACGAAAACACTCGAGACATCAACACATGTCACAAACTAGGGGATGCTCATTGGGTATTAGTTTGGCGGTTCTCAGCGTGCGGCGTACACTATGCCCGTTATAAGACAGTGTCATAAGGATGAGGCGGTTAGTAAATACAGGAAGTAATGGTGAAACGCTTTCTTTTATGGAACATCAATTCCAGGCATTACCGGTTACCACCTCCTCCCATTTACTCATCCGTTTTCCATTTCTTACGAGACCAGAGTACGTTTCACTTCGACTTGTATAAATAGGTCTTACCTATTTCCACCGAACAACAGGTTCAGGTCAGGAGGATACAACACTCAGAAAATATTTGCTAGATTTCCATTTGTTAGCTTCCCACTTTCTGATACAAGTCGTGAAACAACTACTCTTCCAGAATCAACTATTCTGGTCTCAACACTCTCTTCGATTCCCTCCCCAAAACCAACCCTTCTCCTTCACTTTGTGACTGAAACAAAACTGGAACGGCCATTTCTTGGTTTAGGCCATATTTTTATAGATTGATCTCTCGAATCTAAAGTACTCCCTTGCAGTACGTTGTTTAGGGTTTAAACTCGTTTCTCACCCACACACCCGAAATTACCAAAATCAGCAGAAATCGTTTTCACCCTCAAACAATTGGCGACCACAGTGGGAGTTTGATCTTTCGGTCACGATGTCAATTTTCAATCCTCGATCTCATACCTCGACCCAAACATCAGGACAGTAGAATCAAACGATCCGTTCAGGAATCGACGACTCAGCTACTAGGCGGCTCGATTACCAGTCGTGACACGGCAAGGGACGACTGGGGACTTCCGATGGGGTTAGAAGCAAACGATCCTCCCAGGGATCGGGAACACGACAATGAATGACCGGGGACTTTCCACAGTCACGGAGATGTTTCCCACAAAAACTCGATCTTACATCCGGGAGATTCCTTTTCACCAGAAGATCCAAAAACCGAGTAAGTCTTGCCTAGATAAATACGTGGTTTACTACTTCAGGTTTTCACGGGAATGATGAAACCAATAGCCATGTTATGTTTCATCTCATGCTCTCTGTCGACAAGCAATGCTCACGATTCAGTGTCTTTCCTGGGATGTTTGCACCATTCGCAATCGTAACCAAAAAACATCGTTATTCTAAAAACAAGTCGTTCCAAATAATAATCCAAAACCCTCAAGGTAACATTTGTCTGTCAAACCAAAAATCCAGGAAATCAAAACCGTAAACTAGGCGTTTCATTTGCCTTTCAAAAATAAAAAACCTAAAATAAGAAGGATGTCCGCAGAAGGACCTTCGACTGTTTCGACCAGCAACTTTTCAACCTCAGAGAAACCTTCAACGAACCAAGGAACATTGAACTCGAAGTTTACACACGTGTCATGATGGAACCTCCAGCTCGAGACTATATCCTCAGAAACATCATTACCAGTCACATTGCACATGTCGTCAATCGAAGACAAAGCTTCCTCCTCACGCTTAACCAACGCAAATCGACTAGTAATTTTCTTGGTCGTGGCGATATGTCCGTAGCTTTCCCATATCCTGGTATATAGCGCCACGTGTTTGGCTGGCACGCTAAATCCCCCGATCAACACATGATCCGGATGAGGAACCATATATGGAGGGTTGAAAGTGGCGCCCGCGACTGCATCAGCAACCGAAAAGGGATTCCTAACGACAATTGCACCTGCGGCCACTGGAGTACTCTCCATTGTCTGAGTCACAGCGACGTTTTCATCTCGATCAACATCCATTTCAAGGTCGCCTGGTGCGGCTGTCACAGTTGGAGACAAAGCTGTATCTCCTCCAGTCTCCGTCTCAGGGTCATCTTCAGAAACGGCTTCCCCCTATGATATAACGTATTAGATATTTTCCAAAGAGAAAGGAAGAGAGGAAAGAAGAAAAAACATGCGGGAGACTCACTGATTCGCTTTCAGACCGACTAGAGGAAGATTCAGCACTGCTATCGGAAGAACTACTCTCGCCATCACTGGACTCTGAACTTTCATCCTTCTCGGGTTCCCCATCACCATGGATAGGCTCAGCACCGCCACCCTCCGTCTCGAGAAACGATGTTTTCTGACTACTTGAAAGTTTGGTAAAGGTGTTCACGCTGCTGAGACCATGGGTAAGATACAAAGACAGATACTCAAAAAAGAAACAAGGATATACGCGATCCAAATAAAATCAAGAGGAAAGGCATACGTACCCGCATATTAGACGAACTGAAAGTCGGTAGGGCTGTCGAATCTGACTGGGAACCGTCTTCATGGCTTTTAGACCTTCGCTCCTTCACTTGGGGACTGTCTGCATTCAGGCTAACGGATTTTTGCTTGGTCGAAGAAGGATCCCTCAGCAGTGGGTGATCCGCTAAAACCGCAGGAGAAGTCTTACCGCGACGGTTTTCTACCACATCATTCACGAATCCATGGATAGCGAGAAACTCATCCTGCTAAAATATGTTATATTTGGAGGTTGTTGATGGATTTTGTTCCGCGAGCGAAAAAGGGAGACTTTTACCCGACACAAGAACACTATCATCGAGAACAGTTGGCAACGAGTCTTCTGGAACAACCGGCTGACGAACGAGTAGGACCCCTTGGTCAAAACCCATATGCCGAGCCTCCCTATCGATATTGTAAGAAACTGCTTTGCAAGATACTCGAAAGAAAGACGGCACATGACCAGGCGTGCAGCTTCACATGAAAACCATCTCTCCAACACTCATATCCTCTTTATCATAAGAAAAAGACATGCTCGGAGCAGGAGCAAAGGTATTGATATGAGTTATGGACGCATACACCGGATCCCATGGACGAAAATTGACCGTGTGCGAGTTTTCAAGGAATCCAACCAGGTTCGAACCAATCTTTGGGCGCCTATTCGACTAGCGCAGTATCCTAGAACCATCCCAAGACTCGGGAAGTACGGCCAACGGTTTTGGAGCATACCTTTCGAAGTGCTCCCACAGCCACGCTTGGAGAAAGGCGGCATGAATATACGAATCCTCTTTCATGTAGACATTTGAAGCGCACATGTCCGCGACCAGATGATCCAAGTGTATGTACAGATAACCAAGAAAACAAGCCGCCAATAGGGAGAATGACACCTTTTTCCAATTTTATGGAAAACTTGATAAGTTCCTGTCTTATCTCCTTCTTACTAGAGCCGTCATCGAAAATATATCTGGATAACCAAAGAGCCAAGAACGCTGCGACATGAAGTGTACTATTTTTCTGATTTGGCTCCAACTCATCAGGAAACCATTGAGACACCGACCAGCCATAAAAGCACCTCTTCTCGTTTTCTTTCCGAACGAATCCTTTTGATTTCGCAACCAGAGCGACGCGCATTTCTTCTTCATCTGCAGACAACTTGACATCGAGGTTTCCTGTTACGGGAAGGTTCAGCAAGACGACCACGCTCTATAAAAGAGATAGCCATTTCACCCCACCTGCATATGGCCGTGTGAGTGTCCGGACACCATCTGGAAATAAAAGCAACCAATCCTGGAATATATTTCCTAATTTTAAGCACTGCGGAAGCCACGACAGCATCAATAATCTGCGCCTTGGTCAAACTGGCTTTTACACATTCCCGTCTCATCATGAATCGCATCCATTTCTCAAAGGGACGCAACGGACTCACACAGATCTTAAAGTTAACGGGAGAAGCAGAATACTCTTTCCTCTGAAGACAAAACCTTATTACACCTCCAGGAAGAACTGACCGGGCCTCTCCTTCACTTTCTGGACCAGTCAGAAGAATCGACACATACTTGGGATGATTTTTCCTAATTATGGCGGATGTTGTAAAGAATTCATCGTCTATGTTTGGCTTGGAATTGCCAACATCTTTCGTTACGGCAAAACTTTACTCAAATGACATCCTAACAAAATTCTCTCACGCTACTTTCACCTTCAAAATAACTACAATGGAACAATACGAAGAGAAATTATTACGGAAAGTGCATGAAAATTATTTTATCAGACACAGGAGATCCATCCTGGACGCAAACCAATTTGTTGCAAAGTCATAACGCGCATGCGCAAAGAAATGGGGACTGACATACCCTGCATCATGATAAGCACGTAAGTGCTACATTTTATACCCATATTTATATTAGCTAGGACTCGATATCTTGGCTAATAACATTGTTTTGAGTCATTTATAAAAAATAGAAGCAAATCCCGTCATCCGGAAATAAATGGCTAAATGAAGAGTCATAATGGAGTTTGCGATTAAAAATCCAAAAATGCATAGCATGGCACCCAAGACAGTGATAAAGTCAATTGAAGGCATGCCATTAAACCTGTTACAGTGAAATGTGCGATTTTGAGCAGCAGCTTTGGTGGAATGGAAATGAAGGTCCGAGATCGAGTGATACCGGAGATAAAGGAATTCAGATGGAGAAGTGTAGTTGGAAGAAGAACAGGGAAGATGTTATACAGATGCAATTGGATACAGAATCCATATGTGAAGAATTGCTCGAGCTGTGCACTTGGTGGTGACGAAATTTAGACTAACAGAGACGAACTTATGGTGTCAGATTAAGAATGTTGTGGTGGATGCATGGGAGGGAATGCAGATACTCAGAATGGATATGGAAGCAAAAGCTTGGATCGAAACCAGGGGTGATGAAGCCCATACACGAAGAGAGAGTGCAGTCAGTGGTGACTGTAAACAGATCGTAGACGAAAATGAAGAAAGCATGCAGCTGCGGCCAAGCTTAGGAAACCTATTTATACACCACAGGGCGATTAAATCTCTCCCAAATCGCTTCGAAATCTCTTCTTTCCTTCCTTGGCAGTCACGGCAATAATTTCTTCCAGAAATTGTTTTACGCATTTCTGAGCTTTCCCACTTATCTCAAACTCTTCCTTAGATATAATATGTATCTTTGGAACGAATTTCTTGCCTTTAATCTCTCTGAATGTCCAAAAACAAACTCGACAGGGACCGTGTTTCCTTTTTTACTCTGTTTCCTTTTTCCGGAAATTCCAGCCCAATTCGATCGATCCAAACGCATGTATTAAACATGTTTTTCTCTATCAAGTCCAGCCCAATCGATTTCCAGTGTTGAATCACCCTGAAACTCGTTCAAATCTTCAATACAAAATCAACAGCGTCTGCATGCATTTTTCCCGCCAAAAACCGTTTTAAACGTGAAGAAGAAGGGTGTCCCCCTATCCAGTTCTGGTGTCCCTTTAGCACATGCCTAGAAATGGGTTACCCCTTATCCAAGGAGAGAGTCCGAATAGCAAATGTCCTCCCATGTGCCTTTAACAACTTTTCGAGCCAATTTCGCCGCAAAAGCTTATTTCTCCAAAAACACCTACAAAGAGATAAAATACTGAAATAAGTACAAAAATGGGTACTAACAATATACACAATAGAGATGAAAATAGACACACAAATGCGTCTATCAAATACCCCCAAACTTATTATTTTCTAGTCCCGAGCAAATCAAAACTACAAAATAAAATCCTAACTCACTGTCGCAGGCATCGTCGATTGCATTTAGCGTATGCAATAAGCCTTTAAACCCCTAGGTGGCCCTAGTGGTGGAGTGTTTTCTCCGGAGGGCTTACAAGAGATATACCCACAAAACCTTTACTACTCCAGACCCTAGCTATCTACAACGAACCTTGGAAGGCACTAAAGAATCTCCTTGGTTGGCATACTTATTGACTACAGGAGGAAGTACCCTGATGCGAAATTCCAATTGATGTACACGAGTTTTCACTCAAGCATACTAAAGTTCATATATAAGTGACAAAGCTCTACTCAGATAGTCGCACTATGGACATCAATATCCGGAGTCAAAACTAATCACATGGATAGATCAAGAAGATGGATATAAAAAAACATAGATGGTTTTGATGTTTACTAAGTGAACGGCGTTTCCCATATCTGTCTGAAGGCCTCCGCCAAAATGAACCTATCCTAATGGATTGAGATACTAGTCTGACTAATATCAACACACTGGCATATACAAGGGAACCAGTGGTCGATAACCTAACTCTAGGTCAACAAAACTGGCATATACAAGGGTACCAGTGGTCGACTTTATTGAATTTATTCCTTTTGGTCAAATGGTCTGGTCTCAATTTTTTCTTTTTCATCTCTTTTTCAACTTTTTTTTTCATGGTATCTAAATCCCTCTAATTCACCCTAGCATTGGTAACAACTTGAATCGTGAGCCCCACCTAATCACTTAGAGTACATAGTTTAAAAACAAAATAAAATAAAAATAGAAGTGAAAAGGACTCAACGAGATATGGTGAAACTATCATGTTATTTCTAACACCTGAGCTCTGTGCTTTTATGAATAGACTCTTCTAGATGTTTCCATCTAATCAGATTGAATCCTCAACTCCTACAATCAAAATTCTTCCATCCACTTAGATTATTTAGTGCAATCCTCAATAGGCATAAATTTCTAGGTTCTGGAGTTTATTTATTCATACTGCAACTAAAAAGTTTCTCCCATACCCCCAAACTTAAATCTAACATTGTCCTCAATGTTCTAAAGATGAAATTAAAAGCATGAACAAGGAGAAACTGTTACCATTTGAAGCAAAAGAGATAAGGAAAGATATTACCGTGTCACATGAATATTGGGTTACCTCCCAAGAAGTGCTAAGTTTAAAGTCTTCAGCCAGACTAAGAAAGGATTAGTCACCTCATAGAATCATAAAGTAATAGCCGAAATTTCTGTGGGTCATCAAAACCAAATAGAGCTATCATAAATAAAAGGAATCTGCAACCTGTCAAGAAAATAAACAAATAAAGCACACCCTTGTCTAGTTTTCTGTTTAAGACAACTACATCTAGCTGTGGTTCAGGTTCAGGTTCTATAACTGGGTCCAAATAAAATATTTTCATGGGTTGGAATTCCTCAAAGCTAAGATCCGGTTCATGTATTAGAGTCTGAAGAAACTCAAGTAAAAATTTAAAAGCACATAATAATAACCTGAATAATTGAGGATCCTTAAAGTCAATCAATTTTGACTCACACAATCGACCACGATGAAACTGGTGGTCAATCTTAAGCAAATGTATCGACCATAATCTCTTAAAATAATTAGGTTTAGTCTGAAAACTAAATAATTGACACATCTGAAATCTATACGTTCCCACAATTGGTTGAAAAATATTTGGTGGGAAAACAAAGTCGATCTTAGTATCATAGCCTGGTCTAACCTCATCAACCAGAGGATGGGTTTTTAACAACTGAACTTCCTTATGGACATCACTAGGTTCAGGAAAACGTATGTGAAGATAATCTTGTAAAATGGTTGAGGCACATGGAGAATGATAATCACCCCCAAAATTGGAGTTTTGGGTGTCTCTAGATAGACTAGCTACAATTTCCCTAATTTCTAGATCATCAGAATCATGAAAACGGTCAATTGCTTCTTCTAGGTTATACTCAGGTGATGCCTCCTCACACATTTTTAAATGCTCTACGAGTTCATCTTCTTCGTCTAAGACTATCGTTTCTAAATCGCTAGACTCTACAATATTTTTCTCAGAATAAACTCGTTCCTCCAAACCATTATCGGCTTCGTAATCAAAAGGAAATACTACATCATCTAAAACGGGGGTATCTCTACTAAAATCCTCTTCCTTTTTAATAGGTGAATAATTATTAAAATTATTTGGATTTGAACTAGAAATAGTAGTATCATTGTAAAGCTCAATTGGAGTAACAGATTCCTGATCACTACGCCTATATGTGTCAAATTCTTCATCAGCACTATCCTCATCATAATCATCATAATAACATGAAAATGGTTGAACCTCATCTAAAAAAGTAGTGTTACCAATTCTAACCTCGACATCTTGATTATGCAAATAACTATCCTCATTTTCAAGGGTACTATTGGAAACACTATATTGGAAATTAAGACTATCTTGAGCAGTTCTGTTCTGGGCCTCTAATAAAAGCTTTTGAATCGACTCACATGACTTACTTATGGTATCGTGTATAGAAGGTTCACTCATGGGTGCATTTTGTTTATTCATTTCTAACACAAACCTATTTGCATTCTCAGTTAATTGTTTGAGAGACTCTTCTAGAGGAAGAACAGGTTCAGAAGGATCATAATAGGGACTAGTTTTCAACATTTTCATTATAGTTTCCAAAGACGAGGAACTAGTACTATAATAATCCTTATTTTCTTTCTCGTATGACCGGTGTGTGTGTGTATAGTAATTGGGCTCACCATGGTATGAGCCGTAACCTTGAAAAGGTTGATGTTCCCAATCACTATTCACACTATGGTTAAAATTGTAACGTCTATTTTGAAACTCAGTCAGATATTCGTTGTATTGGATATTGTGATACCAGTTCGACATTCTTTTGCATGGGTGTGAGTTATCACAAAATAAAACCCACTGACAGGGGATTCGTGGGTGGATAGATTCTTACCTCCTGTACCAGACGGGCGATGAACCGTTGAAGTCGACTCAGGCCACCGACTCCGATGTCAGTGTACGAACCCGAGGGGCCGAGACAGTATCGTAACTGTCGTCCTTCCCTGCAAACAGTTTATATTTAATCTTAACCCTTCCGTAGGGTTTTAAAAAATAATGTCCAGTCCAAAAATAAAGTCCAAAAAGTGTCCAAAAATAAAAAGAAAAATTACAAAAACTAAAACCCTATTTACAGTTTCTAAAAATAAAACAAAATAACTATATACAAAATATTCTTCTTCACTCCTTTCGGATTCCTCTGTTCTTTCCTTCTTTGGCGATGCTTTCCTTTTATAGCACTTTTTCTTTCCTTGTAGCTTCGCTCGAAATCTGAAAAGAATCAAAAAATACCAAAGGCGTAAAAGAGAACAAAAATTCTAAAAGAAATAAAATAAATCTAAAACCTAATACAAATCCGCGTTGGCGGCGCAAAAAATTGATGTGATTTTAATTGTTGTAGAAAAAGTGGTAATAAGATTCGTTCAACTCGGACTCGATAAGATTGGGTTCTAGACTTAAAATAAAAATAGAAAATATATACAAAAGGTTTGTCACAATGTCGAGAGAGACTGAGACTCAGGATTCCACCAAATTCCATTCATGCGACTCAAATAATAATTCCAATCAATTATAGTTCAAATAATAAAAATATGGACTCTTGTTCTTTGCCAAAAATAGATTTTTGAAAAGCAATGACTGTAAATCAAAAGCATGATGTATCAAAAATACATAGACCAAGCATACACCATCAAATGAAATCACACCCATTCAATAAAAATCATAAATCTATTAAAAATCAATGCAAATAGTCATAAAAGAATTATTAGAATTACCACATGCGTGAAATAGGGCTTCCTGTAATCTCCGATTCTCTCCTCCTGAGCTCTCCTCTCGACCCCAAACTCTCGACACCCCTTCTTGAGACCCTAGGAAACCAATTTATACACCACATGGCGATTAAATCTCTCTCAAATCGCTTCGAAATCTCTTCTTTCCTTCCTTGGCAGTCACGTCAATAATTCCTTCCAGAAATTGTTTTACGCGTTTCTGAGCTTTCCCACTTATCTCAAACTCTTCCTTAGATATAATATGTATCTTTGGAACGAATTTCTTGCCTTTAATCTCTCTGAATGTCCAAAAACAAACTCGACAGGGACCGTGTTTCCTTTTTTACTCCGTTTCCTTTTTCCGGCAATTCCAGCCCAATTCGATCGATCCAAACGCATGTATTAAACCTGTTTTGCTCTATCAAGTCCATCCCAATCGATTTCTAGTGTTGAATCACCCTGAAACTCGTTCAAATCTTCAACCTAAAATCAACAGCGTCTGCATGCATTTTTCCCGCCAAAAACCATTTTAAACGTGAAGAAGAAGGGTGTCCCCCTATCCAGTTCCGGCGTCCCTTTAGCATATGCCTAGAAATGGGTTACCCCTTATCCAAAGCGAGATTCCGAATAGCAAATGTCCTCCCATGTGCCTTTAACAACTTTTCGAGCCAATTTCGCCGCAAAAGCTTATTTCTCCAAAAACACCTACAAAGAGATAAAATACCGAAATAAGTACAAAAATGGGTACTAACAATATACACAATAGAGATGAAAATAGACACACAAATGCGTCTATCACTGCACTAGGGAGGAACATGAGAAATAGAGAAAAAGTCGAGTTTAGTAAAGAAGTCAATGGAAGTATCATTCTTTCCTAGAGGATTTTCACGGGTTAAGTCCAGTGGTGACTGAGATCGGTTTGAGTTATGGATCACCGTTCTGCGGACTTCGTAGCTGTTCAGAAAATGGAAGTCGGTGCTATAATTGGATTGAGTAAGAGGCGTTGGTTATTGTGGCATCGATTGAATTCTGCAGGTGAATATGGAAATGGTGTGAAGCATTGAAACAAGTGAGACTAAGAAAATGGAGCAAAGAAGTTTGTTGTCGCATCGATTAACAGAAGATGGAATTGTAGTGGTCGAAAGAAGAGAACTGATGCCATGGGTTAGTTACTGTTTGAGTTGTGCTACCGATGGAGGAAGTTCAGAAGAAACGCTCCATAAATTGAGACGAGATTTGGACGGTCAGAAATTGGTGGTGGTAGATGGACAGAATGAAAACTGTTGCTCGGCTGGATTCGAGGAGTTGGACTTTAAATAGTAGGTCCGGGTTTGGACATGGGAGCTGAAGTTGGACTGGGCCTTGGAAATATTCTGCTAGGTCTCGATCGGAAAGTGCTGGCATTACTGGGATATACACAATGTTATGGAGATAGAGAAATGGTAGGAGGCCGGTTCGGAGCTCTTTTGCATGAAGCCTAAACCAGAGAAGAGAAAACAAAGGGAGGCGCGGCTACAGAGCAGAGGAAATAAGGTTTGAAATTTTAAGTTTAATATCTTCCATTTCCATCTTGATTAGCTATTGAATCTCTCAATATGTCTATGGCCTTTGAGAAAGCCATGTATTGCTAGCTTTGTAGATAGGGTTTTTGGTGAAAACTAATTTGATAATGTAGACTCATTTACTAATAATACTCATAATAATGATGATTTAAATGTCTATTAATTTTTATTCAATATGCTTGGCTAATAATTGCATAAATAGTTGAATTGATCAAATATGCTTTTCGTTTGATGCGCCGTGCTTGGGTTTGGTTCTTTGACGGTGTATGCTTTAGGATTGATATTTGATTCTTTAAAATTATATTTTGGTTAGATAGATATATCGTTTATTTATGCTTCTAAATTGATGTGCCATGCTTAGTAATATTTGATGGGACATGCTTAGAGATTGATAAATAAATCCCTAGAATTGTCAACTTAGAAGCTGAGGAAATTACAACGGTGAAAAACTTTTATGGAGTATATGTATTATAAATGAAATATGAGTTTTGCATAATTAGGTTGGTGGAAACCAGATTCCCTAGTTACCGTCTTTCACATTGCATTAGTTAATTCTTTTATTTTCATCATTTTAATTCCTTAATTCTAAAAATCAAAAAACATCATCTTTGGTTAGTCAATTAGGAATATTGGTTACGATATTTCCACCGCTCCCTGTGGGTTCGACCCGTACTTTCCGTTGTCTACATTGTAGACACCATGCGATTGCGGTTATTATCATATAAGGTATTCCCATATCCTATCAACTTTTGGCGCTGCTACTGGGGAGCGGTTGTGGAACATTGTAATTAGTATTTTTGATTTTGTAAATAGTTAGGTTTTTATTTTATTTTTGTACAGTATTTTTTTTATTTTCTTTTAGGATCTCTTTTCCTTTTGACTCTTTTTGTGTTTTAGAATTTTATTTCAGGAGCCTTTTTGAGGATGGTGAATTCTTTGTACGAGACATCGTCTAAGATGACACTTGCAGAATATAAGCGTAGAAATTCACATTCTCAAGAGACATCTTCTGATATGACGCTTGGGGAGTATATGCATAGGAAACGATATGGAGTTTTTGCTCCACATGTGGTAAGTGAAGAATCACCTTTAACAATATATGAGAAGTATTACAAACACACACCGCCTAGTTTGGAACAAAGATTGAGAGTTGTTGAGTGCCAAAGATTATTTGCTAATGATGATGAATCTTGTAGTGACTCTTTGTTCCAGACAGAACTTATAAATGACCATGTGGATGATTGTGTGGATGATTTTCCTAATTCCATGGATGAATCTATCTCACAAGATCATTCACCGGACTTAGAGGTTGTTTCTAAACCCTTAGACTTCCAAAAGTTGCATAATTTAGGGTTAGAATTGTGTGCTTCTAAAGTGTTGTTGGATTACTTTGCATCTAAGTACCCAGAAGACTTGCCTATTCCTGATACCGTGCATGAGTCGATTGATACTGGTCAGGCAACTTGCACCGCTGATTTTAAACCTTTATCATTTTGCATATCTCATTTTGTTGATTCTGATGACCCTACGCTTATTTATATTGCATTATTCCCTCTAATAGTTCATCGAGGTAACTCAACGTCGGAAGTTATTTCCGCAGGCTTGGAACCAGATTTAGGAGTTACTTATTTTTATGAACTTGAACCACTAAATGCGTATTTATATCATTATGCTTATTTTGATGATTCTTTGCCTTTTGACAATGTCAATTTATTACTTCCTATGATTTCTAGTGAAAATATTGTGTTGACGGAAGTTATTTCAGCTGATCTTGAACCTGATTTAAAGCGTGTTTCCAAAATACAAACCAATATATATTTTATGTTTGTTGTCCATGTGAATGATTTAATTATCTCTACTAAGGACTATTTTCTATTGGGAATGGATTTACACATCTTTTCGGATGTTTTTAGTGTTTGCAGGTTCATATTTGCAGCTGAACTGATTCGTTGGATCGATCCCCAACTTTTCAGACTTTATATATATGCTTTGCTGCTTACTTTGGTGCAACCTCACCTTGTTTGAGGTTTTTTATGTGCGCAAGCAGGGATACAAAGATTTTGCTTCATGGGAGTCAACCCATACTATTTCGCTTCATGGGAGTCAACTCATCAGATTTGTTTTCTTTCCTCTATCGTTTATTTGTTTACAGGAATTTCCCATCTTAATTTCTACGTTGGATGACTCAATTATATTGAGAACAATGTAAAGTTTAAGTGTGGGGGAATGGCATTTTCGTTAGAAGTTTTGATTAAAAAAAACAGATCAGTTGTTTAGCGGGCCTAAAAAAAAGAGAAAAAAAATTATTAGGATTTTTAGGGTTATGACCAGCTGTGTAGCGGGTCTTTTTCATTTTTATTAAATGTTATGATCAACTGTGTAGCGGGTCTACAAAATAATTATATAAAAAATAAAATAAATGTTGATCATCTATTTAGCGGGTCTTTATGTCTCGTTGTTTAGCAGACATCTCTCGATCTCGTTGTTTAGCAGATCCGTCTCGCTGTTTAGCAAACATTTCTCAATCTCGTTGTTTAACAGATCAGTCTCGCTATTTAGAAGACGCCTTTACTCCATTATTTAGTGTTTTCGTCTCGCGGTTTAGCAGACTTCATTCTTTATCCAGCTGTGTAGCGGATATATTTATTTGTTTTACTCGAGGACTAGCAAAATATAAGTGTAGGGGTGTTGATAAACACGTAAGTGCTACATTTGATACCCATATATATATTATCTAGGACTCGATATCTTGGCTAATAACATTGGTTTGAGTCATTTGTAGAAAATAGAAGCAAATCCCGTCATCCGGAAAGAAATGGATAAATGAAGAGTCAAAATGGAGTTTGCGACCAAAAATACAAAAATGCATAGCATGGCACCCAAGACACTGATAATGTCAACTGAAGGCATGCCATTAAACCTGTTACAGTGAAATGTGCGATTTTGAGCAGCAGCTTTGGTGGAATGGAAATGAAGGTCCGAGATCGAGTGATACCGGAGATAAAGGAATTCAGATGGAGAAGTGTAGTTGGAAGAAGAACAGGGAAGATGTTGTACAGATGCAATTGGATACATAATCCATATGTGAAGAATTGCTCGAGATGTGCACTTGGTGGCGACGAAATTTAGACTAGCAGAGACGAACTTATGGTGCCAGATGAAGAATGATGTGGTGGCTGCATGGGAAGAGATGCCGATACTCAGAATGGAGATGGAAGCAAAAGCTTGGATCGAAACCGGGGATGATGAAGCCCATACAAGAAGATAGAGTGCAGCCAGTGGTGACTGTAAACAGATCGTAGAGGAAAATGAAGAAAGCATGCAGCTGCGGCCAAGCTTAGTTCAGTTGTTGTGATCGATTGGTGTTGCTCGTTTGCTGCAGTTTAATCGGAATTCCCGATGCAGCGAAGACATGATCGACTAGTTGAAAATGGTGCGGATGTTAGTGAAGATGCAGATTGGTTAGCTTTGGGAGCCGACAGCAAACTATGGAGTCTTCTATTGGTGAACATTTACTATGGAGTCTTGGAAAGGTGCTGTTGCAGGTACCTGCACTATGGAGGAACGTGAGAAATAGAGGAGAAGTCGAGTTTCAGTGCCGTCGATGGAGTAAATAATTCAGTGGAAGTAACATTCTTCCCTAGAGGATTTTGACGGGTTAAGTCCAGTGGTGACTGAGATGGGTTTGAGATATGGCTCACCGTTTTGCGAACTTCGTAGCTGTTCGAAAAATGGAAGCTGGTGCTATAATTGGATTGAGTAAGAGGCGTTGTCTGTTGTGGCATCGATTAAATTCTGAAAGTGAATATGGAAATGGGGTGAAGCATTGAAACAGCTGAGACTAAGAAAATGAAGAAAAGAAGTTTGTTGTCGCATCGATTAACAGCAGATGGAATTGCAGTGGTCGAAAGAAGAGAACTGATGCCATGGGTTAGTTACTGATTGAGCTGTGCTACCGATGGAGGAAGTTCAGAAGAAACGCTCCAGAAATTGAGATGAGATTTGGACGGTCAGAAATTGGTGGTGGTAGATGGACAGAATGAAAACTGTTGCTCGGCTGGATTCGAGGAGTTGGACTTTAAATAGTAGGTCCGGGTTTGGACATGGGAGCTGAAGTTGGACTGGGCCTTGGAAATATTATGCTAGGTCTCGATCGGAAAGTGCTGGCATTACTGGGATATAAAAAATGTTATGGAGATAGAGAAATGGTAGGAGGCCGGTTCAGAGCTCTTTTGCATGAAGACGAAACCAGAGAAGAGAAAACAAAGGGAGGCGCGGCTACAGAGCAGAGGAAATAGGGTTTGCAATTTTAAGTTTAATATCTTCCATTTCCATCTTGATTAGATATTGAATCTCTCAATATGTCTATGGCTTTTGAGAAAGCCATGTATTGCTAGCTTTGTAGCTAGGGTTTTTGGTGAAAACTAATTTGATAATGTAGACTCATTTATTAATAATACTCATAATAATGATGATTTAAATGTCTAGTAATTTTTCTTCAATATGCTTGGTTAATAATTGCATAAATAGTTGAATTTATCAAATATGCTTTTTGTTTGATGCGCCGTGCTTGGGTTTGGTTCTTTAACGGTGTATTCTTTAGGATTGATATTTGATTCTTTAAAACTATGTTTTGGTTAGATAGCTCTATCATTTATTTATGCTTTTAAATTGATGTGCCATGCTTAGTAATATTTGATGGGACATGCTTAGAGATTGATAAATAAATCCCTAGAATTGTCAACTTAGAAGCTGAGGAAATTACAACGGTGAAACAATTATATGGAGTATATGTATTAGAAATGAAATATGAGTTCTGCATAATTAGGTTGGTGGAAACCAGATTCCCTAGTTACCGTCTTTCACATTGCATTAGTTAATTCTTTTTGTTTTCATCCTTTTAATTCCTTAATTCTAAAAATCCAAAAACATCATCTTTGGTTAGTCAATTAGGAATATTGGTACGATATTTCCACCGCTCCCCGTGGGTTCGACCCGTACTTGTCGTTGTCTACATTGTAGAAACCGTGCGATTGCAGTTATTATCATATAGGATATTCCCATATCCTATCAATTTTTGGCGCCTCTACCGGGGAGCGGTTGTGGAACATTGTAATTAGTATTTTTGATTTTTTAAATAGTTAGGTTTTTATTTTATTTTTGTGCAGTATTTTCTTTATTTCTTTTAGGATCTCTTTTCCTTTTGACTCTTTTTGTGTTTTAGAATTTTAGGATCCTTTTGAGGATGATGAATTCTTTGTACGAGACGTCGTCTAAGATAACTTGCAAATATAAGCGTAGAAATTCAAATTCTCAAGAGACATCTTCTGATATGACACTTGGGGAGTATATGCATAGGCAATGATATGGAGTTTTTGCTCCACATGTGGTAAGTGAAGAATCACCTTTAACAATATATGAGAAGTATTACAAACACACACCGCCTAGTTTGGAACAAAGATTGAGAGTTATTGAGTGCCAAAGATTATTTGGTGATGATGATGAATCTTGTAGTGACTCTTTGTTCCAGACAGAACTTATAAATGACCCTCTTGATGATTGTGTGGATGATTTGCCTAATTTCATGGATGAATCTATCTCACAAGATCATTTACCCGACTTAGAGGTTGTTTCTAAACCCTTAGACTTCCAAAAGTTGCATAATTTAGGGTTAGAATTGTGTGCTTCTAAAGTGTTGTTGGATTACTTTGCATCTAAGTACCCAGAGGACTTGCCTATTCCTGATACCGTGCATGAGCCGATTGATACTGGTCAGGTAACTTGCACCGTTGATTTTGAACCTTTATCAATTTGCATATCTCATTTTGCTGATTCCGATGACCCTACGCTTATTGATAAGTTCATCGAGGTAACTCAACGTCGGAAGTTATTTCCGTAGACTTGGAACTAGATTTAGGAGTTACTTATTTTTATGAACTTCAACCACTAAATGCGTATTTAGGTCATTGTGCTGAGTTTGATGATTCTTTGCCTTTTGACAATGTCAATTTATTACTTCTTATGATTCCGAGTGAAAATATTGTGTCGACGGAAGTTATTTCAGCTGATCTTGAACCTGATTTAAAGCGTGTTTCCCAAATACAAACCAATATACATTTTATGTTTGTTGTCCATGTGAGTGATTTAATTATCTCTACTAAGGACTATTTTCGATTGGGAATGGATTTACACATCTTTTCGGATGTTTTTAGTGTTTGCAGGTTCATATTTGCAGCTGACCTGATTCGTTAGATCGATCCCTAACTTTTCAGACTTTGTATATATGCTTTGCTGCTTACTTTGGTGCAACCTCACCTTGTTTGAGGTTTTTTATGTGTTCAAGCAGGGATACAAATATTTTTCTTCATGGGAGTCAACCCATACTACTCCACATCATGGGAGTCTACCCATACTATTTCGCTTCATAGGAGTCAACTCATCAGATTTGTTTTCTTTCCTCTATCTTTTGTTTGTTTGATGGAATTTCCCATCTTAATTTATACGTTGGATGACTCAATTACATTGAGGACAATGTAATGTTTAAGTGTGGGGGAGTGGCATTTTCGTTAGAAGTTTTGATTAAAAAAAACAGATCAGTTGTTTAGCGGGTCTAAAAAAAAAGAGAAAAAAAATTATTAGGATTTTTAGGGTTATGACCAGCTGTGTAGCGGGTCTTTTTCATTTTTATTAAATTTTATGATCAACTGTGTAGCGGGTCTACAAAATAATTATATAAAAAATAAAATAAATGTTGATCATCTATTTAGCGGGTCTTTATGTCTCGTTGTTTAGCAGACATCTCTCGATCTCGTTGTTTAGCAGATCCGTCTCGCTGTTTAGCAAACATTTCTCAATCTCGTTGTTTAACAGATCAGTCTCGCTATTTAGAAGACGCCTTTACTCCATTATTTAGTGTTTTCGTCTCGCGGTTTAGCAGACTTCATTCTTTATCCAGCTGTGTAGCGGATATATTTATTTGTTTTGCTCGAGGACTAGCAAAATATAAGTGTAGGGGTGTTGATAAACACGTAAGTGCTACATTTGATACCCATATATATATTATCTAGGACTCGATATCTTGGCTAATAACATTGGTTTGAGTCATTTGTAGAAAATAGAAGCAAATCCCGTCATCCGGAAAGAAATGGATAAATGAAGAGTCAAAATGGAGTTTGCGACCAAAAATACAAAAATGCATAGCATGGCACCCAAGACACTGATAAAGTCAACTGAAGGCATGCCATTAAACCTGTTACAATGAAATGTGTGATTTTGAGCAGCAGCTTTGGTGGAATGGAAATGAAGGTCCGAGATCGAGTGATACCGGAGATAAAGGAATTCAGATGGAGAAGTGTAGTTGGAAGAAGAACAGGGAAGATGTTGTACAGATGCAATTGGATACATAATCCATATGTGAAGAATTTCTCGAGATGTGCACTTGGTGGCGACGAAATTTAGACTAGCAGAGACGAACTTATGGTGCCAGATGAAGAATGATGTGGTGGCTGCATGGGAAGAGATGCCGATACTCAGAATAGAGATGGAAGCAAAAGCTTCGATCGAAACCGGGGATGATGAAGCCCATACAAGAAGATAGAATGCAGCCAGTGGTGACTGTAAACAGATCGTAGACGAAAATGAAGAAAGCATGCAGCTGCGGCCAAGCTTAGTTCAGTTGTTGTGATCGATTGGTGTTGCTCGTTTGCTGCAGTTTAATCGGAATTCCCGATGCAGCGAAGACATGATCGACTAGTTGAAAATGGTGCGGATGTTAGTGAAGATGCAGATTGGTTAGCTTTGGGAGCCGACAGCAAACTATGGAGTCTTCTATTGGTGAACATTTACTATGGAGTCTTGGAAAGATGCTGTTGCAGGTACCTGCACTAGGGAGGAACGTGAGAAATAGAGGAGAAGTCGAGTTTCAGTGCCGTCGATGGAGTAAAGAATTCAGTGGAAGTAACATTCTTCCCTAGAGGATTTTGACGGGTTAAGTCCAGTGGTGACTGAGATGGGTTTGAGATATGGCTCACCGTTCTGCGAACTTCGTAGCTGTTCGGAAAATGGAAGCTGGTGCTATAATTGGATTGAGTAAGAGGCGTTGTCTGTTGTGGCATCGATTAAATTCTGCAAGTGAATATGGAAATTGGGTGAAGCATTGAAACAGCTGAGACTAAGAAAATGAAGAAAAGAAGTTTGTTGTCGCATCGATTAACAGCAGATGGAATTGCAGTGGTCGAAAGAAGAGAACTGATGCCATGGGTTAGTTACTGATTGAGCTGTGCTACCGATGGAGGAAGTTCAGAAGAAACGCTCCAGAAATTGAGACGAGATTTGGACGGTCAGAAATTGGTGGTGGTAGATGGACAGAATGAAAACTGTTGCTCGGCTGGATTCGAGGAGTTGGACTTTAAATAGTAGGTCCGGGTTTGGACATGGGAGCGGAAGTTGGACTGGGCCTTGGAAATATTCTGCTAGGTCTCGATCGGAAAGTGCTGGCATTACTGGGATATAAAAAATGTTATGGAGATAGAGAAATGGTAGGAGTCCGGTTCAGAGCTCTTTTGCATGAAGACGAAACCAGAGAAGAGAAAACAAAGGGAGGCGCGGCTACAGAGCAGAGGAAATAGGGTTTGCAATTTTAAGTTTAATATCTTCCATTTCCATCTTGATTAGATATTGAATCTCTCAATATGTCTATGGCTTTTGAGAAAGCCATGTATTGCTAGCTTTGTAGCTAGGGTTTTTGGTGAAAACTAATTTGATAATGTAGACTCATTTATTAATAATACTCATAATAATGATGATTTAAATGTCTAGTAATTTTTCTTCAATATGCTTGGTTAATAATTGCATAAATAGTTGAATTTATCAAATATGCTTTTAGTTTGATGCGCCGTGCTTGGGTTTGGTTCTTTAACGGTGTATTCTTTAGGATTGATATTTGATTATTTAAAACTATGTTTTGGTTAGATAGCTCTATCGTTTATTTATGCTTTTAAATTGATGTGCCATGCTTAGTAATATTTGATGGGACATGCTTAGCGATTGATAAATAAATCCCTAGAATTGTCAACTTAGAAGCTGAGGAAATTACAACGGTGAAACAATTATATGGAGTATATGTATTAGAAATGAAATATGAGTTCTGCATAATTAGGTTGGTGGAAACCAGATTCCCTAGTTACCGTCTTTCACATTGCATTAGTTAATTCTTTTTGTTTTCATCCTTTTAATTCCTTAATTCTAAAAATCCAAAAACATCATCTTTGGTTAGTCAATTAGGAATATTGGTACGATATTTCCACCGCTCCCCGTGGGTTCGACCCGTACTTGTCGTTGTCTACATTGTAGAAGCCGTGCGATTGCAGTTATTATCATATAGGGTATTCCCATATCCTATCAATTTTTGGCGCCTCTACCGGGGAGCGGTTGTGGAACATTGTAATTAGTATTTTTGATTTTGTAAATAGTTAGGTTTTTATTTTATTTTTGTGCAGTATTTTCTTTATTTTCTTTTAGGATCTCTTTTCCTTTTGACTCTTTTTGTGTTTTAGAATTTTATTTCAGGAGCCTTTTTCAGGATGATGAATTCTTTGTGCGAGACGTCGTCTAAGATAACACTTGCAAAATATAAGCGTAGAAATTCAAATTCTCAAGAGACATCTTCTGATATGACACTTGGGGAGTATATGCATAGGCAATGATATGGAGTTTTTGCTCCACATGTGGTAAGTGAAGAATCACCTTTAACAATATATGAGAAGTATTACAAACACACACCGCCTAGTTTGGAACAAAGATTGAGAGTTGTTGAGTGCCAAAGATTATTTGCTGATGATGATGAATCTTGTAGTGACTCTTTGTTCCATACAGAACTTATAAATGACCCTCTGGATGATTGTGTGGATGATTTGCCTAATTCCATGGATGAATCTATCTCACAAGATCATTTACCCGACTTATAGGTTGTTTCTAAACCCTTAGACTTCCAAAAGTTGCATAATTTATGGTTAGAATTGTGTGCTTCTAAAGTGTTGTTGGATTACTTTGCATCTAAGTACCCAGAGGACTTGCCTATTCCTGATACCGTGCATGAGCCAATTGATACTGGTCAGGTAACTTGCACCGTTGATTTTGAACTTTTATCAATTTGCATATCTCATTTTGCTGATTCCGATGACCCTACGCTTATTGATATTGCATTATTACCTCTAATAGTTCATCGAGGTAACTCAACGTCGGAAGTTATTTCCGCAGACTTGGAACCAGATTTAGAAGTTACTTATTTTTATGAACTTGAACCACTAAATGCGTATTTAGGTCATTGTGCTGAGTTTGATGATTCTTTGCCTTTTGACAATGTCAATCTATTACTTCCTATGATTCCGAGTGAAAATATTGTGTCGACCGAAGTTATTTCAGCTGATCTTGAACCTGATTTAAAGCGTGTTTCCCAAATACAAACCAATATACATTTTATGTTTGTTGTCCATGTGAGTGATTTAATTATCTCTACTAAGGACTATTTTCGATTGGGAATGGATTTACACATCTTTTCGGATGTTTTTAGTGTTTGCAGGTTCATATTTGCAGCTGACCTGACTCGTTAGATCGATCCCTAACTCTTCAGACTTTGTATATATGCTTTGCTGCTTACTTTGGTGCAACCTCACCTTGTTTGAGGTTTTTTATGGGTGCAAGCAGGGATACAAAGATTTTTCTTCATGGGAGTCAAACCATACTATTCCGCATCATGGGAGTCAACCCATACTATTTCGCTTCATAGGAGTCAACTCATCAGATTTGTTTTCTTTCCTCTATCTTTTGTTTGTTTGATGGAATTTTCCATCTTAATTTATACGTTGGATGACTCAATTACATTGAGGACAATGTAATGTTTAAGTGTGGGGAGTGGCATTTTCGTTAGAAGTTTTGATTAGAAAAAACAGATCAGCTGTTTAGTGGGTCTAAAAAAATATATTAGGATTTTTAGGGTTATGACCAGCTGTGTAGCGGGTCTTTTTCATTTTTCTTACATGTTATGACCAACTAGGTAGCGGGTCTACAAAAAAAAATTATATAAAAAATAAAATAAATGTTGATCAGTTGTTTAGCGGGTCTTTATGTCTCGCTGTTTAGCAGACATCTCTCAATCTCGTTGTTTAGCAGATCCGTCTCGCTGTCTAGCAAACATTTCTCGATCTCGTTGTTTAACAGATCAGTCTCGCTGTTTAGCAGACACTTTTACACTATTGTTTAGTGTTTTCGTCTCGCTGTTTAGCAGACTTCATTCTTTATCCAGCTGTGTAGCGGATACATTTATTTGTTTTGCTCGAGGACTAGCAAAATATAAGTGTGGGGGTGTTGATAAGCACGTAAGTGGTACATTTTATACCTATATTTATATTATCTAGGACTCGATATCTTGGATAATAACATTGGTTTGAGTCATTTGTAGAAAATAGAAGCAAATCCCGTCATCCGGAAAGAAATGGCTAAACGAAGAGTCAAAATGGAGTTTGCGACCAAAAATCCAAAAATGCATAGCATGGCACCCAAGACACTGATAAAGTCAACTGAAGGCATGCCATTAAACCTGTTACAGTGAAATGTGCGATTTTGAGCAGCAGCTTTGGTGGAATGGAAATGAAGGTCCGAGATCGAGTGATACCGGAGATAAAGGAATTCAGATGGAGAAGTGTAGTTGGAAGAAGAACAGGGAAGATTTTCTACGGAAGAAACAGATGCAATTGGATACTGAATCCATATGTGAAGAATTGCTCGAGCTGTGCACTTGGTGGTGACGAAATTTAGACTAATAGAGACGAACTTATGGTGCCAGATGAGAATGTTGTGGTGGCTGCATGGAAAGGGATGCCGATACTCAGAATGGAGATGGCAGTAAAATCTTGGATCGAAACCGGGGGTGATGAAGCCCATAGAGGAAGAGAGAGTGCAGTCAGTGGTGACTGTAAACAGATCGTAGACGAAAATGAAGAAAACATGCAGCTGCGGCCAAGCTTAGTTCAGTTGTTGTGATCGATTGGTGTTGCTCGTTTGTTGCAGTTTAATCGGTTGTCCCGATACAGCGAAGAAATGATCGACTAGTTGAAAATGGCGCGGATGTTAGTGAAGATGCAGGTTGGTTAGCTTTGGGAGCCGACAGCAAACTATGGAATCTTTTGGTGGTGACCGTTTACTATGGAGTCTTGGAAAGGTGGTGTTGCTGGTAGATGCACTAGGGAGGAACGTGAGAAATAGAGGAGAAGTCGAGTTTCATTGAAGTCGATGGAGTAAAGAAGTCAGTGGAAGTAGCATTCTTCCCTAGAGGATTTTCACGGGTTAAGTCCAGTGTTGACTGAGATGGGTTTGAGCTATGGCTCACCATTCTGCGGACTTCGTAGCTGTTCGGAAAATGGAAGCTGGTGCTATAATTGGATTGAGTAAGAGGCGTTGGCTGTTGTGGCATCGATTGAATTCTGCAGGTGAATATGGAAATGGGGTGAAGCATTGAAATAGCTGATACTAAGAAAATGGAGAAATGAAGTTTGTTGTCGCATCGATTAACAGCAGATGGAATTGCAGTGGTCGAAAGAAGAGAACTGATACCATGGGTTAGTTACTGATTGAGCTGTGCTACCGATGGAGGAAGTTCAGAAGAAACGCTTCAGAAATTGAGACGAGATTTGGACGGTCAGAAATTGGTGGTGGTAGATGGATAGAATGAAAACTGTTGCTCGGCTGGATTCGAGGAGTTGCACTTTAAATAGTAGGTCCGGGTTTGGACATGGGAGCTGAAGTTGGACTGGGCCTTGGAAATATTCCGCTAGGTCTCGATCGGAAAGTGCTGGCACTACTGGGATATAAAAAATGTTACGGGGATAGAGAAAATGAATGGGGCCGGTTTGGAGCTCTTTTGCATGAAGCCGAAACCAGAGAAGAGAAAACAAAGGGAGGCGCGGCTACGGAGCAGAGGAAATAGGGTTTGCAATTTTAAGTTTAATATCTTCCATTTCCATCTTGATTAGCTACTGAATCTCTCAATATGTTTATGGTTTTTGAGAAAGCCATGTATTGCTAGCTTTGTAGCTAGGGTTTTTGGTGAAAACTAATTTGATAATGTAGACTCATTTATGAATAATACTCATAATAATGATGATTTAAATGTCTAGTAATTTTTCTTCAATATGCTTGGTTAATAATTGCATAAATAGTTAAGTTGATCAAATATGCTTTTCGTTTGATGCGCCGTGCTTGGGTTTGGTTCTTGGACGGTGTATGCTTTAGGATTGATATTTGATTCTTTAAAACTATATTTTGGTTAGATAGCTCTATCGTTTATTTATGCTTTTAAATTGATATGCCATGCTTAGTAATATTTGATGGGACATGCTTAGCGATTGATAAATAAATCTCTAGAATTGTCAACTTAGAAGCTGAGGAAATTACAAGGGTGAAACAATTTTATGGAGTATATGTATTAGAAATGAAATATGAGTTTTGAATAATTAGGTTGGTTGAAACTAAATTCAGTTACCGACTTTCACATTGCATTGGTTAATTCTTTTTGTTTTCATCCTTTTAATTCCTTAATTCTAAAAATCCAAAAACATCATCTTTGGTTAGTCAATTAGGAATATTGGTTATTATATTTCCACCGCTCCTTGTGGGTTCGACCCGTACTTGTCGTTGTCTACATTGTAGACACCGTGCGATTGCGGTTATTATCATATAGGGTATTCCCATATCCTATCACATCACCACCTCATGCCAAGGCCGTACACTGCAGCAGGAAATTTTCGCCCGGACGAGGAGGCGCGCCCCACCATGGGAACAATACACACGGCCACACCAGGAAAAAGGAGGAAACCCTAGGAGCTAGGTTTTCACGGAAGGGAATGATAGTTACTAGCTCATGCATGCCTACTTTGCACAGTAATTGAGGCGGCCAACCTTACTACGGTATTCACGCCTAAATGTTACTACAAGTTCACGCAAAGAATATTTACGTCTGGGATTCATACCAACACAAAAGAACAATATTTTTACAAGTTCATGAAAAGGTACGCCTACATCTAAGGTTTGCACTAACACTAGAAAACAAGAAAAACAAGTTAAAGAGGAAGTGTTGGAAGACATGCCTGGGATTCGCTCGTCCGCTTTACTGTTACCACACGGCCAGAATAAAAAAAAAATATAAAGGTGTGAAATAAAAAGAGAGGCCGGCCCCCTTTTATAGGCGTGGTACTTGGGAGTTTGAATGAGGAAAGGACTTCCTATTTGAGTCAAGTAAGGAAAAGAGGCAACCGGGCCCGCGAAGACAAATCACCATGCCAAGCCGTCCGCGCATGCTTTGCCTCACCAAACCGCGCCATGCCTTGGTACCACCATGCCAATCCATCCGCGCCATTTCCTTGGCCCCGCCATGCCAAGCCGTTCGCGCCATTACCTTGGCCCCACCATGCCAAGCCGTCCGCGCCATGACTTGTCGCGCCAACACCAACAACTCGCCAAGCCAGAATCATGATGTTCCCTAACCTATCTAAGGTGATACATGGCCAGACTAAGCCGACGATCTTCATCTCACCACTTCACGGTATACACCAAAAATAGAATCTACGCAAGGCCTCCAAACATGAGGATCATAAACTCTCCTTACCTCTCGAAAAAGGTTAGTCGGACTTTCCTGACCATCTTTTCACAACCTGTCATTTCGATTTTTGTCCTCTCTTGTCACCATCTTATGCTTACCTCGCAACAATGCTCCTGTTCCGAGCTAAGCAGAGGATTTAATGTTGATGGTGGTTTTTAGCTTAGGGTCAAAATCGTAAAACTGTACATCTGGCATGACGTCACTATGACCATTAGCACATTTATTGAATCAATCAGAATGCCTACGTAAGATTTACCGGGGTACCCTTTTTTTTACATGGGTCATATTCCACTGCAGAACCCTTAACACTGACTGACATCATCTATGCCAAACCCTAATTCTCATGTTACCACGCCAAACCCTTAACCAGTCTCACCACTGATCCAATGGCAGACAATGAAAACCACGTCACCGCTCCAAGGAATGACAACCATGCCAGCCACACCACTGTGCCAATGGCATACCATGCCAGTCACATCTCCACGCCAAGGCACGCCAACCATGCCAGCCGCATCTCCGCGCCAAGGCATGCCAACAATGTCATCCGCACCACTGCGCCAATGGCATGCCATGCCAGCCGCACCTCCGCGCCAAGGCATGCGAACCATGCCAGCCGCATCTCCGTGCCAAGGCATGCCAACCATGCCAGCCACACCACATGTTCCTATGGCATGCCAACCAACTTGCTGCGCCATACCTTGCAAGGCCTTCCCTATGCGGCTACCAAAACGAAGGCGTGCGATGATCAACGTCCACCCTTCCATCTTAGATGCAAATCTTAGCCGTCCAAGGTTGCCAAAAAACGCATGGTAACCTTTGGCCCAAACCCTAGTTTTGACCACGCCAAACCGCTCCAAGGCATGCCATGCCACATGTGCCAATGGCATGCCAACCACCTTGTCGTGCCATACCATGCCGGTCTTCCCTATGTGGCTACCAAAACGAAGGTATGCGATGATCAACGGACACCCTTCCATATTAGATGCAAATCTTAGCCGTCCAAGGTCGCCAAACAACGCATGTTAACGTTTGGCCCAACGCTAAAACCCTAGTTTGGTCGCGTCTAAACCACGCCAAGGCATGCCGACCATGCCACATGTGCCAATGGCATGCCGCGCCATCCACCTTGCCGCGCCTAATACATGCCATGTCGTCCTTCCCTTCACGGCTGTCAAAACGAAGGTGTGCGACAATCAATGGCCACGTTTCCATCTTAGATGCAAATCTCAGCCGTCCAAGGTCACCAACGCATGGTAACCTTTGTCCCAAGGCCAAAACCCTAGTTTGGCCGCGCCTAAACCACGCCAAGGCATGCCGATCGTGTCACATGTGCCAATGGCATGCCGCGCCATCCACCTTGTCGCGCCTAAGCCATGCCATGCCGGCCTTCCCTTCACGGCTGCCAAAACGAAGGCGTGCAACAATCAATGGCCACCCTTCCATCTTATATGCAAATCTCAGCCGTCCAAGGTCACCAACCAACACATGGTAACCTTTGGCCCAACGCCAAAACCCAAGTTTTGGTCACGCCCAAACCGCGCCAAGGCATGCCGTCCATGCCACATGTGCCAATAGCATGCCAGCCACCTTGTCGCGCCTTACCATGCCGGCCTTCCCTATGCGGTTACCAAAACAAAGTCTTGCGACGATCAACGGACATCCTTCCATCTAAGATGAAAATATTAGCCGTCCAAGGTCGCCAACCTACGCATGGTAACCTTTGGCCCAAAACCCTAGTTTTGGTCACGCCCAAACCGCGCCAAGGCATGCCGGCCATGCCACAAGTGCCAATGGCATGCCATCCACCTTTCCGCGCCATACTATGCCGACCTTCCCTATGCGGTTACCAAAACAAAGGCTTGCGACAATCAACGGCCATCCTTCCATCTAAAATGCAAATCTTAGCCGTCCAAGGTCGCCAACCAACGCATAGTAACCTTTGTCCCAAAACCCTAGTTTTGGTCACGCCTAAACCGCGCCAAGGCATGCCGTACATGCCACATGTTCCAATGGCATGCCATCCACCTTGCCGCGCCATACCATGCCGTCCTTCCCTATGCGGTTACCAAAACAAAGGCTGTCGACGATCAACGGCCATCCTTCCATCTAAGATGCAAATCTTAGCCGTCCAAGGTCGTCAACCAACGCATGGTAACCTTTTGCCCAACGCCAAAACCTTTGTTTTGGCCACGCCCAAACCGCGCCAAGGCATGCCAGCCATGCCACATGTGTCAATGGCTTGCCGACCTTCCCTATGCGGCTACCAAAACAAAGGCTTGCGAAGATCAACGGCCACTTTTCCATATAAGATCAACGGCTACCAAAATATTAGCCGTCCAAGGTTACCAGCTAACACATGGCAACCTTTGGCCCGACGCCAAGCCCTAGTTTGGTCGCGCCTAAACAACACAAAACCATAACTTTTGGCCGCGCCTAAACTAGGTCATATTAAAGCCGTACCGTCCATGCTTTCATACCACTGGCTACCAAACGAATGGTTGCAATAATCAACGACTCCCCTTCCTCTCAAGATGCAAAATCTCGACCGTCGAAGGTCACCGACGAGCCGGCAAGTCTCCCAAGCTCAAATTTCCGAACAACAACATGCTACATGTTTTCCACGAAAACACTCGAGACATCAACACATGTCACAAACTGGGGGATGCTCATTGGGTATTGGTTTGGCGGTTCACAGCGTGCGGCGTACACTACGCCCGTTATAAGACAGTGTCATAAGGATGAGGCGGTTAGTAAATACATGGAGTAATGGTGAAACGCTTTCTTTTATGGAACATCAATTCCAGGCGTTACCGGTTACCACCTCCTCCCATTTACTCATCCTTTTTACATTTCTTACGAGACCAGAGTACGTTTCACTTCGACTTGTATAAATAGGTCTTACCTATTTCTACCGAACAACAGGTTCAGGTCAGGAGGATACAACACTCAGAAAATATTTGCTAGCTTTCCATCTGTTAGCTTCCCACTTTCTGATACAAGTCGTGAAACAGCTACTCTTCCAGAATCAACTATTCTGGTCTCAACACTCTCTGCGCTTCCCTCCCCAAAACCAACCCTTCTCCTTCACTTTGTGACCGAAGCAAGTCTGGAACGGCTGTTTCTTGGTTTAGGCCGGATTTGTACAGATTGATCTCTCGAATCTAAAGTACTCCCTTGCAGTACATTGTTTAGGGTTTAAACTCGTTTCTCACCCACACACCCGAAATTACCAAAATCAGCAGAAATCGTTTTTACCCTCAAACAACCGTATATATATATATATATATATATATATATATTGAAACCATGTACAATGATTATGCTCAATAATAGTTAACCGACGTTAGCCATATAAACGTAATAAGCTTTTCGTCAATTTTGTAAAACACTTTTATCCATATCAAGTTAGTTGCTTCCAAAAAAGATAAATGATATCAAACGGAATTCCATGGCGCTACTTAGCAATATTCTGACAAAACGAGAGTCCCCAGACCGTCATTGTACATGAACATACAATCTTCTTGCTCCTCATCTCCTTTTCCTCATAAAACTTGTAATCCTTAATCATAAAAAATATTTCCCATTGAGACACTCTATAACTTATACCTTTAAGAAACAGATATTAATCCTTGTAGGAGATCACCACTTTTGTCTTACTCTCTTCCATTTACCTTGTTATCTCGGCGATGTCATCAAGAGTGTATTGATGGATTGTTTTTCACACCGTAATCTCATTGTTCTGACTCTCCATCACCAGGCTCTTCAAACGTCCATGAGACCCTCCGGCGATACTTGTCGCCTCACTTTTGTACTACCTATGTTGGTAGGTGTACACATACACATATTTTTCTTTGTACAGATCGAACAATTTCTTCAAGCAATAAACCATACATTTTTCATAGTTCTTTTGATATAAAAATGAAACTCTCCAATTCGGATTTAAACTCGGCCTCGGATATTAAATGTACTATTAAATACCAATGATGTTGAAAATCCTTCTACTTTAACCTAGTCTCTTCATACATTTTTTTTTGCTTTTCTTCTTCTCCTCCTCTCATTGTTTCGGAGTTAGTTTCTGAAGACGCTCATCTTCTCCCTTCACACAAGTGTACCTTTCTATGGCTTTGGATTTTGGATATGACCCCTACATTTACTTCTAATATTTTATTGTATGTTTCATGCGCAAATAAAATGTTTGTCTTCCGGGAAAACTACCCCTATGGCATTCATTAGTGTTTGATCCTTATCTGTTACTATGATCCTCGGAGTTTGATAAATATGGTATATCTTTTTCAGGGTCTCTAACATCTAAATAAAACTCACATCATTCTCCTGATCCATAATTCCCCATGTAACCGTGAAAGTTTGCTTACTGGAAGTGTGGCAACCAATGTTTAACAACGACATGTTCTAGTTGTTTGTCTCATACGCACAATCTATTAACAAAACTTGACAGAAGCATTGGGCCAATTTGGTCATCTACGGATGCGCCAAGAAAATACGAACCACTTTGCCTTCCATTATCTGTTTCCTCATTATGTATTTGTGTTGATCGGCTAACCACTGAGATTGTTCCGTGACGGCTCTATCATCCCATGCCTTCCTCCTGATGGTTGTTCTTGCTTGTAAATTTTCCTCAAAACGGACAAGTTATTCTTATCATCCTCCTTAATATTCCTAAGGATGTCACTTGGTTTACATGCTTTCATCGACTTTATCGTTTCCAATTGATGAGTTTTTAGCCCACAAACGACAGTTGTTCAATTAGAGATTCCAGATCATCATGATCATGACAATAATTCCTCATTTTAGAGATCTTGTATACACCACCATTTGGTATATTGACTATAATATTAAATGGGCATTATACTTCTTTGATTTAGTTATGTAGACCTTAATCGTATTCTTAACATACAGTTTTCCCTTTGTCCGTTGACTTTCTTCCTTTCCATCTATCTCGCAAATAATTTAAAAAAAATTATGACTTGAATGACGGCCTAAAATTAACACGCATTTGATACCAGCGACCAGAGTTCGAAAATCATCATCAGCGAGGTGGGGGGATTTTTCACTTTTTTTTTCTAGCTACCTGGGCTTATAGGTAGTAAACCTCTTTGAGGTTTAAACTTTAATATAACCTTTGGGATCTAAACCTAATTTAAAAAAAGAAAGATATCTTTATACCCTTGTCTACAAACCATTGCTTCGCATTCTCTCTTTTCCATATCAAATCAGTTAATAGTGGGCTGAGGTAGCATGGACAAAGTAAATAGTTCAGACTTTAGACATAACACGTTATTATTTTTATTTTTTTATTTCTTTTGTTTGTAATAAATGTTAAAGTTTGAACGTTAACTTTAGTTTTCGAGGGAACAATTAGATCGTCACTATTTTCCGTCTTTTACACCTTGTTTACACTAAGGTTGGACGCGTCTTTCTCCGACTGGACCCTTTTGTTCTTTTATTTTTGTTTCCCCGGATGAGTATATGTAATTTCTCATTGTACTCAGATGCCACTGCAATTGAACTTCACCCCACTGCATTTGATTCCATCCCATCTCTTCTCTGACGTCCTCTTCTCTTTCAGAAGCAACCTTTAATAATCATGGCAGATAATTTCACCGGAGTTCAAAGTAAGTTTTCATTTATAATTGATGAATAGTTAGTAATTCGATGTTGTAATGTAGTTCAAATTTCATGATTCTTCATGTTAGTTTAGGGTTTTATTGTAATGCTTATTTAAAGATTGTTCTAGTAACTCTCGATGTTTGGTAATTGATTGATGTTTGCAGATTTACTATGGCTTTGTTCACGATTCTTCTTGGAAATCTTGACGTTCCATGATTGATGTGTACGGTTTTGTTGCAGTTCTTATTTTCATGATTCTTCTTGTAAATCAAGATGTTGATTGATGATTATAGTTTCTGATTGATGTGTAAGGTTTTGTTAAAGTTCTTGTTTTCATGATTCTTCTAGTAAGTATGGATGTTCCACAATTGATTGATTGGTTATAGTTTCTGATTTAGGTTAGGATTTCATTGCGGTTCTTATTTTGATGATTCTTCTTGTAAAGGTTTATGTAATATTACTTTTTAAGTACATTAAAAAAAATTAAAATAATACTCGATAATATAATAGTCTCGCTAAAATAATAAAATTTTACAGTCCCGATTCGGGCCCTTAGTGCTAAAATAATAAATTCGATAAAATTATAATATAATACATTTCAAAAATTCCCCTTAAACATTAATAGGTCCCAAATATTATATAAAATAATAATTCCATTAGAAAATAAAAAATAAATTTAATACACCTTTGAGATGAGAAGACATCCTAGTGATTTAGAAGTTTGTATTGTTTATGACTAAGTTGAATTGTAAATTGTATGTTAAATACAAAAATATTCTGTATAAAAATCTTTTTTCATGGAAATTAATAAGATTATTACTTTATAAACACATGTATGCCGTTTTAAAAATATTTCTTTTAATGTTTTTTTTTTTTATCTTTTTCTATATTTTCCACTTTTAAAAATATATTTCGGTATTTATCATAAGATACTTTATTAGTATTTTTTTAATATGAAAATTCTCGTTTTTTCCAAAGAATTTTTTAGATTAAAAATTAATATATTATTATCGATTAAGTAATATCTCTTTAAAATAATAGGATTTGAGTGGTCCCAAACCTATTATTTTATAGATGTTTTACTGTATTATAGGGTTTATTTTATTTTCTAATTTACGTGATTGTTTAACAATTTCTGTTTTAATATGAGAAAGGTTCGAGGTGGGGATTGTGATTTCTGGACTACAACACTTGGGGACTTGATGAAGCATAAGATAGAAGAAAGGCACCTGAAGAGGTAGATTGTTATTAGTAAGAAAAAAGGTGTTGAGCCTAATAGACCCAAACTAAAGGGTTCCGGTACCCTCCATGAAGAAAAATCCTACTATCTTGAGTCTGTTCAAATGTTGGGAGCTCTCCATGAGGATGGTATAGGAGAAAAACCTTCAAAACTTGTAGTTGAAGAACCAAAAGTTGTCGTTAAACAACAACCGAAGGTGGAAGTTGTAGAAGGAACTCAATACAAGGGGGAAAAGTGGTTCTCTACAGTAGAACTTACAGATGAATCTGGCCTCGATACCAAGGTGGTGGAGTGGTTGCATCAGATGGTTCCTAATTCTGTTATGGAGGTAATTTAAGCATTTTCAATCGTTGAGTTCATTTGAAAGTAGCATCGTACCTTGCAGTATATTTGCTTTGGTTACATGATCTTATGTTACGAGCAAGTAATTTCTGCATCTCATATCATAAGTGATAAAATAGCCAGGCCTTTTGGAGAGAATTTAGTCATATTGTTTTATGGACGCAGAATGTTTCTGGAAACATCAGTGAAGCGGCTTCCTATTGTTGAAGGCTGCTTAACAGATAGCTTTTTTAGATTTTTTCCCTTGTAATCCTTTTAGTTATTCATAGTATCACAATAGTTTATCTGCATAGGGATGGATGCCTTTTTTTTTTCATTTACTTCTTTTGTGTAACCATTGTAGGTGTTCATACTTAGTTAGCTCTTGTTGGATGGGGATACTGTTATCCTTGATCTTTAGCATGTTCCCTTTTTGGAAATGAATTCCATAAAATTGAATTACTGGAGTACTGATTTAGTTCAAGTGAACTGAACAACGGAAAACAAATTCATTTCTTAGTAATTCAGTTAATTCAATTAGTTACTGGGATAAATTATTTGTATTTACGATACCAATGTAAGAAATTCTTCAAATGTAAACACATCCTTGAATCAACAAAAAAACAAAGATCTTTCCATTGATTAAAATCATGAAGAAACAAGTAAAGAATTAGTAGCATACCTGACGAGAGCTTGATAAGAAAGTTGCGGTGCTGAAGAGATTAAAAGAATCAACATTTATGTGTTTGAGAATTGAGTCTTCCCTTCTCTCTCAGATCTGTTGTATATGGGATACTCGTAGCATGTTTGATGAGAAGAGGGACTCACCTCCTTTATAGTAATCTCCAATCCTTACCCATTATGAGAATTCAGAGGTAGATAACAACCAATTGTAATTCGCCGGATAACTTGGAACAACTAAGAGTTTTCTCCAACTAGTTATCTTTACTTCTCATGACATGAATATCCTATACGACCAAATCCAGAGTTTTAAAGATTTTGTGTTTAGTATTGACCACATATTGGAGTTTTATTCTTACATTCTCCCACTTGGTCAATACAAAACACTTAATTTTATGAATACAACACTGGATCAAGTTTTTTTGAAAAATGGGTGGCCACCCTTTGTTCGAAAATCAGTCGTATAGGTAATATATATAGATAACGATGTAGTAATCTTCACCTAAATATAGCAGCACCACTAAGCTGGATCGTGAAGACAATGCATTCTATGAGATACAAGGTCAGTCATTGGTCTCAAGTCTAGCATTACTGAAAATTCAGGCCATCTTTATTTTCAAAAGTGGTGTTGAGGTGTTGTGAATGTCGAACACAATATTTACTATAATCCTTAATATGTCATTCACATTAGTCCATACTTCATGCAAAAAAATGTTCATGTTTTCCTAATATTTTACTGCTTCCCCGTGTAACAAACCGTTACCAACTATTCAGGACAAAAGCTCATTGCGATGGTGCCTACCCATGTTAAGCTCAAGCACTTAAAGCTTATGCAAAGCTTTCTAAGGCTACTGTATATGATGCATCAATGGGAGATAAACTTACTTAAACAAAGAATTATCTCACTGTAATACCATGACTGTAGCATAACCAAAAACTCAATCAACATTACTGAACCAAATAGAAAACATTTTACTGTACCAGTAATGTCATAACTTAGCTGAATCTAACTCCCACTGAAAAACAATATCAGATGGACTTAACTAGCTTTTACTAAAGGAAATAATATGAATCTAACTCCCACTGAAAAACAACATCAAGTGATTCATGAACACACATACGGCATAAATACTTGACTCAAGGAAAATGAGAGTAAAACTCACATTTAAAAATTCTATCAGGAAAAGTGGGAGCAAAATTCCACGACGGAAACATGAGGAAAAATTAGTGATACTATGTTTCTGCAATTCTATTCACAAATTTCCTCGACCATCATAATTAGTCTAAGACTATCCCAATCTTATAAGATAGAAATTTCAAGCAAGCACATCAACGTAATCCACTAGAACTTCAATTTTCAGAAATTTCCTTAATCTCCTTCTACGCTGCTCGTATCTCCAAGTGTGGGCAGAAACAATATTTCAAGAGTAAGAGTGCATGTGCACTAACCCCGAAATCTCATCCCAAAACCAATTAAATACCCTTCTATACTTCAATACTCATACTTTATTGTCAAAATTCACCGGAGGAATAAACGAAAACAAGGAAGTTAGGGTTTATATGAAATGTAAAAAAGAAAAAGGAAAGTAAAAGTAGAAAAATGAACCTGGATTTCTTTGAGAAGCATTGATTTTCTTAAATGGAAGAAATGCCTTAGAGTGCATACGGGAAGAATTTGGGTAGGAAAATGAACGATGGGAATTCAGATTAGAGATGGTTTTGGTGTTACAGAGCTCCATTGCTGCAAAGCTTTCTCAAAATCAACAACTCTTCCACTCTTTTTTTTTTCGTGTTTTTGAAAACAACTCTTCTACTCTGATAATTCAATTGCAGTCGGTAGTACCCTTGTTGTTTCGGCTTTGATAAAGTTTTCCTCTTTGTTGTTGTATTACCTGGCCCAGGCCCATCGGAAGTGATGCACACCATCAACTTCAATTTTGAATTGTAAATTGTATGTTAAATACAAAAATATTCTGTATAAAAATCTTTTTTCATGGAAATTAATAAGATTATTACTTTATAAACACATGTATGTCGTTTTAAAAATATTTTTGTTAATGTTTTTTTTTTATCTTTTTCTATATTTTCCACTTTTAAAAATCTATTTCGATATTTATCATAAGATACTTTATTAGTATTTTTTTAATATGAAAATTCTCGTTTTTTCCAAAGAATTTTTTAGATTAAAAATTAATATATTATTATCGATTAAGTAATATCTCTTTAAAATAATAGGATTTGAGTGGTCCCAAACCTATTATTTTATAGATGTTTTACTGTATTATAGGGTTTATTTTATTTTCTAATTTACGTGATTGTTTAACAATTTCTGTTTTAATATGAGAAAGGTTCGAGGTGGGGATTGTGATTTCTGGACTACAACACTTGGGGACTTGATAAAGCATAAGAGAGAAGAAAGGCACCTGAAGAGGCAGATTGTTATTAGTAAGAAAAAAGGTGTTGAGCCTAGTGGACCCAAACTAAAGGGTTCCGGTACCCTCCATGAAGAAAAATCCTATTATCTTGAGTCTGTTCAAATGTTGGGAGCTCGCCATGAGGATGGTATGGGAGAAAAACCTTCAAAACTTGTAGTTGAAGAACCAAAAGTTGTCGTTAAACAACAACAGAAGGTGGAAGTTGTAGAAGGAACTCAATACAAGGGGGAAAAGTGGTTCTCTACAGTAGAACTTACAGATGAATCTGGCCTCGATACCAAGGTGGTGGAGTGGTTGCATCAGATGGTTCCTAATTCTGTTATGGAGGTAATTTAAGCATTTTCAATCGTTGAGTTCATTTGAAAGTAGCATCTTACCTTGCAGTATATTTGCTTTGATTACATGATCTTATGTTACGAGCAAGTAATTTCTGCATCTCATATCATAAGTGATAAAATAGCCAGGCCTTTTGGAGAGAAGTTAGTCATATTGTTTTATGGACGCAGAATGTTTCTGGAAACATCAGTGAAGCGGCTTCCCATCGTTGAAGGCTGCTTAACAGGTAGCTTTTTTATATTTTTTCCCTTGTACTCCTTTTAGTTATTCAAAGTATCACAATAGTTTATCTGCATAGGGATGGATGCCTTCTTTTTTTTTCATTTACTTCTTTTGTGTAACCACTGTAGGTGTTCGTACTTAGTTAGCTCTTGTTGGATGGGGATACTGTTATCCTTGATCTTTAGCATGTTCGCCTTTTGGAAATGAATTCCATAAAATTGAATTACTGGAGTACTGATTTATTTCAAGTGAACTGAACAACGGAAAACAAATTCATTTCTTAGTAATTCAGTTAATTCAATTAGTTACTGGGATAAATTATTTGTATTTACGATACCAATGTAAGAAATTCTTCAAATTTAAACACATCCTTGAATCAACAAAAAAACAAAGATCTTTCCATTGATTAAAATCATGAAGAAACAAGTAAAGAATTAGTAGCATACCTGACGAGAGCTTGATAAGAAAGTTGTGGTGCTGAAGAGATTAAAAGAATCAACATTTATGTGTTTGAGAGTTGAGTCTTCCCTTCTCTCTCAGATCTGTTGTATATGGGATACTCGTTGCATGTTTGATGAGAAGAGGGACTCACCTCCTTTATAGTAATCTCCAATCCTTACCCATTATGAGAATTCAGAGGTAGATAAAAACCAATTGTAATTCGCCGGATAACTTGGAACAACTAAGATTTTTCTCCAACTAGTTATCTTTACTTCTAATGACATGAATATCCTATACGACCAAATCCAGAGTTTTAAAGATGTTGTGTTTAGTATTGACCACATATTGGAGTTTTATTCTTACATTCTCCCACTTGGTCAATACAAAACACTTAGTTTTATGAATACAACACTGGATCAAGTTTTTTTGAAAAATGGGTGGCCACCCTTTGTTCGAAAATCAGTCGTATAGGTAATATATATAGATAACGATGTAGTAACCTTCACCTAAATATAGCAGCACCACTAAGCTGGATCGTGAAGACAATGCATTCTATGAGATACAAGGTCAGTCATTGGTCTCATCTCTAGCATTACTGAAAATTCAGGCCATCTTTATTTTCAAAAGTGGTGTTGAGGTGTTGTGGATGTCGAACACAATACTTACTGTAATCCTTAATATGTCATTCACATTAGTCCATGCTTCATGCAACAAAATGTTCATGTTTTCCTAATATTTTACTGCTTCCCCGTGTAACAAACCGTTACCAACTATTCATGACAAAAGCTCATTGCGATGGTGCCTACCCATGTTAATCTCAAGCACTTAAAGCTTATGCAAAGCTTTCTAAGGCTACTGTATATGATGCATCAATGGGAAATAAACTTACTTAAACAAAGAATTATCTCACTGTAATACCATGACTGTAGCATAACCAAAAACTCAATCAACTTTACTGAACCAAATAGAAAACATTTTACTGTACCAGTAATGTCGTAACTTAGCTGAATCTAACTCCCACTGAAAAACAATATCAGATGGACTTAACTAGCTTTTACTAAAGGAAATAATATGAATCTAACTCCCACTGAAAAACAACCTCAAGTGATTCATGAACACACATACGACATAAATACTTGACTCAAGGAAAATGAGAGTAAAACTCCCATTTAAAAATTCTATCAGGAAAAATGAGAGCAAAATTCCACGACGGAAACATGAGGAAAAATTAGTGATACTATGTTTCTGCAATTCTATTCACAAATTTCCTCGACCATCATAATTAATCTAAGACTATCCCAATCTTTAAGATAGAAATTTCAAGTAAGCACATCAACATAATCCACTAGAACTTCAATTTTCAGAAATTTCCTTAATCTCCTTCTACGCTGCTCGTATCTCCAAGTGTGGCCAGAAACAATATTTCAAGAGTAAGAGTGCATGTGCACTATCTAAGTGTACTTCAGTTATAGTCCCATAAGCAAATTTTTCCGTGGAAAATAGTATCTACATCCCAAAGTTTTGGATTACTCCTTAAATTAAATGTGTGATCCAATTACTGCAGATAAGGTCCCTATTATGACTCGTACTGGTTGTTTGGTAACAATCTAATCTAGTGCAGCTCTATAAGTTGTAAGCATAGAATATCAATAGTCTTAGGTCTGCAAACCTCTATATCAACGAAAACATTGTACAGTGTCATCAAGTACAATCATAATCCCTTAATCTTCTAAACTCCAAGTTCAAGAAAGTTAATGGACAACTCTATTACTAAAGTTTACGTACCAAGTAATCTTATGTTTTTTTATTAATCTTTCACATTTATACTAACTGTAATAGGAAATTGTAAATAAAATGGTCTCATCCACAACTGTTAACCGTTATTATAACCGTGGGTCAAACCATTGCAGATATCAAACAACTTTCATTGTATTGTAAAGAGCGAAGGTCAAGGAAATTTGATATTTCCTTGAAAGGGGCGGCCACAGTTTGAATCCTTAAAAATGGCCACAGCTTTCAATTTTTGATGATGATGATGTTATATAGCTTTCAATTTTGATGGATTTATGCTTGTTTTAGTGACATCACTTTCAGCTGACTTACTCAAATTTTAGTCTTTCGTAGAAATTTTTGTTTGTGAATTAAATTGGGAAAGCAGGTTAGATGATTTTGATGAATTTCACCCAACTAGAAATTTGGTTATATAAAGCCTCTACTTTCTGGTGTTCAATCTTTGCATGCGAATTGTGGATGAATTTGAATGTCATGATTTGTTTTGCTAAGATTTAAAAGTCTTCCTAGCCATCCAAGTTTTGGTTTCCATCAATAACAAAGCCTCGTATTGAATTTCTAAACTAGCCTACCAACTATTCGTTAAAATGACAACAAAAGCTTTGAATTTGAAACCCCTATGATAGCCGAAAGTTTGACAGATACCTTATTCCATCAAAAATTATGGTCTGGAAATTCTTTGCATTCTATTAAACTTTAGTTGTACAAGTCTTAGTTTACTTTACTGTATTATACCTGGTGTTTTCTTCATAGTAATCATAAAATTTTACTAAGACATGGAAATGCCATCTTAACTCTCTTGTGTTGCAGCTTGGGGTATTTGTTGCTATGTTGAATTCTAGCTCTGATTGTTGCAAAAATGAAGGAATGGGTACTTTATTAGTTCTTTGTTTCACTTATATTAACGTGTATGTGATTGCCTTGTTAGGCCTTGACTGATTTGGTTAAATTTTCAGATTTCTTGTGAATACGCGTACCAGGTATGCATACACTCCTTCAGAAAAGTGTCCAGGAGATTTTTAGTATGTGTACCATGTATGCATACCCTCCGGTTCACGAAATTCCAGAGTTTTCATGGTACGCGTACCCTGCTGTCTCTGGTATTCGATAAACTTGTTTTGCCCATAACTTCTTCCTCATTTTTTGTTGAGTTCTTTTTGTAATTGAATTCTATTCAAGATGGTTATGGGAAATACTTGATTTGAATGAGTTAAGCTTTTTCTTTGGCCCGTGTCTTGATTTTGAGCATCTTTGCTCCTTTTCGTCGCGCTTCTTCAACTTTTCTTCGACTTGAACACTTGGATACTTGGATTACTTCTCTTCTTAGCTATTTTTATCACTTTCTATCTCCTTTTTGGATGTTTCACCAAATAGATACAAATAAGAGAAAACAAGAGTAATAACAAGAATACGTACAAGAATAATAGCTAAAACAAGTATGGAACGAACACTAAAATCACATGAATTATGCACTTATCATGTATATAATAGCTATTTTTTTAAAAAAAATTCGTTGAATTTACTATAGTAAATAACAAACCAACAATTGGGGATACTCATGATTATATGTGGCCGGATTTTGGCTAAGGGGCTAATAATATATAAAAAAAAAAGCCTAAGAGTTAACATAGCGAAATGATGAATGCAATGCCGACTCTCAAGAATCGGTACCATAGTCGGCATTGTGTACATGATGGAGACAATGCCGCCTATTACAGTGAAAGAACCACCCAAATCTTTAGGTGTCTTTTTTCTAGTAGCTAAAGAACTGCCACAAAATAAACATCTTACTTTCCTCTATTCTGCTCATAATTGATAGAAAAACCCAACTAGTGGTCCACGAAATGAAAAACAAAAGCAAAATCCATGTTAAAATTTCATGATTTTGAGCTAAAGTTATCCACTTTTGTCCCTCTTCACATTATCTACCATGAACATGCAACAGAGTATAAGCACGTTATAATCAAACTAAGATATCTCAGAACAAAAAATTAAACGCATAACAAGATTAGATCTAACACTATTAACGAGCCTACAGATGCAAAAAAAAAAAAAGAATGGGGATACTCGAGGATAATTTATCCATTGCTAAAAATATTTGGATAAGGGGTTCTTCAAATTATTTCATAATATTTTTTTTTTCTTTTTTAGCATACCCTAATCTGTGAGAGTATCCCCGAATATAGGTTCTAAATAAGCTATGAATTTATCATGTCAGGTTTTTATAAAATCTTTAAGATGAATTTATCATCTCTGTCAGACATTAGATAACTCGGCATAACTCCACAAGAGATTTTACCCGAATTTGTAGAACTCTCGGACAATTATTAATTTTCGTGACTCTTTTTAAATCTCTATAAATCTATAGAAGCATTTATTGAGTAAACCCATGTAAAAATTCTCGTCTAATTTATTTATCAAATCGTAAAATAAATATGAAACTTGAAAAATAAGAGAAAAAAAGGGAATATTATACCTGCATATTTATGTACTAATTTCGATGTCTAGTTTCCGCATCGATTCAGATAATAATCATCATATTCCATTTGAAGTTTTCCACACTTGTACTAGTGAAACAATTTTAAGCTTCTCTGATGTGTTGCGACGATGTTGGTTAAAAAAGATGAATAAATTTAGAAGACTAATAATTTCAAGAGATACACGAAAATTGTGTCTTTTCATTTACTACATAAACCATAATAAGAACACGTATAAATAGTTGAATACTAACACATTAAATATCTTAACTACATTGACACTGACACGCATAACTGATTAATAATATCTCAAACATCGCCTTAATTCAAACATTAATAATACCATCATCATCATCTTCAAACATCATCATCATAATGTAATCATTGATTTCTAGTCACCATACTCCATTAGAGCATGGATACTTCATTACCATCAGCATTTGTTTAGTTACAAACATTTTGCATGCTCGAACTTCAATTTTCACGGCATTATCTTTCAGTATGGCCAAATTTCTTATAATGATGGTTTCTTATTATTATCCATGTACCAACAATTATTAGTAACATGATTTTTTCTCTTGCAGATTGGACATGATTGAGAATTGAAATGAAAATCACCTTTGCTACTTCATTTCATGGTTAAGTCTTGACATAAGAGCCCTCTCATCATCTAGTGAACTTCAACCTTCTTCATGTTGAATGATTCCTTTCTCATGAACCAACAATGAACTCATCAGTCATAAGAGATCAATGTATTTCGACTCTTCAATAGAATAAATAACATAATCAAACTTTGATGTCGTAAAACGGAGAATTTCTTAGATTATCACTACATCTTTCATTTTTTTTCTCCATTGATTTCTCATTTTATTTGCAATAGCCATAGTTCTGAAAACATAATCAATAACACTCTCACTTGATTGCATATTCAAATTCTCAAAATCCTTACGAAGTGCTTGCAAAAGTGCACGTTTCACTTTCGTCGTTCCTTCGTACGTCTTCTTCATTGAGTCCAAGATTTGTTTTAATGAATCTTTTAAAAAAATTCTTTCCAAAAATCTTCTATCAACTGCTTAAAATATGTCATTTTCGAATCTTTGAGTTGCAGTTCTTTAAACTTCGTCTTTTGTGCAACCGATAATGCTCGTAACTCCGCTTCCATTGATGGTTCTAAAACTCGTTTTTATATCATATTCCGGTACTCCTTGGATCTTAGAAATTTCTCCATTAACATACTCCAATGGTCGTAATGACCATCAAAACATGGTATTGATGGTTGCACATAGTTCTCTTGTGCCATTCTTTAACTTCTTACGACAATAACAACAAATATGTCGAAGGCACCAAGTTCTAGTACCAAAAGTTGGAAATCAGAGATGATGTTGGGAAATAGAGGATCGACAAATTTAGAAGAAAAAAATAATTTCAAGAGATGAGCACAAACTAGGTCTTTTCATTTATCAAACTATAAACCATGATAAAAAAACACGTATAAATAGTTGAATACAAATACATTAACTGTTTTAACTACATTGAAACTAAAAGCAATACATATTAATAATATCTTAAACACATAGATGGATTGACAACAAACAAACGTTTGAATTATCTCAAACATGATGCTTATTGATTAGCAGTGAAAGGGGGACTTTATGATAAAACACGTGTAAATAGTTGAATACACACACATTAACTGTCTTAACTACACGTATAAAACAGTTAAAGTTTTCCAAAAAAAAATTTTAAAATGAGCCTTTCAAGAGAGAGAAGAGTAGTCACAAGATTCCACTTCCCACGGACTAAGACCTGTCAGTGGTACATATGTATTTTGTACACTAGACGAGTAGCATGAGCGGTCTTCCAATTAACATTTGACAATCAGTGGAGTGGACCAATACTGGAGCGGTCTAGAGACTGGAATGGTCTAGAGATATATTTGATTTCCAAAAAGAATTCAGCCTTGATGTTTCTTATGGCTGATAATGGGTACTAAATATCATATAAGATAATATGTTTTTGGTTTGTCTTATACACATTTTTGGTATCCTCTCCATTTTTGGTATCCTCTCCATTTTTGTCTTATACACATTTTTGAAAATGTTAGTAATGCTAACATTTTCACGCTAGATAATTTATTTTCGTATTTTCACACATGTTGAGACATTTTCAATATATTGGCTTAGTAGTAGGCTATGAAAATTGTAAGAGAAAAAACTATCGAGATTTATCCCGACTAGAATAGAGAATTCGACTGCTCAAGGATCTATCCATTGTAATCTAAGATGGCTTTGTTTTTTTCTGTTGATTTTCCTTTCAGTAGAAATTTGGGTATGTCTATCATCGCTAGAAATTTGGGTATGTCTATTGTCGCTAGAAGTAAAAAAGAAATCAAGAAGAAGAAAATAAATCCATTTAGAGTGCAAATTTCGGCGTCTGACGGGTGGAGGCACTGGAAAGAAACATAGTAATTAAAGAAAAATGCCATGGGAAACTTTTACGATTTTAGTTTATTATTATTATTATACTTTTTTATTTTGGTCTCCTCTATCGTTTTTATAGTGCAGCATAGAATGGTAGATTGGAAGTGAAGATGGAGAAGGGAAGTTGACGCCAAACTACAAATAAACCCAAATTATGCACACCATCAACTTCAAATTTGTTCTTTCATCTTCTTTTAACTTGTTAGTCATCTGACAAATATGGATCCGCCATGGTCGCCTACGCCGCCGCCACCCCCATCCACTCTCGATGCACCGTTTCTTACATCGGCACCACGCCATGAACAATCTTGTTGCGGATTCTTGCCTTTATGGTAAGTTTTGAAGTACTTGTAATTCTTCTTAAATTCCACTTATCAATTACTACTACATAATTAATTTGTAACCTCAACTCTCTATCTAAGAATTTTCTCTAATCTACACAGCTTGTGGTTCTGTTGCTTCTGCGGTATATTTAGAAGTTTCCCGCCGTTGTTTGAACGGCCAGCACCCCCTACTCTTTTTTGAACCAGCTCACCGTACTCCAACTTAGGTTCTGCTTTATTGCTTGGAGTTAGTTTCAGAAAATCCATAAGCCTACTTTAGTGGGGATATACTTTTAGCATGCTCTAAAAGTATCAGAAAATGTATTGTATTGGCTAGTCCATGATGGGAATTGTAAATTCTTCTTTTGTAAAAAAATGAATAATCTGATTTATTTATTTATTTTGGACCATTTCTTGATTTGTGCTAGTTGATCCTTATACTTGCCCAAGGGCGCAAATTTTCTCTACACTGTACGTCTGTACCAATTTTTTCACGTCTACAGTAGTCAATACATCTCCAAACAATTAGTAATCACTTTAGTTTTCTTAATTTTCTAGTAGGTAGTGATTAATAAATACAACCCACGTTAAATACAACCCTTTTAGAAAGTTTTAAAACCTTAATTGACGTGTGTGCATGAAACACACCTTCATCATCTTCTATTTTTAACTTTGTTTTAAGTTTATCCTTGATTTCCAAAACCACCAAACCTGATTCCCTCACCTCAAGTACTCTTAATCATTCTTTTTAAATCAATCAGGGCAGTTCTTAATCTTATGGGCTCAAAAAGTCCGATAATAAGAGATTATATCTGACAACAAGGTTATATAATTGTTTAACTTAGAAGTCTGATACCAAGTGTAATCGTCTATTGGCAAAGTTGAGATAATAAGGATTTTAACAACATTACAAGGATTTTAACAGGAACAAGCTGCCCTCCATAAACACTGCAATAATGAATTCACAACAACTTAGGTTATGGGAGCAAGAAGTAGATAGGGTGGAATAACAACTGAATGAACAACGAAACCAACATCAAAGTCAAGAGTGATCTTGCGAAGCACAAGCCTAAAGGATGCAAATACACTTTTACTGGTGGTTGGGATGTAGATATTCCTCAGAAGCTTATCAATATCAGAGTTGCCTTGGACAACATGACTGAGAATGAGGTAATCCTCGATCAGTACCGAGACGATAGAACTGATAAAATAACCATAAGGAGAAATGACATTGCATTTTACTACGGTCTCATGTTTTACCCCCATGGATTTTCAGTGTACGATCTATATCGGGTAATGCAACAAATCGTAACGTCCGAGAAGAACGCCATCACAGTGATGAATCATTGTTTAAAGTGGTAAAGGATGAGTGCAGTATGTCCCAAATATTTATTGACGTCGTTTACGCTCCACCAACAGAAAATTCTTATTGGGACGATAGACGTAACCATAGGATTGATTTGAGTCTTTCAGACCAGGTTACCAAATTTCATGAAGCTCATGAAAATTACATGTCGTGGTACTCCGGTTTTTCTCTTCCTACTGTGACTGGGGAACAAATTGTTGATCAACCGGCTCGTAAGAAGAAGAACACCGCGAAAGACCCAACAACAATTTTTCCGAATTTTTTGAGTATCGAAGTCTCTCTTATTGTTTTAAGATTTATGAAGATTATTGAGTTTTAATTGATTATATTTTGTTTATCTAAAAATAGAAGGATAATTTAAGACCCCTGTAAAGATGATGTGTTGTGCGAGAGATACAGAAGAGTCTTTGTCAGTTGAACAGCAAGCCAAGCGCATTGACTCTGCTAAGAATGTTGATAATGAAGATGCCGCAGAAATATTCCGCCGAGGTAATGCTGAACTAAAAAGGCCTCGTAGTCATGGAGGTGGAAGTCAAGGAGGCGATGCTGTTAAATGAGGCCAGAGTTATGGTCTTGGTCATGAGTGGATTTCTAGTTTCTCAGTATTTCTTATGGAAAAGTATCTTAAGGTTAATGGTTAAACATATGTTCTTTCATGGATGTTTGGGAAAATATTTCTTTTTTTTTTGTTAGACCAATGTTGGATGTTTCTTTTTTTGTTGGAACAATGTTGGATATATAGATGTTGAATGAATGGTTAGTAATGTTAAGTTTCAACAACTTAGTCGTTAGGGTCTTAATACTTGTATGCTGACGACCTGACCAGGGTCGGTACCCTTTTTTTTCCATACTGACGACCATGGCACCAGAAATTGTGTGTTTACCGGGGTCGGCATGTTAAGAACATAACGACTCTGCATCTTTTTTGACCACTACAGTACCGACTAATATTGATGGATGTGACTATTTCCTGTGTGTAAAATCGTTAATACTCGACATGTAAATTACATTACCACCCAGACGACTACACATTTCTGTGTACAGAATTGGTCTTAGTCGGTATGTTTATAAAATTAAAACCCAAACGACTATATATTAGTCGGCATCCTTGTACATAACTGTCCTGCCGACTAATGTTGATGGATGTGGCCATTTTCCTATGTGCAAATATACTAATAGTCGACGGGTAACAAAAAAACTATCGTGACGATGATAACTAGTCGTCGTTGTAAGGAAAACTAAACCTTGACGCCGAGTTCATAATTCAAATTTTTATAAGTACAATTGCTTTGATTTGCTATCTGAATGGCTATATTTTGGCATCCTATAAATTTACTAGTTCTCTCTATAAAACAACACACACCTATTTACATATACTATTCAAAAATCATTTCATTATCTACTTTTTATAATTATCTCCATACCTCTACATACAAACATGGCATTATTTGATTCAAGTGAAAATTTGGCCATAATCAAAACATGGTACGCCGAAAGTCGAGTTATAGATCTCTCTCCCGTATGGGTAGACACCGAAACATTTTGGACGAAGATATATAACCAATATAGCCGAAACTATGGGTATCCAAAGAGAATAAGTCATCAACAGATTCATCATAGGTACCAAGTTATCCAAAAAGGAATATTTATAGCTATCCAACAAGGGATCTTCAATGTTATCCACTTTAGCTTATTCCCCTCAACAATTTGTAATTATATTTAGAGTTTCTTTCACATAAGCTCGGTTGTTTGATATTCCAATTAAACAACACTAACAAAGTAAGTTTGTGTTGTGTTTTTGTAACACGAAGCCGTAAAAGCGCGTTACTTGGGGGGGGAAAAGAGAAAAGCATTCAAATTTGATGAAAGCTATCATTTCTTAGTATCCAAAATTCTGGAGTATGAATCGCATGAATATTCTTCCGATTCGTCCAATGAGGATTAATAGTTTTAAGACTTATATTAGTATATTTTGTGGGTGGATCTTTATGTAAACCCTCACGAGAATATAACTCGTCCACTAAGATCGCCTAGGGGTTCAAAGGCTTAATGCACGTGCTAAGTGCATCCGTGATGCCCACGAAAGTAGTTAGATTTTATGTTTCAATGAATGAGCTAACCAATATGGACTGAACAAAGTATGAAAATTCTTCGGGGTTTTAACATGCATAGCATGCCGACTAGGCATTTTCGTCATTCTCTAAAATTACAACCCTGACGATAACTTTATAAGCGATAGGTTAAGAAACTAATATCTTGCCAACCAATGGAGCATCTATAACACGTTTCTATGTATGTCAAAACTTATTAGTCGGCATTAGGTTTTATTACTAACATGCTGGCTAATTATGGTTGTTATCTTCTTTGTTTGTCGACCTTACAAGCTTTTCATACTTTCATTTTTGAAAGTGTTGATTTCCACTATAATTTTGCGAATGAAACCGTCAAACATCATTCCAAAACCCCTTTTAAAAGTGTTTGGCTAGTGTGGTTTTATTTTCATTACAAACAACATTACATAATATTTTTTTCTCAAAAATCCCCCACACAATCCATAATTTCAATCCAACTGAAAATGATTTCTTATTTTTAATCCTACTAATTAATCTAGCAATGTTAATTAAGATAAACAGATTTATTAGTGTTAATTAAACAAGGACAATTTAGCTATTTGTGGATATATATGGATAAGGGGATTTGATTTTTACTTCCTAATAATGTTATTTTGTTGTATTAGGTTTACCCCGATTAATCTGAGTAATCATACCCCAACCTCGTGAGGTTTGCATTGGAGTTGTAATATGTGGATGCACATTGACGGGGTCAAATTGAATTCAACATTTTATTTTATTTTTGTTTTGGTTTCTTATTAAATTCATTTTTTTTTTGTTGGTTGTTGCATAGTTATTGGGTCCAATACAAGTGCGACAGAGTATTTGATTCGATTTGATCCTTCAAGTTCATCTTGTTGCATATTTATGGAGCAGAAATTATAAACAGATCGCGAAAAAAAACCAAAAGAAAACCGCCGCTCTCACATTCTCCCAAAGATGGGGCCCTAAAGTGGTCCCCTGCTAGTCTCCTGTCCCCGGGACCCACCCCTCTATGAGGGGCAGTTTTCACTGAGTTTTCTTTTCGCGGTCTGTTAAGAAGGGTTGTTTATGGAAGTCCAAGTACTGTCTTTTTTACTTTTTTATGTCCAGCTCTGTAGCTAAGTCCAAGTCAATGTAGTCAATTTCGGACATCTCGGCCGGAATTGCGGAGGAATTTTCGTTTTCGGATCAACATAAAAAGAAACATAACTTTCCGCCGAGACGAAAAGTACCCGGAAACGAACCGGAATTCCTTCCGAGATGAGGCGGAAACGAACCGGAATTCCGACTGAGACAGGGATAACTCGAATCTTGTTATTAATGTTAACTTTGTACTAAGTCATGTAGAACCCGAATTCTAAAGCGAAATACTATAGATATGAGCTTGTTACCTATACATCCAAACATAAATCCCACTGTTCATAATCTATTTAATCACTGGAAGTACTGTTAATGTAGAATCATGATAAAGCTTTTCTACCATATCGCTGTTCTTTTAAAAAAATTACAAAAAAAAAATGAGTAATTATTATCTCTGCCAAGTTTTCTGGAATTTCTTTAAGAAAAAAATTTGATAAATGAAAAGAAGAAGAAAAGTGAATGATGTCATGGAAATTTGTTGTTTTCTTGCCTGCAAGACTCTCATGGATATGGAAGAGCAGTGACATTGGCATGAAGAGCTTTTTGTACTTGAGGAATGTTTAAGTAATTGGAAATGTAGTTGTCAGAACATGGATTAAAGGTTGCAATCTGTTCAAGTAAGAATAGACTAATTAGAGTTACTGACAATTATATTAATGTACCTGTATTGGAAAGAATTACGTACATGGGGAGTGGTTGAAGAAGAAAAGCACAATGGAGCGTAGATGTCAAAGATGAAGATATCTTCCACTAAATCATCTGCCTCGTCAAGGTATTCCTCACATTTCTCGGTTACAGCATTTGGGGTAGAAAAATTGCAGTTTAGTTGAATTCCTTGATTGACCTCATCAGATATCAAGGCGTGAGTCCAGAAGAAGTCATACATTCCCTTGACACCCGTTTCAAAATCGATCCAAGCATTTCCTATCTAAGCAGACAGTTACATAAAAATTTTAAAGAGCTAATTAAAATTTTAGACAGTGAACTGAAGTTGTACTAGTTTCTCTTTTAAGTAACATTTTAGATATGTTCTTGTTAGGTGTTTTCACTTTTGTTCAAAAAAGATTTCCGGGATTAATTAGTTAAGTCTGAAGTGTTCCCACTTTTGTGTTTTCTTAATGATTACTTGTTCATTTTTTGTTGGATTGATGGTATTTCATTATATCATAACATATGTAGAAATTATATATATAAAAGTTGGAACCGAAATTATACCGAGATTTGGAAACGGAATCTCCCCGAGACAACGTTGTACCAGTGTCTCGCTCGGTACCGAGACAAACCAGAATCCGAGATCGATTACATTGGTCCAAGTACTGTTTTCTTACTTCTTTACTTTTATTGTGTTAAACTCCGAAGAGACTTGCAAATTGTGTATGATAACTTTTTTACCTTCGTTTGTGGGAGATTTTTCGGAATCGGAATAGTCATGGATTCGGTGATTGTGTATTCCAATATATACATAAAACGAAAAAGCAAACTACCGAACTGGACTTCTTATATATATAACCTTGATGACTTCTTCATCCAAGATCAGAAAACTGATAAAGCAAACTATTGAAGACTACATTATAAAAGAACCTTGAGTTCTTTACTGGACTCCTGACCTTCCTTACCGACATTATACTTGATATGCGTTTCTTGTTGTAGCAAGACCTTCTCAACGTCCTCAAGTTGTAATCCTTTGGTCTCTGGTATGTAAAAGTATATGAAGAATCCCACCGCCCATGAAAACAAAGACAGTAAAAAAAGCATATCCGCAACAGAAAAATATTGCCCCAAACTATCCAGAAAGAAATGTCCCACTAATAGTTTCGCCATCCAGTAAACCACACTTCCCATTATCACACAGATGAATCTATACTTAACTGGATATATTTCCGAGTGTATGATCCAAGGAACTGTTCCTACACCCAACGAATACGAGATCATGTACGTTGCAAGAGCAGCTAATGCCAATAGTCCCATACTTGATGCCCTTTCTTCGTCAACATTGTACTAAAAAAGTCGATTGTCATCTACCACACCGATGTTCGAAAAAGGAAGTTTCAGGCCTCCGGCATAATTGATCCCAATATGAAACAAACAAGATAACAACCCAAGAGACATTATGATTCCGGATATACTAATAAGAAGAAGTCTTCCCCTCCCAAATCGATCAACTAAAGTGGTACAGATCAAAGTACCAACTAGAACAAGAGAAGTCAGGATGAGAGGAATTTCCAAAGAGGACGTTATATTCATTATATGCTGTGAATTGCCAATCTCTCTTTTCCTACTATAACGGTCAATAGTCAAGTGAAATACGGTGTAGCTGTAATGCATGATCATGTTCAAACCCACAAATTGTTGAGCCACAAAAAGACCGTAACCAGCAATGATTCTTCTAGAAGGAACCATACCAAGGAACAGAAAATGGATAGCAATTCACATTCTAAAGTTCTTTTTCTTGTTGTCCTTTATCTTCTTCCGCTTCTTCCATTAATGATAATTCCGTGGACTTTACTTCACTGGAAACTTCATCAGAAGAACGTAAGAAAATTAGTGCTTCCTTCGCTTTCTCAGTGTGACCCTGACGATGAACATCAAGAGAACAAAAGAATACATTAAACTCGATCTCATCGGATACATACTCACACATTAAGTAATGCAATTTATAAATAAACACTACACAATGAAGATTATTGTAGTTAACACCTACGATATGCTATCTGTTAGCGATATATCTGTAGTCTACTAGGTTTCCCAGTTTACTAGTTCTTTCCTAGTTTTAGTCTTACGTAAATATAGTCATATTCCTAGAATATCTCTATTTGTTGTAACTTCTTAGTTAATTCCTATGTAATCTAATTCACTATATATATCAATAAGAATAAACAAAATATTCACAGTTGTGAATTCATTAAACTCTGTCTCCTAAAATCTAATATGGTATCTTCGTGCTAGGTATTTCTCTCCAAACAAAAAAAAAAAAAAAAAAACGAGTTTTTCTTTCCAGCAACAAGTTCTCTTCACAACTGCGGTGAAATTTCTTCTCCAGGGCTAAGACTCTCCCGGCATCAGCTGTAATCCAAGCCAATCTTGCTTCCATAACAGCAATTGATTTTCTCTCTTCATCGCTTCCAATGGGTGATATCTCTGATCCAACTGTAAACATCAACAGCACAAACACTGGTATTGTTGATTCTAACCCTCACCTTCATCCTTCTAGCCCTTACTATGTTCATCCGGCAGACAATCCTACTACTATTCTCTATCAACCAGTTCTCACAAGTGAAAACTATGCCACTTGGGTTCGTGGTTTCCGTAAGGCTTTGAGTGCCAAGGCCAAACTAGGCTACATCGATGGCACAATTGTTAAGCCAGACATTCCAGCTGATATACCGTACTGGCAACGCTGTGATGATCTTGTTGGCAGTTGGGTTTGTAATTCCTGTGAACCAGAAATTGGTCGTAGTGTAATGTCCTTCGACACTGCTCATGAGATGTGGATGGACTTGAAGAGTCGTTTTGCTCAGTCCAATGCCACAAAATTATATACAATCAAGCAATCGATTTCCACCTTGAAACAGGAGCATCATTCGGTTGCTCAATACTACACCCAACTCAAAACTCTTTGGGATCAATTGGATTCTTTTCGGCCTCCAACACCATGTATTTGCCATGCTGGTAAGTCTATTATTGAACACCATAATCAAGATCGTGCTATGGAGTTTTTACAGGGGCTTCAAGATCGATTCTCTGCCTTGCGAAGCCAACTCCTAGTCACTGAACCATTTCCATCGGCTGCTAAGTTGTACAACCTCGTACGCCAAGAAGAAGAGCAACAAGGAATAAATTCCGCTGCTGTTCCACTAATTGAATCGGCTGCTTTGAATGCTTCTCACACAGACGCAAGACCACAGCGTCATTCCTCGCACTTCCGTCCAGTCCCTGGGAATCCATCCTATGGCAACAAACGACCTCGACCCTTTTGTGATCACTGTAATCGACATGGTCACACACGCCAGGTCTGTTGGAAGCTTCACGGATATCCAACTGGCTCTTCCACCGCTGCTGCCCACAACTCTCACGTTGCTGCTGCTGTCCACACTGCTGCTCCCAATGCTCTAGCCTCCGTTGCTGTACCTGCTGCTCCAATGGCCCCATCGATCACTCCTGAGCAGTACGCTCAGCTGCTTCACCTCCTGCACCCGAACAGCAACAGTGCTGTGTCTTCTACAGCAGCAACCTGTGCAGGTATGGTCTCTACTGCCCTGTTGCCTTCCTTCCCATATGTATTTACTTGTTCTTTGTCTACCTGGATTGTCGACAGTGGTGCTACGCACCATATATGCTCTTCTATATCATCTTTCACCACTTATGAGGTGGTTGCTAAACCAATTGAAGTACAATTGCCAGATGGATCGTTTACCTCTGTGAGCCATATTGGAACTATTGATTTATCCCCAGCAATCAAATTAATTGATGTTCTTCATGTTCCCAGTTTTAAATTCAATCTCATATCGGTTAGTCAACTAACCAAAACAACCAAGTGTTGTATTAAATTTTCTCATGACTCATGTGTCTTCCAGGACCTTCAAACTAACAAGGAGATTGGATGGAGTAGGCGCATTGCGGGCCTATATCATTTTAGCTTACGTCCTTCTGTTTTCTCTTTTATTGCAAATAAGAAGCCAATGGATATATGGCATTGCCGATTAGGCCATCCCAGCGAGGATTGTTTTCGTTTCTTATCTCGTACTTTTGATTGCATTGATTCTAAAAATACTCACTCTTGTATTGTGTATCCCTTGTCTAAACAAACAAGGTTACCATTTAATAAAAGTAGTTCTACATCTTCTTATGCTTTCCAGCTAATTCATGCTGATATTTGGGGGCCATTTTCCGTAGCATCTTCTACGGGTGCCAGATATTTTCTCACTTTAGTTGATGATTACACTCGATGCACTTGGGTTTATCTTATGGTTGTAAAATCCGAGACTCTCACATGTCTACAAAATTTTTTCCAATTTGGAATCCGACAATATGGACACAAGATTGCTACCATAACTTCTGGAAATCATACTAAATTCATTCCTCAACTTCAAACTTTTCGTTCGGATAATGGTTCTGAATTTAAATCTAAAACACTACAATCTTGGTTTCATCAGAATGGTATTTTGCATCAAACAAGTTGTGTCTACACGCCCCAACAAAATGGCATTGTCGAACGTAAACATAGACATCTTCTCAATGTAGCTCGTGCCTTACGTTTTCAGTCTAATGTTCCTTTGAATTTTTGGGGTGAATGCATATTAACTGCGGCATATTTAATCAACAAAATGCCAACCCCAGTTTTATCACATAAATCTCCTCATGAAATGTTATTATCCACCTTACCGTCTTATTCTCATTTACGGATTTTTGGTTGTCTTTGTTTTGGACGCAACCCACGTCCATCTCACAAATTTGACGCTCGTGCTAGATCGGGCATTTTTGTTGGCTATCCTTATAATCAGAAAGGCTATAAAATATATGACCTTGAATCCAAGACAATTTACACATCCAGAGATGTTGTATTTCATGAAACTATTTTTCCATTTCATGATATCAGTTCTCTTCCGCAATCAACTATCACTCCCCATGATCGCGACTCTGATATTGCTTTCTATGACTCCATTTTACTTCCACATGGAGATAACTCTACACAAAAATCTGTTATTTCACCGCCGTCACCTGTCCCAATGGCACAGGATTCTTCTATAAATCCTCGGCCTATCTTCACTAATGCCGAGATGACATCCTCTCGTTTGCAAACTGGAAATAATTCTTCTGACCTTTCCCCTGCTACGGATATATCATCATCACGGCCAATTCGCACAAAGTCCGCTCCTTCGTACTTGAAGGATTATCACTGCACTATTCCAAAATGCAATTCCACTTCAGTTTATCCAATGACTGAATATTTGTCATTTGATAAATTTTCTCCTACTCATAAAGCTTTCCTCACTAATGTAATTCTTACGGAGGAACCCAAAACATACTCACAGGCCAAGCTATGCCCTAAATGGAGAGCAGCTATGGCGAAAGAAATTCTTGCTCTACAAGCCAATGACACTTGGATTCAGGTTGATCTTCCACCGGGTAAAGTGGCAATAGGCTGTAAATGGGTGTTTAAAATTAAATTTAATGCAGATGGTTCAATAGAACGATATAAAGCTCGCTTAGTGGCAAAAGGATATACCCAACAAGAAGGAATTGATTTTTATGATACTTTTGCTCCTGTTGCTAAACTCGTCACAATGCGTGTGCTATTATCCATTGCTGCCATTCGAGGCTGGTCTCTCCATCAACTTGATGTCAATAATGCGTTTCTCCAAGGAGATCTTGATGAAGAAATTTACATGAAATTACCACCTGGTTTAGGTTCTGAGGGCCACTCCAAAGTTCTTCGATTAAAAAAATCTTTATATGGGCTGAAGCAAGCTTCTAGGCAATGGTTTGCCAAATTTTCTTCGGTGTTACTTGCTGAAGGTTTTCAAAAATCATTATGTGATAATTCCCTTTTCACATATCATAAAGGCAACACATCCATTTTTGTCCTTATTTATGTAGATGATATAGTTATCACTGGTACTGATAATATTTTCATCACTTCTCTCAAATCAAGACTTGCGTCCTATTTCTCAATCAAAGATTTAGGAAAATTACAATACTTCTTGGGCATAGAAGTTTCTCGTTCTTCCAAAGGAATTTTCCTCTGTCAAAGGAAGTACATTCTGGATATCCTAAAGGATTCTGGACTCACTGGATCGCGCACCTCTTCGTTCCCTATGGATGCGCACCTGAAATTGACATCCGAGGCTGGTACACCTTTGCCAGATCCTAGTATTTATCGGCGCTTAATTGGTCGTCTATTATATCTTACAGTCACACGACCGGATATCACTTATGCAGTGAATTATTTAAGTCAATTTATGCAACGTCCCCATTCTTCTCATCTGGATGCTGCTAATCATGTTTTACGATACCTTAAAGGTACTATTGGTCATGGAATTTTTTTGGCCTCTTCCACTCCTTTGATACTCAAAGGATATACCGACTCTGATTGGGCAGGATGTCCAATGACCCGACGATCCACTACTGGCTATCTTGTTACTATAGGTAACAGCCCAGTTTCCTGGAAATCTAAAAAGCAACCAACTGTTGCTCGTTCCTCTGCTGAGGCTGAATATCGGGCCCTTGCACATTTAACTGCAGAACTACAATGGCTTCGTTATTTGTTTCAGGATTTAAGAATTCCTTGCATTCTTCCAATAATTGTTTCCTGTGACAGTCAAGCAGCTATTCATATTGCTCAAAATCCAGTGTTCCACGAGCGGACGAAGCACATCGAAATTGATTGTTATTTTGTCCGAGAAAAACTGCTCAACGGCTTAATCAAACCACAACATCTACAGTCTTCTGAACAGCTTGCAGATTTATTCACAAAACCTTTAGGTGTCAAGCAGTTTCAGCATTTGGTTAGCAAGTTGGGTATTCGATGTGGATCGACTCCTCCAACTTGAGGGGGGGTGTTAGCGATATATCTGTAGTCTACTAGGTTTCCCAGTTTACTAGTTCTTTCCTAGTTTTAGTCTTACGTAAATATAGTCATATTCCTAGAATATCTCTATTTGTTGTAACTTCTTAGTTAATTCCTATGTAATCTAATTCACTATATATATCAATAAGAATAAACAAAATATTCACAGTTGTGAATTCATTAAACTCTGTCTCCTAAAATCTAATACTATCATCATCACCTACCTTATGATCGAGCCATCTAGGAGACTCAGGAAGTGCTCCACCTATCAGAAAAGCTAGATGAATTATAGGTAGAACTATTGCAAGCCTCCAATGCCATATCTCAACCTCCTGCACAGAATAAGCTTTCATTAACAAAAAATGCAGTGGTGTTTGTAGCAATAATGAGAAAGAGAGCATTGTCATCGAAGTCGACTAGAAGATATCTTCTGTACGTCAGTAAGTGGAGCTACTGAGAGATTCAAATTGAGTGAGTTAAGTGTACTGAAAATTACCTCAAGGTGAAGGTGCGAGGAGGAGCTTAGAAGTTTGAGAAGATGGTAAAGTATTTGGAATAGTACTGACGAGGGCACCTCTGCTTTTACGGGGAGAAATTTCTGAAATGTACATTGTTAGAAATATGATAGATGCTCCTCCAGCGGAACCTATACTTAACAATCCAACAAACAGCTCTTTCATATTATGGTGAGGTAAACTTCCCACCAGAAGGGGAACCAAGAAAATGAAAGCGGAATCTGCTATTGCAATTGAAGCTAATGGCCCAAAACTTTTAGTAAAATAAAGTAATGCGAGGCCACCGTAAGACATAGCTCCCGATTCAATAAAATACATCCAAAGGACTCTCTGCATGAATAGAAAACAGCAGGACAGGTGATTATTCATTATGGAACTGCATGATCATCAACAAGTAAAAGGTATCGAAGGTGGTTATTGGCTGCTTATCGGTTTCCGGTAAATATTCCCAAGGTGATCTGTTGACCTCTTTTGGGGCATAGGCAGTTGAGTAGATTATGGCTGCACACAACCAAAAAACAAAACAAAAATGAACCGAGCAGCATATTAGACAGACACATACGTTAGACACTTGTAAACATACCAACGTGAAGAGTCATCCATTATTACCTAAGTAATATCCAAAGATTAGAGCAGGCGTACTGGGTGCAAAGATAGTAGCAGCAAGTCTTTTTGTCGACATTGATCACACACTGTATTGTTAGTAATGATTCAGACTCGATTAATTTCTCAAATCTATTAAATCAAATCAAAGGGATAATTTGTAAATTTCTTTCAGAGACATCAGTTAAAAGTTGTCAAATTCAAAAAAATAAAAATAAATCAATGTGATCAAATTCGGGAAAGAGAGAAAGAATAACCTAACTATAATAATAAACTCGGAAGAAACACCTCTAAATACGAATATAGATGAACGATGGGCGTGCAGGAAGGGATCCCGCTGGTGTGATTTCTACTATGCTGGGGAAGGAAGTGTTAATGGATATTTAAAAAAGACTGGTGATGAATTTGATATCTATACTGACTCGGAAACCCGTTTGGAAGAGGATATGTGAGATGGGTCCAAACTATCTACTTTTGAGCCTTTGATATATCCAACGGCTGTGCGGCACTGTTAGATCTTGTAAAATTTCAGCATGTCAACGGGTTCATCTTCTTTATGAACAGCTCAATAGGGATTATTTTCGCTGACCTCCTACTTAGAGCATCTTCAATAGTGGGTGTTAAAAATCTATTTGAAAATTTTCTAAAACCCTTAAAAGATTTTTTTGTTTTTTCTTGTTGTGATAGGAAATCAGGAACAATTTCCCACCACTCATTACAAGTATTTGTTCTTCTACAATGCTTTGCCAATTTATCGGCGACTCAATTAAAATATCTACTGAGATGGCTAGTTTTAGAAAATGAAAAGGAATCTAATATTACATAACAGTCATCAGTCATCTAGAATGGTACTATTGAACCAAGTTAGACCGTTATTTTTATTCTCTAAGTAATCCATGATCTTCTTTGCATCACTATAGAGGATGATGGAATTCAAGTTCTTGATACTGGCCCTTTTAATGGCTTCAAAAACTGCTAGACTCTCCGCCTCCTCTGTATTCCTTGCTATGCCTCTGACTGATTTGCACCCCTTGTAGTGCCCAGAACCTGTGGTCATGTAGATACCAATTCCAATGTTATTGGTATTTTTATCAAACGAGGCGTCACAATATATAATAGTACAGTTACTTGGGAGAGAATGGTTAATCACTGGATTGAAGCTACTAGTTATTTGGTTATTCACAGATCTATCAGATGTACTAGCTATTTTTGTATTACCCAACACCAACGAATTTACAGTATCATTAGTAAGCCTAATGGCTAATCTAGTTGTGGCAGAAGGCTGGGTAACTTTTTGCTGGAAAACCTTAAAGCATCTATCTCTCTAGATGCTCCAAGCAGTAGTGAGAATTTTTATTTGAGTGTTTCCATGCTGATTGTTGAGAAGCCATTTCTATATCCAATCTTTGACAGTAGGATTGGAACCTGCATCCTGCAATGTTATAAACGCATTTGGTGTAATTGACCAAACAGTTTTGGAAAATCGACAATGGAAAAGCAGATGCTCAGTCGATTCAACTATATTATCATTACACGTGCTACACAAACTATCACTAGCAGGCACATATCGAGAAAGCCTAAGTTTAGTTGGCAGAATATCACCAACACACTTCCACAGAAATAGCTGAACTTTCGATAGAAGATTAGTTTTCCATAAAGCTTTAAAGATAGGAACAGGACCAGAATCAACTGAACCATTAGAGACCCCATTATCCAGAGTCCTATAAGAGGATTTCACAGAGAAAGTACCATTATGCGAAAAAGACCATATTAATCTATCTCTACCAGATAAAGATATTCTAATTTGAGAGATCATATCAGCATTCTTCCTAGTGAAAAATTCATTTAGCATGATCATATCCCATTGTTTAGTGTGTTGATCTATAAAGTCTGCTACCACTAGATTGGAATTAGGATATTGCTTACAGATAGGATAAGACGCATTAAGGATCCAGTTATCCTCAAAAGCCTTAATGCTAGTTCCATCTTTCACTTCCCAATGACTGTTTCGTTTCACTATTTCTATACCCCTGTATATACCTTTCCACACCCAAGAAGAGTCATCCTTTTTCTTACAATGAAGGGGATGATTATTGCTAAAGTATTTACATTTCAAAATTTGAAACCATAACTCATCAGAACCATGCATAAGCCTCCAAGAAATTTTAGATATTAAGGCAAGATTAATTTTTTTAAATCACGGAAGCCTGGACACCCTAAGTGTTTATGAGTACAAACCTTTGGCCACTGTTCCATATAAACTCCTCTTTGATTATTTTTACCCCACCAAAAATCCCTTTGGGACTTTTCTATTTAATAAATAATATTATCCAGAATCAAGAAGGAGTTCATATGATAAACAGAGGAAGAACTTACGACATTTTGGACCATCACAGATCTACCTGCTTGTGTAAAATGTTTGCCTTTCCACTTTTCTACCTTGTTGTCATGGTGTTCAACAAGATAAGCAAAAGATTCGGCTTTGTTTTTGTTAATGAAAAGAGGAATACCTAGATATTTGTCATTTAGGTCTATCTTCTTAACATTAACGGTTCTAATTAGGGAAACACATTTATCTGGATGTAGTTTTTTATTAAAAAAACATCCAGATTTATCTAATTAGGGAAACCATTAAAAGATTTGCATATTTAGTAAATGTAGGACCCCATGACTAATAAATTATCTCCAACGGTATAGAGGTTTAACCCTTAGAAAACCTTATGTGATAAAATCCTAACTGTTTAATTGGATTTTAATTAATTATTAAAAATAAAAAAAATATGACATGGAGCTCATCCCCAAGGTCAAGATAGATTCCAAATTTGTTCACACTCCTCTAACAAGTGTATATTTCAAAAGAGGGGGTGCAAGTGAAGGTGTAAATAAGACTTTCTTTAACTTTTTTCTTTTGATTGGAAATAGTACTTTATTTAGATTAAGAAAAGAGTTACATGACTCTATCCTTTTCCAGATTTCTTAATAAGAATTCTGGAGGATATTCATAACATAAGGAAATATTACTTGTTCTTGACTTTTTTGCTAGAGAATCATCTACCTGAATAGCTTCTCTCTTAACATAACAACAAGACCAATTAGAAAAGGTTCTGAGAATAGAAATGCAATCTTGGACCACGCTATTTGTAGTCCAATCTATTGAGCCAACAACACCATTAATAGCGTTAACTACATTAAGGTTGTCTCCTTAAAGCACCAGTTTTTGAGTATTTTTTTCTTTAGCCCGTGTCAGTGCCTCTAGAACTGCAACAGCCTCCGCCTGCTCTTCATCTATGGCTTTGTTGATCCCTCCCTTGCCTTCAATGAAGGCACCTTTGGCATCACGGATGATTAGACCAAAACCCATTGGTTGTTCCACATAAATGAAAGAGGCATTAAAGTTTAGTTTTAAAAAGGACTCTGCCGGAGGATTCCACTTGACAGGATCTTGTTCCACAGCATTCCTAGGTACTGGTAAGATAGCATATTCACAATCATTAATGAATTCCTTAAAAGTATGAATGAAATTGGTTGGATTAAACTTCATTTTATCAAAAACAATTGCACATCTATGTTTCTAGATCCACCAAAGTACACAGCAAATATACCTTATTCTTACCTGCATTGCATTGTCCCAGAAATTATTAGCATTGAATAAGTCAGAAAGTCAGGCAGTAAGATTAGTGTTTACACTTAAACCTACTAAAGAGTAATCAAGAGCAAACCATAACTGTTGAGATATAGGACAATCCAATAACAAATGCTGACAAGTTTCATCATTAGATTTACACAGGGGACAGAGAGGATCAATGTTGTCAACTACTTTATGGAGCTTATCTCTAGTTGCAACACAATTATGTAATATTCTCCAAATAAAGTGAAGAACTTTAGGAGGAAACTGGACTTTCCATAGTTTCTTCCAAGGAAATAGAGGGATACCTGTATTTTGAATATTATGAATTTATTGAGATTCATGCAATAAAATATTATAAGAAGATTTGACGGTAAAACTACCATTTGTAGTGCCTAACCATCTAATTTGATCTCTTCCTTGCATGGGTATTCTAATTCTCAAAATCTGGTCCACAATATCATTAGTGAATAAGGCCCTTAACATGTTAATATCCCAATTTCTAGTGTCAACATCAATTAGCTGAGAAACTTTAGAAACTAGATTAGAAGACATATCACTAGGAACATGCTTTGCTAAACTAGGAACCCAAACATCCTTCCAAATATTGATATCCTTACCATCTGCTACTTCCCAACATGAATGTTTTGTAACTATTTCTAAACCTTCAAGGATTCCCCTCCAAATCTAAGAGCCATTAGGACTCATAGAATCAGACGGAGGATTGAAGTCAGATAAGTATTTATGAGCCATAATTTTAACCCACAATGCATCTTGTTCATTGACTAATCTCCAGGCAAGCTTAGTAAGAAGAGCTCTGTTAAATTCATATGTTTTCCTAATGTTCAAACCACCTAAATGTTTAGGGCTAGCCACAACATCCCAGGATTTAGGAAACCTTTTTCTGCCATTATTGTCTTTATTCCAAAATAATTTCCTTTGAATGCTATATATTTTATCAGTGATTTTTTTAGGCATTGGAAACATTGCCATCTGATGAGTGGCTATGGAACCTAAAACAGTTTGAGAAAGAACAGTCCAACCTGGTTGATTAAAATGTTTAGATTTCAACATGGATAATCTTCCATAAAACTTAGATAACATACCTGAGAAGGATTGACTCTTATCTTGCTGCAACAAGAGAGGAACTCCTAGATACTTATCTTGCATAGCCATATTCTTAATGTTTAGGATCCGGGTAATAGTCTGCTTCTCATGACTGTCTATCTTTTTACTAAAAGCCATTGAATATTTGTCAAAATTAATAGCTTGGACAGAGGCATTTCTAAAGTTATCTAGAATATTATTCAAATATCTTACCTCCTTGGCATTGGCTTTCATAAGGGTTATTTTGTTTTTGGTACTCAGGTTTCGTCCAACTTTTGAGTTTGGTCTAACATTTGTCCAGCTTTGTGTTTGGTACTTGGAATTAACGTTGACTTATGTTGACTCAGTTATCTTTTGACTTCTGTTTAATAATTATTAAAAAATTAAATAAAATCTAATTATTAATCTAAGTTACTGTTAGGCCCTTTCACTTTTACCAAACCAGTTCTCTGAAACCCTAATTCATTTGCTACTTCATCTTATTACGCCTCCGCAAGAATCACGACGTCTGCATAATGCCGTGAACCATTTTCATATCTTGATTTCGTGTATCACCAGCTTATTCTCTGAAATTCGAATTCTAGATGCAACCCATCTCCTCAAATCTTGTGCCTCTATCTTCTTCGGTTCCAGTCCTATTAAAATCACCACTCACATAAAACCAAATTCTTGAGTATCTCAAATTCTCTTCTGATACTCAAATAATTTTCCATTACCAACAACAGAAAGATATTATTTCGGCCCCAATCAGTTCCTGCATTAACATACCCTTGTCAACATGAATGGCAGCACACACACAACGAAATTCCTCTTACATTTTGAATCTCGGATACAATACTGTACATTCATCTTCTTCAAATATGATATGTAAACCATAATTTAAAACAATGTAAAGGGAAACAGACACCACAAGTACAAATTCTCGATTCACTTCCGTGTTGATTTTTGACAACAAAATTCCTAATTCTGTCGATTCCTGCCCTAATTCAGAAAAACCCTAATCTCCCATCATCTTCTTCTTATGAACCGATGATCTTCACAATACGAAATTTTAAACCTTCAAAAGTAACGATTTGGTTCAATTGCAAGATATGTACCCAATTATAAATCGTTCAATCACAAATCCAAATTTCAATCTCAAGTCAAATTCAAACAAGATATAGAAGCCACAAAATTGTTACTCCACAAATGAAATTAAAAACCCCAAAACCCAAAATCAAACCAATCAGACGCTCCCGATGATGATGCATTTGATGCTCCTGATGATGAAATTATTATTTTTAGATCCTAATCAACAACTGACAGTATGTTCAAGCATCTTAAGAGACAGTGCAAAACCATCCCATGTTTCTTTGATTTTGGGAGATCTATTTGGCGTCTAGAATCTCAAAATCAACATCAGCTTTTTTTCTTTTCTTTTTTTCTTCTGATTCTACATTCTTCTGTTAATCGCAGTGGCGTGGTGGAAGTGAAGAGGGTGAGCGGTACAGTGGTGTGGTGGAAGTGAAGAGGGTGAGCGTTACTAGAATAAGAATTGGTTCTGATATTAAGGTGGTTTCTTTAGAAGGGTTAAATGAGTAAAAGACTCAATTATTAATAATAAAAGAGAAATAGAAAATAGAAAACTAAAAAATAATTAGGTCAAATAAAGTCAATCACAGTCAACATCAATTCCAAGTATCAACCGCAAAGCTGGACAAATGTTAGACCAAACTCAAAAGCTGAACAAAACCTAAGTACCAAAAACAAAATAACCCCTTTCATAAAGATTAGGCAGTCATCTGCAAAAAAGAGGTGAGTAATTGCAGGTGAAGAATGAGTCACTTTTATACCTTTGATATGATTTTTAGTTTCAGCATCTAAAAGATTTTTAGAAAAGACATCCAAACACAATATAAAAAGGTATGGAGACAGGGTATCTCCCTGTCTCATTCCTCTGGTAGGCCAATATTGTTCACCTGGAACACCATTAAGCAAGACTGAAGAGAAAACAGTGGAGACACATTGGTTAATTAAATGACACCAATCATCACAGAATCCCAAAGTTTTAAGACAATCATATAAAAATTTTCATTTTACCCTATCAAATGCTTTTGACATGTCTAGTTTCAAAGCCAATAAACCTTTTTTAGATTCGTGTTTTTTCATGGTATCAACCAATTCATGTGCAATAATGATATTATCAATCATGAGTCTTCCTTGTACAGAAGCAGCTTGGTAAGGAGTAATAATCTTATCTAGCAAAGGTTTCAGCCTATTTGCTAATAATTTAGAAATTATTTATAAGATGTATTACACAAACTTATTGGTCTGAATTCACTAGCAGTATTAGGACAATCAACCTTAGAAATCAAGGAGATAAAGTTATGATTATTTTCTTTAAGGAGATATTTACCTTGAAAAAAACCAATTACCATTTTCACAGTATCTTCACCTACAATGTCTCACATATTTTGATAAAAACCTGGTGGAAATCCATCAGGACCTGGAGAAGTCCAGGGTTTCATATCAAAAACAACCTTTTTAATTTCCTCACTAGTAGGAAGTCTCATAAGACAAGCATTATAAGCCTCGGTAACACAAGTACTAACACAATCAAGGATATTGTTGATATTACTGGGATTACTAGTTCTACTAATAGAAGAAAAATGACTTCTTAGATGGGTAGCTATATCATTCTTATTAGTTAACTAGATCCAGAATTATCTCTAAGAGACTCAATATTAGTTTTTTTCCTTCTAAAATTAGCTCTATAATGGAAATAATTAGTATTTCTATCATCAAATTTGATTAAGTCATCTTTACCTCTTTGATTCCAGTAATCATATTCTACTTGTTGCCAATAATTCAGTTGCTTATTAAGGTCTGCTAGTCTAGGATTTATAGTATCCACTATCCCTTGAGAATACAAAGATTCTATTTTGGCTTTGATATCCTTTAATTTATATTGGATATTCCCAAAGCTATTAAGGTTCCAATCCTTAAGAGCAAATCTAACTTGTTTAAGAGAAGTTTTGTGTCTGAAGGAAGCAGAACCATTATTTAGAGATTCCCAGTTATCAGAAACAACAGATTTACAAGAAGAGTCTCTAAGCCAGCATTTGTTAAATCTATTAGGTCTCTTAATATAACTTGAGTTTCTAGAGCTAGTGAGGACAATTGGACTATGGTGACTAGCAATGGGAGTAAGATGATAAACGTGAGAGTCAGGGAAGAGATTAAACCAAGATTCATCACCAAGAAATCTATCTAACCTCTCTTGAATTAAATCAGTCCCATGTCTCCTATTTGTCCAGGTAAAAAGATTTCCAGAAAAACTCATATCATGAACACCTAAGGCATTAACATAGTCTCTAGCAGTATCTAAGTAAGATTGAGAATGAGAATTCCCACCAGATTTTTCTCGATTGCTCAAAATGAAATTCATGTTTCCTAGAAGGATCCAAGGAAGAGAGGTTGATAATCTGAATTGCATAATAAAGTCCCACTGAGCAGTTATATTTCCATTATCTAAGGCACCATACATACAAGAAAATTTCACTTTAGTTCTACCATCAAACTGAAACAAACAGTTTATGACATTTAAATTGGAACTAATAATCTCTAGACTCATACCATCTTTCCACAGAAGACAAAGACCACCAGATAACCCAATAGAATCAACAACAAAGAAATTTGGGTACTTTAGAGGTCTTATAAAAGATGACATCTTTTTGAAACAAGTTTTTGTTTCAGATAAAAATATGTCATCAGGATCATTCATGTTCACTGAGTCTCTTAAGTGATTTCTAGTGTATTTGTTTCCAAAACCTTGCACATTCCAGTAAATGAACTTTATGTTCACATACAAATGTCTATCACAGAGCAAGTGTAGATGCTTAACACAACAAGAAGTAATACCTAAAGCAAGACCAAACCCAAAACGCAAAAGTAAATCTCTAGAAACAGAAAGAACTAAATTCAAGTATATAGTAAAAGACCTAAAAAAGAAAATGGGGAAGAAAATTAGGGTTTCGTAAAAAACCTGAAAAATTGGAAGCTCCCCCCCTGATGATTTTGTACAACCAAACCTCCATTCTGGAAAGCTACGTTATCAATTACTCTCAGACCTTCATCATTGTGTTGATATTCCATATGTAGATCCATCATAGATCTATTTTCATCAGATGCCGCGTTCTCGCTCATAGTTTCATCACTCTGGAAGATTTGGTTGGTATGTGTGGTCCTTTTTGATTGATGGATGATTTTAGATAAAGGGTTATCCTCATCTCTAACTCTCTTGTTCTTCCTTGAATCTCCATCTCCATTAACATCTATTTCTGAGTGTGTATTAGGCATGTTTGTAGATGACCCCGCTACAGAGTTCACAAGACTAGCCGCTTCCGTGTCTAGGATATAGGCACCCAAGAATTGTCTTCCCTCTTCTGTTTGGCTATATTCAACTAGTTCTGGCTCAGTCATCGCTTCAACCATGTGCTCTTGCTGTAAACGCTTGCAGTTTTCTTCAACATGCTCTATTACCCAGCATTTAGTACATATTTCATATGGCTGCATATCAAAGTGGTAAATTACCCAAACTTTTTCACCATTTGGAGCTTCCAGCCATCCACCTCTTCTTAATGGTTCTTTCAGATTGACTTCAATGTATATCGTATTGGTAACATGTTCTCTTGGCATTCTTCTTCTCCCTTCCGGAGTTACTCTCTTTCCAATATCCAAACATATATCATGCAGAAGTATTTAATTTAATATTATCTGCTTAAGATTTCGAAGCTTTACACACCATACTTGACTGATAAATTTATAGTCTTCTAATGGTATATTAGAGTCATATTTTTGGAGACTCAGAAGAAATCCTAGCATTGACTATGGGGCATTGGCAACCACATTATCATAAGCTGACTTTCTCTCAAATCTGAAAACGAAGAGATTAGTTCCTTTAGAAATAATCTCAAAACGGCGATAACACTTCCATCTCAGATTAACTTCCTCCTTGACTTTTTCATGATTTTGAGCATCTTTAGATATAAGTTTACCAAGTAAACTATACATTCATTCATCTGTTGCATCTTTCACCATCTTTGCTGCGGTGATAGCTCTACGGATTCTTCTTGAAGAACCCGCACCAATATCAACTTCTTGCATACTCTAATATGTTTTCCTAGACCTAATATGTTGATGTATATAAGGTTTTGGAAAAATAGGGTTTAGAGAAAATGTAGGATATCTTATTGGATTATAGAAGGACTGAGGATAAACAGAGTATTTTTGTTCCTTAAGGTATTGGCCAAGACAACTGTCTTGCTTAATTAGAGGGATTAAAGGCTTGACTTTTTTTTGAATATCACAGTGGGAAATAATTCCAATTATGGTAACTGAAATTAAACTAATTGTTGACCATTTTTTTAAATATACCAACCCATGGAAAACAATAGAGATGATGATGATTAATCTTCATGATTAATCTTGATGCGGAGAAGCATACAATGTATGAAAATTTTGATGTTGGAACCAAAAACGACATTTTTTGTAACACAATGATGAATAGGAACAATACGACTATCGGAGAGCAAGCATTACTGCGATAAACGAGAGATAGAATCAATGAAGATTTCACCACTACTAGTGTTCACGACTGAAGATTACACAAAATCAACCAGGAGATCTGCCAAAAAAGTTAACACCCCATTAGCAAATAAATCAACAAAGATATTATGAAAGAAACTTTCAGGGGAAAAAAAAAAGAAAAAAAAATCTCAGATTTCTTCTACAAGTTAATCTAAGATCAAAATACAAGTAGCATTAAGCTTAAAACAGATACACTGTTAATTAAATCAAAGAAAGCAACGAACAGTGCATCAGAACATAGAAGGTTAAAGAGAAAAGATTGAAATTTTGAAACTGATTTACACTACTGAGTCGTATAGATGCAATCCAGACTTTCTTTAACAGCTTCATATTTATTTTCCCATCCCTCCTAGTTTGTAAGATCCAACAATTGAAGATTGATTTATGTTAATTAGGGGTCTAAAATCCTTCGTGTCATGAAAAACAAAAAATTCACCCTCTATTGGAGATGCTTTAAGACTTTCTTCAAAACCTTCAAAATTAGTATTTGATCCCTCCTGTTTTGTAGGACCTACTATTGAAGATGGATTTAGATCAAATGGAGGTCAAAAATCCTATGTGTCATTGAAAAATAAATCTTCCACCTTCCATTGGAGATGATCTTAAGAGACACGCTGAGTACAAATATTAGAACAATTAACTATTGCCCATCTCGTGGACGTATTTATGCGAGGATAGTTCTTAAACATTACTGATCAAAGTTATGCTACTTAACCCGTAGTGTTTTTAAGTGTGTTTTAAGCGTGGATTGTAGTGTTTTGAAGTAGTCCTCAAGAGACCAGTAAAGATGATATAACCAACTAATCCGGATTTTGGTTAATACAAAAGTTGCAAAATACAAAAAACTTATTCAAGATGTGATCCCAGATTCAAAGTATTGACCATCGACGGCAATCTCATTGACCATTCTGTATCCCAAATCTTTTGGGACAACTTCTCCATCTACTTTAGATTGCTTTGGCAAAGATAAAAACGGTGGCACAGAAGGCACATGCGATGCTAATCTCACTACCTGAAAATTGAAGTGTTTCATCAATGTATATATAGGTGTAGAGTCTAGACAACAGCGTTTTATTTGAATCATTTTATATTTATTTTTTAGTAATCAGATTTAAGGCAAACTTCGAGTATGAGGTTAAACAAATGAAATGTTAGTAATAGTCGATACTATACATGAAGACTTTGAACTCGTTGACATACAACTTTGCAGGTTTTAAAGTGTAATGACTAATGGACCCAAAGTACTGCAAGGTACACATATAAGAGTGATCTATACATCTAAGATTCTAAAGAATAAGCTTTCTACCTGAAAGCATCATTGTAAAACAATACTTCATTAGCTAAAAAAGAAACTAGGCATGTTGCTTTATATGCATCTGTATCCATATAGCAGTTTTATATCTTCTGCTCCTTTCCTGTGTGTAAATGAATTCTCCTTTACATACGCCATACGTCCTAGATTTAAGTTTTGACATCTAATATTCCCCCCCTGTGCAAGTTGAGTTATATGCATCGATATCCATACAGCAGTTTTTGTATCTTGCAGTCTTTTCTTGTGTTCTTAATTTCTCCAAGACATTTGGTTAAGTCTTTAACTTAACTTCTCTAAACTTTTCCTGCATCATAGTAATACCCCCTCAATCTGACTTCAAGTCAACACTCACATGACTTAAGACCTACATTATACTGATCGCAACATAGCCTAAATTATGAACCCAAACCATACATGCTCCAAGTTCAACTTTTTGAAACATGTTTATGTGATAAGAACGACTTCCTCTTTTTCTATATTTTTATTCCCAGAAATGCAAATCATTACCTGCGACATTGGGGACCTCAATGAGATTCTTTCATGCTAACTCTCCATGCTCAGAAACAGCTCTGGCCTGTGCTTCTTTCATATTGATCTCTTCTGTTCTCCTTTTTGTTTCTATATCAATAGGTGCAACTCCAGCATCCACAAAAGCGCACCTGAAGACAACGGTCAATTTAGAGATAAGGTATATATATTCTTAAAACTATTTTGGTCAGAGGTCCTAAAAGCTATGTAGGACTAGTACAGCTTCGTTAAATGAGAAAAGCAAAACAGTCCATACAGGTATTACGCTACCATCAAAGTAGAAGATGACAACCTAGTAAGAGATCTGGTGTTCGGTTAAAATAGGTTTCACTGCTTATTCTGAACTTTCCATTTGCATTGACATGTGTTGAGTTATATCATTCCAGAATTGCATTCATGCAGTCCCCATGTGAAGAAAAGTTAAAAGAAAGGGCTTTTTGTGTACATTTCAAGTAAATACGTAGAAGGTGGTAAGCTACAGAACTTTTAGTTTCTTCTACAACCTTACAAATTTACATTTATATTCAAAATGTGTATGACGTATATATCACTTTAAGTTCAGTAAGTTACAAACACACTTGTTTTCCAACTATGAAAATGTTGACATTTTTCAATAGCACCGAAGTGGCCAAGTATTCCTAGTAATAAAAAAATCACTTCATAAACACGACTGCAAATGGAGTTTCAGAGAAAATAAGAGGCCACAATATCTTACTCAATGGTAGTTGGTGTGGCCACAAACAGCTGTCTCTGATGCCGAACAGCACCGGTAGCGCCAGGGATTGCCACGTCCGCTAGGTATCTATATCGAGGGTGCAGCGAACATATCACATTATATTGCTGGTAAGCAAAAGCACAATTTCGACAGTTTTGTCCCATGCAGTCCATTCTGGCTGGGAAAGAAGGCCATTGACAGGCTGAAAAGTTTCCCAACTGCAAGATTGCAGCCCTTTAGTTAAACAGAAGAAGGGAAGAAATAAATCTTTATACCTATAATTTACAAACCGAGGGGATCGTAATGCAACTACCAACATATTTCATATATATAAAACAACATTAGGTCTACTGGACACAGCATGCAACGTTAGAACCATAGGCGAGCACTAACATTTATATATACAATGTCCGGCAAGCAATTTATCCTTTCAAGTAAAGTCTTTATTACAATTTGCAGTCTCAGATCTGGAACTGATAAATATACTGCAATAGATCAACCTAGAACAGCGTATACTAATTAAACATAATATGTGCAAGCACAGAAAAGAATTCTGTATAGATATTCAAATACACTCGGTATTATTATATGCAAGTACATGCATAAGTTGTGGCAAGTGTCAAGTACATGCATAAGTTGTGGCAAGTGTTAAGACATGAGCATCCATGTGTTGTAGACAGCGAACACGCAGAAAGAGGAGTGTTCTTAATGCATTTAAAAAAGGCATTGATGTAAAACAATCCTTGAATACAAATCCATTAATACCTTTAAAGCTGAAAATTATGTGGGGCGGCTTCAGCAGCACTTGATTTGTTAGAAACAAACGGATAATCAGATGTAGTAAAGGAAGAAATTCCACTATTACCAAAGCCTGACAATGGTATACACTGATGAAATTGATGTGGCAGCAACAACATTAATCCGCCTAGATGTTCGATAAGCAACACCAAGCAGTGCACCTCCATGAAGACCAATAACCTAGAAAAGATAAATTATAAAACATACAAATAAGAAATTGGACAAGTCAATGACCATGACATAAGACAATTGTAACACATAAGTTCAGTTAAGTTGAAAGTTTAATGCTGGTAAACATTAATTTATTAAAGTTATAGTAGCTCCATCAGCTAACACTGACGTGGTTAAAATTTTGAGGCACAATCCCCTCCCTTCGGAACAAGACGTAAGGGGTTACGCCCCAAGACAGGATTACTTGAACTATGCTTGATGACGATGTACTAGTAGATAACATTAGGCTAACACTCTACATCTATTTCAAACATGGCCTCTAAGGCCTCCAAATTTTCCAAAAACGGAGCATCATTCTAGAATATCCAGCCACCCAAACTCTTGAAGCAACAGTATCTTTGACCGAAGTAATGGCAAAACATAAAGTAGGACCTCTTCATACCGGTTCACTGCGACCATCAATAGACCTTGTTAAGATATTTGATGTCCCATCATCAAATATGATGTGCACTTGGACAGTAGCAGAAGAAGCTGCACAAGCAGCAGCTTCTTTCCCTTTTCTTGCGGAACCTGGTTTGTGAATTACTGGTAGTCTTCAAGGAAATGCTGAGTCCAGCAAAGCAAACCTGTCACTACACGTATACCATGCAAAAGCCTTCCCGTCCCCCTATCAACAAGCAACCAATCATCAACCTTGCACACCGAAAATAAGGGATATCAGGCCACACAATCGCAAGATACCTGCAACAAAACCAGAATGTGGACAAAAAAATATTAGAAATCCCTAGCATAAATAGATAACTCGTCCAATGAATGTTTTTACATGGTCCGCTGCAGCTACGCACAAATCTATACTAGAAGGTCTCCGCTTGGCATAGAAAAGAGGCTATATGGGGAACATGTTTAAAACTATAGAGCACATGACAATGTTCAAACATCATAATAAATGTCATATTCACAGAGATGGCGACGAAAAATGCACATGACAATGGATACCAAAATTAGACAGCTATCTCAAACGACTACCAACAGATGTAGAAAAAAAAAAGTAAATACCTGAACTGATTACTGAAAGAACCGAATAAGATTCATGAGGAACGGGAGTACTAATGTACTTCTTCAACTGCTTGACATGCAATTGCTCTAATGACTCGGTTCTGGATCTTCCTGTTTCAGATAAGGAACCACCTAACCAGGAGATGGATTCGCTCTGTTGGATAACTGGAGTTCAGTAGCTTAAGTTCCCTTCCCGTTCCTTTCCGACTACGTACACAGCAGAGTGCTCTCTGCCTCCCGATGGTGTTGGTAAAGAAGCCACAGCTGGAAGAGATCTTGCATCAAATTCACTAAGACTTACACCAATGTTGGTGCCAGCTGCAACCACGCAGTAAACCTACAGCGGGAGTGCAGAGTTGATTACAAACAAAACAAAACCAGCGGTCATCCTCAAAAACAAAGAATTTTGGCAACAAGAGTTTGTATTGGACTAAATTTCCATTTTCCTGTAAAAGCATTATCAGGCGTAGATCTTTTCCAAGTGGTATGCTAGGAAAAAATAAAACTGTCAAAACCTATGCATACTAGTTTAATAACAAATTTTAAATGCGTATACAAATGAAATAGAATCAGCTAAACACCCTAAGCTTTTTGGTGAATGCGAGTAATTGAGGAGGAGCGAGAGAAGAAAGCTCACACAACGGCCTCGTCAAAGCAGAATAAGTAGGGTGCTCAATAGCCCTACATAGAGTACATTACAACAAGTTGGATCGTATAACTTGGGAAAGGAAATAGCACGCTTTCTAAACAATCAAAATTTTATAAATCAATTAAGCAATAATTAAAAGATGTGCATACCAGATATAACAATCCTTTACACAAGTCAATATATCAAGGTTCGGAGCTCGGGGATGGCACCAAGATGCCACAGTATGGCAAGCAAGTTTCAGGACAGGTTTAATACGCCTGAGCTCCTACATTAAAAAAATTAGAGAATATACACACAACACCATATATGAGTATGCATTTGTTTATTTATAAAAGATTTGTTTAAAAAAAAAAAAACTTGAGATAAATCTAGAGCACCTTAAAAGAGATGGTACCCCAGATTGCTAATGTCTTATCTGCACCAATAGTGGTCAGCTGTGGCGAACCCCCATCACCCTAGAAAGCTCAACAGACACGTCAACGCCACCATCATGTGCCTCAAAGAGTGTCAAACAGAAAAGATATATGAGATTTTCTGAAGTGATGACCAATATTCCATTGAATCTAAAATGTCAAGGAACTTCAACTTTCAGGAAAGAATTTAAACTGAAACTCCCCCAGATATGCCAAGATATGGCCATTGCAGAATAAGAAGGCACTTGCCAGAATTTTAACATCTTTAACATGTAAACAACAAAAAGGACAGAAGCGTAGAGCACCAATTTTGGAGATATTTAGACGACAAATCAAATGTGTTGCAATCAAAGAAGAAAGTGTGAAATACAAGAATTTGAATATGACAATATGTAGAAAAGTTTTGGAATCAAGAATAGTGAATAATCACTTCTGTGGCAAGTGAGGCAAGAACAGCAATTGACCAAGAGAATCAATTTCTTTCTTCTCTCTGTTCTTTTTACAAAACTGTACATTAAGCACTAAAAGTGAGCTACTGTGCAATATAATACACTGTAGTCGAGAATATAGTTCCCATAAATCGGACCCTGTATTTGATACGCTATTATTCTACTATTAGTATTCGTAGATAAGAACGAGATATAAATTGGACCAACATTTTAAAAGCTTATTTAGAGCAAGAATAGAGCACCCGTGAAGGAACATAAGAGGTAAGTTTCTCAGTTTCCGACTCCAATTCATAAGGGCAGACTAAATCTCAAAAATAAATAAATAAATAAAAGAACTTCCACCTGCAGTGAGTATATTAGACTTTCTTTGCTTAACTCCAACAATGTAAAATGAGAATTTTATATACAGGACTGCTAAAACTTACCACAGAAGAGACTTGTTATCAAGATCCTGCTTGGGCACATCATGGTCGCGCATGATCACCAAATCCAAAATATGGGTTTATTCTCACAGAAAATGACAAGAAAATGCCTCCCTCTGGTGGATGATGCAGGAGAACTAAAAGACGACGAGTGTTGGTAAACAGCAGATGGAGCCTCAGCAGCTGCAGAGCGATTCCGCCAAAGTTGCCAAAATCGGAAATCATCATCATAAAAAGTTACCTGCTTTACACTGAAGGGGAAAATTGTAGGTTTGGCCGTTAGACTGAGATGTCATTAATGGTACTTAAATTTCCAAAAGAAACAAAAGAAAGTGGCAATGATCATATTAGACGAATTACCTTCCTCCACGAACGGCCCTCAGTGGGTTTTCCTTTGGACTATCAACCATCCAAATACAAAGAAGAGAGACAAAAATTAGCAAATTGAAACATCAAACTGTTCTAGTATTACACATACATTACAACACAGAGCTATATAATGTAAGTAGGACCGGCTTCAAGTGTTTAAAATCATGGTGCATATTAACTTTACTTATTTCTTGTTACAAACCATTCAGCAGATAAGGCTTAGATGGTGTGTGCGTGCCATTTACCCACGTCCACCTAGTATGTTACTCTTATGAGATGAAAACTAAAGGGAGAAGGAAACAGAAACTAGAGCCGAATGCTGAGGGAATATCGAGAACCTTATGCAGAAGAAGATTAGAATGCATGATAAAGGTGTTTAATAAAATAATTCATAACTGCCAACATTAAACAATTCAAGCTTGCGTAAATGCTCATTTGATCATTCCCTAGTCTCCTTTCTTTCTCAAGCTCACGCCTCTTTATCTGTTCAAAAAGTAGCACTGCGCAAAATAGTATTTTCATCTATGCAGATGATATCATATAACTCAGTTATTCTCTTTCGAGCACCTACCTTCCTATCACCATTTAAGTTATTTCACTTCTTCCTTGAGTTTAAAAGAAGAAACAACCATCCTTTTTCAAACAAAATATGCCTTTAATATTCTTGTTATACCAAAATGATTGGGCCTAAAACTCGCCCGCTCACCTTTCCCGGACGCTAATTACAGAGTTCAAACACAGAGCTGCTGCGCTTAAGAGGATGAACCTCTTTCTAATCCTATTGAGTACCTAGAGGTGACAGGATCCCGTTTGGTAAGAGGTGACTTGCGAGCTACTCAGGTGCAGACTGAGCCGGGAACTTGACAATTGTAAGATGCAACCAACAATTGTGAACAAGACTCTCTGACATGTTCACTGTTCTGGCATCTCAGATCTTCAATACATTATTTTCTGGCGATAAAACCTTTGTCCTAACTAAAGTCTTCACGAAATTTCTACAAAGGCACAATACTGGATTAGAAAATTAATATTAGGAATTAGGTAAATGGAACCCAGCAGCAGCAGTATAAATTACCCAGAGCTCCTGAGCTTTCAGTCAAGCCACCAGGTTCAGTACTCTTGTGTTGAAAAACCCAGGTAAGACGAGGGGCGAATTGAGATAGACCCAAATGAAACAATCCAGTAATCATCATCCTACTTACCTAACTATAGAGCTTGAAAATATATCATTGTGCTTATTTCAATGTTTTTGATAGGAATAGAATAATGTATCACTACAGTAATTATGAAAATATAAGAAAATTCCTCAGGTATCCTTGTGCCTATTTGTGTTTGATGTATATCTACAGTTTGAAACGAACGGGAACGTAATTTATTCTTCCGTATGATATATATATAGAGTGCCTATTGCAGAAATGTGAAACGAGACTGAAAGTTTACTTGTGAAGTTAGATATAAGTGTACCTGCGGATTCTCCCGCAGGTAGCTTCTCCAATTTGGCTCCAATCAAACGCCCTGCATCAACTCCACCTACGTTTAACTCATAAATCACCTGCACATTTTACAAAATAACTCAAGATCAGATCTTACCGCCCTTTCTATTTGGGCAGAGAAAGAGATTCTTGAGAGATACGTACCTGTCCCATTTTCAGACAGCAAGATGATCAGAAGCATCAGCAGTAACAAGCCATGGATGGGTAGGATGAAGCTGAATCTTAACGATCTTATCATTTGTTGGTCTAAATGCTCTCAACTTCAACCTTCTCTCTTTCTTTTATCTCAATTTAATTTCAGATTTCAAATAGAGAGAGACATAAATCATCAAAGAAAAATAAAACCTAAAAAGAATGTCCAGAATTATGTTGGATTTCCTCTTTCTCTCTGTCTAGGTTTGTTTGCATTTCGTAATTGAAAGGAGGTTGATGGATTTCAGGGAAGAAATCAAAAACCCTCGACTCTCTTTACAACTCCTCGGAAAAGATCAAAGAGACTAGAAGAGAAGAATAAATTGTATATAGTGACTAATGGACGGGCCTAGCTAGGGGCTAACCCGTGCTATAGCCCGTCCCTGTTTTGTTTTTGACCCAAACTTTTTTTTTATGTATTAGGAAACTTTTTAAAAATCAGTCTTCAGCCTATTTATATTAGTGATTTTTTTTCCTTTTTTTTTAAACAAAAACTGATATTAGTGACTTTTTTTCATTTTCTTTTTAAACGAAAAACTTGAGTGTTTACATAAACAACCTCCTCTTGTAGCTGAATAGTTATGTTATCAAGAGGAACTAATAACCAAACATCACTCATTCTATTTATTCTTGCTAACTTTGAAAGCATGTCAGCTATTTTACATTTTTCATTTGGCATATTCCTGCTTTACCAAAGTTTAAAATCTCGAAATAAATTATTAATGTCTAGTATTAAATTACGAGTTCTCCAGTCAAAATCATCTTTGTTAACAGCATCTACCACCATCTTCGACCTCAAACTTCATCTTGTCTACATTCATCTCCTTAACCCATTGCATGCCTCCCATAAACCTATTCTCTGCTTATTCCGGACTCATAAAAATATTAGTGATTAGTTAATATAGCTTCAGCCTAAATAATGTTTAGCCCGTTATCGTCATTAAACATTAAATATTTTTTCATCTCATCTGTTTATTTTTCAATTTTTCTTTCAAATATTTATAACTTTTCTCTCTAATCACTTTCATTATTAGCTTTGTGCCTTTTAATCTTTTACCTATCTAGTATTTCATAGATGAATCTCAGTTAACCACCAATCATGCGATTTGTTCAAAAGAATTTTCCACCATATTCGGCCACATCATCAACTAGTGATATTACATCCCTACCCCAAGAAGATTTCAGGGTACGTCCCTGCATTTTGTAAAAAGAAAAAAAGAAGAAAAAAAATCTAACCAAGAAAGAGAGCACAAGCGTTTTATTCAACTTACACGATTTGAATCCCACTCAAGTTTCGTAATAACACGAACGGATAGGTGATGTTATTTTTGATAGTGGTAAATAGAGTTGTGGTTCACTCGGACTTTGTTGAAAATGATTCTAGGCTTAAATATAAAAATAAGAAATTATATACAAAATATGTCACGGGATGAAGAATTCACTGAGACTCGGGATTTCACTGTTTTTTATATTCAAGTGGTTCGGAAATTAATCCTAGGAAATTATAGCTCCAAACACAAGAAATATTAACTCTATTCTTTGCAAAATAGATTTCGTAAAACATCAATTGTAAATTACAAGCATAGTGTATCAAAAGCACCTAAGACTAAGCATACACTATCAAACAAGATAACAATTGATTAATAGAAATCATAAATCATTTATAATCGGTGCAGAAAGTAAATAAGGAATTAATTAAATTTACCACATGATGAAATTCAGCTTCGTCCGTCGTCCCATCGATGGGGTCTAGCTTCTCATGATGAAAACACACACAAAAAGATAACTCATAGCTCAAATGGTGTTTTTATTGGAAAAATAGTAGAAACCAGAGATTTGCAATGGTATAAAGGTGTTGCAAAATAAACTGTTACAAAGAACGATAAATGGGAAATGCCATTGTCACTGTAGCAAATACAACGCTTCGGTATGTGTCGTTGTCACTGTTGATGAACGACTGTTCTTTGGCGTCTTATGTTCTTCATTCTCTCCTTCAATGGAAGCAGCAGAGACAAGCTCTGCAACTTCCTGTTTTATGCTCTGTTTCCTCCCCTCACTCTTCCTCCCCCCTCTATGCTACCCCAGAGTCGTATTTATACTCAACAGGGCCAAGAATAACTCCTCATTACTCCACGAAATCTCCCATTATACGGCAGTGAAGAAAAATGTTCTCGGGGATATTTTCTTCCTGATTTTCCTTATCATGTGTCTGCGGATATGTAACACACTCCAAAAAGATTCTACACGCACCAGATAACATCAAACACGCCTCTACCACAAGATAACTTCCCAAAATAACGAGAAGTCCCTGGAATATGTCACAAAGAATATATGGGCCCTGTTTTCTTCAAATGAGAGAATCGACCTTCCTTTTCTGAATCAAATGCAGTGATCACCCCTGTTTTAGCGTAACAGATCAATACCAATCCAGTTCAAGCCAAGAATCTCGCCAAATATCTTCATCAATCTTCACAGATTAAATGCAGGAAAACACGAGTTTTTCCTCACTCCCTGTTTTGCTTCCAAATGATTATCCAGCCCAACTGGATCGATTCCAGCGACCCTACCGCTCCTGTCTAGTCCAGAGGAAAATACCCAATGATTTTCAGCCTTTTAATCTACCTAAAACACGCTCACATCGCAAACCCTAATCTCTGGACGACGGGTGCAAAAGTTCCCTCCAAAACTGAAACTTGAATTAAGAAGATGGTGTCCCCCTAACCAAACTGGGGGTGTGAATAGCAGGTGGCGCCCTAGGGTGTAAATAATGAAGAAGGTGCCCCTTAGTTATTTAGGTGCTCCTTATCCTACTTGGGGGTCCGTTTAGAAAATGTCCTCCGGGGGTCCAAATAGCACTTTTCGAGCAACTTTTTCCACACAAGTGAATTTCTCCAAAAACACATATACAAACATAAAGACACCATAATAAGTATAAAATCAAGCACTAGCAATACAGACACTGAGGATATTTCAGACACAAAAATGTGTCTATCAAATACCCCCAAACTTATTATTTGCTAGTCCGCGAGCAAAAATAATCTAGAATATATAATCCTAACTCACTAGGTGGCTCTAGTGACCGAGTTATAAACTCGGGAGGGTTTACCAGAGGTGTACCCATAAAACCATGACTTATAATTGGTCACAAGTATCCAAAGAGCTATGAGGACATACATATTCTCAACATATCTCCAAGTAACTAGAACTGCCAGAGAAATTAAAGGTGTCAACTCTAAAGCTGACTAAAGAAAATGGGAGACACATCCGCAACATTGCTAGATAAAGATATATCCACTACACAGCTAGATAAACATTGTAAGATACATCCGCTTTACAGCTAGATAAGATTAGGAGAGAGATAAAGATGAGAGGGACATCTGCTACACAGCTGGACTAATTATGTGTGATGAGTTGAACCAGTGTTAGAAAGATCTTGTGTCAAATGGAAAGCGGACTAAAAAAGCAACAAATATGCACATCTCTCTTCGACTCTCTCATAGTGCTCAGTAGAAACAACGCCTTCTTTGGCTTCAACTGTTGATGATAAACTCTAGAACCTCGTAGAACCTTGACAATTTAACTTTTCTTCTTAATTTCTTTCTTGAAAATTCCTTATAGATTTTTACTTCCCTATGGCCTTATTGAACAAAAACCAACGATGATTTTTTTTATTTTTTTTTATTTTTTATTTCAACACAAAAATAACAAGACAAAAATTTAAATGGCCATGAGAGAAGGACTTTAGAACTTGGATCTTCGCAACTTGTGATGTCTTGGTATCATGAACTTCAACAACTTATATCATTTGCTCTTATAACTTATTTTAACTAAATTTTCAACTTTGATTTTTTGAATTATTCTTTTATATTGTTGCTTCTAAACCTTAAACGTCTTCAACTTTCTTCATAGATTTTGATGTCGCTCTGCTTGTTGATGATGATAAGTTTCTACTGAGAGAGAGTTGTAATCCAGTAACTAAGACTACATTGTGAGGTTGCTTTGTCTTTCTGGCGTTTCCTTGTGACCTACTTGCCTTTCCATCATGGATGGTTAGGTCCATCATGGTTATCCTCTAAAAGGAACAAGTTCTCTCCTGAATTTCAAAGATCTCAATGTCTTTTTCTCTAATGTCTTAATAGAATGTTATCCCTACAATTCCACTTTCTATATTTTTGGTGAGAAACAATATGTAAACTTAGCTAACCGGATATTATGTGACGCTAGAAGTTTCTCCCTTACCCCCAAACTTAAATTTAACATTGTCCTCAATGTTCTAAAGATAAAATTAAAAACATGAACAAGGAAAAACTATTACCACTTGAGGGAAATGAAATAAGGATGAACATTACCGTGTCGCATGAAAATGGGTTACCTCCCAAGAAGTGCTAAGTTTAAAGTCTTCAGCCAGACATTGGAAGAATTAGTCACCTCGTAGAATCATATAGCAGTAGCCGGAATAACTGTGGGTCATCTGGATCAAAAAGTGTTATCCACAAGAAGAGGAAACTGCAATAGACCAAGAAGATACCGAACATACCCTTGCTTAAGAAAACTACATCTAGTTGTGGTTCAGGTTCAGGCTCTATAAAAGGGTCTAAATAAAAAGTTTTCATCGGTTGGATTTCCTCCAAGGCATTCTGAAGATCAGGCTGAAGAGTCTGGAAATATTCAATTAAGAACTTAGAAGCGCATAACAAAAGCCTGAATAATTGGGTATCCTCTAAGTCAGTCATATTTGACTCACACAGCTGACCACAATGAAAGAGGTGGTCTTCCTTAAACAAATGTGTCAACCCTAATCTCCTAAAGTAATTAGGTTTAGTCTCAAAACTCAATAACTAACACATTTCAAATTCAAACGTTCCCACAATTGAAATAAAAGTTTTTGGTGGGAAAACAAAATCAATCTGGGTATCATAGCCTGGGTAAACCACATCAACCAGAGGATGGGTTTCTAACAACTGAACTTCTTTCTGGACATTATTAGGTTCGGGAAAACGCGTATGAAGATAATCTTGTAAAATGTTTGAGGCACATATGTCAAGTCCCAAGTGAGGGGCCTTTCTAAGAGTTAAAGCAAATGGAGAATGATGATCACCCCTAAACTTAGAGTTTTCAGTGTCTCTAGAAAGACTAGTCACAACTTCCCTAATTTCTAGGTCATCAGATTCTTGGAAATGGTCAATTGATTCTTCTAAGTCAGGTTCATCCTCACTCATCTCTATGAGTTAATTTTCTTCTAAGAGTATAGTTTCTAAATTTCTAGACTCGAAAACAATATTCTCAGGATAAACTAGTTCCTCTAAACCATCATTGGCTTCGTAATCAAAAGGAAGTACAACTTCGTATAAAACGGTATTATCTCTAGTCAAATCCCCTTCCTTTTGAATAGGTGGATAATATTTAAAATTATCTGGATTTGAACCAGAAATATCATTATCATTATCAAGCTCAATAGGAGTAACAAATTCCTGATCACCAAGCCTAAATACTTTAGATTCTTCATCAACATTGTCCACATCATACTCATCATTATCATAACATGGAAATGGCTGAACCTCATCTACACAAGGAGTGTCACCAATTCTAACCTTGATATCTTGATTATGCAAATAACTATCCTCATTTTCAAGAGTATTATTGGATACACCATATTGGAAATTCAAGTCATTTCGAGCAATACTTTCGTTCGTCTCTAACTCAAGTCTACGTGTCGACTCAACTATCCTCTCAAGGGTCTCTTCTAAAGAAATCTCCATAAGTGTTGGATCCAAGTTTTCACTTAACCTATTGAGGATATCTTCCAAAGAAGATTCAGTCGTTATTGCAGTTCTTTCGTCCATAACTACGTTGTTCACCTTATCTACCTTGTATGTCGATTCAGCTAACTTACGTGATGACTCGGCTAAATTCCTGAGAGACTCTTCTAGAGAAGGAATATGAACTGAAGGATCATAAAAAGGACTACTTTTCAATAGTCTGATTGTATCCTCTAAAGACGGAGAACTAGTATTATAATCTTCTTTCCCGTATGACTGATGCCCGTGTGGATAATAATTGGGCTCACCATGGTATGACCCATAACCTTCAAAAGTTTCGCGTTCCCAACCACTATTCACACTATGGTCATAAAAAGAATAATGTTCATGTTGCTCAGTCGAATAATCATTATATTGGCTATACCAGTTCGACATCCTAACTGCAAGAGAATTCTAAACAAGCACAAGGAAGGCTGACTCGACCACAACAAGCCTATTTTATCTAACAAACAAAAAGCATGATGGCTCCCTTAGATTTTTTCTAGACCAACTTCTATTCTTTCGAAAAGGAATTCGTTACAATCTGAGCAAACCTCTCTGGAATCAATCGGAGTGAAAGTAAGTTGAATAGAGACGAGGGAAGCTCAGTGGAGCTTTGATACCCAAGGCCTCACCGGAGTTACAAGGCGGTGTATTCAACTCACAGAAACCATCATGAACTTCAAAGTATGCTCAAAAGAGTAACCAGTAGTTTCTGAACGACTTTCCTAATAAGATCGTTACCCAATCGGTCTCGTTCTAGTCCAAATTTTAAGGATTAGGTTCACGTAGGTTACGTGTTCCTAAGGCGGACAAGAAGGAAACGGTGATGAAATCCGAGTCTGTATCTTGATTTGGCCAGGCCTTGCCTTTTACTAGAAAATTAAATCCGATTTCAGGTCCTCAACATATATGCATACGAAATCATCCAGTAAACCCGCTGACAGGGGATTCGAGGGTGTTTATAATTCTTACCTCCCGTTCCATACGAAGGATGAAGCATTGAAGTCAACTCGGGCTACCGACTCCAATGTCAGTGTACGAACCCGAGGGGCCGAGGCGATATCGTAATCGCCATCCTTCCCTGTGCAGTTTATATTTAAACTAATCCTTCCTTAGGGTTTTAAAAATAAAGTCCAATGTTCAATGTCCAAAAGAAACGAAGAAAAAAATATCCAAAAATAAAATATTACAAAAATAAAACCTTAATTACAGTTTCTGAAAAAATAAAAATAAAAATATTTACAAAATCTTCTTCTTCACTCCTTTTGGATTTCTCTTTTCTTTCCTTTTTGGGCTTTTCCTTTCTTTTCAGCACTTTCTCTTTTTCCTTTAGCTAAGCTCCAAATATGAAAGCAAACAGAAATACCAAAACTCGTAAAAAAAAACAAATAAAAATAAAACCTAAAAACAAATCTATAAACAAATCCGCGTCGGCGGCGCCAAAATGATGTTATTTTTGATAGTGGTAAATAGAGTTGTCGTTCACTCAGACTTTGTTGAAATTGATTCTAGGCTAAAATATAAAAATAAGAAATTACATACAAAATATGTCACGGGATGAAGAATTCACTGAGACTCGGGATTTCACTATTTTTCATATTCAAGTGGTTCAGAAATTAATACTAGGCAATTATAGCTCCAAACACAAGAAATATTAACTCTATTCTTTTCCAAAATAGATCTCGTAAAACATCAATTATAAATTACAAGCATAGTGTATCAAAAACACCTAAGACTAAGCATACACTATCAAACAAGATAACAATTGATTAATAGAAATCAGAAATCATTTATATTCGGTGCAAAAAGTAAATAAGGAATTAATTAAATTTACCACATGATGAAATTCAGCTTCGTCCGTCGTCCCATCGATGGGGTCTAGCTTCTCATGATGAAAACACACTCAAAAAGATAACTCATAGCTCAAATGGTGTTTTTATTGGAAAATAGTAGAAAACAGATATTTGCAATAGTATAAAGGTGTTGCAAAATAAACTGTTACGAAGAACGATAAATGGAAAATGCCAATGTCACTGTAGCAAATGCAACGCTTCAGTATGTGTCGTTGTCACTGTTGATGAACGACTGTTTTTTAGCGTCTTATGTTCTTCGTTCTCTCCTTCAATGGCAGCAGAAGAGACAAGCTCTGCAACTTCCTGTTCTACGCTCTGTTTCCTCCCCTCACTCTTCCTCCCCCCTCTATGCTACCCCAGAGTCGTATTTATACTCAACAGGACCAAGAATAACTCCTCATTACTCCACAAAATCTCCCATTATATGCAGTGAAGTAAAATGTTCTCAGAAATATTTTCTTCCCTGATTTGCCTTCTCATGCGTCTACAGATATGCAACACACTCCAAAAATATTTTATACGCACCAGATAACATCAAACACGCCTCTACCACAAGATAACTTTCCAAAATAACGAGAAGTCCCGAGAATATTTCACAAAGAATATATGGGCCCAGTTTTCTTTAAATGAGAGAATCGACCTTCCTTTTCTGAATCAAATGCAGTGATCACCCCTGTTTTAGCATAACAGATCAATACCAATCCAGTTCAAGCCAAGAATCTCGCCAAATATCTTCATCAATCTTCACAGATTAAATGCAGGAAAACACGAGTTTTTCCTCACTCCATGTTTTGCTTCCAAATAATTATCCATCCCAACTGGATCGATCTTAGCGATCCTACCACTCCTGTCTAGTCCAGAGAAAAATACCCAATGATTTTCAGCCTTTTAATCTACCTAAAACACGCTCACATCGCAAACCCTGATCTCTGGCCGGTGGCTGCAAAAGTTCCCGCCAAAACTGAAACTTGAATTAAGAAGATGGTGTCTCCCTAACCAAACTGAGGGTGCAAATAGCAGGTGGCGCCCTAGGGTGCAAATAGTGAAGAAGGTGCCCCTTAGTAATTTAGGTGCTCCTTATCCGACTTGGTGGTCCGTTTAGCAAATGTCCTCCGGGGGTCCAAATAGCACTTTTCGAGCAACTTTTTCCACACAAGTGAATTTCTCCAAAAACACCTATACAAACATAAAAACACCATAATAAGTATAAAATCAAGCACTAGCAATACAGACACTGAGGATATTTCAGACACAAATATGTGTCTATCAGTAGGATCGGCGGACTAATCACTGTTAGATGTAAGGGCTCGCCGGATCATGTTTAATCCCTGATATTTCTGGGTTGGATCAGCGATCCAGTTCATTGCATTAAACAGGACCAAAAACCTATGATAATTTTATCTCTGGAGATTCTTGGAGTAACAACTGTAACCTCATTTTATAAACTAAATTACACGTTTATAACACTCCCAACATTGAACACCCCCTGGTGACCATTGTGTCTAAGATAATTGTTTCGTTAAAACCTTGTCAAGAAATCCTAAATGGATAAAACCTGATCAAAATAAAAGAGTACAATTGTGAGAAAACCTAAAACAGGATTGGACATGCATATGTTGCCTCGTTAAAATCTTGACAAGGAAAAATTTAATAGGACAAAACCTTGACGAATGAAAAAGAGTACAATGCCATAGTCCAGAAAAATAATTTTTATTGTGACTCCCCTTGATAAGTACTTTAGTGAAATCTTGCAAATCTTTGAGTCGAGACTTTCCAATTTCGATAAACGAACTTCCTGAATGCATGAGATTGTTGTTCTTTCATGAATAAATTTTTTAATTGATAAAGTATTTTTTTGTGTTTGTCTAGTAGTAGTACTGTTCATGAGTTTTTATGCTTCGTTAAATACAAAAGGGTCTTATGTCAAGGATTGTTAGCTTCTTAGAGACGATTTTCATAAGTAGTTGATGTAGTTTATTTAACAAATGGCCAAGATGTAGACACATTAGTGTAAGTGAACGAAACTGTAATTGTAGTCATATCTTATTTGGATCAAAATGACATCCAAGTTCTAAGGACTTCTTATGTTGATTTGGTCTAACAAAATGATTTTATTTATTTACTTATTTATTTATATTTGCTAATAACCCATGTAAGACTAATAAAATGACCTACTTAATGGTGGGAATCCACCAAATAAATGAGATTGATATAATCCCCACAGGATAACCACCATGTTCAATAAACTTACGTCGGTAAAACTTTGCCAGTAAAACCCAATGGGACAAAATCTAGACGAAGGAAAAAGAGTACAATATCAACATTTTGAAATTAAACGCCAGTGAGATGTTGCCTCGTTAAAACCTTGTCAAGAAAAATCATATGAGAAAAAAACCTGTAAGGGAGGAAAAAGAGTATAACTACTGATGACTTATGGACGCTAACTCAACTATACGAGTATATTACAGTAAACAAAGGTTAAAATCATGATTTTAGTCTAAATTATAAATACAAATTTTTACGCAAGCATAATATTAAATGCCATAATTAAGAGAAAAATATATATATATATGTTTCTAAAACGTTAATTTTTGTGTTTTTAAGAACTCCTCAAGAGACCTATACAGTTGATAACATATATTAATTAATCCAGATTTTTGGTTATATACCAAATTTCTAAAAACACATAAATGATTGTTAAATCTTACATAATCGAGTCAGGTGGTTGCCCGAATATAATTTGAATCCTTCAAGGATTACAAATTCCAATATATTCCCCGACAATATTTTGTATATGAATGCAATATGAATCCTTTAGGGGCTACAACGGAAAATGCATCATATGATCATGTTTTTCTTATAACGCATGAACACTACACCAACTTGTAATTTCCAGACTTGGCAATTTTAAGACGTTAAGTCTTGGATCCAAAATTGCGTCAATCGGGAGATTAATCCAACTTAATTTGGATTGTGCACCAACCGATCACATATGTCGACATTTCTCTGCAGAGGAGTTTACGACCACCATAATTTATTTCAATAGCTACTATAAATGAATAATTGACAGTCATTTTTTTATTATGATCCACACAATTCTCTACTGTATGCACACTTTGAAAAATTCAATAAATTACTAGTACCAGTACCCACAAGCATTATAATCTCCTCATCTTCGAATGAAGAAATAATAATTTAGAGAATGTGAATCATGTTTTGATAGCCTCATAAGAGCATTATCCGTATCCCTTATTTAATGTTACAAGTGTGACTGGATTTTCCTATTCATCGGGCATAACCTTAGTATAAAAGCAAAATGAGACATTTCAGACCAATCATATACAGGCAGCTTTTACCAATTTCATCATGATGGGAGAAAAATTGACATAACTTTTAAATTAATTTACAAAAACTTGTGATAGTGTATAGTCTGAAAAGGTGAGGGTACCCAAATATACCTCAAGCTAAAACTTTTCCTACCTATAAGTCCTTTATACGAAAGTGATTGTCTATGGACTGAGTCGAGACAATACAACTAATCGGTTCACACTTCGTGCGATCGTCTATGGATACGAGATCGAGACAATACAAAAACGAAGTATGTTTACTTGATACAAAGGTTCGGATTTTACCAAAAACAATAAGATTGCTTATCAAGTAAATAGGAATTAACGTTTGTGTAATTTACTTTAATTATAACAGCAATTATAATGCGGAAAATAAAAGTAAATGACACAGCAAGATTTTGTTAACGAGGAAACCGCAAATGCAGAAAAACCCTGGAACCTAGTCCAGAATTGAATACTCTCAGGATTAAGCCGCTACACAAAATTACACTTAACTTCGTATAGTTGAGACCAAGTAACTAACCCTATAGTTCACCTAGTTACGTCTGTATTCCCACACCTCCGACTTATGTATAAGTCACGTACTTGGAACAATCTCTTTGGTTCGTATTCCAAACAGTAAAGGGACAAGAAATATGTTTGGTATCAACTCTATTCAACCAAGTGATATGAGTCGGACAAAGGCTCTTCCGTTTATGTTAACATAAACTCCTTCGTCGGGTCTAAATCTATATTATGTTCAATCACCCAAAGGTAATCGATTAAGATTAAGCCAACAACACCTTTAATCCTAAGAACCGTGTTGATGCCGATCTACTCAATTAATCAATCCAATCTACCACAAGGATAAACCTATTATTAATTTTGTATCCTCTTTTACCCAAACAAGTATTGTGCATATCAAAGATTATAAAACCTAAGTAAGATCTTCATATCTTCTTTGTCTTCAAATCTTCTTAAATCTTCAATAAAAACCTGCACACAATCACTTGAATCTCTTGTGATCAATCACGCACAGAACGGAGTCTGTTAACAATGGATTATCACAAGATCGTTTTTAGAATTAACAACAGTCTAAAGATCCCCGTCGAAACTCTAAACTAGTTTGAGTGAATCTTATATATCAGAAAAAAAGATTCTCAAGAATAAACAAACTAGGTGCAATCAGATTTCAACCACCGTTAGTCAATCAAATCAATCGAAAACAAAGATAAACCGCAATTATCTAGTTTCCCACCAACGGGTCACGCTAGAGCTTCTCAATCCCAAAGAAGACTTTAAAACGAGAGGGCGTAAGAGATTTCACCTAATTAGATTACTCTCCTCTCCGATAGGCGGCTACACCAGTAACAAATACAAAAGAGGAAGTCTATTGTTAAGGATTAGTTTGCTAGAAAGGCAAACTTCGTGTATTTATAGACAAGGAAGTTTGGACACCAAGGAATTTCCAAAATCGAAAATATTCTCAAGATATTCATTAAAGCACAAATTAGGTTTTCGTAATTCCTGGAAGTGCTCTGTCCAAAAATAACAATCGAAATCTCTCAGAAAATCTAAGCAGTAAATGCACATTACTAATTCTGTAATTTCCCTACAAAGTGAAATGAATAACCTTAATTAAAAGATTCTTAACTTACTTATGTTTCGATCCTGGGATTCTCTTCCCTTAGCCGTTAAGGAATATCTTTGAACAATTATATAAATAAACATTCACAGCAAGTGTTCAAAGTTTGTCGACATCTTTACTTTGTAAGTTCTCTTTCACACTGACAACCTTGAAACCTATTTTCCACACTTCCAAACAAGTTTATAATTGGTTCATCTGACTTTCAAGAACTATGTGATTGATCAAACCAAAATTCAATCACAATCATGGGTTTACGGTTCTACCAAAACAAGTTTCGGTTCTACCTCCATGTGAGTACTTCGCATAGTCACACTAGCTTCCCAAAGATTCGGTTGACTAGGTACTAGGATCGGTTCCCCACATATATATGATATCTAACTTATATGTATTGCACATGTCCATAGGATCGGTTCCCCTTTCTGCTATAAACCTTGTTGCACCCCATACCTCGATCGGTTCCCCTTGATGTGTTGCACCCCTTACAAGGATCAGTTCCCTTTCCCCAAGGCATACATAATCCTATCATACCACAGGTGATTACTTAAGATTGGTTTTACTAATAAAAGTTATACTAATTCCAAATTCAGGACTTTGTGAATAGTTCTACCAAGAACACAACAAATTGTGAGCGGTTATACTCTATCACACATATTGATTGTTCATAAGATATGCAATGAATAAAAAAACCAATAACTCCTGGAAATTTCCTTTTCGGTCCACAAACAAGTTTATGAACTTACTTCCTTAGAACACATGTAAACATTGTTCCCTAGGATGAACTCCTCACCTCATACCCATACATAATCACAATAGCATTCAAATGATTATGGAGATGTCTTATCTACAAAGTTTAATAGTTAAGAAATAAACCTCGTATTGTATTCATTAATATTATGTCTATCTACAGTTCATATATGCTTCGCAGTTATGTTTTCAATATGCACGACTTGAAAGATACGTCAGGGAATGAAACAGTACAAGTCAAATATCACTAACCTCAAGTGGAAGGATGATTGTTGTCGTTGTAGCTCCTTGCTTCTTCACATCTTCAAGACTTCGCAATACTTGTAATGTCTCATATCCTAATGCTTTCAAGATAACCTATACGAAGTTTAACTCTAGTACATAATCAAGCGACTCTTTACATGAGTTTTGATTCACTAAAATATGACAACCAAACTTAACATACCAATGCTTGGTGGGTTCAACCGAGCAATGCTCTAACAATACCCCCCTTTGTCAATTTTAGTGACAAAACTCTTACATCATATGGATAAACAAATTACAAGGATTCATTACACTCCGCTTGATTCCCGATTCAACAGCACAAAAAAACTGCTTCCGTTCAATCCTTGAAAATGTCGTTGTTGACATTATAATAACAAAGCTAATACTCCCGCTAAGGAATATAGGTAGATATTCAATCCGCATGTATTTATTAAACCAATCAATATGACATGTTACTCCCCCTTAGTCTGTGCTTTCACTCTTTCGTTAGATAAAACATTCATGTACCAATGTTATTTTCCTTAGTGATACCAATCAATATAAAATCAATGCCAGTATCACTTGTTTACTCCATATATTTCTCCCCCTTTTTGTCACAAAAATGACAAAGAAACGAAAAAATAAAGGACAACACGAAAAGAATCTTACAAATCTCATAATAGACTTGCAAACCTGTAGAGTTAGGCACGAGGGTTCCGCACATCATGTTCTGTTAACCAATATCAAAACCAAAACTAAAAGTAGTCTTATTTTGATATGTTACCAAGGAAAAAATTGCTCGAAACAATTTTTCCTGATTAGTTTAGCAAACCAAAAACAACTAATCACATTAGTCCCTTTGCTAAACCGATTGTTCAAAAACAACCGCTTAATTCGATAAGACCAAAATAAAGATAGATTCCATTTTTCTCATCGGGTTCTAATTATCCATAAACTTAGACCTTTTAATTTTAAACAAACCAAATACTAGGTTAGGTAACTAGCATTTCCTTGTTTAGGCATTCGGTTAGACTTGAATAACCGAAACCTCACTTCGATAAGACAAACTAATATCAGAATTAACTTAGTTTCTTATCCGGAATCGAATTGGACTAAACAACTCATCCCGTACATAAATTATTTCGTTAATCCATAAATAATTCATACAAACCAACATAAATCAACTTGCATAATTATTCACCTCAACCGAAAGCAATTTAAACAACATAGACATTAAAAGCACCGCAATTGCACCGTAATTTTGTAAGCCTAAACCATTGAAACTATACAAAAACAAGATAACAATAGTTTTTCTTAACCGGAACCAATTGAATCACAAACACATCAGTTGTACCGAAATTTTGTAAGCCTAAACGATTGATACCACAATAAAGCAAGATAACAATAGTTTTTCTTAACATGAATCAATTGAAACACACATCCACACACACATCATGGAATAAATATCAATTAAACCTAAATTTTGTTAAGAAAAAACAACAAATATATATAATATAAACTAAGGATTTTCTTAAACAGGAAAACAATTAACTAACAAGATTGTTACCTCAAATTTCGCATCCACTTCTCCAATATGATAGTATCTTCGTCCAGGGAGAATTGATATCGAAATATCACCACGTTGTCATCCTTATGCATAAACAAAAGAATAACAACACACCTCAACCTTTACCAGAGAAAGGTTGAAAACCAGTTTTAACAATTGTAAGCAAAAGTTGAAAACCGTCGAAACACATATGCTTTTGTGCTAAACCAAAACCGATTCAACATACAGTGACTTTTTCACATATTGTTTCTATTAGAACCCCTCATAATCCTTTGATAAAGCCTACCTACTAGGGCTAGAACTTAATCCCGCTAAATCAAAAAGTCACCCAAACCATGAGAGTTCACAATATATGAGATCGAATATTAAGGTAGTAAAACCGAAAACAAACATCCCATAAATCACTTTGCAATGCACCATAAATATTCAACATAAAATCAAGTATCGCAATTACCTCAATCTTGTAGGAAATTGAATTATCAAAACAACACAAAAAGAATGAGGTCATTCCGAGTTCGGACGAAGAAGTTATGGGAAAAATAGTTTTACACTTCTTCGTAAGAGGACCTCTCACTAGGATCGGTTCCGTTCCATGACATGGTACTAGGATCGGTTCCCATGAGGGTACTTGTGACATATCACAACACTCAACTGTTTTCGACATAACTTTTGCATACGATGTCCGAATTCAGTGATTTTTGGCTTTTTTTGACCACAAAAGCAAGAGATACACATATATGATCAGTAGATATCAACATCATCAAATCAAAATTACCGTTTCTATCAAAAGCTCAAATATAGATAGATAAGGTATGAGTATAGAAGATAAATCTCCCTAAAGATGTTAATTAGTCATATAATAATCGAGAGATCATGTGCTCCGTTTTTCATGTGCTTCCTCACCTTTAAAAAGATTGAGCAATAAGGTGAGCAAGCACATTATAACACAACTAGGTTGTGTTGATTTGATCCTTGTCTTGTTCGTCACGAGTGACTAAGACCGAATCATCATTCTTGACCTCTTGCTTGGTTTGTTTTCTCTTGTTCCATCTCTTGTTTTTCTTCTTTGACTTGTGATGAAGAGTGTCATTATCACAATCTTTACTAGTACAAGAGATTTCATACACAATGTCTTTCTTTAGTCTTTCAAGAAGACTCTTGTAATTATTGTCACCAACAATTAACAGCTGAGAGTCATTCTTGTGACTAACTTTTGGTCCCTTCTTGGCTATGGAGGACTTTGGGACCCATTTAGAGTTGGATTTCGCAGGAGCAGCTTTCTACTCCATACCATTAAGATCATTGTCCTTTTGAACATTTTGCGAATCACCCTTTTTCCAATTTGGAACATCATATCTTGTTTTTGCATTTAAAAAGTCATTTCTCTTTCTATAACTGGGCCTTTTATAAAATGACCTTGTCGAGTGATATGCAAAATTTGAACTATCATTATAATAGTTCTTTGCCTAAACTTAGGACAATACCGATCTGAGTTCTTATGAGGAGAAAACTTAGCCAATTCGTTTGATACACTAGAAAGTGCATATTGCATCTTACGAACTTTGCATCCCCATTGCAAGTGTCCTTTATGACCACAATAAAAATAATGCTTAGTATAAATATACGAAGTATGAGTTTTAACGTTACCTCTTTGTGGATCCTCTTGCATTGGAGCACGACGAGTTTTCTTCTTCTTCTTCTGATCCTTGTTCAACGTTGTTGCTTTCTTGACATTAGCAGAAGTACTCTCTTTGATTGCTGCTGGTTGAACATTATTCTTAGGCTTGACATACTTTTCTTCTTTAAAAGAAATAAGAGCATCGTTGTCATCAGTGGAAGCCTCTGATTGAGAAGAATTTGTAGCTTTAACAAATTTTACCTCTTTGCTAATATTTGAAGCATCTATTCCCTTATATCCCAATCCTCGTGTATCACGATGATTTCTACTTGCTTCTAACATTGAGGTTAAATTATTTGAGCTGGCATTGAACTTTTTAAGGTCCAAATTTTCTTCTTCCAACATCCTGATTTTATCAAGAGCACTTGCCAGATCAGCCTCAAGGCATTTTTCTCGGGAGAGATATTCACCTTATTTCTCTTCAAAACTCTTTTGTTGAGAGTTAATCCTTGAATCGGATTCAGAAAGTTTTTCTTCAAGCCCCTGTATTTGTTGAGAAGTATCTTCCCTAAATTTCTTGTGATCTTGATGCATCCTTTCAAATTCAATTTTCATTGCTTTAGAAACATTCTGATTTTCCTCAAATACCTTTTTGTAAATAAGCAATTGTTGTGAGGATTCTTCTTCCAGCAAGTTATGCTTTTCATTGAGATTTTCAAACTTTAAAGCTAAATCTCGTTCTATTTCAAGTGCTGAAAGAAGTTCATTAAAACTAAAAAGAAATTTTTTGCTCAATTTCTTTAGGTCATATGTTTTTACACTTGATCTTCCATCAGAAATCTCAAGTATAGAACTCAAAAACTTCTCGTTATCAAAATGATAATTTTCAGAGTCTAAATCATTGATTTCGAATCCAGGGCTTAACTTAGTCTCGTCTAGAGAACCTTCAGACTTATTCTCAGAAAAGCAAGTAGAACTTGATGAAGAAGATCCTTTTAAGTATTTATTAAAATCAAAACTTTCAACGTCTTGTGATACGTTAACTGGGTCTTTCTTTAGTTTTCGCTCTCGCTTAACTCTACTTTGACTCATGTCTTATAGGTTGGATCGCATCAAACACATATTGTCAGATCTTTTCGTGTTTGCCTGCTCTGACACCAATTGAAAAGGAGACGGTACCCAAATTTAACTCAAGCTAAAACTTTTCCTACCTATAAGTCATTTCTCCGAAAGTGATTGTCTATGGACTGAGTCGAGACAATACAACTAATCGTTTCACACTTCATGTGATCGTCTATGGATACGAGATCGAGACAATACAACAACGAAGTATGTTTACTTGATACAAAGGTTCAGATTCAACCAAACACAATAGGATTTCTTATCAAGTAAATAGGAATTAACGTTTGTGTAATTTACTTTAATTATAATAACAATTATAATGCGGAAAATAAAAGTAAATGACTCAGCAAGATTTTGTTAACGAGGAAACCGCAAATGCAGAAAAACCCCGGGACCTAGTCCAGAATTGAATACTCTCAAGATTAAGCCGCTACACAAAATTACACTTAAATTCGTATAGTTGAGACCAATTAACTAACCCTATAATTCACCTAGTTCCTTCTGTATTCCCACGCCTCCGACTTATGTATAAGTCACGTACTTGGAACAATCCCTTTGGTTCGTATTCCAAACAGTAAAGGAACAAGAAATCTGTTTGGTATCAACTCTATTCAACCAAGTGATATGAGTCGGACAAAGGCTCTTCCGTTTATCTTAACATAAACTCCTTCGTCGGGTCTAGATATATCTTATGTTCAATCACCCAAAGGTAATCAATTAAGATTAAGCCAACAACACCATTAATCCAAATAACCGTGTTGATGTCGATCTACTCAATTAATCAATCCAATTTACCACAAGGATAAACCGATTATTAATTGGATCCTCTTTTATCCAAACAAGTATTGTGCACACCAAAGATTATAAAACCCAAGTCAGATCTTCAATATCTTCTTTGTCTTCAAATCTTCTTAAATCTTCAATAAAAACCTGCACACAATCACTTGAATCTCTTGTGATCAATCACGCACAGAACGGAGTCTGTTAATAATGGATTATCACAAGATCATCTTTAGAACTAACAACAGTCTAAAGATCCCTGTCGAAACTCTAAACTAGTTTGAGTGAATCTTATATCAGAAGAGAAGATTCTCAAGAATAAACAAACTAGGTGCAATCATATTTCAACCACCGTTATTCAATCAAATCAATCGAAAACAAAGATAAACCGCAATTGTCTAGTTTCCCACCAACGGGTGGCGCTAGAGCTTCTCAATCCCAAAGAAGACTTTAAAACGAGCAACCGTAATTTCACCTAATTAGATTACTCTCCTCTCCGATAGGCGGCTACACCAGTAACAAATACAAAAGAGGAAGTCTGTTGTTAAGGATTAGTTTGCTAGAAAGGCAAACTTCGTGTATTTATAGACAAGGAAGTTTGGACACCAAGGAATTTCCAAAACCGAAAATATTCTCAAGATATTCATTAAAGCACAAATTAGGTTTCCGTAATTCCTGGAAGTGCTCTGTCCAAAAATAACAATCGAAATCTCTCACAAAATCTAAGCAGTAAATGCACATTACTAATTCTGTAATTTCCCTACAAAGTGAAATGAATAACCTTAATTAAAAGATTCTTAACTTACTTATGTTTCGATCCTGGGATTCTCTTCCCTTAGCCGTTAAAGAATATCTTTGAACAATTATATAAATAAACATTCACAGCAAGTGTTCAAAGTTTGTCGACATCTTTACTTTGTAAGTTCTCTTTCACACTTACAACCTTGAAACCGATTTTGCACACTTCCAAACAAGTTTATAATTGGTTCATCTGACTTTCAAGAACTATGTGATTGATCAAACCAAAATTCAATCACAATCATGGGTTTACGGTTCTACCAAAACAAGTTTCGGTTCTACCTCCATGTGAGTACTACGCATAGTCACACTAGCTTCCCAAAGATTCGGTTGACTAGGTACTAGGATCGGTTACCCACATATATATGGCATCTAACTTATATGTGTTGCACATTTCCATAGGATCGGTTACCCTTTTTGATATAAACCTTGTTTCACCCCACACAAGGATCGTTTCCCCTTGATGTACTGCACCCCTTATAAGGATCGGTTCCCTTTCCCTTACTAGGATCGGTTCCCTTTCCCCAAGACAGACATAATCCGATCATACCACAGGTGATTACTTAAGATTGGTTTTACTAATAAAAGTTACACCAATACAAAAGTCAGGACTTTGTGAATAGTTCTACCAAGAACACAACAAGTTGTGAGCGGTTATACTCTATCATACATATTGGTTGTTCATAAGATATGCAATGAATAACAAAACCAATAACTCCTGGAAATTTCCTTTTCGGTCCACAAACAAGTTTATGAACTTACTTCCTTAGAACACATGTAAACATTGTTCCCTACGGTGAAATCCTCACCTCATACCCATACATAATCACAATAGCATTCAAATGATTATGGCGATGTCTTATCTACAAAGTTTAATGGTTAAGAAATAAACCTCGTATTGTATTCCTTAATACTATGTCTAAGAGTTCATATATGCTTCGCAGTTATGTTTTCAATATGCACGACTTGAAAGATACGTTAGGGAATGAAACAGTTCAAGTCAAATATCACTAACCTCAAGTGGAAGGATGATTGTTGTCGTTGTATCTCATTGCTTATTCACATCTTCAAGACTTCGCAATACTTGTAATGTCTCATATCCTAATGCTTTCAAGCTAACCTATACGAAGTTTAACTCTAGTACATAATCAAGCGACTTTTAACATGAGTTTTGATTCACTAAAATATGACAACCAAACTTGACATACCAACGCTTGGTGGGTTCAACCGAGCAATGCTCTAACATAGTCTCCCCCAGGTTATCGTGAGAATATTTTCATCTCATATACAAAAATAGGTTTCGTAAATTATTATTTGATTAATTCAAAAACGTATACTCATAATAATTTCTGGTTTTTGAACAACACCAAATTGGACCGTAGATAATGACTTCGAAAGCCATAAAAATGTCTCTCAGTAAAAAGATTGTAGCTTTCTTGATATACAAATTTAACAGCAACCACAAATTTTATTGCTTATACAAATTAAAATTGTGACGTATAGGGACGATGAGATAATAATTCATAATTAAATTATGGACACTTCTTTATCTATAGAAATTAATTTCAAAGTTGACTTAATCGCTACATGAAATAGCTAACAAGACGGGCGTGCGTTTTTTGATGTTTTGCGTCTTTCAAATAAGGAAATAATGGGAAAAGGACCTGGTCTTTACACTGATATCGAAAAAAAATCCAAAGGCAGATACTAATCTATTCTTTCATTATGTTTATGTTTGATCTCATCTTGATTTTTTCATTTTTTTTCGTTTTTTTTTTCCTTTGTAAATCTTCTATACATGCAAGGATTACCAGAGTGGTCACAAATTTACTATTGTTAGAGCATCATCACGGTCAAACTCACAAGTTATATTATATATAAATCTTGTTGTCGATTTTAGTTGATCAAAATCATGTCTTGATTTATAGTTTACTAAAGTCAGTCTCATACAAGAAATAAAACATGGTACTTGAGTATCGGAATTGGTCAATCGACCTTGAAGATTTAAAGACTGAAGATGTCGTCAACATAAACTTCATCAACAAAGTTAAATGAAAACTAATTATCCTATTTACTCACATTATCTACCATTCTGTTTACCAAAACATGTCATATGTCTTTAGTATTTATGATGAACATTGCAAAAAAGAAGGAGTAGTCAAGTTAATTCTTAGAGTACACAAACTATTTCACTAGTTCGGGAACTTAAACCTGTAAATACAAAGATTTGATTTTTAATATCCCAATTAACCCGTGTACACGTACTGATTTGCTCAGTTCACGAACTGGTTTATTTTAGTATTTTATACAATTTATCTTAGCATAAACAAACTGATTTAACCTCAAGTATGAGACGGATCAGATAGCGCAACAACCTTTAGTTAATTGGATATGACCTGATAGTTTTTGAAATTTTCTTTTCCCCCATGAATCTCTAGTTTTGGATTTTTGAGTTTTGTAAACATCGCAATCTGTTAATTTTGTTCTTATTCAAATCGTATATGTTTTCAATCAATTTTAGTTTGCTGAATCTTACAAAACACTTGTAAAAGGTTTTGTAGATTAGCATTCAAATTTTCTTGTTACTGCCTTTATCTTTTCAAACTTTAGTTCTATCCAATTTGATAATGTTCTAATTTTTTTTGCAGATTTTCATGGTTGATTCTTGTGTAGTCCCCAGTGTTGGTAATCAGTAGTGATTATAACTGGAACAAATCTTTTGTTGTTTGCCATAGTAGTGTATGCTCATAATAACATTGATGTTATTGTTATCTTCTTCATACTCGTAGTATCGAATACCGTTTGAAACATCCCTAATCCATCCATCCAATTCCATTATCAACAAAGATTCCCCCTTTCTCCTAAAATTAAGTTTCTGGTTTCATCATGTATTATTACAGATTATTTCATCTTGGTTCGGTGGTTTCATTACTCCGTGTTTATAGCCATAACAGTGAGAAACTTTCCCACTTTTTGTCATTCAAAAATTCTGGTGAAACTGTCAATCCAAAATCACGGAATAATATCCAATATTTTTGAAAAATAAAAAATCCTCATATTTCCCAAGATTTTTATAACCCAATTAGATATTCGTCTAAAAGCATAAACCCTAAAGCTCAAAGACAAAAAGAAAACATATCTTATCTCTATCATAACCATTGTTGGAAGATGGCTACCCAAAACAACCAAGTAGAAAATATCAATTCAAGGATGCAATCTGCAAATATTGGGGCTAAGTCAACAAGGCCAATAAGTAGAATCATTGTTGCTGCTCGAAATATTTCTGATGCTTTTGAGGAATATACTTTTAGCTTGCTAGGTAGAATCATGTTCAAAAAACCTCTGGATCATGAAGATGTGAAAAAATAAATCAATGCTCATTGGAGAAGCTACAAGAGGTATGAAATCTGAAAAGACGAGGTACACAGATACTCCACAATCTTTACATTATCCACCTATAAATCCTCTTACCGAAAGTGATTGTCTATGGACAAAGTCGAGACAATACGACAAATCGGTATTCACACTTTGTGTGACCGCCTATGGATACGAGATCGAGATAATACAACAATCAAAGTATGATTACTTGATAATAGGTTCAGACTTAACCAAACTCTATAGGATCACTATCAAGTAATACGGAGTTAACGTTTGTGTATTTTACTTTTAATTATAATAAAAAATTATAATTGCGGAAATAGAAAAGTAAAAGACACAACAAGATTTTGTTAACGAGGAAACCGCAAATGCAGAAAAACCCCGGGACCAAGTCCAGAATTGAATACTCTCACAATTAAGCCGCTATACAAAATCTAAACCAAACTTCGTATAGTTGAGACCAAGCAACTAAACCTAGTTCACTTAGTTTCTTCAGTATCCCTGCGCTTCCGACATTCAATAAGTGCGCGCACTTGAATAATTCCTTTGGATCGTATTCCAAACAGTAAAGGAACAACAAATCTGTTAGATAACAACTCTATTGATTCTTTTCAGATAAAGATATATCAAATCATATGCAAAGGCTATTCCGCTTAAACTAATAAACTCCTTTGCCTGATTAGATCAATATATCCAAAAACTACCGAAGTAGCAGAGTTTAGATTTGCAATCAATTAATATATAATCCAACAAGAAACTATAAAGCGATGCCAATCTCACACAACTAATCAATCGAATAAATCCGATTCGATTGGATCTCATCCGATCAAGGTTTGTGTTACACAAAGATATGAGAAACCAATCAGAAATCTTCTCGTCTTCAAATCTTCTATAATCTTCAATTAAACCTGTACAACACCACTTGAATCTCTTGTGATCAATCAAGCACAGAACAGAGTCTGTTAACAATGGATTATCACAAGATGTATTTAGATCTACAAACAGTTCTAAAGATCTCGTCAACACTTCGATCTAGTTTGAGTGAATTGAAGAAAAATCAGATTGATTCAAAAGAATCAGTTCATGAATATTTTAGCCACGATTTGCAAAGATTGCATTCCTTAGATTATAAATGTATTTTTTCATGAGTATGAAATCATACTTAACACATTTTAGAACTTAACCACATAAGTTTGCAAACGAGTACGCAAACTTAAGTTCCGGACTTTGATTTTTTCCGACAGTTCGCAAACTGGTACGCATACTGTCGTTCTAGACCGAGTTCAGGTGAAACAATTTGGAAATGGGTATGCAAACTTAGTTCCCGGACTTTGACAGTTAAAACTGTTTGCATACGGGTATGCATACTTGGTTCCCGGACCTGAGTCATTCTTACAACAGTTTGCATACTGGTATGCATACTGTGCTATATCAAGAAAATGGTAAATTGTTCTAAACTCCCATTTCAATCATTGAAACATCCTTAGAAGGCAGCAATAGTTGTCTCACAAAAACTATTAGCTTATAAGTAATTTTCAAGTGATTAAATGATCAATACGAAACATTCCGAGTCTACATCAAGTGATTGTCTCACATAAATCCTGTAAGATGTTACAAGGCGATTCTCACATGATCATCTTTTGACTCATAATTTAGTTTCTAACAAATAAACTGTTTCCAACTAAACTTGTCAAGAATAATGATGAACGTATTTAAAGAAAAAAATATTTCCAACAAATATTTCGAGAAACATATACGCGAGTTAAACTCAGCTCGAAATATCAAATGTGTATAATATAAGAGTCTATATAGCTATACGACTTAGTCTCAGTAAGAGATATAATATAATAGACTTCTGAGTGATAGATGAGTTTAAGTCTCCACATACCTTTTGTTGATGAAGTTCCTCCAAGCTCCCCTTAGTAGATATTCGTCTTCAATCGACGAATGTCGTGAAGTCGAAAACTCAACTACACATTTTATCCTAATCCGAAACATACTTATAAGTAGACTAAAAATCAAGAATTATAGTTTTGACACCTAAACTTGGCAAACAAGCTTGAGATAGCAATGCTTGCGAGTTCAACCGAGCAGTGCTCTAACACTTCTTCCTGTTATTCCCTGTCTCACCTTCATTGATTTCTGAATATTGGCTCCGCTAAGGATTAATCGAACCCTAGATTCTTAAATTTCCCCGTGTTTATAATCTGACCTAGAACATTTGTTTTTGAAGATATTTATAAGCGGGTAATATGTTTGACAATTTTTTCCCCCACAACATCACGATTATGAAGTGGTTTCAAGTAAGAAAGCTTTCCATGTTATGTCTAATGGTCGATATTTTGGTTTATGCATTTGTCACTTTAGTTAGGGGTTTGTATTATGTATAACACTATGATTTCAAAATACCATTTGGACTTCCAATTAGGTTTCAGAAGGAATCGAAACATATATAGGAATTTCCCACACTTGATAGGCTTAGCTTAATCCACCACCATGATTGCAACAGATAAAATCAATTTATTTTCCTGTTTTCTTACACTATGATTTAACTATTTTATGTTGTTGGTTGGACTGCGTTGTGAAGGTTTGTAGTGCCATTCCAGAAGGCAGACATATAGATGCAGTAGGACTATTGATATGGGTAAAAATAACAGTTCCTACACCTTTTATAGACATAAAATTACTCCAAAATCAAGTAAAAAATATTGAATATTGACCTTAGGTGTTATAGGTCATGTTGTTCTTATGTTATATAGAGGTTTTCGCCACCATTTTACTATTATAATATTTCTAAAGAGGCCGAACCGAAAGTGTGCCAAGGTGACGATCATTTTTGTCAGTAATAATACAGAACAAATATAGGTATTATGCTTGATATGTCTATGCAAATATCCATTACGAGCCCTCTCATTTGTTAGCTTTTTACAAACTCTCGGTCTCATAGAGATCATTTTATTCAATTTAACCATTTTTGCCTTTCTCTTAATTTCTAAGATGTGTTATTGGTTGTGCCTCACCAAAATCGCACGATGGTTATTTGATTATGTTGAAAAGTCAATTACGGATGATAGTTCAAAACATACTGACCATTTATAAGGAATTGAAAAAAATAAAGGACTGTTATTGAGTCTATTTTTTGTTTTCATTTTGACACTGTTATATTGAGTAAGTTATTATGTGGATCAATGCCAATGCTAAATTTCTGAAAAACGTGAAACTTTATGTAGATTTCCTTTGTGGTTATCAATCATGATTATTAGAGTCCTACCAGTCTAACCAAATTATGACTGTTATGGTTTTGGTCTCCCCAACCAAAGACTAGAAGAAACTGAAAGATGCAACTAAGGGAAATTATGTATTTAAAGAAAAGCGCATGCCGATGAATTTTTGGTTGCTTATGATATCGGAAAACACTCCATCCGTTTTTGGAAAAGAGATACTTTCATTTTTCCAATTATGTATTCCAAGAGCACTGACTTAAAATTGAGACTCAATCAAGAAGTATATCAAAGAGCTTTATCTCTTTCTCAATATAATCAGTAAAATCGAACAGATAGGAATCCGTGAGCCTGATGGATATGAGAAATAACTTGGGCGGTACCAAAGACCAATGTCCAAGTGTCAATCAAGTTTTATCCAACAAACAATGTCGGATTTATCAATTGTGATTGAAATACGCACAACTTGTGATATTTCAGTTATATAAACAAATATAATGCATAAAAGAACTAACACAGACACCAGAAATTTTGTTAACGAGGAAACTGCAAATGCAGAAAAATTTCGGAACCTAGTCCAGATTTGAACAACACACGGTATTAAGTCGTTTCATACTCTAGCCTACGACAAGTTAACTTTGGACTGAAATATAGTTGACCCGGCCCTAACCAAGTCTCACACAGATTAAGGTCCAGTCGCGCTCCATACGCCTCTTGAATCCCAGCAGGACTCTGTGCACTTGATTCCCTTAGTTGATCTCACCCACAACTAAGAGTTTTTATGACCCAGAATCAAATACTTACAAGCACTAATAATTTCCCATGGATTTTTTTTTTCTCTCAGTCGGATTCACGGAGAGATACATGGTCGTGAAATTTCAAAGTTACGGGATTTACAACTCAGCAGCATCTTCTCCTCGGGAATTCACACCTCCGTGAAAAATAAAAGTTCCTGAGTTTTGTAAACAACATCAAAAGCTTAACTCCATCTACTTCCTCGTTCATTCACAGTACACATATCCAGCTCCATTCCATCACCAGCCCAAATTCTCCTTTGCTGCCATCTATCACCAGCTGCAGCGATCAATCAATGATATCAACACCACAAACTCTAGAGTACACCATTCTTCACTTCCAAGCTCGATCAATTACAGCAACAACCTCAAGCTCCAACTTCTTCTGCATCAGTTCCATCCCGTTGATCATCAGAAGCCTCTCTCGTCATCAGCCAATCGTCCAAACACTCCATCTTTGTTTCATATTCTTCTCAGATTCAACCCAACAGACCTCTTATCGATCAATGGCAGCGCTACCAATCTTCACTACAACCACCGAGCATACCCTGTTCTAGCCATTTGTGCCATCACCATCAGTCTTCATCTCGCTGTATCATTCGCAGCAGCTCAGCCCTTGTCGTCTCTGCCATCTCGAATCCACAGTTAACGAGCATCACCCAAACACGAGTCTCAATTGCAACCAATCATCTCAGCAACTGCCATTAACCTTCAAACCAATCCCGAGCACCACAAACCTAATAAACTCCACTCGAGTTTCCCATTTTGAACTCAAGCTCATTTCCATCGATCACAGCCATCTTGCCTTCCATCTCCATTACTTTCAGCAAAAGCATCATAGTCTCATCACCGATCACCACCATACCCTGGTTTACTATAAGCTCGAGCTCCTCCATCACTGCCCAGCTCTGTCACTATGTCAGTCAACACCATCACTGCCATGAACTCAACTCCATTAAATCAAACATGTTCTGTTTAAGCTCTAGCTCTATCTTCTTCACTTCCAGAAACGTCCATCAGTCACTGGCAGTGATGGTGTTGGAGATTTTCCAAGAGATTTTCGATCATTATTTGGATAAAGCATTTCCAGGAATTATGGAAACCGAATTTGGAATATATTGCATATCTTGAGAATATTTTCGGTTTTGGAAATTCCTTGGTGTCCAATCTTCCTTGGTCTACAAATATGAAAGTTTGCATTTCAAGCAAACTAATCCTTCGTACAGCAAGAACTATCTCAGTTATGCTGTGGTGAAGCCGCCTATTCGGAGAGGAGAGTAACCTAATTAGGAGAAATATCTTACGACCGCTCAGTTTAAAGTCTTCTTTGGATTGAGAAGCTCTATTAGTATCGTTGGTGGGAAACTAGATAATTGCGGTTTATCTTTTGTTTTCGATTGATTTGATTGACTAACGGTGGTTGAAGTTTGATTGCACCTAGTTCGTTTATGCTTGAGAGTCTTCTCTTCTGATATAAGATTCATTCAAACTAGATCGAAGTTTCGACAGGGATATTTAGAATGTTTGTAGATCTAAAGACGTCTTGTGATAATCTATTGTTAACAGACTCCGTTCTGTGCATGATTGATCACAAGAGATTCAAGTTGATTGTGTGCAGGTGTTTATTGAAGATCTAAGAAGATTCCGAAGATTTATGATTTGGGGTGCATAATCTTTGATGTGCACAATACTTGTTTCGATAAAAAGGATCCAACTATAATCTGTTTATCCTTGTGGTAGATTAGATTGTTGTGTAGATTGGTATAAATGTAATTCTTTGTGATTAAAAGTATTGATTGCAAAATCTTAACAATTACTTCGGTAGATGATAATAAGATAAACCTGACGAAGGAGTTTATTGAGATAAACAGAAGAGCCTTTGTCGACCTCACATTACTTGGTTGAAAAGAGTTGCTACCAAACATATTTGTAGTTCCTTTACTATTTGGAATACGAACCAAAAGAATTGTTCCAAGTACGTGACTTATTCATAAGTTGGAGGCGCGGGAATACAGACGGAACTAGGTGAACTACAGGTTTAGTTGCTTGGTATCTCAACTATACGAAGTTGGTTTGATTTTGTATAGCGGCTTAATCCTGAGAGTATTCAATTCTGGACAATGTCCCGGGGTTTTTCTGCATTCGCGGTTTCCTCGTTAACAAAAACGTTTAATCAGAAGTAAAATACACAAACGTTAATTCCTATTTACTTGATAATTAATCCTATTGTGTTTGGTTAAGTCCGAACCTTTTTATCAAGTAAACATACTTCGTCGTTGTATTGTCTCAATCTCGTATCCATAGACAATCACACGAAGTGTGAACCGATTTGTTGTATTGTCTCGACTCAGTCCATACACAATCACTTTCGAGAAAGGACTTATCGGTGGAAAAGTTTTATATTGAGGTATATTTGGGTATCCTCGTCTTTTCAATTCTCCGGCCACTGAAGGATTCTGCATAAAAACCAATTATAAAGAAAATCCATGATAACGAGTTTTTATTTTTTTGTTAAATCATGCATCAATAAGAAAAATAATTTACATATCATTTATAAATAACAAAATCCTATAGCATACCTAGAAACAAAGAAACAAATCAAAGCACAAAACTGTTTGTAAATGACCTTAGTGATATGAAGACATCTGGTGCAAAGAATCACAACCAACATTTACATTCCTACGAATCAAACCCTTCAATCAATAAACATGTACAAAGAATCATAGTTACATAATAACAGGTTTTACATGTTTTCTCCTCGACCACATACACACCACAAATATGGTATATGAAATCACTAAATCGCCCTTTCCAAAAAATTTAGTAGATATGAGATGGAAAATCAAAGAATGGATTTAAAATCCACTCAGTTGATCTGCGTCACCTGACAATTTGAAGGGTTTCACTAATTTATCTGAAGTGAAAACCAAAGACGTAGCGAAGATCGATGAATATTTGAGGGAAGTTATTAGTTTTGAGAAAGTCAGTATTTATAGGAGACAAAAAATATATAATCGCATATAATTTTGGGCCAAATATCGTATTTATTTTAATACCTTCTATGCAGACCTTTTTTCTTCTAATTTTTCACATTTTTATTTTAAAATGATATGGAAAGCGGAAGGATAGGTAATTGTATATACATGTACAAACCATCCTAATTAATCCTTAAAAAAATACCATAAAATACTAATACGAAATGTGTGAGATTCAACTTAACCATATTTTAAGGATATATTAGAGGCCAAATATATTGTCACTAGTTACAATAATTAAATTAGATAAAAAAATTTTGAATTTTTTTTATTGAACATTAACACTATAATATAGGTAATTTAGTTAGGTTTAGGGTTCATCATGATAAAAGATAAATGTTACAATGCATGTCGTTATGGCACGGGTTATTTCTAGTTTATGACAAAAAGCGGGAGAATTATTTAGTAGTAATCCTATTAATACATAGACGAACGTGAAATTTAAATCTAGCAAAAGGAGATAAGTTGCAGATACTAAGGAGGAGAACATATTACCATATTATTGCTTCAAAGTCTTGAAACAATGAATTTTAAAAAAGGGAACAATAATATGCACCGGTATAACAATCATGGAGTAGATTGATTATTCATTCTAAATGGTCTAGCTTGAGTATTCTCATAAGTTGTTATAAGCTAAGGATCTTCAACTACAAGGTAGTGAACGAACACATGCAAAAGCATAAAATAACTTGAAGAACGAAGAATTCAAGATTGTTGAAGGATTCAATAAATCAAGATACATTATGGGATGGAGATGAAAATATTTTAATTTCTTATCCATAATTAATTAATAGTTTTGTCATTAAATTGATAAAAGAGGAGATTGTTAGAGCACCGCTCTGTCAAACTCACAAGTTTTGGTATGTCAATCTTGTTATCAATTTTAGTTTATCAAACTATGTCTTGAATTACATATGATCTACTAAAAATTCGTCTCTGACTAGGAATAGAGCATGGTAGTTGGTATCAGAATTTACCAATTTACCTTGAAGATTTGAAAACTGAAGGCAACATCAACAGAAACTTCATAAACAAATAAGTGAAGACTGAGTACCACACTTACTCATATTATCTACCGACACATGTTGTATGACTTTATATGGGTATTTCAAAGACGCTTGCAAGCTATAAGGAGTAGTCAAGTTAGTTCTTAAAGTTCACAAACTGTTACACGAACTGATATTGCTCCGTTCGCAAACTGGTTGATTTTGAGATAGTACTGGATACTATTTATTTCAGCATACACAAACTGATTTATTCAGTTCGCGAACTAGTTAAAATTATATATTTTTTGTACATTTTTTATATTTCAAGTACACAAACTACTTTTTACAGTTAACAAACTTGTCAATATAAAAAATCCAAAGTTACAAGACAAATTTATAATTTACAAACAGATTTGGGCTTGTGACAAAATAAGCTTGTTTGTTTCAGAATTACTTAATTGTGGCTCTTGAAAACAATATGGTGCACTCTGGTTACATACATCTTCTTTGTAATTCAAAGCAAACTTCTCGCATGCTTTCAGCTTTCATGCATAATCTATATAGAAAAAGGCTCACTTACTTGGCAGTTCTATACAAGGAAATAACTCATGATGAACTTATCTTTGTTTGTAAGCTACTGTATGCTAAAATAAATAGTATTAAGTACTATCTCAAAATCAACCAGTTCGCGAACTAGTTAATGTTATATATTTTTTGTACGCTTTTTAAATTTCAAGTACACAAACTACTTTTTACAGTTAGCAAACTTGTCAATATAAAAAATCCAAAGTTACGAGACAACTTTATAATTTACAAACAGATTTGGGATTGTGACAAAATAAGCTTATCTGTTTCAGAATTACTTAACTGTGGCTCTGGAAAACCATGTGGTGCACTCTGGTTACATATATCTTCTTTGTAATTCAAAGCAAACTTCTCGCATGATTTCAGCTTTCATGCACAATCTATATAGAAAAAGGTTCACTTACTTGGCAGTTCTATACAAGGCAATAGCTCATGATGAACTTATCTTTGTTTGTAAGCTACCAAGATTTTTCATCAATATAAACATAGGACTTCCTGCACATTAAAAACTTAATGTTGGCGCTTATGTGTCCTAGTTGTACACTAGAGTCGTCCTCTAAAAACCCTATGTTTCCTCTGGAAACTGTATCCTAGGTTAAGACTAAGAAAGCCTCCACTAAGGGATTCATGAATCCCGGGAAAACTATCTTTTACCTGATAGTTGTTGTCATCCGGATCTTTTTCTTATTAATCATATAAGTTCTCGAAACTTTAGATCAGGAACTTAATTGATACAAATCAAAAAGTTTTCTTTGTCTCAAATGTGTATCTAAAATCACTTTTGACTTTATTTGTTTAAATTTTTTTTGTGAGGTAGAATTGATTAGGCATTTCTATAATTTCTTGAAGAGAATAAGTCCAACATAATCATGAGTTTGTTTGATTTATATGTTCTTGAAGATCCCATGTAGCATATAGATTTCCATACCTTAACTGAATATTTTTCGGAAGGAAATCAAATAGGCTTTTTGTTAGAGGCAGGATAGTCATAAAAGCCGTCACTTAGATTGAAGAAACTCTTAGGACTCTAAATAACGCCAGCTAGAGGAATCGTGTTGGGTAGGGTCTTATGAGATCCAAGAAACGTAAAGAAGTGCAAATGAAGTTGAATTTTTAGTAGCATATGAAAAAGCGGGGGTCTAACAACCACACCCAATATTTCGTTAGGCAATCTGTATGGACTAACTCCAATACAATTACGAGAGAATCAACTAGACAGTAAGACTCAATGAAGAAAATATATCCAAGAGTTATATCTCTGTTTATCAATGTAATAAGCAAATCAAACAGATAGAATGCGTGAGCCTGATTATTATGAGAAACAACTTGAACGGTACCAAAGACCAATGTTCAAGTGTCAATCACCAAAGGTTGGATTTACCAATTGATTGAACTACGCAAAACCTGAGATATTTCAATTATATAAACAAATATAATGCAGAAAAGAAATAACATAGACACCAGAACTTTTGTTAACGAGGAAACCGCAAATGCAGAAAACCCCGGGACCTAGTCCATATTTGGACACCATACTATATTAAGACGTTGCAGACTCTAGCCCACTACAAGTTAACTTCAGACTGGAATGTAGTTGAGCCATAACCAATCTCACACTGATTAAGGTACATTCGCGTTCCTTACGCCTCTGAATCCCAGCAAAACTCTGCACACTTGGTTCTCTTAGCTGATCTCACCCACAACTAAGAGTTGTTACGATCTAAAGTCGAAGACTTTAAAAGTCTATTCTGATAGCTAAATATGTCTCCCACAAATTACCTACGAAGTTTGTTCCATCTTTTGATAAATCAAGGTGAACATGAACCAATTGATAATCCGGTCTTATTTTCCCGAAGAACAGCCTAGAAATATCAATCACCTCACAATAACTTAACTATATGGTAGTAGAACAATTTATTGTGGAATCACAAAGAATGAGACAAAGAGCTTTGTGATTACTTTTTATATCTTACCTATTGGAGATAAATCTCGAGCAAATCTTAGAGAATATAGTACTCAATACGATAAAACAAATAAGATCATAACACGTAACTGCATAGAAAATAATGGGGTCTGGCTTCATAATCCCAATGAATTTTGTAAGTCGTTAACCTATAATGGTTTTAGGAAAAACCTAGGTTAAAGGAGAATCGACTCTAGTCGCAACCGGTATCACACATGAGGTGTGGGGATTAGGTTTTCCAGTTGTTAGAGTTCTCCCTCATATAGTCTTGAATCGGGTTTTGATAACTTTGAGGCAAAGCAATCAATATTCACCGTTATATGAAAAACCTGATTTAAGATTCAAAATGAGTTTGCACTGTTAGATGGTTTTATCTTGTTACACATAAATGAATTATATCTTCATTTAGATATGGGTAACCGTACCTAAACGTGTATATTGAGTTGGATCAATAACAGTTAACAGAAGTTAGCCATATGAACACTTTTGTATTAACCATTTTCGTCTTAACACTTATAGATAAATTGATAATCAAATGAATCTCATTGTGTTACTCATAGAGTTGTTCAATTGTTTATATTCTCATAGAAGTATACGACACACAATTGAAGCAAAATCGGATTGATTCAAAAGAATCAGTTCATGAACAATTTAGCCACGGTTTGCAAAGAATGCATTCTTTAATTTTACAAATGTGTTTGGTCATGAGTATGAAATCATACTTAACCGATTTTAGAACTTAATCTCATAAGTTTGCAAACAGGTACGCAAGCTTAAGTTCCGAAATTGATCATTTCTGACAGTTCACCAACGGGTACGCATATTTTCGCTCCAGACTGAATTCAGGTGAAATAGTTTGCAAACGAGTACTCAAACTTAGTTCTCGGACTTTGACAGTTAAAATTGTTCGCATACGGGTATGGATACTTGGTTCTCGTACCTGAATCATTCTTATAACAGTTTACATACTGGTATGCATACTGTGTTATATCCAGACAATGATTAATTGTTCTAAACTCTCATTTCAATCATTGAAAGATTCTTAGAAGACGATAATAGCTGTCTCACACAAACTATTAGCTTATAAGCAATTTTCAAGTGATCAAATGATCAATACAAAACATTCCGAGTATACATCAAATGACTGTCTCACACAAATCATGTACGATATTACAAGGCGATTTTCACATGATCACATTTTGACTTTCGTCAAGAATAATGATGAACCTAGTTAAAGAAAAAAGATTTCCAACACATATTTTGAGAAAGATATAAGCGAGTTAAACTCACCTCGAAATATCAAATGTGTATAATGTAAGAGTCTATATAGTTGTACGACTTAGTCTCAACAGGATATGAAATATAATAAAATTCTGAGTGATAGATGAGTTCAAGTCTCCACATACCTTTTTTTTATGAAGTTTCTCCAAGCTCCCCTTAGTATATCTTCATCTTCAATCGATGAACACCGTGAAGTCTAAAGATCGATTACACATTTTATCCCGAGACATATCTCTAAGTAGACTAGAAATCAAGACTTACAGTTTTGACAACTAAACTTGACAAACAAGCTTGAGATAGCAACGCTTGCGATTTCGACCGAGCAGCGTCGATTCGATCTCAACTACATTCCAGTTCGAAGTCTAATTGTAGGCTAGTGTGTGTAGCAGCTTAAATCAGTGTGGTGCTCAAGTTCTGGACTGGGTCCTGGGGGTTTCTGCTTTGCAGTTTTCCTCATTAACAAAATGTATGGGTTCTTGTGGTTATTTATTTTCCTCATTTTATTGTTTATCTTTATAATAGATATATCACAAATATTACCTTAGAATAACCTAGACAGTTTTTAAGCTTAAAAGACTGTATAAAACCTACAAGGTTTATTCTTGAGAATTTGTATCTTAAAAGAAAGATTGCAGGACTAGTCCTTGTTGGAATTCGATACTTATTATCGTCCAAGTAAAAAACTTGTCATCATATCAGGTATCAGAAATTTTTGTTGGTCTGTACTACAGATTGTGACAAGTTTGTCCATATTAGTTTCCAAATTAAAATTTGATGGTGTACTTGGTACCCCCTCTTTTTCAAATGTCACTATGTATACTTCTACTAGTGTTGTAAGCATTACTATTTCTATTGAGATTTGTTTTTGGTCTTTTAATAAATATCAAAATAATGTAAAAAAAAATATGAGACAACTATCTGGAAAATGACGATAAGACTGAAAAAAATAAAGTAACAATTTTGTGTAGAAATAGAACAGACGAGAGAACAAGTAAAAACAAATTAATGATATCTACATCTTGTTTGTTTGCAGCTGACTCGACGTCTGGGTCTGAGTCAACCCCTGACTCGCGCCGAATCAGCAGTTAAACTGTTTGGTTTGTAAATTTGGTAACCCCTGACTCGGTATCTGAGTCAGAGCTAACCCCTGACTCGGGCCCTATTGAGTCAGGCATGGGAATACCCCTGAGTCGTTGGCTCAAACACCCGACTCGCTAAAGTTGACAAAAATTCCCATCAACTCTTTATATCAAAATTTTCATTTCTTCATTTTTTTCCGTCGAGAGCAGAGATGGGAGATGAGCAACCAAACCCTAGACTCTTCTCAACTGATATCTCCTTCATCTCTCTCAATAAATTCACTAATTTCTATCTTCATCACCACTCTCAACTCATCTCTCAATCTCTTTCTAATCATCTAAGCTTCTTTTATAAAATTCATCGTCTTCAAGTATGATTTTCAAATCTACCAATTCTTCATCCATGCCTTTTCTTTCATTATAATATGGGTTTTATGTGATTTGGAACATGAGTTTTTATTTATATTCTAATTTGAGTTCTTAATTGGCTTCAAGGGGGAAAGAAATAAGGAAGAAGGAAGAAGATTAAAGTTTTGTGAAGGTATAATAATTTCATTCCATGTTGTTTTCTTTTAGAGCCAGGGGTTTCCTATGCTCATACTCCACTTGATTATTTTGTTCTTCTAGGATGGTTTGATTTGCTGGTTCAGTATTTGATGAATGTTTTTTTTAACTTTTAGATGGTGTTTGTGAAAATGCCAAGGAAACAAGTATATTTGATCATTAAGCATGATAGAATATGTCATCTCCTATGGATTTTTGTGTCATGTTATGTGAATGTTTCTAATTTATCTAGTCAGTATACCTAAGATGTTATGATATAATTGCAGACATAGACATAAGAGTATGACTTTTGTGTGCTCTCGTATTGTCTCCTTGGCATGACATGCAAGAGCATCAGTTACTAAGTTAAGCATGTAATCCCTTTGAGGTTAGGCATGTTTTACAAAAATAAGCATTGGGAATTTCAATACAAAAATATTGATTCCTGGATTCTTCATTGACGATGTCCTATCATTAATTTTTTTCCCTTAATTGTGAATTAACCTTTTCATTTTGAGCTCTATAAATACTAAATCTCATAGGAAATCGTTTATTATACCCATTGCTCTCTCTGTCCCCCTCTCTCGCATATGATGTTTGACATGAAGTCGTTTTACAATAGCAGTAGTTTGTTGAGGTGCCTAATTCTGTCTCTTCTAGCATCTTTATACCCACAAGTAGGACAATACCAAGTGCATAACTCATCTTTGCTGCCATTATCGTGGTTTCACCGAGGACATGGTTTCGTTAAAACAAGAGGTACATGTTTCATGGTGAATGGGAAGCCACTATACTTGAATGGTTTTAATGCATATTGGTTGATGTCCATGGCATCTGAGCCATCTAATATTATGCACATTGTCCTGGCTTGTTTAACTGTTTATTCTGATGTTAAGACATCCAGGAAGAGTGATTGGCCGTAATGATTGAAGTCTTTTCTATGGATTTTTTTTCTAGTTTAAAGTTTCTCTATTTCAAGTTGATCTGCTGTGTTTATTTTTCTATTTCCTATTGTACAATGTGATTTGCTTTAGCTTAAAACCCCAAAGCAAATTAGACAGGGGCCCAATATAAATTGATTGATTCCATTTGCACTTGCAGGTTTCAATTGAAGAAGATCATTATCAGATCTTGGTAACAACTTCCAACTTTGATTTTGTTTCAGTTCTTATTTGTATTTTTATTGTTTTGCTCTTGGTAGGAATTATATTTATGTATCATTCAACTTCCAACTTTGAATGTGCTATACTGGACACAAAATATGGCAATTATACTCTGATTAGTCATACATACATTTGTATAGTGGCTGGAGTCCAATAAATTAAGGATAGGTGACAATTATACCCTGATTAGTCATACATACGTTGACCAGGAATGAGGACACATAGGCCGTAACGATTTGGTTCCCATCATTGCCGTAACGATCATGTTTATCCTGCTAGAGCTTTTGTATCGGGCTGTTTCTTGTTAAATCCTCCACCCCAAATTTAACATAGTTCACCTCCTGGTGTGTCACATTATGATTGTCATCTCTTAATCATACTATGACCCTACTTCTAAATTGAACATAGTTCACCACATTTGATATACACTATCAATACAGCTAGCTATATGAATGATAATGATTATAACATTATGCCAAGCTTTTGTTTGGACTGAAGGGTCTGCTTAGGATTCTATTTCCCAGCAAATATCTAACATTGGGATGGAGGAACAAACCCCAACAACTCTTTGGATACTTTGTGGTGAGCATGTCTGCGAGTAAGGATGTCTTGGCTCGCGCTGGTTCATCTTCCATGATCCGACTGATGGTCCTCAAGTTTGTTTTGGGCATGTATGCCAGTAAGGATGTCCTGGCCCTGGCCTCTCTCAAAGTTGACCTGTCAAGCATTGAGCATGGCTCTACTGTGACTGTAAAGTGGTGTGGGAAAGCAGTTTTTATCAGGCGCCGCACTGAGGATAATATAAAACTTTCCAACAGTGTTGACCAAGGCACCCTGTGATCCAGAGGATGATGCAGTTAGAGTCGAGTACCCAGAATGGCTTATTGTTGTTGGTGTCTGTACCCATCTTGGTTGCATCTTTTTTCCTAATGCCTGGGGTTTTGTTGTCATTCTGTCCATGCCATGGTTCTCACTACAACATTTCATGCAGGATTCGAAAGGGCCAACCACCAAAGAACCCGGAGTACCTACTACTAGTTTTTGGTGGATAACAAGTTTCTTTATGCTTTTAGGATTTTAAACTTGAAATTTATTGTAGAATTTATTGTTTGGTGATGTTTGATTACATGAAAAAGAAAGATGGTTAAAGAGTCTATTGAATAAGTTGGTAGTGGTAAATGTTAATGATATAAAATGTGCACAAGGGCATTTCATGTCCAAAAAAATTCAGTTAGCTGAGTCAGGTCTGACTCAAAAAACAAACATATTTTATGACTCAGATCTTAGTGAGTCAGATCCAGGTGAGTAAGGTGATTTCACTCAGATCCAAACGACTCAGATCCAGACGACTCAGATGAGTCAGCTTCAAACAAACAAACAAACAAGATGCTAGTTATATCAATCGTGGGTTTGCAAAGGAAGCGTGGATAAGAAGAAATAACAGCTAGAAGAGGAAATGATCATAGGGTTGCTTAATAAGTCAATGGCAGTCAATTTATTTGACGTGACAGGACCCACGTGATGACAAATATTTTTTAATATTTTTGATTTTATATGCGCTTGATCAAGGAGGAAAAACATATCATGTTGTGTAGTATTATATACCACATAATTGAATATATTCCTAGCTCTCCTTTAAGGAGTAAGATTTTTTCACTCAAATGCTTCAACAACAATATATATTTTTTTAATATTTGTTGGACTTTGTCTTGTTGGAACTTGGAATCAAGCGTAAGAACATATAATTAAGAGAATGTTATGTAATGTAATATTTGTCTTTTAATTTTTGTATTCTTCATATGTAAAGAGTTTTGTCACTAAAATTGAAAAATGAGGAGATTGTTGTAGCATTGATCGGTTGAAGCCACCAAGTATTGGTTTGCCAAGTTTGGTTGTCATATTTTAGTTCCAAAACTCAAAGCTATTTGATTTGATTACTAGAGTCAACTTCGTCAGGTTAGACTAGGAACATTAAAAAAATGTTGAGACTTGCATTTATTACTCATGAAGAACTTGAAGACGTATCAGCATCAATGAACACTCCATCCTTCAGTTCTAGGTTATTAATAATGACCTGATTTATTCCGTTTTTATCTTTCGTTCTTTCAAGTCGATTTATATTGAAACCATAACATAAGAAGTTCTTGTTTTCATGGTTTCAGTAAGTAGACTTGCAAAACTTGTTTCATCCAAATGATCTTTACTAGGACTTTTCCTTAAGAGAAGGATCTTTATTAGGACCGATCCCCAAGAGAAGGATATCTATTAGGACAGATCCTTGGTCTGACCGAAAATTACATTTCCGATATGTTAGGATTTCGATGTCATTTGGTTAGAAAGGAAAAATCACGTATATCGATATAGTGTATTTGAAACATGTGTTAAACTCATAATACTATATTTTCAAGTGTTTTCCTTCGACACTCAATGTAAATTGACTCTAAAACCAAAATATTCTATATATTTTAGATATCAAATTTACATGTTTATCATATCCCATATATTTGCATATCTCTAGTTACTATATTTGTAAAGTGTATGAAAATATGCTCGCTAATGTTAGTTGTCAACTTGGAGAGTTTTTGGTTTGCTAGTTGGATTACAGTTGGTATTGGTTAATTTCAGAAATAATATTCTCTTAATATATTCTGGGAATTTTCGGAATTAATCCTACCTTGTTTTCTAAACAAACCTTTGTCGTAACACCATAAATAATAAAGCTTGTATTTCTTAATAGATAATCCTAGAACACACTACTTAATTACATGCATGGGAAACCCACTCGTCGACAAAGGAGAGTATTCAAATTAGGTGAAATACTTTGTTGGCCTTCGTTTAAAGTCTTCTTTGGGATCAAGAAGCTTTTACTAGTACCATTAGTGGGAAACTAAATAGTATTGATTACTTTAAAATTTGCTTATTTTATTTTGATAGACTAACCGCATAGTTATGCTTGGTAGATCTTGCTCTTTTTGTTTTTCTATAGTCATTCTCTTATGATATAAGGCCACTCGAGCTTGATGAAGGATTGTTTATAAACATATCTAGTGATTCAAGATATGTGGATAATATTATTGATCATCTAACGTTAGCAGACTCTGTTATGTGTGTGATCGATCAATAGTTGGAATCAAGTTGTTTTATTGTGCATCGATTACTCCGAAGATTGAAGACTTGAAGATTTTCATTTTGGTTTCGGGTCTTTGTGATTGTCTTCTTACACACTTCATTCGATATGATTTAACCAATCAATCTATTATATAAACGTTATACTTGTTTTAAAGATCAACAATTTATCTAGTTGTTTTTCTTTTGAGGATTGCTCGGATAGTTTATGTACTAAGATAGGTTATTCCGATAATCTTTGTCTTTGTTGATCTTTGACCTGAAAGAAATATACATTGATCATACGAAAGATATATTTTACTTAACATACCTCTAATTAAATATTTGATCAAGGAGATTGACAAGTAAGTGGTTACTGAAACAGGTTAGTCATCTACTGTTTCGGGATACGATCCAAATGAGTTGAGAAGCGGAAGTCTTCACAGCGGATGAAGCAACTTGAGATTTTAGGGATTCACGTGTATAAACCATATTAGTTGTAGGTGCATGGATACTGAGGGTCTATTTGGGAGCTTGGAAATAGAATAACATATGATAATGTATCTTAATTTAAGTTATGTTAACTTTGAGATTGATAAGTTTTTGTGTTCTTTGTCTAAAATCCTATCCAGATTTGGATTAACTCAATTTGTGTTTGTTTAACACTCAATCCAGCAGTATATTAACATTGAGATTGATCAGTTTTAACTCAACTTGTGTAAGCATATCAGATATCAAGGTAAACTAGTAAGACCAAATGACAAAATAGTCTTAAGAAAATTTAAATTGTAAAGTGTTTGGCTCTATCCTAGGTTGGGAATGGGGAGAACATGTTTTCCGTAGGATACCATAAACCTAACTTTTTAGCCATTCGAAAACCAAGGATGGATTAGCTATCCTTATACCAACTTGGAATAAAATGTAAACAAACACTTTTCACCCATTTTTTTATTTTTATAATCCTACCTGGGTTGGGATACCCAAGTTCCCAAACATGACCTAAAGGAACCGAGTAACTAGGGGTAGTTTCCTTGGTCTCAGCTATTCGAAATTGCAGTAGTTAATTTGTATAACGTCTTAATTCTGAGAGTATGCAAAACTGGACTATGTCCTGAAGTTTTTATGCCAAACAGTTTTCCTTGTTAACAAAATCTTGTTGTGTGCCTTTACTTTACTTTAAATATTGTAATTATTGTCATAATTATAATTAAAGTAATAATACTTGTACGTTAACCAAATATTTGGTGAGACCCCATAGTTGGTTCGGTCCGGACTATTATATACGAAGTTTACATCTTGTTTAAGTAATTCTTTGTCCATTATTGTTTTGATAGAATTACACAAGGTATGTCTGCATAGGTTGATATCGAAAATATTATTGTGTAATCGGTACCCTCGAAATTTCACTTTGATCTCAAGTAATATAAAACTTCTTGATATAGTTTGATTTCAACGAATAGAAATCGTGTAGCATGCAAGAAGTTTTCTTTGAGTTACAAAAAAAAAAAAAAGTGTATACCGGATCGTTGTTATGAGACCGTGCACAAAATAAGCCCATAATATAATAACCCAATAAGCTTGCGAAGAATGTATCAATATTCAAAAACACCAAAAACATACTACAATAACACTATAATAATTAATAGTCATGAGACTGGTAATTTAACAAAGTATTAATTTATATATAAATTGAATAGTTATTAATATATCGAAACAAACCAAATTTAAGTTTAAATTTTAAAAATATGTAATATCTAGAGATTGTATTTCATAATTATGTATTGTATAATTTTTGTCCAAACACATGTATTTTCATGTTAAAACTCAAACAATTAGAAGAACATCATAAAAAAAATCACTTTAAAAGTTCTCAAAGGACTACATAACATTGGAAATAAAGTCCAATGTTTATACAAATGTGAACAAGAACAAACAACTTTGGATTCCAGTTTTAATAAGGCACCGTAATTTAGTTCTATCACACTGATTATGAACTTGTACATTAGTTGGGCCATATTGGAACGTGGAAATTTTATTCTCTTATAAATTTAGCACACTGGCCCAACTCGAGAGTGACAAAAATTGTTTTGTGACGAAGTTAATAATTTATCACCGATTAATTTAATAAAGTTCAATTGTAGTTCTGGAACCCTCCGATTAGTTTGTGTACAAAGACGTTTAAAAATGTCCAGGAACATATTAAAAAATGTCTAGTTTGCGAGCTCATAAATTAATGTACAAGAGTAATCATAAAAAAAATTTAGGAACATATCCAAAATCACGTAGTTCGCGAACCCTTAAGTTGGTCCGTGAACATATGAGTAAATTTGCAAAATGTATAATAATACGTTGAAGTTTCACAATTGTGAACCCATAAATTGGTTTTTGATCTCTTGTGCACTTTGGAGTTTCGGAACATCATGTTTTTGCACAGTTTGCGAACCCTAATATTAGTTCGTGAACAACTTGATATTTTTAGGTTTATATTAATTCACAGTCATAGTTTTTTTGAATAATGAGTTGCTCTCAACCTCATAAGTGATAAACCTTTTAATATCAATTGCTTGTAATATTGAAATTAATCAAGTACAAGTTTGCACTCGAAAAGTTTTCTTTGCAATTCATCAATTATAAAGCCGTCCAATGTTATCTTAGTAGATAAAATGGTATAAACAATGAGTAAATATGATAGTCAGTCTTCATATACCTTTGTTGAAGAAGTACTCAAAAATGTCTTCGTTGTTCTTCAATCTTCAAGGGTTATTCAATGAATTCTAACACTCAACTGCCATGCTCTAGTCCTAATCTAGGACTGGTCTTAGTAAATTATAAATCAAGATATAATTTTGTGAAGCTAACATTTAAAACAAGCTTGACATACCAAAATTTGTGCGTTTGACCGAGTAATGCTTTTAAAAATTTAATTTTTCTTCTCGAGACCGTATTTGATATTCCAACAAGAAACAGTAAGAGAAAAATATAGTTTCTTCAGTATTCTATGATTCATAACAACAATTTTTCTTATCTCTTTGTTGGTCTTGTATTCACCATTGTTTTTTTCGACCAACCTTGCTCCGATAGTTTTCAGTATAGTTGAACTCGTTCGATATGAATTTTTCTCATTATTGAGGATTTTTTGAACTAATCTTAATATAAAAAAGTTCTACGAAGAAATTGGATAGCGCAATGATGAATTTTGATTCTAATTGATGATTTCGTTTACGATTTTATGTTCCACTGGTTGCGTTTCAATAGGCTAAAAGAGAGACTAAGAAATTTTTGATCAGGAAAAATATTTTGAACGGTGGTTGATCATTTCTTTTACGGATTTTATGGGAGCTTATATTGGTCTTGCTACAACTAAGATACTCTTTAAAATAATCTAAGGCCAAGAAAATAATTTCGTTAAGACCCATAATTTTAGGGTCATAACAATAAAAGACCGTATGAAAAAACTGTACATTGTCACTGCCAACAGAAATGTTAGACACCCAAGAATGGTTTTGAAAGATTGTTTTAGGGTAAACGATCATTTTATAAATTTATGGGAGGTTATTTTAGTCTTGTTACAACTAAGACAGGGTCACAATGGTCTTAAGGAAAAAAAGATAGGGCATTATTGATTTTTACGACACAGAGGTCATGGGGTTAAAATACATGATTAATAGGTCATTTTGGTCTTGTTATGATTAGGTCAAGGGTCTTGGATTCATGACGATACTTTAATATTTATTTTTATATATGACCATGAAAGTAAAACTCATAATTTTGTATGACTAAGAATTTTTTTCTTTGATGTCCAAGTTCATTTTATTTGGAAAAAATATCGTTTGGTCCTTTTTTTAGGTGGATCCATGTCTGTTTGGTCCTTTGGTCAAACGTCTTTACTGTTTGGTCCATAATTATTTAAAAATATTAAACTGGCAAATATACCCTTCCGTGTTAATTTTTATTTATTTTTTTGTAGCAGTTCATTCCAGAAATGAAGTCCATACAAAAACCTAAAAAAAACAGACTTCATTCCACAAATAAACGCCATACAAAAACATAAAAAACAGACTCCATTCCAGAAATGAACTCCATACAAAAATCTAAAAAAACAGAGTTCATTCCAGAAATGAAGTCCATATAACAACCTAAATAAACAGACTTCATTCCAGAAATGAACTCCATATAAAAACCTAAATAAACAGACATCATTTCAGAAATGAACTCCATATAAAAACCTAAAAAAACACAGTTCATTCCATAAATGAAGTCCATATAACAACCTAAATAAACAGACTTCATTCCAGAAATGAACTCCATATAACAACCTAAATAAACAGACTTCATTCCAGAAATGAAGTCCATATAAAAACCTAAATAAACAGACTTCATTCCAAAAATGAACTCCATACAAAAACCTAAAAAAACAGACTTCATTCCAGAAATGAAGTCCATACAAAAACCTAAAAAAACAGACTTCATTCCAGAAATGAACTCCATATAAAAACCTAAAAAAACAGAGTTTATTCCAGAAATGAAGTCCATATAAAAACAGAGTTCATTTCTGGAATGAACTCCATATAAAAGCAGAGTTCATTTCTGGAATGAACTGCAACATCATCATCTTCGTCGTCTTCAACAACAACAACATCTTCGTCTTCAAAAACACCACCGTCTTCATCATCAACGGTAGTCGCAGTAGCAGATCTTTATCTTCTTCATCTTCTTCATCATCAAAATCAAGATTAACACCATCGTCTTCATCGTCAACAGCAGCAGCAACAACATATCTTCATCTTCTTCATCGTCAACAACAATAGAAAAAATAAAATCAAGATTAACACCATCGTCTTCATCTTCTTCATCATCATCATCAAAATCAAGATTAACACCATCGTTTTCATCGTCAAGAGCAGCAACAACAACATATCTTCATCATCTTCATCGTCAACAGCAGCAGAAGAAAGAAAAAAAACCCTAAAAAATCGTATTCAACAGTACCAACATCATCGTATTCATCGTCTACGACTACCGATCTAAATATCTAAATCGATTTTCACCTTCATCACCATCGTTTACAGCAGCAAGAAGAAAAATAGAAGAAAAAAAATGGAGACGCCATTAACAGGAGGAAAAAGAAGAAGAAAAAAAAAGAGAGAGATATTAGATCTGGAAAGATGAGAGAGAAAGTAAATCTGATAATGACTTATTGTCTCTTATTTTTTGATTATATATATGGTCCTTATCCAAAAGGGTATTTCTGCCACTACAAGGTGACATTTACATCATCCATGACATCATCCTAGGACCAAACCATAATTTTAGGACCAAATTATAATTTATATTACTAAATAGGACCAAACAGACAATTGATTAGGTCCACTGGACTAGACTGCCTCTAATATATTATTTGTAGGACCAATCGGTATTTCATTGATTTTATTTTCAGCGACCCAAATGATATTTTCAGTGACCCAAATGATAAAAGTATAATAATAATATAATTAGTTGAGTGAACAAGTAAATGCAAGTCATTGGAAGAAGAATACAAGTTGTATTCATTTTTTGTTTTCCTTTTGTTGCGTTTTTACATATTGACTTGATGACTGATTAAGACGACTCGAAGACTTACTGTTTTTTGTTGCTTTTTTACATAATGACTCGATTACTGATTAAAACGACTCGAAGACTAGAAACAGACTCGACAAGACTGACTCGATGACTCATGAGGAAACATCACATTTTTTAATATTTTTTCACATAAGACTCGATGACTCGGATAGAAAGACTCTGTTGAGTTGATACGATCTGCCTCATTACGTGGCATGGATATGACCTGGCTCGATCGGGTGCATCGGAATCTGATGAGCATCGGCTTGGAAGGTGCAGCTGTAAACGGAGCTCAGCAAGGTCTGCTCTGGTCTGTTTGAGTTCCGTTTCAATCTCCGTCAACTTTTTATGCGTTTTGTAGACTTCCAAAGACACGTAATGAGATGGTTCGATCCATTTTAACGCCTGCAAAAACAAACAGCACTTGGTTCCTTTTTACACAGATCTGAAAATCTAATCGAGAATCAACTAATCGGATAAAAGCAAATCCAATCAAATCAAGAAAGAATCGAAAATCAAAATCAAATTTAGTACATAGAGGATGAGGCAAATCACCAATGTACACCAGAAAGAGATCTTCCCACATAGCAGCTCTGAAGCAGTCTCTCCATTCTTCAGTTCCCATTTGTGAAAGGTGATGATAAATCTAACGGAAAGCATCACCGCTGCTTCAGGGAAGCCGGTGTCTAAAGCATAGCGATCTAGGCCGACATCAATCACAATAACAGAATAAAAGAGCGAGGTAAAAGTTGTCCAACCGAGCTTCTCCTCCACCTTCTTCAGTACAAACTCCGCCCACAGATGAGAGATGATTACAGTGATGAAAACTCGCACTCCAATCAACTTCAGTAAATTTGTTGCGGTGAAAAGCAATTTCTCGTTCTTATGTAATGCTCTCTAGATAGCTAAACCAAAGAATGTAAATCCGAGCACAGTAAGGAAGTAGTAATAGAAATTCTCACCGTCGGACGGCATCTCGAAGAGTTTTAGATATGTTCATACACTCTCAACGATGGATACACCACCGCCAATGGCAAAGTAGCGATAAGAAAAACTTAAGAACCAGTTTCAGACATTTGTTAACAGCAGCGATGAAGTTTTCGAGCGTAGAAAGATGATTAAGCAACGCCATAACTGTGATTATTGTTCGAGCCGGAGGGAATTGAATCGGAAATGCCATTTTTTGAGTTAGGGTTGGAAATTGAGAGGGAATGAGAGGGATTTTAAAAAAAAAAATATGAGCTGTGTGATGAGATATAGTTAGGTGGTGGTGTTTTTATAGGCGGCAATAAAATTGGATGGGTTTTGAAAGGCTTTTGAAATTTGAATTCATTGAGAGTTTGTTAGATCAGAAATTCCCGGAGAAGGTTGTCGAAGGTTTTTAAATTTTGGATTAGAAATGAAATCGGCTCAGATTCGCAGTTCGTTATTCTTGAAACGGTTAGTGGGTCAGCGCAAATGCTGCTTATTGTCTTGCACGGTTTTTTGATGTTTAATTCTGATCTTGTGCGCGCCTTACATGTGAATAATGAGAAGGCAAAGATGTTGCTGAAGCCTGATGCAATGGTTGTCACTGAAAGACATCACATTTGGCCTTCTCTAACTGATGATCAATGGATGCAGGGTAAGCCTCTTTTTCACATTTTTCTTGATGCAGTCTGAGATATATCATATTATTCTTGGTGCTGAGATCACTACTACCCTCGCAAATGAGCAGTTCAAGAAGGTTCAAATGGAGCTTGATGGTAAGATGATTGAACTCCATGCTCTTGGTAAAATTACAGGAAACTGAGTATAAAATTTTTGTATTGGTCAAGTAGAAGTTACAGATGAGTACTATGGGCATGTGGGGGACATAGTGGAGGGCCTGGAGGCCTATCTTTTGTGTAGAAAATATTACTTTTCATGATTGGGGAAATGGTAGATAATACCATGCAAAAACAAGCAGCGATGTTGAACGATGTTTCTTGTACATATGAACGTGATAAGAAATCCTGGGTTATAGCTATTAATAACTTGGAAAGAAAAATCAAGGTACTTCGTTTGACTCCATGATAATACCGGTAAATTTCTGTTTATTAGAGTTCACATTCCTAGTGCATATTAACTTGGATTTCTTTTGCAGATAATGTAAACAGAGCAGTCACAGCTGTCCCATGAAGCCCATGAATGCGCCGACTCGATTCCTGATTTAAGCCAAATGGTGTATGCTGTTCAAGCATTGGGTAAGTTGAGCTCCACTTCATCTGCAGATTTGTTCAATGCACAATATGCATCTCATTTAATTAGAAATATTTGTTGTAGTGGCCCAATGTGATTATCTCAGAAGGAAGTAGTTGGGGGAACAAGCAATGAGAAAGAAACTATATAACCAAGTTCAGGAATCTAAAGGGAATATTAGGGTGTTCTGTAGATGCCGCCCACTGCAAGGAAGATATCTCAGCTGGGTGTTCAACAGTTGTTGAATTTGAAGCTGCCAAAGATGGGAATCTTGGAGTACTGACTGGTGGCTCCACTAAGAAGACCTTCAAGTTTGACTGGGTTTATGCTCCAAAGGATGGACAAGGTATTTCCGCACGTCGTTTTTGTCGAGTGCATCAAAGTAGGAACTTTGAAATATTTACTAACTTCAAATGTCTTTTGCCATAACAGCTGATGTGTTTGTGGATGCTTCACCAATGGTGACTTCAGTATTAGATGGATACAATGTTTGTATATTTGCATACGGGCAAACAGGGACTGGGAAGACGTTGGAGGGACCTGAGCATAATAGAGAAGTCAATTATAGGACTTGACGAGCTGTTTTATAGAGCCAGGGAAAGGAGTGACACTTTTACTTGCAGCATATGCGTCAGAGTGCTTGAAGTTTATGATGAGCAGATTAGGGACTTGCGTGCTACGTCCCCAGCAACAAAGAAGTAAGCTTTTATAAATCTCTTGCAAACAGTTATGAAAATGAACTGGTTTTATTACCGTTCTCCTTTTTCTATAATGAAAAGCACTTATCAGAATTTGTATCTTGTTATAGGCCGGAGATCAGGCTAGCTTCTGAAGGAGTTCACCATGTTCCAGGAATTGTGGAAGCTAAAGTTGAGAACATAAAAGAGGTCTGGGATGTATTGCAGGCTGGAAGTAATGCAAGGGCTGTGGGATCTAATAATGTGAATGAGCATAGTAGCAGATCTCATTGTGTACAACATGCTTTCTATAATGGTAAAATCTAAAAACTTGATGAATGGTGACTGCACCGAATCCAAATTATGGCTAGTAGATTTGGCTGGCAGTGAGAGGCTGGCGAAGACTGATGTGCAGGGGGAGCGACTAAAGGAAGCTCAAAAGATCAACAGATCCCTTTCAGCTCTTGGGGATGTCACATTCCTTGCAGGTTTTTACTCGAACTTGCTTGTCTTCTCGTCTGGCCTTCATCTTCAGCTGCTGATTATTTTCGTGGAGCATTTTCAGGAACTCGAAGCTAACACACTTAAAGATTCATTAGGTTAGTTTACCAAAATATGCTTTTTCAGAGTTAGATGCTTAATATCATTATTAACATATTTTTGAACTTCTGAATTGCAGGGGTTGACTCAAATTTTTTGATGTTCGTTCAAATCAGTCCTTCAGAGAATGACTTAGGTGAGACACTAAGTTCGCTAAATTTTGCAACAAGGGTTCGAGGAGTTGAGCTAGGTCCTGCAAAGAAACAAGTCGACACTGCTGAGCTTCAAAAGTTGAAAACCACGGTAGGAAAAGCAATGGTGATTCAGACATTTCTTAAGTTCCCTTTCCAAGTTAGATTTCAGAACTACTGAGCTAGTGGTTGAGTTGCTGTATAAGCTTGTTGCTTGCTTCTTTTTCGATTCCATCTATCCTGAAGCTTGATAAAGCAAGGCAAGAGTCGAGATTCAAAGATGAGTCTTTAAAGAAGTTAGAAGAGAACATACAAAACCTGGAATTCAAAGTGAGATCCGAGGATCAGCTGTGCAAAAGCCAACAGGAAAAGGTTAAAGAACTTGAAGGACATCAAAGATGGAGGTGCACAACCAATCTGATAAACATGTTTGGCAACTTAATGAGAAATTGAAGGGCAGAAAAGGAACATGCATTGGTCTTCAAAACAAGGTTGTTTTATAGTGGTTAATTTTGTCAAACTTTTGATATTATTCATACCACTCTGACAAAATAACTGGAATAATTTCTGATGCATCGTCACTTCTAATTTCCTTGTTCAAAGGTCAAAGAGCTTGAAAGTAAACTGAAAGAACGAGAACACATGGAGTCTTTGGCACATCAGCAGAAGGTTTGTTTGTTCTATAAACACTTCATTTTTTGCCACAAATAATTAATCCATACATTCTTCTACTTAGATAAGTTTTCTTAACTTGACAATTGTATCGTATCATATCAACCACCCTAGTTAACAATTCAGGGTCGCAAAACATTGCATTAATGGACATCATAGAAGTGATACGATTAATTTCGTGTGGTCTGTTGTGCACAGATTAAGGAGCTCGAAGTCAAACTGAGAGAAAGCTTGGCAACAATCTGACTCTGGTCCTTCAACAAAAGGTTTGTTGATTCTGTGTCCTTAAAGCTATTTTGTGAACGGATACGAAAGGTTTTATGGTTGCTGGAGCGCAGCTAAACCAAGTGAAATTCATTTATCTAAATTTTTGTTCTTGTACAGGTTCGGGAGCTTGAAAACAGGCTTAAGGAGAGAGCGCAACAGCCGGCTGAGTCTGTGATTCTTCAACAAAAGGTTTGTGGCAACTAAACAAAGCTTAAATTTGTTTCCCTGGAAATTGAGAATCTTGATTCTAAATGCCTCTATGTTACATAGGTGAAGGAGCTCGAAAGCAATCTTAAAGATCGAGAACAAAACATGGAATCAGCACTTCTTCATCAGAAGGTTCTTACTGAAAACCAATTTTTTTACTCTGCTAATTGTATGTTCGCTTATGGCTGCTAAACAATTGGAAAACTTGTGTAATTGCTAATTTCTTTCATGTGTCTATGTCAGAATAAGGAGCTTGAAGAAAAGCTTTGAGAGCGAGATCAACAATTGAAGTCTATGCTGCAACTGTCACATTCTTCTAAGATGTCTAGATGTACCCCACTGGTAGTAAGCCCCCCTGAAAACCTTCAAGGGAAAGAGATACGCTGTAGTGTAATGGTTCCTTAGTTGGGTACACATCAGCATGTGACTCTTCCATCGGCTCTTCCGGAGCATGATTTCTTGAATGACCTGGAGCCGCTTGGGTGGATGGATACCCAACAAAATGAGCTTCCTCAGCTGTGTCACAGGTACTTGATTTTCTTTTTTTCTTTGGTCATTATCATTGTTCTCGTAGTTTGACAGAAGACTATGAAGATCCTTGTTAGCATCACCTCTCCTAACGTGAAGTTAAAATTTATGTAGACAAACACTGGAAGTTGACTTTCTGATGTACCTTGTTTTTCAGTGTCAAGTTGGATCTGACTTTTAAATTTTTTACTTTGTGCAGGATTTGAATCGCCATGCTCGGATGCTTGAGATAAAAAGCAATGGGAATGGAGAAAACTGCATCATCCTGACCTGCAGTTTTGCTCCAGGTTCATGCTCATTAACTGAAACTTTTCCCTTCAGGATATGAGTGGGGCCGTGCTAACAAGGACTCTAGAAGCTATCCCCATGGATGTACTCCAACTGTGATTGGGACTACAGAGGAAGCTAGAGCATCCATGGTTCTAAAGAAGAACAAAACAAAGAAAGGAAAACAAGGTAGTCAAAGCTCTGTTGAATTTGTTAGTCTAATTCATAAAGAGAAATTAACTCAAGGAAATGGGAAAAGACAGAGAATGAATTTTGAGTGGAGATCCTAAAGCTAAGGCCAAGGGGTGGTGATTAAGGATACTGGTAACATCATGGGAGAGAAAGACAAGAGGATGAAGAAACAGATTCAGATGATGAAGTTAAGAAGGTGAAAAAACGATAGGATTGAGATACTATTGAAGGAAAATATCAATTGCAAGGCTATGCTTGGCTTCTATTAGACTACATTCAGTTGGGAAGGAAAAAGCTGGTGACATCATTTCAAATGCTCTGGCTTATGGTAACATGGAAGCTGGTCCAGTAAATAATATCCCTCTGGAGGTAGCTGAAGCAGCCTTAGTTGAGGAAACCATGGTCTTTGAGAAAGTGAAGGAGCTAAAAATTGTTGAACAAAATTCGAGTACTGAGAGCTCTGTCAAGGTACTCCGTATTTTTTTTCCTAAAACTTTAAACATTTTATCTATGCTGTTATCACTGTATTGTGTTAGTAGAGATAATACAGTCACAGGAAGTTAATCACACATGACTTATATTTTATAGATATAAAAGACCTTTTCTACTTTTACAGTTGATTCTCTAACGGCGAAATGGTTAGTATATTATTGCTTAAAAAATATGTCTTTTGACAAGATATGATTTTTTTAACACATAGTTTATAAATGGTTTGCTGGATTCGAACAAACAGACCAGCTCTTATTTTTATCCTTTTTTCTTTAGTAATATTTCTGTGCTTAATGGTTTTCTTGATTTAGAAAGGATCTTTTGAAGGAAGGTTGTAAATGTCATTGAAATGTGGGTGCCTATTTTCAAATCCAAGTCATGAAAGACTGCCTTGTGATCTTAAAATTTCTCATGGGTCTCTGACCGTTTTTTCATAATTGGTATCTTTTTTTTTTCCTTTTAAGGATCCCCGTAATGCGAAATTGGCTTTAAGTTGAATTGAAAAATGGTAGTGTCTCAACCATTTGTCAAGGAAAGGAACAGTGTGTACATAGTATTTAATTGGATAGTTTCCCCATAGTGGGATAGCATGCAGGTCATTCTGATGTGCCCATAATTATGTATCTCAGGTTTTTTAGATTCTTTCCAACTGCTGCAATACAGGCGTATCTTCAGAAAGAGCTGGGAAAGATACAGGACTTGAGAAATAAAGCCATGTTAGATGGGGAACTGTGGGACGACCGTGTTTTTAGCTCCATGGGTCAGAATTCATAATTGTTTTGCTCAGTCTGGTGCTATCTGAAGTTATGAAAAACTGGAAGAGTGTGCATTTTGATTCTTCTTCAGCTTAAGATTGTTTGTGATTGTTTTCTTTTCGTTTCCATCTCAGCATCATTATTTTGTTGAAAAGAAGAGATCCAAAGTAAGTTCAGTAGGGTTACAACAATTCGGAAAATGAAAAGACACATGTTAACTTATTTTTGGTTTGTTGGAATTTTCAAGTCCAGACGCGTTTAACCACCTCTTGTTTCTGGATGATTGGAGGGCCACAAAGAAGTTCTTATTATCAAATTTCTTGCAGTATATCTATATTTTTCAATGCTGGTTTAAACTTTACTACAGAAAAGCAGAAAACTAAACTGGTACTTACTTTGGAGTTATTTCTGGCAGTAGCTCTGGTGTACTTGGTAAACATAGAACAGTTCTAGGCTGTACCATCACCGGCCTTGCAGAACAGGCTGTTTAAAGCAACTTCAATTGAAAGAAATTTTTAACAAACTGATCTGAAATAGTAAAGAAGACTGAGAACAGAACCAACATGAAATTCAAATCTCAAGAGTCAAAACCAGCATGGAATAAGATTCTAAAATTCTACATGACAAAAGAAACACTGTATCATAAGTAACCAGTAATTTTTACAATTCGAACCCAAATTTAGCCTCCACTTGGGAACACGGACCACAGTAAAATTTAGTAACGCCTATCTTGCACAACCTACAAACCTGCCACCAGGACCCCGTAGACTTGGGTTCTAAACTAAGGTCTAAAACCCATGAGGGTTTAATCGGATACCAGAACTGAGAGCGTCCACAGTGGTGCGAGTATAACCAAAGACCAAAGACTAAAAAAAAAGACCAAATTTGGGTTTAGTCCGTCATGTGGCGTAGTGGGAAAAGAGTATATTTGATGGCGCGTTGATAAACATTACGCCTGGGATCAGGCATTGGTAAAGATAACGCCCGAGTGGGGCGTTGGTATAGTCTACGCTTCAGAAACAAAAAAAAAATAAAAAAAAAAGTAATAATGGGGCGGAGGTATAAAGCCCGCCCCATGCAGAAATCAAAAATTGTGAAATACAAATTGGAGTGGGGCGTTAAGTATATGAACGCCCCATTTCGCGCGACCACCTTTACCAACGCCCCATCGGGCGTACATTATATCAACGCCCCGTTTCAGGCGTACATTATATCAACGCCCCTTGTGTAGCGTATATTATATCAACGCCCGATGAATGGCGGAGATTATATCAACGCCCGATGTGTAGCGGAGATTATATCAACGCCCGACTATATTTGGATTTGGTCTTGATCGCAGACCAAATTTGGTCTGGATTTTACTCTTTGATCAAATTTTGATCAATGGTCCGTCCCACTACGCAGGCCCACTCGACTAAAAATTTGGGTTTACTCATCCATTGCAGTTGCTCTGAAGAGTTTCTGTATTTTTCCACACAACATTCAGCGAAGAGACTTGAAATTTGTAAGAGACGGTGAGAGAGGCGCTCGAAAGAGAGATGGCAACGGGAGCTCCAACAACATATTCACCATCTCCATCAAACAAAAAACAACAATCTATATTCAAAGATGTCGATTGGGTTCGTCCTGATGGTCGCGGTTTTCATCATTGTAGACCTGCTTGTAAATCTCTCTCAACTATTTTCTTGTTCTAATTTTTGAGAAATTTGTATTGATGTTGTTTTTTTGTAGTAAGGGTTTTTGGTGGGGGTCAGTTCTGTATAGATTTCACTTCGTTTCTAGGTTTTGATTTTTTTTTTTTTTTTTTTTTTTTTTTTTTGATTTTTGATTCTGTGAACCGTATGAGTAATTTGGTGCCAAGGGTTAACAAAAAAGGAGTTTGTTTTGGTTAGATAGCAATAGGGAGCATTGATCAATTTTAATTTTTTGTTGCCCTAGACAAGAACATAGAAGCTTTGGTTCAGGGTTGGGTAGATTCTGAGGAATTTTAACTGAATTTTAATTTTACTTAGTACTTCAGTGTTGGGGAACTCTAACTTTGTTATTCTTATTGGAGGTACATAGATAATTTGATGCTTAACTTGTTTGCAGTTTTGAAGACTGGTATGGTGAATGCCGCATCAGGATCTGCATATGTGGAGTTCGGAAACACCAAGGTCATCGTATCTGTGTGAGTATAACTTCTGCATCAGCGAATTTCTATTTTATCGTGTTTGTTTCTCTTAACCGTCGCTATTGTTTTGCGAAATTGTTGATTATTGATGGTTAAATTTGGTTAGTCTCTAAAAATTGAGTACTCTAATGTTGTTCATAAGCTACCAAGTAGGCAAAAGTTTCTCGTAATTCTTTAGAGCCGACCCATCTCTTTAGTTCTTTCATTCTCTCGCTGTGACTTCTCTTAATTGCGTTTTAATTGCTTCTTGTTCAGATTTGGTCCAAGAGAAAGCAAGAAAGCTATGATGTACAGTGATATAGGTCGTTTGAACTGTAACGTGAGCTACACAACATTTTCTTCCACCATTCGTGGACAGGTATGTGGCTGTGTTTGCTGCAGTTGTGCTTTTGTTTTTCGCACTGTAGGTATAATATTTATGTAATAGTAGTGATTTTTTCATGTCCTCAGGGTGCAGACAACAAAGAGTTTTCATCGGTGCTTCATAAAGCTTTAGAGGGTGCTATTATACTGGAGACTTTTCCAAAGAGCACCGTAGATGTTTTTGCATTGGTCCTGGAATCTGGTGGCAGTAAGTATTCCAGAATTTCCTTTATAAGTCAAGTCATTTTTGTGATGCTGAGTGATCATTACCGTCGAACTGCATTATTTGGGATTTATCGTGCTGATTTTATTTCCAATATGCAGTGCTGCAGCTTGTTGGTTTACTTTACTTCTCTTAGTTTTGATGTTACCTGTTTAAACTATACCTACTTGTTTTGTGACTTTTGTCCATGCCGTTTCTTAATAGCTTCTTAGATTTTTTTTTCCTTCCCTGTAGTCTTATAGCATGTAGTGATGCTCGAAAATCTGTCTCACTTTTATTAAAACCACACTAGGTATCACCCCGGCCGCACTCTTCGATTGTTTTGTGTTCTACAATTTGTTTCTACCTTTCTTCGCTTTATAACTTAAAACATTATGCCTAACTATCATTGTCAAAATGTTATGCCTTCCACTGCAACATATGTATGCACTAATGAAGATTAGTTGGAGTCTATTCGGGGACGTTAGTTAGTCCATTTTATTCGACAGATGCCTGAACGATGCAGATGTGGTAAACTTTCTGTTAAACTGAATAATTATGGTGGAACTGTTTTCCAAAGAATATTTGGAGGCATTTCTTCTACAGATTCGGGTATAGGCCGAGTCTTAGTTATCCTACCAAATTTCCTCATTCAGAAATCACTCAAAGATCTCGGGCACCTGATTGTTATCTGGTTATCAATTCCTCCTCAAAGATCTTCACAAGTACTTTTTCAAGTGCATCCTTAGCATTTTCCTGCTTTTTTTATAACATACTAAGTCAGTAACCTGCATAAATAGCTGTGACAAATATTCTTGTTAGTGATGGTAGCTGTACACACTCGTCCAAAATTGAGTGGATGGAGTTATGGTATTTTGATATGCGGATCAGGTCAGTTGTCGTGCAGACAAAAACCTTTGTACCTGTCCAAGGACTCAAAAGCAGTTGTACCTGTTTGGTCTTCCATTCTTAAGTGTAGCAGGAACTTCGGATTTGTATCATCCGTTTTCAGCCAGTAATGGTTGGGCCTTCACACATTGCAATTTTAGATAAAATTACAATTTTGTTTAAATACTGCAAGCATTCTTACACTAGTTATTATTGATGGGAAAGCCTCAGAAATATACTGGTTATTTTGCCCTACATACATAAAAAGGAATGAAAATTAGTAAGTTACTACTGTGATTTGGTATCTTTGAACCATGATAGTCCAGAAGTTGTTTTGGACAATCCTGAGGGAATCAAAGTGGTACTTTAAGTTTAATATCCCATCGACAAAAACTAAACATCGGATCATTGGTTTTACTGGATTGTTTCTTTCTTCATACAGAACAATAATTCAATACTGAATAATTATCTTTTAGAACAATACATGTAGTAGAAATAGTGGTTACAACAGTCTGAATCCTACACAATACACATAGAGATAGAACGTAATCTGGAAAACAACTTAGATGCATGCAAAGTGTATCAGAAGAGACACGCTTAGAATTCTATGCATTGACTACCTCATAATTTGGAGCTTCTACTGGATTGTAACAACTTTTGATGGGATAAACCGGTTGGACAATTGGATTTAGAACAATTAGAAGGCGTTCGATGATCTTAGGACCAGGGTTGCAAAACAATCCTCTAAAGTTTATGTATAAAAATCCAGGTCGTAGTTATTGATGGTGTATCCTTTCTACCTGGAAGCAACGGCTCATACAGTATTCCAGTGATTAGACAATTGTACGGAGTATGTTCCAGTGATTGGAGAATTGTATAGATTGATTGTGTATGTTAGATACGGAAATTAAATAAGGAATCCGTTTTAGACAGAGAAAGGTTAGAGGTTAGCTATTTCCGGGCCATGACATAATCTATGCCGTCCAGTCTAGAATTGATCTCAGCCGTCTTTTTTCCATCGTAGACACCACCTCTCCTTAGAACATTGATTAGTTAATAAAATGGGAGAAGGTGGTGCTAGAAAGTATGGATTTTCTTTATGAGCACCTTTCTTTTTCTAACTTGATTATAGTTCAAATGTAGTTTTTCATTAGACTTTGATTTTATTGATGTAGGTGATCTACCTGTCATAATATCATGTGCAAGTCTGGCCCTAGCAGATGCGGGGATTATGATGTATGACCTTGTGACATCAGTTTCTGTGGTATGTACCTGCATATATCTTTCTTGAGGTGCTTTAGAAACTCTAAAGTACTTTTAAGTTTATGTTTTCTGAGAGGTTCTTGGTCCCTCATATCTGTTCACTCTTATGAATCTCTTTTCATTTTTACTTGGCTTTTGGGCGTTGCAGTCTTGCCTTGGGTCAAACCTTGTTATAGATCCTATAACAGAAGAAGAAAGTTGCGAAGATGGAAGTCTTCTGATAACGACAATGCCTTCGCGCAATGAGGTCACTCAGCTAAACATTAACGGAGAATGGTCGACTCCAAAGATCCACGAGGTATGAAACTTTTACCCAAAGTTTTTTTTGCACATCTACATGTTTATATAAGAATGCTAAGGACTTCTCTGTCCGTTGAAATGGTTATGAAATGTTCAGCCAATGATCACATATTCATGTGCGTAGATGACTGGTATGTTATGAATCAGATCTTAAAATAGATGTGAAAACTGTGTGTGTTTAAAAATGATGTCAAATGCTTAATGATCTCTCTACTAGTTAATTTACACCGTATGAGCATCAAATATGTAGAGTTAGTCATGGGAACTGTTCATAGGGTAGGGAGTAAAAGCGGTGGGAACTTTCTCGACGCCAAAATACTCGATCTCAGCAACTTAAAAGCCTGAATAGCTAATGCAAAACTTTGAAAAGCGAAATTTCAAACGACAAATTAGTATAACTTATCAGCATGATTCTGCTAACTCTGTTAAATTCCAACTGCGATGTACAAGCCTGAATTGCTAATGCAAAACTTTGAAAAGCGAAGACTCGAACTACTTATCAGCAAGATTCTGCTAATTCTTTGTGAAATTCCACCTTTTCTATAAAATTTCTTGGTTGTTTTATGATAAAATTGTTTATGAGCAGGCAATGGAGCTCTGTCTCACTGCGTGTTCCAAGCTTGGGGAATTAATGAGATCATATCTAACCGAACCGGAACCTGAACCTGCTTCTGCGTCAGAGGAATAGAAATGTTGCTTCATCACTGTCACTCGTCAACTGGTCAACTATGTTCAATCACATGTTCTTCATCACATTTTTTACTCCGACTGAGGATGTAATTGGCTTGACATTCCCACTGAATGCGGAAGGAAGTGCCAGGATTTGTATAGTGTTTGCGATATTTATTCCCAACCTTCAGTACAATGACTAGTAGTCTTGTACCATCCGTCTTTCAGACCAATTTTTGGGTTCAATTTTGTTTGAGTTGTATCACCAGATTGGAACTGGTTCCAGTTATCTTCAGCTTTTATGTCTCAACTTGGAACCAGAATGTGTATGTAGTGTTATTGGAATTTGGAGTTATGTCTACTTGCCTCACTAAAACCCTAAAACCTGTGAGAATATTAGGGCATCTCAATTTGGGACATGGGCCTTTAATAGATATTTTGGAGGCCTATCCATTGACAAAAAGAAAAAAAGATCAAGATTTTCAGATTTTATGTGGGCCCCACATTTAGGTGTAAAGGAGGTGTAAGACAAAGTAAAATTCTTTCTATAAGATAGAATTTCCCATTAGGTTTCTTATCACTAACAAATTTTGCTTCAGATTTTTCTTTCTTTGCTGCAAAAACCTTATCTTTGCAATGGCTTCATCTTCTTTAGTACTTCCATCTATATCTGCTAAATGCATTTTCCATTCACAAACCCTAAAACCATCACTCTCTTTCCACTCAGTTTCACTAAAGCTTTCAAGCAAACCCATTTCTATTACTTCTTCATTTCTCTCTGAGAAAGTAGCATTTAGAAGCTCTCGTTTTGTTGTACCTAAAGTTGCAGTTACTTCAGAATTTGGCCAAGAAGAAGATGTTTCAAGTGGTGATGAAGGTGCTGTTGAGCAGAATTTCTCTCAGGATTTGAGACTTTTTGTTGGTAACCTTCCTTTTAATGTTGATAGTGCTGAAGTTGCTGAATTGTTTGAGAGAGCTGGAAATGTTCAGATGGTTGAGGTGGGTTTTCTCTTAAAATTCAATTCACCTTTTTACTTATTTATTTTATTGAAGTTTTTTGTGTTTTGAATTTTTAGATAAGGTTTGGGGTTTTTAAGGGTTTAAGTATGAATACTGTTTGGGTAATTTTTATTTTTATTTTTAAATCTTATCCTCATTTTGTGGGCTCTTTTCTTATATTTTGATTATCTTGAATGAATTCTTACGACCAGGTAATCTATGACAAGCTAACTGGAAGAAGCAGAGGGTTTGGGTTTGTTACCATGTCTTCTGTTGAGGAAGTTCAAGCTGCAGCACAGCAGTTCAATGGCTATGTAAGCTCTCTCTCACTGCATAATTCTGAGTTGTATGCTATCTTTTGTCTAATGTCTGCAAGTTGATTGTAATCGTTGTATTTGTAAGTGGTATTCTTAACACTGTTTGATAAATTGTGAACGGATTAGATAGATTTTGTTGTTGTTGAAGTTATTTGGTTTCTAAAATGAGAAATTTATGATGACAGGAAATTGGGGGTAGAGCTATTAGAGTGAACTATGGACCACCTCCACCTAAGGAAGATTTTCAGTCGAGAGGACCTCGAGGTGGTGGAGGCGGTGGTTCTGATTCATCTAAAAGGTTATACGTGGGTAACCTTTCATGGAATGTTGATGATCAGGCACTTGAGAGTTTGTTCAGTGAACAAGGAAAAGTATTGGAGGCCAGAGTTGTGTATGACAGGGAGACTGGTAGGTCAAGGGGTTTCGGGTTTGTCACTTACGGCTCAACCGAGGATCTCGACAACGCACTTTCATCCTTAAATGGCGCTGTAAGTCTTATATAAGAATCTCTTACACTCTCTTGTTTCTTATTATTGTAGTTGTTCTAGTTATTGTTCGAGATTTGCTAAGTTGATGGTAGATGATTGCATAAAGTTTAAGTAGAGCTTTTGAATTGTTTTGCCCCCATGTTTCCTATTGCCTATAGTTTAGTTATTCACCCGTATGTTGTAGTATTCACTGGTGTTGTGCATATAAGACTTTCGCAGCTACTTATCATTTTAAATATAAGAATGTAATTATCTGCATTTTCTTACGTAGGCAAGTTACACCAACGTAACTATAGGAATCCCATAACAGGCTTCCTTATCACCTCTGGTGGTGTGTGTCACTAAAGCCACAATCTGTTGAGCCTGATATTTATGCACTGTTTCTTTGTTTCACTTCTCATATAAGCCACTGTAGAATTTTATGGGAGTAGTATTTAGTTTGTGTGCTATAGGCCATAGCTTCATGTCCTCATGTTATGTTCTTACCTTACATCTTTTTGTGTACAATTACAGGACTTGGATGGCAGAAATATTCGAGTATCTGTTGCTGAAGAGAGGCCAAGGCGCTTTTGAGCACACCAGATTTCCACATTCTCCATCAAAAAAATGCCTTTTGGTATAGTTCTGAAACCTTGCTTTTCTTAATAGCTTACTTATATATCAAATAGGCGCGCGAGCAACCGAGATGTGGCTTTGATGCCCTAATCTTCAGAACCACGTTCTTTTTGTGCTACAAGTGCCTCTCTTAGCACTAACCATTTTCACCAATGTGCTCTTCTGGTGGCTTCAAGATGTATCAAAAGAGGACTGTTATAGAGCTCCGAACTATTTTGATGTAACAACTGAATAACAAATTTTGATCCTTTCCCTCCTCTCTGGTTATATGTATCTTGTATTATTTCATTTTGCATGCGATCCAAAATGTTTTCTTATGAGATTTGTTAGCAGTTCCAACCTATTCCTTTTCAAGAGAGTGTTTGCGTTGCTTGTGAATACACTTCCGAGTGGGCTATTGATTTTGTAATTGGAAGCTGCCAATTTCAACTGTTTAAGCCCATTCAGCTGTATCCGCAAGCCGAACACCCTACACCTGCAAAGATCTGAGTCTTTGAAGTTGTTGCATTTGGCCCTGTAGTGTAGACCGTGAGGCATGTTTCAGCTAGACAATCAGCCTGGGTCCATGAATGATATTCTTAACCATGTTGCTTTGAGGTGAAAAGTTACCATGAGATTTCAACTGAAGCCAGGTACAATAAAACAGACTGATATATGCAACAGCTATGATGCTGCTCTCTGAATCGAGTACAATGTCATGGTGTTAGGGCACAAATAGTTTATGATCATGGGGTCCTTGATTATTCTCTGTATGAGTCCAAATTCATACTGTTAGACCTAACCTTAACCTAGCAGCACCAAACTACATGGTGGGCAACTCGCTTTGCCTTAAATTTCTGTACAATCTGTGATCTGTGGTATCTTAAGTTAATCTATCCAATCATCTCTGCCTACCTTATTGTCTACTCCACAGTCCACACAAATTCAATATCATAATTTGGACTGCTCATTTACTATTTTCAGTTGAGGGTTAATGGGACCCAATAAAGAGACATATTTAGTTTGGGTCCCAGCTTTCACTTTTATATTGGCTGGTTGCAGGTGTCCATTAGGACCTTGGTGCTTATGTGCCATAATTTGATTAGCAGTATGAGTTGCAAGTATCACCTGGAGACACATTTCCCAGGAGTCTACAAAGTTGCACTCTAAAAATGGTGCATTCTGCATGGTTAAGATCTCCTCTTTGAAACAAAAAAGATTTATATGCGCCGAACTTCAAAATCATCTACAACTTTGGACCTATAGAAGATGCAATTGACTTGGTGCAAGGTATAAAGATTCAAGAATAAGCGAAATACCAGTTCAAATATTGTTTTATAACTTAAACAAACTTCCATTTTCTTGTTTTAGTATCCAAAACAAGTTATCAACCAAAAACAGATCCCTCCATCTCTGGACACAACAACATAATTCTAAACCTTCTCAAGCAGAAGAAGTCAATGAATGATATTCTTACAGGTTAGAATTTTTTTTCTTTCAAATGAGTGATTCTTTAAGTTTTAATCACTTCATAGCTTCAAGTTCTTCTGTCTCTATGTTCCATTTGGTGTCACGTGTCTGCGTTTCGAGTTCTTCGCTGTTCTAGCTTCCGTGGAGTTATAGCTTTAATCAAATGTTTATATGAATGAAAAATCATTTTCAGCATGGTTTGATGTTGTTGGGTTCACATGGTTGTCAAAAATAAAGGAGTGAAGTGATTGAAAGTTCTTGTGACTATTAAGTCCATAAGGTTAGTCATCCATTTCTTTCATCTCTTATTAGACTTTTCGTGTTTTCGATTTCGATCAATTGAATATAGAGAATTTGAATGCAGTTTTGCAGGTTTCAGGACAATCAAATTGAACTTAAGAACTTCCAAAGAATCAAAGCAGAAGATGTCATGAACAAAAAAGGAAGGGTCTGGCAAAAATGAGAAATCTCTGAAAACTAAAGTACTGTCAAGAGTGTTTTCAGAAGACTATGAAAGAGTGAAACAAAAGATACTAGATCCTCGAGGATTATTCATTCGTCGATGGAACAAAATTTTCTTAGCTGCATGTTTAGTTTCTCTTTTCGTCGATCCGTTGTTTTTCTACTTACCTACTGCTAGAACAGAAATGTGTATTTATATAACTGTACCACTTGAAGTAGTCCTCACAATTATACGTTCAATAGCCGATGTCTTTTACATGGTTCAGATTTTTGTACGATTCCGGACTGCTTTTTTTGCTCCTTCCTCTCGTGTATTTGGTAGAGGGGAACTTGTTATTGATCCTTCCAGGATCGCTTCTAGGTACTTAGCGAAGGAATTCTGCATTGAACGTGTTGCTGCATTACCACTTCCACAGGTAAAAAGCTTACTTAACTTTGCAATATTTTTCTCAATTTTCGCTAAGTTAACCAAATATTTTTCATGTTGCAGATATTACTTTGGGCTGTAATTCCGAATCTAAGCGGTGTAACAATGACGAGCACAAAAAATGTACTTCGTTTCAGCATAATTTTCCAGTTCATACCAAGGTTGTTTCTCATCTTTCCACTCTCATCTCAAAACAGAATGGGCAGGGGCAGCTTATAATCTTATGCTTTACATGTTAGCAAGCCATGTAAGTCCTGTTGAACACTATCCTAACTTCATGAATATGTTTCTTGTTGAACAAAAACGTCACTTCGTTCCGGTTTGTTCTTCTTGTACAAAAAGGTTATTGGAGCTTGCTGGTATTTGTTGTCGATTGAGAGACAAGAATCCTGTTGGAGAGAAGTCTGTGATATTCAGAGTCCAGAATGTCAGTCTGAATCATTGACTGCGATGTGCTAAACAATCCAGATAGAGTGACTTGGTACAGCTCCAGCAACATAAAAAGAATATGCAACCCCCGTAACAATTTGTATCAGTTTGGTATATATGCTGATGCACTGAATTACGGGATTACTACATCCTCGCCATTCTTCGAAAAGTACTTCTACTGCCTTTGGTGGGGACTGAAAAATCTAAGGTACATTTTATTTTTCTACCGTTTCCCTTGTTGCAAACTCCTTTGTTGGGGTCTCCTCAGCCACACAAAAAGCTCGTAGTCTCATACTCTCATGACAATTTTTGTTCATTTGTGCAGTTCTTTAGGCCAGAATCTCCTAACTAGCACTTATGTTGGTGAGATTTGTTTTGCCATTGTGATAGCAATTCTTGGTTTGGTTCTTTTTGGATTGCTCATTGGAAATATGCAAGTAAGTGTACTAGTTCTGTTCAACTTAGTTATAAGATTCAAAGAGTGCTTTAGGTGTGCTTAAATTTAATGCCTTGGCCAATGGACAGACATATCTTCAATCTACGACTATTAGACTTGAAGAGTGGAGGATAAAACGAAGGGATACAGAGCAATGGATGCGACATAGACAACTACCCAAGGAACTGAGGGAGTGCGTTCGAAGATACAATCAGTATAAATGGGTGGCCACTCGAGGAGTTGATGAAGAATACCTTCTCAAGGGTCTCCCGATGGATCTCCGTAGAGACATTAAACGGCATCTTTGTCTCGAACTTGTTAGACGAGTAAGTCCTGAAACAGTCTCTTTTCACTGGAACACAACTTCATTTGTGGACTTTTTCAGCTTATGGCCAAACAATGATGGGTGATTTTCTTTTGTTGCAAAAATATGTAAACGTTGTAGGTTCCTTTGTTTGATCAAATGGATGAGAGAATGCTCGACGCAATATGCGAGAGGTTGAAGCCAGGTTTATGCACTCAGGGTACATGTTTGCTCAGAGAAGGTGATCCTGTCAATGAGATGCTCTTTGTCATTCGAGGCCACCTAGACTCGTATACAACCAATGGAGGCCGTACCGGCTTCTTTAACTCATGCAGCATTGGCTCTGGTGATTTCTGCGGCGAGGAACTTCTGACATGGGTTCTTGATCCTCGTCCGAGCGTCATTCTCCCTTCATCCACTCGTACAGTCAAAGCTATTGGTGAAGTTGAAGCCTTTGCACTAAGTGCAGAGGATTTGAAATTCGTAGCATCACAGTTTCGTAGACTACATAGCAAGCAGATACGGCACAAGTTTCGGTTTTATTCGCACCACTGGCGCACATGGGCTGCGTGTTTTATACAAGTAGCGTGGCGCAGATTCAGGAAAAGGAAGGGTTTAGCTCAACTCAGGACTAGAGAGATGTCGTCAGTTGATCAATCTAGAGTGAAGCCACAGGAAGAGTTAGTAACAAGAGGAGGTAGTAAGTACCTCAGGTCAGATTCCGATGTTGTCCCCTTGCAAAAGCCTGCTGAACCTGACTTCACCTAGACTATATACATGATAGATACTCGTATCTAGTTCCTATACTTCTGAAGATTGTATTGAGAAAAACAAACATGTTGTTGTACTTGTACAAGATTTATAGTGATGCAAAAAAATATCACCATTATACGGAACTACTAATTTTAGGCCCATGAATGTTAAAGTTAAGGCAAGGATGCTGGGAGATCTTGTCTACGTTGACATAAAAAAAAAAACCGGGCAAATCCCGTGAGGGGATGGGACGATGGAGGGAGAAACTTCTCAGCATTGGGATTAGAAGCGTGCAGATGTGGGTCCTGCAGCAGTGAGTCACGGGATTTGCTGCGGTATTTTGTCCGATAAACCTAGCATTATTGGATCTTGTCAGGCTTGGAGATTCCTAGATATCACCATGTTGTGACTAGGGAGTTTCGAACACTTGACCAACTCAGGAAAGAGACTGTGAGAAGATTATTTTTTGACGGATGTGGTTTAGTCCCACATAATGGGGAGATCTTAGGCAAGCGGCTAGGGGTGTAAATTCGGGCAGGCCAGGCCGCCCGGCCAAAAACTAAGACAGGTCGGACAGGCCAGGCTTAACATTTGTGAGCCCGTAAACAAATTCAGGCCGGGCAGACCGGGTAAAAGTAGATAATTTGCTACCCAAAAACCGTCCAAAGCCCGCTTTTTATACGGGTAGGCCAGATCGGGCCGGACAGGCCACTATTTTGAATTTTTTTCTTTTATTTTAAGTTTAAATTTTCAAATGAATGGTATTAAATGTATTTATTTTTAATACAATATCCTTTCCTTTCTAACATTGCATACCGTAAGTGATAGTATTATTTTATATTTAAATTACAATGACAAACTTTTAATTTTAGCCTATAATAAATAATTAATTAGAGTACAATAAACTTTTTAATAAGAAAATTTATTACCATTAATGTTTTTAAAAGGCTAATTATAAGTAAAAGCAACTATATATTTTATTTTTCTTGACAACAAAATTGACAATTATAAAATGGTAACTTTTAAGTCTTTTTAAGAGGATATTAAATGATTAATGGCACATATAAGGTTTTCAGGCCGGGCCGGGTATCAGGCCGGGCATCATAATTAATTGCAAAACCCGAGACCGCCCAATAAATTAATCCAGGCCAGGCCGGGTGGCCCATGACGGACCATAACAGGCTTTGAGCTACTTCGGGTACAGGCGGGGTCAAGCGGGTACAGGCATGCCGAGTATTTTCGGGTATTATTTACACCCCTACAAGCGCCCTTCCAAAGTGCAATGAAAGTTACTAACCTAGGCCATGGTCCTTCTTGATAAACCATAGACCATGAAAGTTACTGACCTAGGCCATGGTCTTTCTTGATAAACCATAGACCTTGTCCAGGTAAGACCCTGTTTGTTTGCATCTGATTCGCGGTTTGAATCTGAGTTGATCCCTAACTCGCCGTGAGTTAGATGTCAGACCATTTCTTTTCAATTTTAAGTCAGATCTGACTCGACCTCTGACTCAGATCTAACCCCTGACTCAGACTCGTTTGAGTCAGGTAACAAAGTACCCCTGATTCATGGGATCAAATCACCGACTCAAGTCAGGTGATTTCAGTCAGATCCAGATGACTCAGATGAGTCATGAGTAAACAAACAAGGTGTAAGTATGATTTTACGTTACATTTCAAGCTTTTCTTATAGGGATGTTTTTCTATCTTTTATTTTATCCAACCAATGTGGGAGTACTATTACCTTTCATTTTATGACTCCCAGTTTCTTACTTTCATTAAGAGAGGTCGAGCAGTGTAGACCTTATAGTCTTCTGGCAACACTGCGCCCAAAAATAGTGTGTCTTTTTGGTAACATATGTGGTCCAAAAAATAAATAAATCAAAATCCGTGTTTTGAGATGATCGCCTTTGAATAAGCTACTGTATCAATGTTGTAATGTTATAGTCGCAATATATTTTGGTGCTCAATGTTGAGCCTGGAGCGACATGGTTTAACGTTGCTTGCTGATAAAAATTGGAGCGGGCACAAGAAAAGTTGGACTTCAGAGATCATCGAGCAATAGACTCCTCACCCGTCGATCAATTGGTATCAAAATCGCATTTAAACAAGTTTGTGACGCAGTAAAAACCAAGTTACTGCAACCATGTAATGATGTACTATGATCATATGAACATGTATAACTCATTAGTAAAATATAGTTTTCAAGATACATATTGATAATTGAGATATCCTATTAATATAACAGCCATATTTAACTAGTTGCAAATTAATGTACTTTGCTAAATTAGTCAACTAGTTACGTGTAATTTTCTGGGAAAGGAAAACACATTAATTTTGATACTAAATATATTAAAGAAAATCAATCTCAAAATATTAATCAGGTTTTAGCCTTGAGTATCAAAGGAATTAAATATGAGCAATAATACGTTGTAGTAGAAAGCATGTTCAATATTTCTTAGAAAAATGAACTTTCCCATTCCAACTTGTGTGATCATCGAAATCTATCAATTAGAAAAATAAATAAATAATTTAAAAAACATAAGCTAGAATCAGTTCAGGATCGGTACTGGGGACTGACCTGGTTTTAGATCGGTCGTGAAATCAGACTTGGTTTGGGGGATCGGTCCTAAAATCCTTATTTGAATTTGAAAGTTGATTCGAGTTCAAACTAGCTTTGATACCTGTTCACCAAATTTCTTTATAACATGTTAATCAAAACACAAATTCAAATCAAACATTAATTAACCACAAGCGAAAAGGAAAGGGTACCAAGTACACAACAAACTTTTCGTTCGGCAAGCTGTTGTTGATAGTGGTTTTTAGCTTAGGGTTAGAATTGTAAAACCTTACACCTGATGTGACGTCACTCTGTAAGGAAACGAAGCCATGAGTGTCAACCTATTCACTGGCACATTTATTGAGCAAATCAATACTTTCTTATGAAATTTACCCAGAATGGTGCATGTAGCAACAATCTCAGGCATTCTGTAAATTTTGGCACCTTGCCTACACTCAATTAATATAAGTTTCTTTGAATGCTTTCTGTGCTATGTTCCCCGGCTGAACCCTTAATGTTGATATGGCATGACAATTTGTGTTCACTCGCAGCAGAGTAGCACGAATTCCAAATATTAAGGATAAGGTCTTTGCATAAGGTATTCAATCAGAAAGCATGCTTCTCTCTGGCAACGAACTTAAAAGAACTCCGTGTCAACACATAGAATCCAATCAATCCTGACTAATTTGCAAAAGTTAGGGTTTTGCGCCTTGCGCAGTATATCAAACCTTGCTTGTCGAAATTAAGCCTAGGAAAACTAGGTAATTAATCCGCCATGGATCAGCAGATGCAAAATCTTGCCCAGAATCAGAAAACAAAGAGCCGCAAGATAGGAGCAGCAACAAAGAGAGGCGTGGCCATGCCTTAGGCCAACCGGTGCCGTTTGCCATTGGCCAAGCCCCATCCTAAACCGGCCCTATTTCCCTCGACCAATCAGATCTCACTAAACCTGCCTCAGGTCTCCTTAAACTCGCCACACACACATAAGTTGTGGCTGGTCCCATACTTGTCGTCCCTATTTCCCATCGACCAATCAGATCGCACTAAACCTGCCATGCGCACCAAAAGGGTGGCCACACCCATGCTTGTCCGGCTCCCTACTTTCATTGACCAATCAGGTTGCTCTAAACCTGCCACAACTTTAAAAAGGGTGGAAATTGTGTCAAAAGGTTACCCTACCAAGTTGGCTTCCCAAAACCATGCCAACATGCCAAACGGCATGCCAAACGCGCATGCCAGGCGCACATGCCAAACGGCATGCCAATCATACCAAAAGCATGCCAATCGCACACGCCAAACAGGCATGCCAAGTGCATACGCCAAACGAGCCACCTACTACATACTACATGCCATATACGCTAATTAGGGTTTCGACATGCCAAACCCTAATTTAGGCAAAGTTGCCGCGCCAACCGAGCCAAACAATGTTCCACAGAACATGGGGATCAATGTGTCCATTAAAACTGATGTTGCCACACCACGTTTGAATCTAACACCAACGTCCCAAAAATCCAGCGGCCGTGGCTACGCCAGGCTCCACTTGCACCATCGTGCCGCTGGCATGCACAAACTATGCCAACCATGCCGCAACGCCACTAGCATGCACTAAAGGCGCCATTGTGCCATTGTCAGGCGCCAACGGAAGGTATCCACAATCAACGGCTACCCTTCCCCATGAGATGCAATCTCATCCATCCAAGTTTTCTACCAAACTAATAGACTTGTGGAAACTTTTAGGCGACCAGCCGCCTAAATCCTGTGGCCATGGCTATGTCAGGCGCCGCTTACACCATCATGCCGCTGTCATGCACAAACTATGCCAGCCATGACGCAATGCCACTGGCATGCACTAAAGACGCCACTGTGCCATTATCAGGTGCCAACAGAAGGTATCCATAATCAATGGCTACCCTTCCTCATGAGATGCAATCTCAGCCATCCAAGTTCGCCACTGAACTGATAGACTTGTGGCAAGTTTCGGGCGGCCAGCCAAGACTAACCTAATAGCTTCACATGCTATTTTCTTGCGGCAAGTCTCGTGATTTTGACTTGCCAAAGTGCTACATGTTTTCCACAAATAACACTCGAGACATCAAACATGTCAAAAACTGGGGGATACTCATCAGGGTATTGGTCTGGCGGTTTACAGCGTGCGGCGTGCAATATGCCCATTACAAGAAAGTGTCATGAAGAATGGCGGTTAGTAATGGCAATAAGTAATGATGTAAACGTTTCTTTCATCATGAAAGCATAAATTCTAACGTTACATGTTACTCCACTCTTCCACCACCCCAATCGTTTCCACTTCCTACGAGATCAGGGTACGTTTTATTATGACTTGTATAAATAGGTTTCACCTATTTTCCACAAAACAACAAGTTTTGGTCGGAGAACAACACGGTATCCAGAAATCATAAACAACCACACCTTCAGAATCAACTATTCTGGTCTCAACACTTTCTTCGCTTCCCTCCCTAAGACCAACCCTTCTCCTTCACTTTGTGACCGAAGCAAGCCTGGAACGAACATTTCTTGGTTTAGGCCAGGATTGTACAGATTGATCTCTCGAATCAAAAGTACTCCCGTGCAGTGCATTGTTTAGGGTCCAGACTCGTTTCTCATCCACACACCCAAAATTACCAAAACCGGCATAAGCAGTTTTCACCCTCAAACACCTGTATGAACAAAACCTAATACAATTACAAGTAGACCAACTTAATAATCCTTGACAATATGTATATAGAGTTTATATCTTTATCTCTTCACAATCATAAAGTCCAGACAATAGAGTCTATGAACACGAACCTAATTATTTAGAAGAGTACTTGGACGATCTTAAAAATAAATATCCAAGATCAATCTAGTCGTATCCAAATAATCCAATCGGAATTCTTCCAAGTATGAAACTTATTATTTATCTTTCAAGATACAAAATCTATAATAACGAATCTCGTAATCGATCACAATTAATATGATGTATCTACTAGAATTGATGACGTACTACTTGTGTTGTTCATATTATAAAGATAAACGATATAATGTGGTAAGGAAAACATAAAAGACGCCAGAATTTTTGTTAATGATGATACCGCAACTACAGAAAAACCCTAAGACATCGTCTATATTTGAACACCAAACTGCATTAAGTCGCTACAGACACTAGCTTACTATCATACTTCAGACTGGAATGTACTTGAGACCGAATTCACCCCTCCAAGCAATTCAGCTGCAGTTTTGCTCCTTACATCTCTGAACCTCGAAAGGATCTACTCAATTGATTCCCTTAGCTGACGTTCTTTACAGCCTAGGAGTTGCTTCATCCTAAGTGAAGATTTTTGATACCAATATGCCTCTAACAGATAAACCTATTTGGTTTCCATTTTGATCGAATAGATCTAGGCTTGGAAATCTGTTTGCAAACCTCACAAATCCGGAACACTTACACTCAGTTAGCTGAGAAGCATAGATTCTTAACAACCTATCGATAACAATCGTGAACTAATCAATTAAATATAGTTTTTCAGATATCCATCTCGAGGAATCATAAAGTCTGAAATGAAAAGAACTTCGCGGATTTCTATCTATCTCGCTCCTAAAGGAGGTTACTAAAAACTTGATAACATAAAGAAAAAGATCAAGGTACACGAACTATAGAGGTAAAGATAGTCGGACCCGGCTTCACGGATCCCTAAGCAAAGTCTTTCAGATGTGGACATAATTATATGTTCTCAGAGAAAATCTAGGTCAATAGAAGACAACTCTAGCAATAACCTAGGACACAAAAGTACCAGAGATTGAATTTCCCAGTTCAATGAGTCTCTTTATTTATAGATGTTTAAAACTGAGGGTTGCTTAGAATTCAAGCAAACACATTTTATGTTTAGATGAAACTCTAGTTAGGGTCTCAAGTAAGAATGTGAGGAGTTTGTCTCAAAATCACATTGAAGAATATACATTGTGGTCTGGGTACCGCAACCGTGTACAATGGTAGTTATTGGCAAATTTTCCATATGAACTTATAAGCAATATTACGTTCATTTAAACACTTAATACCTAAATTATGATGCACATACACAAGGTGTTTTAGTGTTCAATGATGTCTTAGAGGTGTTTATTAGAGTCATTTTGTGAAACGGTTCGTGAATCATTAGCCATTTCGGTATTCGGTGCGCTACGGTTCGTGAACTGGGTTTGTGAACCGTTCAATTATTCCAAAACTCAGATGTCTACGGTTCGTGAACTGGGTTCGTAAACCGTTGACTATTTCACAAGTTCAAACCACCATAGCTTGTGAATTGTTCTATCAAAACTCTACAGTTCACGAACTTACCTATATTCTGTAACATCAGATATCCATGGTTTATGAACTAGTTCACCGACCTACCCTGAGTCCATATTTCAGTAGTTATGATAAACTCTCTTCTCATGTTGAAACGTTCTCATTTTCCACAGATATAAATATATATATATTTACTTGGACAATTTTCAAATGTTCCATATAATATAAAAACAGTTCTTGAACAATTAAATGTTTTGAACTAAGAATTCTAAGGACTAATGGGAACCCATTGCTTAAATCATATTTCGAGATGTTTAACAAGACAAGCTTGACTCGAAATTTCTTCTTTTTAATATTAAATATACTAGAAGTCATATGATATAGTCTCACAAAGATACAATGGTAATACATATGAATAAATAAAATGGTTCAGTATCCACATACCTCTTTGTTGACGAAGTTCTCCAAATGTCTTCGTCGATATTCAGTGTTCGAGGGTTATTGAAAAGACAAGGGTACCCAAATACACCACAATCTTTTTATTTCAACCTATAAGTCTGATACCAAGTGTGATCGTCTATGGAGAAAGTCGAGTCAATACAACAACTTGATATTCACATGACAATAGTTGCGGTACAAGACCGATTGACTATAGGATCAAAGTCAAGTGATTAGGATTAACGTGCAAGTGTAATTTACTTTATTATAATAAGGCAATTATAATGCAGAAGTAAAGTAAATGACACAACAAGACTTTGTTAACGAGGAAACCACAAATGCATAAAAACCTTGGGACCTAGTCCAGTTTTAAATACTCTCAGAATTGAGTCGTATTAGAAACAACAAAATCCAACTTCGTATAGTTGAGACGAAGTAAACTACCCCTAGTTACTTAGTTTCCTCAGTATCTCTGCGTCTTCGACCTTTTGGTCAGGCCCTTGAATCTCAAGAAAAAAATTACTATCTCAAGTTGCTTTACTCCTTTTGATCGTATTCCAAACAGTAAAGGAACAAATCTGTTTGGTAACCACTCTATTCAATCTTTAAGAAAAGATGTTTTTGAGTTGTTTACAAAGGCTCTTATGTTTAATCTAATAAACTTCTTTATCATGTAAGATCAATCCGAATCAATAACTTGGATTCATTTTCACAAATATCAGATTCAGATATTGAAGAATGCCGCAAAATAATAGTTGTCGATCTAAACGACTTTACGATTAGATAAATATAATCTAAGTCGGATCCCAACCGAATAAGATGTGTGCACGAATTCACAAAATGCAAAAACTAATTATATAAATCATCTTCATCTTCAAATCTCCAAATCTTCAGTTGCCTTCTTAAAACCTGCACAACACAAAATTTAATCCTCTTGTCATCAATCAAGCACATAACAAAGTCTGTTAACGATAGATTATCACAAGATGTCTTTAGATCTAACAACAGTTCTAAAGATTACGTTGATACTTTGATCTAGTTTGAGTGACCCTTATGTCAGAAGAGAAGGCTCTCAATAATAATCAAACTAGGTACAATCAAAGTTTCAACAACCGTTAGTAAATCAAATCAATAATCGAACATTAAAATAACAATGAAATTATCTAGTTTCCTACCAACAGTACTCGTAGAGCTTCTTGATCCACAGAATTCTTTAAACGAGAGCGGTCGTAAGAGATTTTGCCTAATTAGGGTACTTTCCTCTCCGGATAGGCGGCTCCACCAGAAACAACACGAATGAAGTTTTCCTGAATCTTAGGACAGTTTGCAAGAAACATAAACTCAACTATTTATAGATCAAGGTTGTTTGGACAACAAGGAAATTCGAAAACCGAAAATATTCTCAAGATTTGCAATAAAGTACTTAATTACGGTTTTCCTATTTCCAATGAATGTCAAACAATATTTCCGAAATTTCTCATATAGAAAATTTCTATTATTAGTTTATCACATTAACTAATAAACCTTTTCTAGAGTATATGCTTTAATTGCTGGTAATTAAAACATATAAAATCCCAAATCATAATTAAATACTTTTTAATATTTCGGTTTGGGATCACCTTGAGCATCAAGGAAAATCTTTCATCAATCAATGATAAAAATTATGCACATGTTCAAATAATGTCGACATCTAGAATTTTTCTATCTTAGCAAACGCTAATTCCAAATTCACACACAACATAAAGAAATATGTGAATATTGGAAACTCGTTTTTTCTCTTGGGACTGGTTATACCATGACTCTCAAACTAAGTTAGGATCGGTTATACCATGACTCCCAGTATAGGTTATTACCGGTTATACCTTGCTTCCCAATGCTAGTTAGGATTGGTTATACCATGTCACTACATATAGGTTATGACCAGGTATACCTTGTCTCCCAATACTATTTAGGATCGGTTATACTATGTCACTAAATATAGGTTATGACCGGTTATACCATTTCTCCCAATACTACTAAGCATCAGTTATACCTTGTCACACAATATAGGCTATGACCGGTTTCTGCCTTGATTCTCAATATAAGTTAAGATTGGTTCTACCTTGTCATCTTGCATTGGTCATCCAAATAATCTTAATTAATGAAAAATCGTACCAACATACTTATTGATTTCCCTTTCGATTACGAAACAAGTTCGTAGATATACTTCCTTAAACCAATGTAATAATACATAGTTTCCTAGGATGAAATTATATATATATCCTACACATAATCAAGTAACTAAATACATAGATTATGTTGATGTCGCATTTACGAAGTTCAAAAAATAAGTATTATACTTCGTAATTTAATATAATTCCTTGATACTTTGATCATATTGCTATGACAAGTCTAGTACTAGAGTTTCATAAATATAGCTTCACATATTATGTTTTCAATATAAAGCGACTTGAAAGATATGTTAGGAATGGAAAAAAGTCAAGTCAGTATTATTAACGTCGAGTGGAAGGATGATGTCTTCGTTGTAGTCGTTACTTCTTCACATTCTTCGAGTCTTCAGAGTAATACTTGTAAGTCTCAACATTCCTAGACTTTATAGTCTAACCTAAACGAAGTTGACCCTAGTAATTAACCAACTAGATGAGTTTTGATACTAAAATATGACAACCAAACTTGACATACCAACGCTTGGTGGGTTCAACCGAGCAATGCTCTAACAATTATTCGCTTATGTATGGTACTCAACTACATACTTTTATACCTAGTCCGAGACTTGACTTTAGTATACTAGACATCAATATATAGTTTTGTGTATCTAATATTGACAATGAGCTTGAGATAAATCATCTTGTGAGTTTGACCGAGCAGTGCTTTAACAACAATTATCAAATTAGTGTTACGCCGAAATCACTAAAGTATAGAAAACTATACTACAAAACTCAATACAATGAGTTATAGAGACAACTAATGCATATCATTCTCTCCACACTTTTATCATGGATAATGATCAAGTCATCTATGTTCTAAAGTCATGTAAAAAAATGTTATATTTTTAATGAATCAGACTGTAAAAACTATATAAAAATGGTATGGTCGTCGATAGTTACTAACCTCATTTTGGGGGATGATGTCTTTGCTTGCTCTTCAATACTTCTTCATCTTTTCAATGAGTGACTAGATCATATCTCAAAATTTCTATTTCCTAATTCTAACCTAATGAAGTTTACTTTAGTAAGTAAGTGGTGAGTTTTGGAACTAAACTTGACAACCAAACTTCACATACCAACGCTTGGTGGGTTCAACTGAGTAGTGCTCTTAACACTTTCTCTACATGGACTTAGAGCATGTCCAAAAGTGGGTGTCAAAAATCCTACATCCTAATTAGACTTTTATTTATAAGGGTTTATATACGTGGCAATAATTAGATATTTTGGCGCATGAATCATCTCCCATGTGTATGGTCTTATTTTAGAATCTCACATGTGCATATGAAGAAAAGTAATTTCCTTTTTTTTCTATTGGTATAGTATATTTTATTCAATATAATAATTAAAAAATTCTTAAAAGTGAATGGAGGTCTAAGTGAAAGTTCAGTTAAGATTTTCTCTTAGACCTTTTGTTGGTGATCGCTTGTCGCAGGGCATCAAAATTAATTTACATTCTCACTGTACAAAATATTAATGAATTATAGAATAAGAAGGAATTCGTTTCACATGAGGCTATTGTTGTTATCTGATTTCAATTTCTTAAATAACCAAGAGGGAATTTCTGATTTTAGCTAGCAACAAAAGCTAAACTGAAAGTAAAGTAAATAGTTGGAAATAATCAATAAGATGAAGATATTGGTCATGGATTTTTTTTCATTTACAAAAATGTATTTGTATCAATAACAAGAACTGGTAATTTAATCTCTCATTTAATAATAGTCCTAGAATATCTTGATCGCAAGAATATCCTTTTAATTTCCTTATTTCATTACAAACAAATTAAAAGATGCAATTGTGAATTCTACCTAGAGAATAACCTAAAGTGTAGAAGCACAATTAAGTTTAACTCCCCAAGAGGACTAAGTTCTATGAAATAAGAGTAATCAATGCAATTGACAAACAACATGTAGACAATTTCAATAATTCCAAAAAATTTGGATCTGACCAGTAGGAATATATTTTGCCTAGTTAGAGATGTAAACTCCTAGGTTTATTTTGAAATAACACATCCAAAAATTATTATTGGACATGATCTTAGTGAAGTGTCGACCGTCAAGAAACAAAAATCATTGGTTTCTAATATTATTGTTCAAGACACAAATTAGTAATGTTTCTTTTCTGTATCTAGTGCTTAAACAACCATGAGTAGACATAACGATTTCATGAGAATCAATAATAAATACTTATATTATTGTTTGGGTCCTTATATTAAAGAGCGAAAAACTTTCTCTCTCCTTTCTCTCAAAAAAAAAAAAACTAGTAGCAGTCACGATAAGATCTGAGCAAGGATCAATATTTTTCGTTAGTTTAGTAGATTTTTTAATTGAATAAGATGTTTTTTCGTTTTTGGTATCTTTTTACACAGTCTTTTACTATTTTGGTGATTTTATCTTTACTTTTCGGGCGATTCTTTCTTCGCTTGAAGGCGGTTAATTCTTCATTTTGATGGTGATTTGTTCAATCTTTGTATGTTGGCTCATGGATTGTTATACTAGATTCGAGAACGTCGACGAGCTCATCTTCAACAAAAGCGATTTAAGGAATCCGGGTTTTTCGTTTATATATACAAGATTAAGGGCTAAGCACTCTTTTCTTTTTGGAGCATCTCATGTTAGAGAAGACAAATATTCAAAATGGTTGTAATTGATTCTAGATTATATAATACTCTTTCTCTACTTCTCATACAAAAATTGAATACCTTTACGGTATTTTGCTCTTTCTCTTCACGATTTACATGTAATTGGTATCTTTATTTGTATATACGTTTTAATATTCTTGTATTTTGATGTTTTTTTAATTGTAAAAAAAATCATGTAATCACCTTTTTGGATATTTTTTTTTTCTTAACCCAATAATTTCTTAACTTATAAGTTTCATGTAATAATAGTTTGTATTATAACGCAACAATAAACAACCATTCCTAACCGTGAACCCAAACATCACAAACTATTGTTAACTACCCTACACAAGCTAAATACCCTTTGATCAATTACTCAACCTGAACTCGCGCCTCACCCATTTCCTTTGCAACAACCTTACAAATAATTTTTTACACACTTATAAGTAATCTTTCCACTTATTGGATTAATCTCTCAACTCCAAACTGCTTACTTTTGTCCACAATCCGAGATTTCAATTTAGATTGCTTCTTTTTGCCAACCTAAATACCTCGAGTAGCTCCCTGGATTGAGCTCTCTTCTCCAAACGACCTACTTCTGTTCACAATTGCAAACTTCAATTCATATTGCCTCTTCTAACGCAATTGAAAAATATCTCTTACGCATATTGGTGTTAGGATACTTACCAATGTAGCGTAGAAGAACCAGTTCGGACCATGGTTGATAAAAAAATCAAACCTTTGAGAAAGTATTTGCTGAACTTCTTTCGAGTATAAATCCTTTTCGAGAATAAGTAACGGATTGCAGGTTGTAATACACAGCATCTTGCTAAAAACCGAAAACAACCAATCATTGCTCCCAAAGAGAGAACCAACAGCACAAAAGGCAGCCCCAATCCCCCATTCTTAATATCAGCCCAAACCACCGAATGCCTAGCATATACCCGTAGAATGTAAAAACAATAGATCTGGAAGAGGTACAGGGAATCGTAATTATAGATTTTTCTCCTTATTAAACGACGACCAGTATCTTCAGCATGTTCCTGGATATCCATAGATCTGTAAACCAATCAACCAAAGAAGGATCGCAAACAAATCAACAAATTGAATTTCCAGAAAAAACAGAGAACTAGACATTATCAATAAATATTCAATTTCCAGAAAACACTAAGAGAACTAGACATTATCAATAAACATTCAATGGATGTACTACTCTAAAAAAGAAACAAAACAACTTCCAATATTCACAAATCCAGCAAATACATTTACCCGATTTCCACAGTACTCAACGACGAGTTAAAAAACGAGTTAAGCAGGCCATTCCTTCAGAGCTAATCACAAATTTTAACATTATCTTTCACTAAAAAAAATCGAGTAAAGCAGAAACCCAAAAACTTCACAGTTTTACAACTAATGATATAAAATAGATCTAAAATCCCTCTTCTCTCTATATCTACATTATTTTCTCTACATTAAGCTACTTCGTTCAACCACCTTTTTGAGTTGAATAAAATGTGGTCTGATTGTTCATCAAAAATAATAATGAACGGTAACCGTCATCGGATTTGTTCCTTAAAAAAAAGAGATAAAACGAAGAATCAACCCACTAGATGTTGGTCGCATTAACGATGTGCGAGCGATTGGGTAGTCAATATAAACTCTCCTCGTAACAATAAAAAATATATATTTATTTTATATAAAAGAAAATAATCCTTTAGGCTAACGTGTCATCACCATATTCAATTTATATTTTCTAAGAATTTAGAGGGTGAACAATGAGACATAATTTATGCGACAAAACAATGAGTTTAACAAGAAGGCTTTAACTTATACTATAATTTATACGAAGAATCAACCCAATTGAAAACTCTTAAATTCATTCGTTTTAGTGATAGGAAAATATTTATATTCATTAATAAAAACATCTAATTGATTATAAAATTTCCATATATCAGTAATTTCAATTATCGATTTACTAAATTTTTCAGTAAAACGTTAAAACCATTTATATATAGATATATTTTTTTTTAGGAAAAAACAAATTAAGTACAACCCAAAAGATCTCATCCCTACTCATACTCAATTCATTTCTTATATTTACAGAGTTGGGTTGTATAGTTTACGGCACGGGATTCAGTGTACTTTTTGATATTAAAATCCACGATTTTTCATCTTATACACCTGTAGCTTCCATGTATTTTCTATTTTTTTTTTTTTTTTTGTAGTCAAAAGGAAGTCTTGTTGTTAAATTTGGTCACCACACTAAAAGCAGGTTTGAAATATTTCTTGTATCCATTCCAAACACTTTTTTAAAGATTCGAAATTATGGTTCTTCAATAATTACATAAATAAGATTTATAATGGCGATTAAAGGTACCATGATCTATTCACGATGGAAAGCTGGAGAGTGGAGTCACTCAAACTATTCATGATTATCATAGCTTAGGATATGACCCGCTAGTTTTGGTGAGAGTGAGAGCTAAGGAAAGAAGAAGAGTAGGAAATGATTTAAACTTACAAATAATCGCTGGAACTGATTTGAACTTACTAATGGTCTAGTACATTAGCATCGAGTTACAGTTCAGCTGTAACAAACGTTTTGCGGGATATTCTTATCCTTTTTATTATTTCTAGTTTGTTTACAATTACAAAATGAATTTTTCATTGATCAAACTGGTAAAATAATAAATTTCATTAATGGTTTTTTAAGAAGCAATTTGTACAAAAGCCACAATCAGGATTGAAAATAGCTTTTACGCTTACATGATAGGTCTATAAGAAAAGTACTCTCATTCAGATATCAAGTCCATTTCTTGCAGGGCCGGAGCATGGTAAATGATTGTTTTTCAAAGTGGTGATGCCGATTGCATTATACAGCTTGAAAATGCCAATTTCATTTCAATTGAAAAGTTCTTACGTATACCCAAACAGATAGATAACACACCTTTGATGATATTGTGGTGATCTCCGTAGATAGTAGTGTGAATGGATCTTAAAAAAGTTGAAGCATATAAGTCCACCGCAGCAAGGCATCGTAAACGAAGCACAGAACGAAAAATTTGTTGCCGGAACAGTTACCAGTATTATTTTCCTCGATTCATTTTCATAAATGTTTTATTTGATTCAAATTGTTCTCCTCCAACTGCAATTAACAAATGTTACCCTAAATCCTTGATAAGCAACTCAAACATTATCTAAAGCAAGATACAGTTTAGTAGTTTGATTCTCCAAGTTTTATATAAAATGGATGGAAGTAAACCAAATACAACCATATCACTCTGTCAATCTGAACTGGCTACAACTTTCGGATTTGGTCAAAAAATAGCATTGATTTAGCCAAATCTTATGACTAATATCTGAAATCCCTGAAACATTAGGTACAAAATACACAAAGAACTTAAAAGCAAGTAAGCCATTTCAGAACTTCATACCTTTGAAGCAAAAGTCACTTTTTACCAACTTAAAAGCAAGGATCTGCACATAAGGCATGTATCAGTCTGCTTTCAAATATCAGCTAAACATAATTCTCCACTATTTTTATGGTAATTTGAAAATTAGAACCTTACAAAAGGAACCCTTTTAAAAAAACTACTACAACTATCAGTTATATCTGTCATGATGGTTTAAGGGTCACCTATATTGTTCCAATATTTCAAAAATAAAATAAAATGCTACAGTCTACAGCTTGGGAAGCTTTAAGAAGCATATGGTAGATTTCTTATAGCTCATCTAAAGAAAAGAAAAAATGCTTGTTTCTTCAATACGAAACAGAACATAAGGAAGTGTTAAGCATTGGCATACATGGTCTCAGGCTCAGGAAAGGAAATTTCTGCCAGTGCTTTCGATTCATGTTTTTTAATTTATTAAGGATGCTTTAGCACAGACATGCATACTAATCGTCCAGTTAATGTACTGTTAGTTGCTAACCACCTAGTTATAAGCAAGCAAACCAAAAGAAAGTAAACCAAGTTGAAATCCGAAAATAATATAGTTCACCAAATGGCACAAACTCATAGTTGTTGGCGACCTGTACATGAAGACAGGTAGTCATATACTTAAAAATGCTTACATTTGATCATTTAAATTTTAAAGTTTCTTGGAAGCTTTCCAACTAAATATGAAGAAGAGAGAAGGTAAGAATCTGTAGAAAATAAACCCAAAACTAAATTAAGAGAGTACAGTCTACAAAAGAAGTCATTGTGCTAGATAAATTTAATAAAAACAAAGAAATTCAGCGACAAAGAGCTCGATTTTATAATTATCATCAACCTCAACCAAAAATAAAATACACAGTGATCAAGTTTATGGCCTAATTATAATACAGGTTGCTGGTTATCTTCTCTAACATATTAGAGATGTGTCAGATTTACTATACTCCATCAAATTCCATAGCGAACGGGATTGGATTATCTTAGTCATATAAAAGACGCTAAAGCGAGCAATGAAGATTTGGCACTTCGTCAACCCAAGTAAATGGTTTACAGTGAACTTTCGGAAAACCAATAAATTAAATCGCTCAATTAAAAACATGTTAGAGCCATGAATGGCTGGAAGCAAGCTACAACCAAATTCGTTTTTATCCCGAGAACCCCCACCCGGAAATAAGCCTTTTTCCAAAACAACCAAGGAAGCCATATTGACAAAACAACATCATATCTAAGACTCTAAATTAGAGATGGTGCAGCTTATAGGTACTACTATAGAATCAAGCTAACTATTATCTTAAAAAGAAATATGAAAAGGCAAAACAGAGTAAGGTTATGAAAAGAGAAAACCTATACTTAAGCATTGGTTTTATCTGTGCGAATACATAACAGAGAAGATTAAAAGTCGGGGGGAATGAAAATAGATGAGGACTCAAGGTATTACCTTAACTTGAACCTTAAGGCTGCCACATAAATAAAAAGACATTAATATTTACCTTAGCTTGAACCTGAAGAATGAGAACATAAGCAGAAGCTCCAATAACCGTTTTCCTAGCCTAAATTTGGTTAGCATTAACACATCTAAATGATATGCTTTTCAATGCAATGATACTTAGATGTACAAATGCTAACCTAGTTCAGCTGGGAATGACACGAACGCTTGCAACAGCATCAACATCGGTCAGTAAAAACGAACCTGTTGAAATGGATTTTCACTTCTGGTCCTACATATAATTTATTTGCTTTTGCTAGAAAATGAAATGACAGAAAATTAAAGTAGCAGTGAAGATGGAATCATACAATTGAAGGTAGAATCCAGGAATCAAATAGAACTGATACGAATCATACAATTGATTATAACAACAATTCCTCAAATGATCAACACCATGGAACAACATTAAAAATCATACAAATTCATGATTAATAGGAAAAAAAGAGTGAAGATTTGCTGAATCACAATTCGCAACATAAAAAATCAAATAAATATGCATAATATAAGGTATTTGATTCACAGACATACATGATTCCAAACAAATCAAAGGGTTTGTTATACTATGAAAACAAATCGAAGAAGAAACCAATTCCAAATCTTAAACAAATTGAAGAAAATATTAAGAAAATCAAATTGAAGAAGAAACCAATTCCAAATATACCAATTAATGGTCCCTGAGTTGTTTTATAAAAATAACAATTAAAGAAAAACTAATTGAAACTAAGATGGGATTACCTAGTATGCCTGTGAGAGAGATAGAGAGTATGCTGGAGACAGAAACAGAGAAATCCGGGAAGATGATAACCTTCTCAAGTACTGGGAAAGAAGAGAAGACCTAACCTGTTTGTTATGGTAACGTAAGAGAAGAATAAATGGTAAAAGTGATCTGGGTCGTCGGTGGACCTAATTTTTATCTCTTACGTTACCGTAGTCAATATATTTATCTCCAATGGAAGAGATTAACCAATGTATTATGGTAACGGAAAAGATAATCAATGTTAGAAGTGATCTGGTCCGTCGGATGCAAGCATTAAACATGAGTTGATTCTCCGCCACGATTTGTCTTTTAACTTTCTCAACTTTGAGAGAAGATACCGGCCATGGATTGCGATCAAAAACCCATCCACAATCATCGGATTGGGAAAAAACTATTTGTTTTTGTAAGATACATGTTTTTAACTTATAATAATGTTACAATGGTAAGATCTGGTAACATGAAAGTAATCATGAGATAATATGTTATACATGACAAAAAGAAAAGTAAGAGAAAAATCATGACATAAAAAACATTTAGAGAAAATTCTTAAGTTATGACGTGTCACCACCAAATTCATCCTCACAAATACGTTTATATCAATTTTTATCGTTTCTGAACTTACAATCTCATAGTGTTGCATAAGAACTAGAACTAGTCAAAGAGAAACAATAGATTATCATCAATTTTTTGATCAAAATTTTATCGCCACTAAACCGAAACCACTTTGAGCAAATTTTCTTCTTCTAAAATATCAGCAATAAATACCTCTTTCCACTAATATCCTTTGTATAAGATTTCTAAAAGGCTTATAGAATCACATAAAAATCTTGATTTCCTAATGAAGAATCGCGATAGGATGGCACCCCTGATAAGTGGTCTTCCTGGTGTTCCCATTAATGAATAAGATTTTGTGGAAAACCCCTCGCATATCTTTACTTTAGATATTATAGGCAAAGAGAAGGATAAGTGTAATATTCTGAAATTCTTATTAACAATCGGTCCATAAATGAGAAAGTTCCATTTGTGTTCATAGTGGATTAACAACATTCTTTAATAGTTGTACAAAATTTATATATTAAAGATAAATTTTTTCATTCTCTCATGGCTAATTTTTTTTTTTATTGGAGAATCTAATGAAATCTTTTTTTGTCATCTTATCTAATTCCTATTTATGGCATGCAACATTATTAAATGGACAAAGTTTTGAACTAGCATGACATTACACAAGCATCATGGACTTGTTATAATACTAAAATGAAACTGCAAAAGTCTCACTATTTAAGCAATTGAAAATTTATCACACCTACATTTCTCTAAAGAAAGGAGTTACATTGAGTTTGTATGCTAGCTCTAAAACTTATATAGCATATACCCTTTTCATATATTGATATAAATTACTTAATACTATGATAAAGTCTCTCCAATATCAAAAGCATACTGCTTCTTATCGAAATCCGAATGAGGTATCACTTTATATGCAAGAGATGCAAAGCTTGTTGAAAAGAATATAATGAGAATGTTAAAGGAAAACATTAGAAATTTATAAGATAATAAGGGCCAGAAGATTAATTACAAAATAGTTTCAAAGACCCTAAAACCATAAATGAAACAAAAATAGGTCTCATAAAATTCTACACATGAAACCCAACACATCTAGAAAAATCAATTTATATAGGTCTCAAAATCGTTGTTTAATTCGAAGAAGTTTGTAATAAAGATCCGTGAATTCTAAAGCCAGAAATAAACAAGAATCATACTCATATAATTCTAAAACATGTAACCCTAAAACAACCACAAACAAAAGATAAAGATAACTAAGAAAATTTACACATACTTTCATTTTTTGAAGGAATGTAGCGTATGTTATACCAACACGCTTCGTAGTTGTTCTCGGTATTGGATTTCCTTCCTTATAAAAAAAAGCACTAAATATTGATTTAAAAGGATTCAAAACATCATATCTCAAAAACATGAATCTCGCATCACCAACAAAGTTGATAAAAACATTTGCAGAATCTTTCATACAGTGCTGAAATTGATTTATGGTCTTCTGACTTTCTCTGAGACTTATCCTCGCAGGTTCATTACAGTAGATCTAAGAAGCCTCATATCTTCACATGCATGTTCACTACCATGAGCTTCATTTTCCTTCGAATTCCCTTTCTTCGTTGATGACGGCATTGGAAGACGAATTTTTTTTTTAAGAAAGATTGAGAAAAAGGAGAGGGGACTGAAACTGTTCTCATCATGACGATTATATAATATAGGTTAGGTCTTCAAATTAGGAAAAATTTAATAAGATTAGGTTTTTGAAGGAAAAATAAATTAATCAGTGAGATTAAGTTATATAATGGAGACGGCTAGGAAAATGTCTAGAGTTTTTGCTCCCTTTATATAATACTCTCTATAAGAAAAAGTACACTATGAATCCTTATATATTTAGATCTATTTAAATATTTGAATAGGTAAAATAAAGGTGGGTAGCGACGTGTCGGACATTTTATGGTTTGATATCAATATAATATCGACCCCGTTTTTGAGGCAAAATAAAGATAAGAAAATAATGAGTTTAATTTAAAGGGATATAACTTATATGATCGTTGGAAAAAAAAAACAATTGACAACTCTTAGATTCATTTATTTTCATGAAAGGACATTATATGCACTAATAGAACTTGTAATTAACCATATAAATTCCATATATTATTATTTTCTTTAAAAAACGTTGAAAAGGGTAAAAGCACAAATATTTCATAAGAATTTTGTAATAATTAAACCAATAATGATTACATACTGCAAGTTCATCTTCCAACAACTCTAGAATTTAAATAAATAAATCTAAAAACATGCAAGATGAAAAACGTTGGAAATAGCTATGTGTAATCACAATCTTTGCTATACCAAACCCTAAGATCCTTCTCAAGATTAAAATACTTAAATGAATATTCCTATATAACAAAAGGAAAAACAAGTGAAATCTAATAAAAAAATCTTAAGAAAAAAAAAACTTAGACTTTTTCTATTTTTTCATACCTTTCTGCAACTCCATCAAAGAATGACTCTCCAGCATCTTTTACCCTTTGAACGGTTAACATGTTGTGCTCCTGGCTCAGTATAACGACCTTTCGATTCACAATGCGAATGTGCTTCCTTAGGGTTGTATATGCAGAGATCAGCTTTTTCTGGTTCCTAATCATGACTTTTTGCTTTTCGATTATCTTGAACTGACTATCGAGGAGATGATTTAATTGTAACTCAAAGTTAGCAATTTCAATCTTAGAGTCATGTTGAGCATGAGTTAGATCCCTGAAAGAATCAACAATCCATGAGTTATTTTCTTTTCTTGAACCAATCCTTTTCAGCATTCTTTCATTGCAAGGACTTCCTTCCTTAGAGTCATCTTCACCGAGATTGATGGTTTCATGAGGTCTTTTTGTGCTTTCCATTCTTTTTCAAGGACGAAAGTATGAGTCTCAACTAATTATTCCTTTAACCAAGGGTTTTCAAATAATAAGAGTTCTCTACCTCTTTTTATAAGTAAACCCTAACTATTTAGAGAGTTACGCGAACGGTTTAAAAAAAACTGGTTTGCCAACTACGGTCCGAGACTGGAGGTAGTTGCAGGTTTGACAGCAAGCAGGTTCACAGCTCAACAAACTCCGAGTAAGAGTACCCAAAGGATTGGAGCACTTGGAAGAACTCTCGAGGAAGAAAATAGAATAAGAGACATACCAATTGTCAATTATTTAATCATTTCCTATAAAAAGTAACAAGGGTTAGTCGAATAAGAATCAGACTTGAGAAATCTCGACATCAAGGATAATACTTGATAAGTATAGTCCTTGTAACTCTCAAGTTAGTTTCAAGGAAATATCTGTTGAGATTAACCAACAGAGTGAGACAAAATCTCACCACTGGTATCAGTGGGTGATACTTAGAGATTTATTTTGTTGTAACGTCTCTTGTGACTTCTCTTTTTCTTTCTGTTACGTTTCTTATGAGGTTTAGATCTAACTTCATGTGCAGTAGGAAGTTTGAAAAATTCTCTTTCTTAAAACGTTTTTCTAAAGAAAAGTTCCCTCGGGAAGAAAAACGAGGACCTATTGAAATACGTTTCAGGGAACAGAATTACTTGGATTCCATTTTCTGAACTTTGATCTCCCAGAAGTACTTCTACTATCAGTACAAGCGCTGATATTTGTAGTGTAATTAGATACTACATTATGAAAGTAACTTTGCTTATGGAGTTTTCTTGTGGAATCACCCAGATTACTCCTCCCGTAAGTTTTCTGGGGTCTTTTGCAGAGACATAATCCATTGCAGACGGATTTTTTACTTATTCGATTGCAAAGTTAAGCAATTTTTGGAGATTAAAAATCCGTTTCTTTCTAAAATAACAATTTCGGGCAACATGATTCTTTTTTCCACAATGTGAACAGAATTGTGGAATAGAAACCTTTGTTGCATTGTTTTTACACACAATTTCATTAGGTGTAGGCAGGTTACATGAACGTTTTTCGCCAGACATCTTCTCAGAAGTAACTTTCCCAATGCACGGTATAGTGTCACAGGAACTATAACAACATGCAATAAGTTAATTTTACTTTTTAAAACAGAGTTTTCTTTTTTCAAAGCATGACACTGTTTCTGAGAAAATAGAAGATCTGCGACAAGTTTTTTTTTTTCCACACAAAGACTGTCCTCTTTCAATTTGTGAGACTTGAGCAAACATTCTTCTCTAGTTATACTTTCTCTAAAGGTATCTTCAAGTATACTAATATTTTCATCTCGATCAGTAATATCTTGTTCGAATCTGTGCATATCCTTAGAGAGATTGTCAATATAACTAGAGAGTTCACACTCCCTTTCATGGGATTTATCAAGCCCATCTGAAAACTGAGTACATCTTTCTTCCAGATCTCTCATTCTAGAGGTTTTGAGATCAAAGAACTCAACTGTCCTTTTTAGGCTTCTGGTAAGTTCCAACTCAGTAATTAAGGGAAGCATATCATCAGAGACTGACAACATGGTATCTTTTCCTATGGATTTGGAAGAACCAACTAAGGAGTTATCCTTTGAGGTAAGTCCCAAGCACTTGGCATAACGAAAACTGGTTGGAGACATGTTTGTATGTGAATACAGATTCTACAAGATTTCCATACACATACTTATTAGGTCTCAACGTGTTTGCGCTCTCTGATACCAACTAAAAACGCCGGGTACCAAAATGCACCACCAACTTTTTTTTTGGCAATCTGTATGGAAAAACTCAACACAACTCCGAGAGTAAAAACTCAATCAAGGAAAGTTCCTAGAGTTATATATATATATATATATATATATATATATATATATATATCTTGTTGTTAGAACGTTTACATAATTGAATCCGTGAACCTAACTACAAAGAGATTTCTTGGATGGTACCAAAGACCAATGTCCAAGGATCAACCAAGTCTTATCTAACTAACAAGTTTGGACCTAGCTACTGTGAGTAATACACGTACAACCTGTAATATTTCAGTTATAAAGATAAACAATATAATACGGAAAAAGAAATAACACAGACACCAAAAATTTTGTTAACGAGGAAACTGCAAATGCAGAAACACCCCGGGACCTAGTCCATACTCAACACAAAACTATATTAAGCCGCTACAGACACTAGCCTACTACCAATTAACTTCGATATGGAATGTAGTTTGGCCCGAACTCAGTCTCCCACTGATTCAGGTACAGTCGTGCTCCTTACGCCTCTTGAATCCCAGCAGGACTCTGGGTAATTTATTCCCTTAGACGGTCTCACGTCAACTAAGAGTTTCTTCAACTCAATTACAGACTTTAAACCAAATCTGCTTTATTTCCTGATTTACGATCTAAACGAGATCAAACGATCGATCCATGTGATGTAAATCGATAGCAACTTATACAAAAGTCTGGTTATCCTCAAAATCCGGACTTATGGAACCCGAAGTGCAGCCTAGACTATTATTCACCTCACAAGTACAAAACTTGTGGAATCAAAAAAGTATGAGACAAGAATACTTTGTTGATTAGTATCTATCTTGATTGATGGAGTAAGGCTCTACAAACAATCAAGATTATGATACCCAAGTTATCAAGATAAAAGACAATTGGACCTGGATTCATGAATGCCAATGAAGTTTTTGTAGTCGCTAAACCTAAAAAGGTTTCTGGAGAGGACGACTCTAGATACAACTAGGACACACCAAAAAACTTATGTCAGGATTCAAAGATCCCAGTTGCCAAGAGTTTCCCTTATATAGACTTCAAAGCGTAGGTTTATTTAGGTTTAAGCTAAGAAAGCTTTGGAACCAAGCAATCAACATTCACCGTTAGATGAAAGATTTGAATCTTATTCACATATACAAGATATATACTATGGTTAGGTAAACCGTAACCGAACCGTGTATAAAAACTATGTTCAACATGGTTAGCCTAAACTACCCGATTTGAACTTAAAAGCTTAACACTCATTCTCATGTTCACTAAGACATTAGTATTGATTCACAATCATGTGATCAAATGAGTCTAGTGTTAATTAAAGAATTGATCAAATGTAAATTAATTCAAGGAAATAATTTAATCGCAATTGAATCATAATCGACATAGTTTGTAAATGTACAAAGTACAATTAATTGAACCATTCGTGAATCGGCTGAGTCACAGTACACAGACCGGTTTTCAAACTTATATACAATAACCGAGTTCCGAAGTCTACAGAACTTCTCAGTTCATAAACTGGTTTGCAAACTTATGCAATTACCGAGTTCCAGACTCTACCGAACTTTTCAGTTCACGTACCGGTTTGAAAACTTTAAACCACCTCAAAGTTCCGGAGTCTACATAACTTTTTAGTTCACGTACCGGTTTGCAAACTTAGGACCTTTGCCGGTTCCGGAGTTCACAAAACATTCATCTTGCGAACCGGTTTGGGTACTAATCTGGTTCTAGAACATAAAATTGTTTTGGATCGCATACCGGTTTGATTATTTAACCCGGTTCCCTTACCACAGTTCCACAATGGCTTGTATACGAATATACATACTTATCCGGATCATGAAACAAACATATTTTCCCATGATGTACATACAAATATGCATATCACACAAATCTGAAATTCGAGATATAGCCACTCCGTTATGTGTACGAATACATGTAATACGGCTTCAGACATATAATAGTTTTTTCAGTTTGTAAGGCTGATAATAGTGTCTTGTATTCCGAATATAGTAGTTCTATATTTATCTAAATCGATTCGAAATATTCCTGAATAATATCAATGATACATATCACTGTTCCAGGATATTTTCGAATGATAAACTTGAATCATGATTTGGTTCCGAAATATAAATTGTTCTCCACCAAATTGATCAAGTATGAACAAATGTTCATTAAGCTTAGTCATTATATTTCGAGAAATTCGTAAACTAAATAACTAGTTCTCGACTCGAAATTCTTGTCTATGCAAGCTAGTCTAATTAGTTATGCGACAACCGTCTTAAAGATACAAAAGTGGATATAACTTGAGAAATAGGTGGTTCAGTCTTCATTTACCTTTTGTTAATAAAGTTCTCCAAAAGCTTCGGTTGATCTTCGCCTTCAAACGGTAGAACACAAATGATGACTGGTTCATTTCTCAACTCCACTATCCTAGACCGAGACTTAGTTAATTATAGACTAGAAATCAAGATATAGTTTTGACAACTAAATTTGAAAACAAGCTTGATATAACAACACATCTGAGTTCGACCGAGAAATGCTCTAACAGTCTGATGACATTAACGAAACGATATCGTCTAGGAATTTGAAAATTCCACCATACATTATCGGTATCGGAATTCCGATAGAAATTATAGGTAACGGTACCAGCTGAGCCAGTTACTATTTTGATAGGTTACGTTGACAGCCCCACTTACAATCTCATAGCATCCCATAAGAAATAAAATTAGTTAAATTTCTTATCGTTTCTTAATTAACTTAACACTATTTTTCTTAATTTTATTCCCACAAATTTCACAGACTGCCTCTGGAAAAAAATAATTAAAAATACGATAAAAATAGTTAAAAGGACGGGATATGGAGGATGCACTATCAAGTACCCAGAGATGTACAAACACTGAGAAATTGACTTCTGTAGAGATTTTTTTTTTTTTTGACATTTTTCCGAACATGTAAAGAATATTACCTGATCCTATAACGTTTCCATTGTTTGGTGATCTTAAGGTTTGAACAGCATCGGTATATTATGGACAGATCTTGGAATGTGCATATAATGTCGACCAAGGGATTTGAACATTTTTCAAAACTCTTATTACTTAATGTTTAAGTATTTCCCATGGTGATCAAGGCGAGATCTCGTAATCAAAATATTTTGATATCTTTTAGATGTTCAAATTTATGTCCTTACCATATCCAGAGTTTTGCATATATATCTCTACTTACCATATTAGTAAAATATATGAATGTATGCCATCTAATATTAGTTATGAACTATGAGTGATTTCGGTATATTGGTTGGATTTCAATTAGAATTTTTCAAAACCGAAAATATAAATTTATTGTGTATTTTAAGGATTTTCGGACTTGGTAATCCCTTGTTGTCAAAAGAAGCATTAGTCATAGCACTATAAATAATATCATCCCTTGATACACTGCCTAACCGTTTGTACGAGAGCCAACTCGTCGATAGAGGAGAGTAATCTAATTATGTGAAATATCTTTTGTTGTCTTCATTTAAAGTCTTGTTTGGATCAAAAAGATTTTAGTAGCACCGTTAGTGTAAAACTATATCGTGTTGTTATTTTATTTTTCAGTTATTGATTTGATTAACTAACGGTATAGTTATTCTTGATTGATTAAACATGATTGTTCCATAGTCTTTCTCTGCTGATATAAAGTCACTCAAGTTTGTTTGAGGATCGACCATTTCAAATATAATCCAAAAATAAAAATAGTGATAATCCAACGTTAACATACCCCGTTTTGGCAATATTTGTATAAGGACTCCATGAGTGTTGTCTTGGTTTTCTCCGGTGATGATATTGTTGTGCCTTGGTTTCTTATACCAAGATGGGTGGCCGTGAAGGAAAGATATAGCTCCATTCGCTTTATTCATTCATATAGAGAGGCAAACTTTGCGGAAGATTGTATGGCCAAAAGGGGTTGCTTGTTAGAAGAAGGTGAAGGTCTTAGTTATGATAATATGCCTGATTTTATCTTGTCTATTGAATTACCAAATGTATCTTATTTTCGTTTCAAGTAAGTAGTAAGTTTTTGGGGTTTATGTGACCTCTTTTCTTGCTACTTATTTAGCTTTGTAATCTCACTATTCATTTATACAATTTGGACTTACCAAAAAAAAAGATCATTATCATTAGTAGGAATCAAGTTGTATGTGCAGGTGATACTTTGAAGATCAGAGACTTTTTCTTTTTGTTATTTTGATTTTTGTGATACTTCCTGAATACTTGATTCTCTGTGTTAGAGCACTGCTCGGTCGAACTCGCAAGCGTTGCTATCTCAAGCTTGTTTGTCAAGTTTCCAAAACTATAAGTCTTGATTTCTACTCTACTTATAGCTAAGTCTCGGATTAGGATAGTAAGTGTAGTTGAGCTTTAGACTCCGCGACGTTCATCGAATGATGACGAAGAACTACTTAAGGGAACTTGTGGAAATTCATCAACAAAAGGTATGCGGAGACTTGAACTTATCTATCACTTAAAAGTCTATCTACTCTATCTTCTATTTGAGACAAAAAGTCGTATTGCTATATGAACTTCATTTATACACATTCGCTATTTCGAGCCGAGTTTAACTCGCTTATCTATTTCTAGAAATATGTGTTGGTAAGCTTTCGCTTTCACCAAGTTCATCTTTAACTCTTGACGAAAGTCATATTGATTATTTCAATAATTTGAAAATCGCTTTGATGCTAATAGTTTGTGGATAACAACTATTGTCGTCCTCTAAGAAAGTTTCAATGATTGAAATGAGAGTTTAGAACCAGTAACCATGTTTGGATATAAATATAGTGTGTATTCACATTTGTGTAAAATCCAAAACCGGGAACCTAAGTATGCGTACCCGTACGCGTACTAGTTGGTTGTTGGAAGTCCGGAACCTAAGTATGCGTACCCGTACGCATACGGGCGGAAGTTTGGGTTCCATGAATTTCTGCTGGAGTTTGGAAGTATGAATTGGTATGCGTACCCGTACGTGTACTAGCGTAGACAAACTCGTTCCGGTTACTTAGGTATATGTACCCGTTTGCATACTTAAGTAGGTTACTTTCTAAAATCGGTCAGTTCATGAACTAAAACATTTATATAATAAGGAATGCAATCTTTTGCAAACCGTGGCTATGATGTTCATGACTTGATTCGAGTGAATCAAAATCGATTTTGTTTCAATTGTATCTTGTATACTTTTATGAGATCTAAGCAATTGAACAACTCTCTAGCTAGTTTCATTTGAGTCATTTGAACTAGTTATGATAAAGATGAATAAGGTTGATATGAAAGTGCTCATATGGATAACCATTGGTTAACTATTGTTGAACAGACTAAGTGTACACATTTAGGTACGGTTACTCAAATCTAAATGAAGCCACATTTCATTTGTGTATAACAAGTTAAGTTCAATCTAACGGTTGAAAGATATTAGCTTGAATCTAATCAGGTTTTCATCTAACAATGAATATTGAATACTTTGTTAACAAGGTAACTTAGATTGCAAACCCTGATTTAAAATCTATATAAAGGAGAACTCTAGCAACTGGGAAACCTAATCCCCACACCTCCTGTGTGATACTAGTTGCATAAGCTAGAGTCGGTTCTCCTTTAACCTTAGGTTTTTCACGAAACCCTGTAGGTTAACGACTTAAGTAGGTTACTTTCTAAAATCGGTTTGTTCATGAACTAAAACATTTATATAATAAGAAATGCAATCTTTTGCAAACCGTGGCTATGATGTTCATGAATTGATTCGAGTGAATCAAAATCGATTTTGCTTCAATTTTGTCTTGTATACTTCTATGATATCTAAGCAATTGAACAACTATCTAACTAATTTCATTTGAGTCATTTGAACTAGTTATGGTAAAGATGAATAAGGTTGATATGAAAGTGCTCATATGGCTAACCAATGGTTAACTATTATTGAACCGACTAAGTGTACATGTTTAGGTACGGTTACTCAAATCTAAATGAAGGTACATTTCATTTGTGTATAACAAGTTAAGTTCGATCTAACGGTTTAAACATATATTAGCTTGAATATAATCAAGTTTTCATCTGACGGTGAATATTGAATGCTTTGTTGCCAAGGTAACTTAGATTGCAAATCATGATTTGAAATCTATATAAAGGAAAACATTATCAACTGGGAAAACTAATCCCCACACCTCTTGTGTGATACTAGTTGCATAAGCTAGAGTCGATTCTCCTTTAACCTTATGTTTTTTCACGAAACCCTGTAGGTTAACGACTTAAAGAATTCATTAGGATTGTGATGCCAGACCCAACTATTTTCTCTGTAGTTGCGTGTTCTGATCTTGTAGTTTTCTATCGTGATTGAGTACTATCTTCTTTAAGATTTGCTCGAGATTTATCTCCGGTAGGCAATATAGAAAAGTAGTCACAAACACCTTCGTCTCATCGTTTGTGATTCCAAAATATCTTGTTTCATTAATCGATTAAGATTATTGTGAGGTGAATGATAATACTAGGCTGTTCTTCGGGAATATAAGTCCGGTTTATCAGTTGGTTCTTGTTCACCTTGATTTATCAAAAGAAGGAACAAAACTCGTAGGTACTCTGTGGGAGACAGATTTATCTATTCAATAGACTTTTCTGTGTGATACAGATTTGTTTATCAAGTCTTCGAATTTGGGTCATAGCAACTCTTAGTTCTGGGTGAGATTAGCTAAGGGAATCAAGTACGCAGAATCCGGCGTGGTTCTTGAGGCGTAAGGAACACAACTGTACCTTGATCAGTATGAGATTGATTAGGGCTCAACTGCATTCCATTACGAAGTTAACTTGGAGTAGTCTAGTGTCTGTAGCGGTTTAATACAGTGTGGTATCCAAATCTGGACTAGGTCTCGGGGTTTTTCTGCATTTGCGGTTTCCTCGTTAACAAAACTTCTGATGTCTGTGTTATTTCTTTTCCGCATTATATTTTGCTATATTATTGAAATATCACAGGTTGTGCGTTGAATCGATCAATTGGTAAATCCAACCTTTGGTTGTTGATTGAAATTAGTTGATCCTTGAACATTGGTCTTTGGTACCGTTCAAGTTATTTCTCTTATATTCAATCAGGCTCACAAATTCCTATTTGTTTGATTGCGAATTGAATTGAGAAATTGATATATAACTTTTTGATATACTTTTTATTAAGATTGAGTTTGACTGTCTAGTTGATTCTCTTGAAAGTATATTGGAGTTAGTCCATACAGATTGCTAAGCAAAATATTGGGTGAGGTTGTTAGACCCCCGCTTTTTCAATTGGTATCAGAGCAGGCAAACACGTTTAAGACCTCATAAGTTTGTGTTTGTAGCGATCTGATTCTATGGACAGTTGTATTATCTATGACAATGCAACACTAGTTCAGGAGCACTCTGTTTTGGTTCAAAGTTCTGATCCATCTAAGAAATCTCTCATACCTTCTCCTTTAAGCGAAACTGTGATTAGCTGGGGAAAATGCCTAGATAAATAGTTGGATGATCTTTCAGATGGAAGTGACTCAGAAGAGGGACAAGGTATTGATGATAAAGTCTCCCAATATATCACACTCTTTGAACACATCTTAAAAGGAAAAAGGTCAACAACTTGCCTGGCTAAATATCTGACACTACTCTGTCAAGAAAACAGGAAATTGAGAAAACTCTTTAAAGGTTATGATTGTGGTTACAAACTATTACAATCTACTGTTAAAGATCGTGACGAAGATGTATGTTCAAAAAGGTATGAATGTGACAATCTTCGTTGCAACCTCTTCATGTTGAAAGAAAGACTTGTAGAATCTGCAACCTCTTCATGTTGAAAGAAAGACAATCTGACTCTCAACAAAAATGTTTTAACGACAGAGAAATCATCATTCTCGCCAGGGAAAAACAATTGGAGGATGATCTAGTTGCGGCTCTTGATAAGGTCAATCACTGGAAGAGAATCTGAAAAGATTCAATGCTAGATCTAAAAAATTATCCTCTATGCTTGGAGCATGTAAAGAACATCGTGATACACGTGGTCTGGGTTATAAAGGAATAGACGCTCCAAGTACTAGTAAGATCAATTTTGTCTGTGCTAATGACAAACTTCTAAGTGAAAATCACACTGATATCAAATGTGAAAAACTTCCCTCAACAACTGATGTTCCTAGGAACAAGAATTGTGCTCGGTCGAAAAAAACTCCAATGAGAACAGTCAAGAACATTCACTACAACTGTTATTATTGCGGAAACAAAGGTCACCTTGAAAGGAGATGTCATTTCCGACTGCGGAATGAAAAACTTCATAACATTCTTGTATGGATGTCTAAAGAAGTAATTAAGCCTGCTTCTCATGTTGCTGGAGTAAAAGGACTTGTCTGCAATCAAGAAAAATGTTGTGATGAGCCAATTCATGATTATAAGTATGGCACAAATCCTGTCTACATTTGTAAAGGGAAGAATGTCATATGGACAAGTGACTCTTCAAAGTACTCCGTGAAGATAAAAAATCATCAAAGGAAGAAGAAATGTTCAAACACCTTGCCTCTCACTGAAGAAAGTCTTGAATCTAAATTATCTGCTTCAGACTTCGTTCACATCAATAATCAAGTCTCGAAGCTCAAGACAAGTATAATCAGACTCAAACGCAGCATTAAAAAGGCAAGGAAAGCGATATTCTCAGGTATCTCTTGTCCTCCTAGTGATAATTTTGTTTTGACTAACCCCAGTGTTCCTCTGAAGATCTTCAAGGAAGAAAAATGGAAGATGTCAATATTCCTGATGAGCAAAATGCTCATCAAAGTAAAGCTTGGCTGCTCAAAGTAGCATCCTCCTTAAACCATGAGAGGGTGCTCATAATTCTCAAGAAGTTTTTATGTCTTGAGAAGTAGTCTTTGTTGTATGTTTTTGTCATATCGATCATGCCATTGTTGAGCCCTGCTCCAGTATTTTATTACTCATGGTAATATTTTTAATCAATAACTCTTGATATTTTTTTTTGTTGCTTACCTTAAAAGAAAAAACTTTTGTTCTCTTCCCATTGAAGAGTGAGTTGTTGCTTATCAACAATTATCTTATGTTCTCTTGAACTAAGACTATCTGTCAATTCATTTAGAATTTTTCTTTGATTTTTCAAAAATTACTTCTAAATAAGGATCCATTACTCTCTTGGTATCGAACCTGGTTCGTAATCATTAGTATACGTGCACCGGACCCTTACCTAACATATACAAGTAACTCTAGGGTTTCCCTATGAAGCACTCTTATATATATGTATCATGTCTTTTATCTTCTCCTGATACATACAAGTTCTGTAAAGTCAAATGTTTTCTGGATTTTTGTGGTGTGCACAATGGATGGATGCAATAAGGAAGATAAAGTTGAAAAAGGCAAGGTTATGGAGTTTCACGAGAACCCTGTTTTCATAACGTGCTACCATGTTGTTGATCATGAAAACAAACTTCTAGTTCATATGTCATCTAAACTGGTAGGAAATATTCTTCGAGATTTTTATGTCGTTCGTGAACAACTTGGAATTGCAACAAAGAATCTTGAATTTCAGAAAAAACGAACTGAAGAAAGCAACTGATGAACTTGTCTATGTTCGTTCTCTGGTTGCTGGTCATGTCTGATGAGTTTCAGTTGCGTCTTTTCTAAGAGTTATTTTTATGTCCAGGAAACTTCTTATGAGAATTTATTCTTGTGTTTTAAGAAGGATAACTAGGGTTTGGAATAGCAATTATTGTGAGTACACATAACTATTTCCAACGATTTTCATCTTGCAATGTTTTTAGATTTATTTGTTTAAATTCTAAAGTTTATTTTGAAGATGATTTTGCAGTATTAATCTTTATGGTTTTATATATTGCAACTTGTTATGGAATATGTGTGTTTGCGTCCGTGAACTATGATTGTCCCATACATGGTCAAAATTTAAGTCTTTTATATGTCTTTATGCAAATATTAATAAAAGATTGAATGAACTTTTGACAAACAAAAGTTAAGCCTATTATGTCATTATGCAAATAATTGATGGAAGATAGGATGAACTTTTGTTTACAAAGATTAAGTCTATTATATGTCTCTATGCAAATAGTGATGAAAAATATAATGAATCTTTGAATATTTCGCAGTATTGGTCTTACGCTGATCCACATCTTTGTGTAAATACTGTGCGTCTCCGTAAGTTTTCTTATGTGAGCATTTCCGATTAAATTAATCATGGGTTCTCTTGTGGTTAATTCAATTGAGTTTCTTGGATACAAAATTCATGTTTCATGAGATTTGTTAATATCCAACGAAATCTTTCTTTTCTTGTAAAAGTAAGGTCGCTCTTGTTGTTCCTTTTGGAATGAAATTTTATGGGGGAGAGTTCTTAATTGAACCTGTGCTTAATTTACAAATCTTTGTGAGGAGTGCGGCTGTGGAATATTATACGGGTTATCTTGTATATTTATAAATTCCTTGATGAATGCATTTAGTCTCGGCTATATGGTTGCATCTAAACAAGTTGATATGTGCTTCTCTTTTGGTCATGAAGTGTCTCTATGGAAATTTCATTAGGATCCCACTAATTTTCGTACCTTTGCCAATTTTAAAGAAAAAAAGGGAGGAGAATTAATGTGTAGTTCACATTACAAATACATATGGTTTATGGATCATTATGTAAGGGGGAGTGGTTTCCATGTGAGATGGAGTATTGGCTAAGGGGGAGTGATACATATCACCATAGTATTGTTGTCGAACTTGTGATACAATTGAACTTTGATGTTGTGTAGTAATATTATGAACACTGTATAATAATGATTGAGAGCTACCGTTTTCTCATTGTTATAGCTACGGATCTTCAACAACGATGATGCTGAGATGAACACATTTTGAATCATTGAAGTACTTGGAAGTGACGAAGATTTCGAGTAATGTTGAAGAACCAAGGAGATCAAGCATTTGGATGAGAAGCTATAAAGTTTATTTATTTTGTATTACATATGTGTTTATAGTTTTATCACTAAAATTGACAAAGAGGGAGATTGTTAGAGCACTGCTCGGTCGAATTCACAAGCGTTGCTATCTCAAGTTTGTTTGTCAAGTTTAGTTGCCAAAAATGTAAGTCTTGATTTCTAGTCTACTTATAGCTAAGTCTTGGATTAGGATAGTAAGTGTAGTTGAGCTTTAGACTCCACGGCGTTCATCGAATGAAGACGAAGAACTACTCAAAGGAACTTGTGGAACTTCATCAACAAAAGGTATGTGGAGACTTGAACTTATCTATCACTCAAAAGGCTATCTATTATATCTCTTATTTTGAGACAAAAGTCGTATTGCTATATAGACTTCAATTATACATATTTGCTATTTCGATCTGAGTTTAACTCACTTATTTATTTCTCGAAATATGTTTTGGTAAGCTTTCGCTTTAACTAAGTTCATCTTTACTCTTGACGAAAGTCATATTGATTATTTCAATAACTTTAAAATCTGTTTTGATGCTAATAGTTTGTGGATAATAACTATTGTCATCCTCTTAGAAAGTTTCAATGATTGAAATGAGAGTTTAGAACAAGTAACCATGTTTGGATATAAACATAGTGTGTATTCACATTTCTGTAAAAATCCAAAACCGGGAACCTAAGTATGCGTACCCGTACGTGTACTGGTTGGTTGTTGGAAGTCCGGAATCTAGGTATGCGTAGCCATACACGTACTGGCGGAAGTTTGGGTTCCATGAATTTCTGCTGGAGTTTGGAAGTGTGAATTGGTATGCGTATCCGTACGCGTACTGGCGTAACCAAACTCGGTCCGGCTACTTATGTATGCGTACCCGTTTTCATACTTAAGTAGGTTACTTTCTAAAATCGGTTTGTTCATGAACTAAAATATTTATATAATAAGAAATGCAATCTTTTGCAAACCGTTGCTATGATGTTCATGAATTGATTCGAGTGAATCAAAATCGACTTTGCTTCAATTTTTTCTGTATACTTCTATGAGATCTAAGCAATTGAACAACTATCTAACTAATTTCATTTGAGTCATTTGAACTAGTTATGGTAAAGATGAATAAGGTTGATATGAAAGTGCTCATATGGCTAACCAGTGGTGAACTATTATTGAACCGACTAAGTGTACATGTTTAGGTACGGTTACTCAAACCTAAATGAAGGTACATTTCATTTGTGTATAACAAGTTAAGTTCGATCTAACGGTTGAAAGATATATTAGCTTGAATCTAATCAAGTTTTCATCTGACGGTGAATATTGAATGCTTTGTTTCCAAGGTAACTTATATTGCAAACCATGATTTGAAATCAATATAAAGGAAAACATTATCAACTGGGAAAACTAATCCCCACACCTCTTGTGTGATACTAGTTGCATAAGCTAGAGTCGATTCTCCTTTAACCTTATGTTTTTCACGAAACCCTGTAGGTTAACGACTTAAAGACTTCATTAGGATTGTGATGCCAGACCCAACTATTTTCTCTGTAGTTGCGTGTTCTGATCTTGCAGTTTTCTATCGTGATTGAGTACTATCTTCTTTAAGATCTCCGATAGGCAATATAGAAAAGTAGTCACAAACACCTTCGTCTCATCGTTTGTGATTCCAAAATATCTTGTTTCGTTAATAGATTAAGATTATTGTGAGGTGAATGATAATACTAGGCTGTTCTTCGGGAATATAAGTCCGGTTTATCAGTTGGTTCTTGTTCACCTTGATTTATCAAAAGAAGGAACAAAACTCGTAGGTACTCTGTGGGAGACATATTTATCTATTCAATAGACTTTTCTGTGTGATACAGATTTGTTTATCAAGTCTTCGACTTTGGGTCGTAGCAACTCTTAGTTGTGGGTGAGATCAGCTAAGGGAATCAAGTGCCCAGAATCCAGCGTGGTTCTTGAGGCGTAAGGAACGCAATTGTACCTTGATCAGTGTGAGAATGATTAGGGATCAACTAAATTCCAGACTGAATTTTACTTGGAATAGGCTAGTGTATGTAGCGGCTTAATACAGTGTGGTGTTTAAATCTGGACTAGGTCCCGGGGTTTTTCTGCATTTGCGGTTTCCTCGTTAATAAATTTTCTGGTGTCTGTGTTATTTCTTTTCCGCATTATATTTTTCTATATAATTGAAAGATCACAGGTTGTGCTTTGAATCTATCAATTGGTAAATCCAACCTTTGATTGTTAATTGAAATTGATTGATCCTTGAACATTGGTCTTTGGTACCGCTCAAGTTATTTCTCACATGTTCAACCAGGCTCACAAATTCCTATTTGTTTGATTGTGGTTGAATTGTGAAATTGAGATATAACTCTTTGATATACTTTTTATTAAGATTGAGTCTGACCGTCTAGTTGATTCTCTTGAAAGTATATTGGAGTTAGTCCATAAAGATTGCTAACCGAAATATTGGGTGAGGTTGTTAGACCCCCGCTTTTTCAAGAGTGTTTCGAACTCTCGACCAACTTAGAAAAGGAATTGATAAATTGTGAGTAGCGCGTTTTGTAGTATCTACTATATTTCCGACGGGACGTGATTTAGTCCCACACTGCCCATAATACAAGACAGAAGTCTGAAGCTTCTCAATTAGCACGTCCCTCGAGGACATCCGATAAAATTGGAACGATACGGAAAATTGAGAAATGGTCCAATTTTTTTTTCTAATACATACTTTCTGTTTTTCGTACTTGTACTTCCTTGTTTTCGGTTTTCTTTTAGACATGAAATTGTATTAATAACTAAGTAGAGATGTTTTACCATATTGGTTATTTATTACAGTTTGATCATGCGAGATAGGGTTATGAAGTTGTGTGGTCCCAAATCGATGTTAAGAGGTTTCCCAACTGACTGGTATCCACAACAAGATGTGCTATTCCATTTACCGCTTAATTTCCTTCCCTATAATTGTGCTAAATGGTGCATTGTGGGATTTGGCTCATATTCAACTGGATTTTTGTGGTCATTTCCGAGATGCATCATGGTGGTTCAACGTCTGAAGTTAGGAAACGAAGTAGGTTTTCTGAGTCAGTTTCAAGTTGTATTTTTGTCCAATTTCGTTCTTTTGCAGTCTATGACGCCATGATCATAACCTAAAATTCGGATGTTAGAGCAGCGGTGATTACCATGGACCATGATCTTTCCATTATTTTATTTTACTTTATTTTTCAGCTTCATCGAAGATAGCTTTTATCAATACCAATAATCAAGAGATATTGAACCCGATGTTCTTATTATTCCAGTGGCTCAAATAACACCAATAACATTTTATTTCTTTGATATGCTGGCAGGAATTAGAGTATTGATATTTAAGGGTCCGTTTGACATGGTGTAATTAGAGAAAGTAGTTAAGGCTGGGTTAAAAAGAGCACTTGACATAAGCTCAATCACACATCATAGTAATTACATGTAATTCCTAATATCCCTAAAGGGATATATTGAATACTCAATGTTTGAGGTGTAGAAAAAACCAATCGTCTTCTTCCTCATTTGCTCAGATCTAGTCCTTTTGGGGCTAGATCTGAGCAAAGATTGTTTGTTTTTAGGTTTTATTTCGTTGTTTTTAATAAATTTCTTCGCTATTAGGGCGATTATTTTCTTCGCTATTATAGAGATTATTTTCTTCGCTATTAGAGAGATTTTATCTGCACTTTGATAGTGTTTCTTTCTATAGATTTGTTCGTGATTTGGGTTTTGGATACAAGTTCATCAGCGATTTGGGGAGGCAAGATCAAGTTCTTCTTCAACAAACGCATAAATTTTTGGGTAAATCACTTCTCTCTCACAGGAGTATCTCTTTTCAAAAATAAAATCAATCAAAATGGTCGAATTATGATTTCGTATACCATTCCTTAATCGATCTATACATACAAGATTTGGGTGCAACCGTTGTGGATCGCTCTTTCTCTTCCCGATTTATTTGTGTTTTGCACCCAAGATAGTCAATATCGGTTGTACATGCCGATATTACATGTTTTTATCGGATATAGGAAAATATCTATACGATATCGAAAATATCGCCGATACAAAGATGGAACGATATTATCGGTTGTACAGGACGGTACAGATCGATATATCGGTTTTACTTGTACACCGATAATATCGGTTTCGTGAATGAATTTTTCATCAACATGCCTCTAGTCTTTACAGACAAGTATAATGTCAACTGTAGAAGGTAAAAATACCTAATATATTTATAATATAAAAAAATCAATGACTATATGGTAGGATATAAGATGGAAACCATATTTCGATCGCAAGGGAGGGAAATATAAAAGATAAATATGAAGGATAATAAAAAGATTTATCGACATAATGGGACAACAGTCACAACGTTGGCTAACAAACCTTGTATTTTGGGAATTTGAGATATGTGTATGATTCTTATATTTTTTATTATGGTTTTATAATTATTTGTAATTCTATATTAAATGATGTATCACCGATAAAAACCGATATTATCTTTTGTGTAGGTGTATCGGACCCGGCCGATACGAGATATTAACTACCTTGTTTGCACCTTTCAACATATTTGTTTCTTGATTATGATGTACTTGTTTTTTCTTAAAAACCATCATGTAAATGTTTCTTAATGGAATGAAACACTAATGGTTTGACTATATATAAAAAAAAAGTTTAAGGTGTACATCGAATGCGGTCTTGTATTGCCCTCTGGTAACTATACCCTTGATAAAAATTGACCGCTTGTTTTATTTACCTTATTATTTTTATTTTCGTATTATCCTTTTTAATATCACTTTTTGACGATTAAATATTTTATTTTGGTTACAATTTTTTGATTTGAGCAATAAAATCAGAGTTCAAGACTCGTACAAAACTTTGGTTGGTAGCCTAGCCTTTTTGTTTACTATTTTTTGTTTTTATTTATTATCTAAAAAATTCTTTTTTGCTTAAAAATAAAAACCTCTTTCTTTTTCTGCTTCTCAAAATTTATATATATATATATATATTTTAATTTTGTAATTACATTTTAAAGTTGCAATTAATCTTTCATCTTTGTATTTTATTCGTGTTCCAAATGCATGACATTCCTACTACGTAACAACTTTTGATATTCATGTCAAAACAAAATATTTAACTACCTTCAGATGCATGACATTTCTATTAATAACATTTCATATTCATCCAAAATCGCTGTTGATATTGTTGCATTATCTGGACATACCTTTTACCATGGTAATTTAGTTAAGTAAGTGTATTAACGGTGTAAAAATTTAAATAACAGATGCCCTTTATTTAAATTTTAGTGCATTATCTGGACATACCGTGTCTAATCAAACATCACTTTGCTTGGCAGTGGCCGAATCTGATTTGAGAGGTAAATTCCCACCATTAATTACTCAATTATTATTTTCCCTTTACATTTTTTTAAGTTTTTTTCGCAAAAAAGAAAAGAAAAACATTCCAGGTTATAATCATACATTATTCATCATTAGTTTTTCTTGATTCTTCCATACAATTCTATTGATCTTATTATATATAATGCACTAAATCTAATCAAGTTTTCATCTGACGGTGAATATTGAATGCTTTGTTGCCAAGGTAACTTAGATTGCAAACCATGATTTGAAATCTATATAAAGGAAAACATTATCAACTGGGAAAACTAATCCCCACACCTCTTGTGTGATACTAGTTGCATAAGCTAGAGTCGATTCTCCTTTAACCTTATGTTTTTCACGAAACCCTGTAGGTTAACGACTTAAAGACTTCATTAGGATTGTGATGCCAGACCCAACTATTTTCTCTGTAGTTGCGCGTTCTGATCTTGCAGTTTTCTATCGTGATTGAGTACTATCTTCTTTAAGATTTGCTCGAGATTTATCTCCGGTAGGCAAGATAGAAAAGTAGTCACAAACACCTTCGTCTCATCGTTTGTGATTCCAAAATATCTTGTTTCGTTAATCGATTAAGATTATTGTGAGGTGAATGATAATACTAGGCTGTTCTTCGGGAATATAAGTCCGGTTTATCAGTTGGTTCTTGTTCACCTTGATTTATCAAAAGAAGGAACAAAACTCGTAGGTACTCTGTGGGAGACATATTTATCTATTCAATAGACTTTTCTGTGTGATACAGATTTGTTTATCAAGTCTTCGACTTTGGGTCGTAGCAACTCTTAGTTGTGGGTGAGATCAGCTAAGGGAATCAAGTGCCCAGAATCCAGCGTGGTTCTTGAGGCGTAAGGAACGCAATTGTACCTTGATCAGTGTGAGAATGATTAGGGATCAACTAAATTCCAGACTGAATTTTACTTGGAATAGGCTAGTGTATGTAGCGGCTTAATACAGTGTGGTGTTTAAATCTGGACTAGGTCCCGGGGTTTTTCTGCATTTGCGGTTTCCTCGTTAATAAATTTTCTGGTGTCTGTGTTATTTCTTTTCCGCATTATATTTTTCTATATAATTGAAAGATCACAGGTTGTGCTTTGAATCTATCAATTGGTAAATCCAACCTTTGATTGTTAATTGAAATTGATTGATCCTTGAACATTGGTCTTTGGTACCGCTCAAGTTATTTCTCACATGTTCAACCAGGCTCACAAATTCCTATTTGTTTGATTGTGGTTGAATTGTGAAATTGAGATATAACTCTTTGATATACTTTTTATTAAGATTGAGTTTGACTGTCTAGTTGATTCTCTTGAAAGTATATTGGAGTTAGTCCATACAAATTGCTAACCGAAATATTGGGTGAGGTTGTTAGACCCCCGCTTTTTCAAGAGTGTTTCGAACTCTCGACCAACTTAGAAAAGGAATTGATAAATTGTGAGTAGCGCGTTTTGTAGTATCTACTATATTTCTGACGGGACGTGATTTAGTCCCACATTGCCCATAATACAAGACAGAAGTCTGAAGCTTCTCAATTAGCACGTCCCTCGAGGACATCCGATAAAATTGGAACGATACGGAAAATTGAGAAATGGTCCATTTTTTTTTCTAGTACATACTTTCTGTTTTTCGTACTCGTACTTCCTTGTTTTCGGTTTTCTTTTAGACATGAAATTGTATTAATAACTAAGTAGAGATAGGGTTATGAAGTTGTGTGGTCCCAAGTCGATGTTAAGAGGTTTCCCAACTGACTGGTATCCACAACAAGATGTGCTAGTCCATTTAACGCTTAATTTCCTTCCCTATAATTGTGCTAAATGGTGCATTGTGGGATTTGGCTCATATTCAACTGGATTTTTGTGGTCATTTCCGAGATGCATCATGGTGGTTCAACGTCTGAAGTTAGGAAACGAAGTAGGTTTTCTGAGTCAGTTTCAAGTTGTATTTTTGTCCAATTTCGTTCTTTTGCAGTCTATGACGCCATGATCATAACCTAAAATTCGGATGTTAGAGCAGCGGTGATTACCATGGACCATGATCTTTCCATTATTTTATTTTACTTTATTTTTCAGCTTCATCGAAGATAGCTTTTATCAATACCAATAATCAAGAGATATTGAACCCGATGTTCTTATTATTCCAGTGGCTCAAATAACACCAATAACATTTTATTTCTTTGATATGCTGGCAGGAATTAGAGTATTGATATTTAAGGGTCCGTTTGACATGGTGTAATTAGAGAAAGTAGTTAAGGCTGGGTTAAAAAGAGCACTTGACATAAGCTCAATCACACATCATAGTAATTACATGTAATTCCTAATATCCCTAAAGGGATATATTGAATACTCAATGTTTGAGGTGTAGAAAAAACCAATCGTCTTCTTCCTCATTTGCTCAGATCTAGTCCTTTTGGGGCTAGATCTGAGCAAAGATTGTTTGTTTTTAGGTTTTATTTCGTTGTTTTTAATAAATTTCTTCGCTATTAGGGCGATTATTTTCTTCGCTATTATAGAGATTATTTTCTTCGCTATTAGAGAGATTTTATCTGCACTTTGATAGTGTTTCTTTCTATAGATTTGTTCGTGATTTGGGTTTTGGATACAAGTTCATCAGCGATTTGGGGAGGCAAGATCAAGTTCTTCTTCAACAAACGCATAAATTTTTGGGTAAATCACTTCTCTCTCACAGGAGTATCTCTTTTCAAAAATAAAATCAATCAAAATGGTCGAATTATGATTTCGTATACCATTCCTTAATCGATCTATACATACAAGATTTGGGTGCAACCGTTGTGGATCGCTCTTTCTCTTCCCGATTTATTTGTGTTTTGCACCCAAGATAGTCAATATCGGTTGTACATGCCGATATTACATGTTTTTATCGGATATAGGAAAATATCTATACGATATCGAAAATATCGCCGATACAAAGATGGAACGATATTATCGGTTGTACAGGACGGTACAGATCGATATATCGGTTTTACTTGTACACCGATAATATCGGTTTCGTGAATGAATTTTTCATCAACATGCCTCTAGTCTTTACAGACAAGTATAATGTCAACTGTAGAAGGTAAAAATACCTAATATATTTATAATATAAAAAAATCAATGACTATATGGTAGGATATAAGATGGAAACCATATTTCGATCGCAAGGGAGGGAAATATAAAAGATAAATATGAAGGATAATAAAAAGATTTATCGACATAATGGGACAACAGTCACAACGTTGGCTAACAAACCTTGTATTTTGGGAATTTGAGATATGTGTATGATTCTTATTATTTTTTATTATGGTTTTATAATTATTTGTAATTCTATATTAAATGATGTATCACCGATAAAAACCGATATTATCTTTTGTGTAGGTGTATCGGACCCGGCCGATACGAGATATTAACTACCTTGTTTGCACCTTTCAACATATTTGTTTCTTGATTATGATGTACTTGTTTTTTCTTAAAAACCATCATGTAAATGTTTCTTAATGGAATGAAACACTAATGGTTTGACTATATATAAAAAAAAAGTTTAAGGTGTACATCGAATGCGGTCTTGTATTGCCCTCTGGTAACTATACCCTTGATAAAAATTGACCGCTTGTTTTATTTACCTTATTATTTTTATTTTCGTATTATCCTTTTTAATATCACTTTTTGACGATTAAATATTTTATTTTGGTTACAATTTTTTGATTTGAGCAATAAAATCAGAGTTCAAGACTCGTACAAAACTTTGGTTGGTAGCCTAGCCTTTTTGTTTACTATTTTTTGTTTTTATTTATTATCTAAAAAATTCTTTTTTGCTTAAAAATAAAAACCTCTTTCTTTTTCTGCTTCTCAAAATTTATATATATATATATATATATTTTAATTTTGTAATTACATTTTAAAGTTGCAATTAATCTTTCATCTTTGTATTTTATTCGTGTTCCAAATGCATGACATTCCTACTACGTAACAACTTTTGATATTCATGTCAAAACAAAATATTTAACTACCTTCAGATGCATGACATTTCTATTAATAACATTTCATATTCATCCAAAATCGCTGTTGATATTGTTGCATTATCTGGACATACCTTTTACCATGGTAATTTAGTTAAGTAAGTGTATTAACGGTGTAAAAATTTAAATAACAGATGCCCTTTATTTAAATTTTAGTGCATTATCTGGACATACCGTGTCTAATCAAACATCACTTTGCTTGGCAGTGGCCGAATCTGATTTGAGAGGTAAATTCCCACCATTAATTACTCAATTATTATTTTCCCTTTACATTTTTGTTAAGTTTTTTTCGCAAAAAAGAAAAGAAAAACATTCCAGGTTATAATCATACATTATTCATCATTAGTTTTTCTTGATTCTTCCATACAATTCTATTGATCTTATTATATATAATGCACTAAATCTAATCAAGTTTTCATCTGACGGTGAATATTGAATGCTTTGTTGCCAAGGTAACTTAGATTGCAAACCATGATTTGAAATCTATATAAAGGAAAACATTATCAACTGGGAAAACTAATCCCCACACCTCTTGTGTGATACTAGTTGCATAAGCTAGAGTCGATTCTCCTTTAACCTTATGTTTTTCACGAAACCCTGTAGGTTAACGACTTAAAGACTTCATTAGGATTGTGATGCCAGACCCAACTATTTTCTCTGTAGTTGCGCGTTCTGATCTTGCAGTTTTCTATCGTGATTGAGTACTATCTTCTTTAAGATTTGCTCGAGATTTATCTCCGGTAGGCAAGATAGAAAAGTAGTCACAAACACCTTCGTCTCATCGTTTGTGATTCCAAAATATCTTGTTTCGTTAATCGATTAAGATTATTGTGAGGTGAATGATAATACTAGGCTGTTCTTCGGGAATATAAGTCCGGTTTATCAGTTGGTTCTTGTTCACCTTGATTTATCAAAAGAAGGAACAAAACTCGTAGGTACTCTGTGGGAGACATATTTATCTATTCAATAGACTTTTCTGTGTGATACAGATTTGTTTATCAAGTCTTCGACTTTGGGTCGTAGCAACTCTTAGTTGTGGGTGAGATCAGCTAAGGGAATCAAGTGCCCAGAATCCAGCGTGGTTCTTGAGGCGTAAGGAACGCAATTGTACCTTGATCAGTGTGAGAATGATTAGGGATCAACTAAATTCCAGACTGAATTTTACTTGGAATAGGCTAGTGTATGTAGCGGCTTAATACAGTGTGGTGTTTAAATCTGGACTAGGTCCCGGGGTTTTTCTGCATTTGCGGTTTCCTCGTTAATAAATTTTCTGGTGTCTGTGTTATTTCTTTTCCGCATTATATTTTTCTATATAATTGAAAGATCACAGGTTGTGCTTTGAATCTATCAATTGGTAAATCCAACCTTTGATTGTTAATTGAAATTGATTGATCCTTGAACATTGGTCTTTGGTACCGCTCAAGTTATTTCTCACATGTTCAACCAGGCTCACAAATTCCTATTTGTTTGATTGTGGTTGAATTGTGAAATTGAGATATAACTCTTTGATATACTTTTTATTAAGATTGAGTTTGACTGTCTAGTTGATTCTCTTGAAAGTATATTGGAGTTAGTCCATACAAATTGCTAACCGAAATATTGGGTGAGGTTGTTAGACCCCCGCTTTTTCAAGAGTGTTTCGAACTCTCGACCAACTTAGAAAAGGAATTGATAAATTGTGAGTAGCGCGTTTTGTAGTATCTACTATATTTCTGACGGGACGTGATTTAGTCCCACATTGCCCATAATACAAGACAGAAGTCTGAAGCTTCTCAATTAGCACGTCCCTCGAGGACATCCGATAAAATTGGAACGATACGGAAAATTGAGAAATGGTCCATTTTTTTTTCTAGTACATACTTTCTGTTTTTCGTACTCGTACTTCCTTGTTTTCGGTTTTCTTTTAGACATGAAATTGTATTAATAACTAAGTAGAGATAGGGTTATGAAGTTGTGTGGTCCCAAGTCGATGTTAAGAGGTTTCCCAACTGACTGGTATCCACAACAAGATGTGCTAGTCCATTTAACGCTTAATTTCCTTCCCTATAATTGTGCTAAATGGTGCATTGTGGGATTTGGCTCATATTCAACTGGATTTTTGTGGTCATTTCCGAGATGCATCATGGTGGTTCAACGTCTGAAGTTAGGAAACGAAGTAGGTTTTCTGAGTCAGTTTCAAGTTGTATTTTTGTCCAATTTCGTTCTTTTGCAGTCTATGACGCCATGATCATAACCTAAAATTCGGATGTTAGAGCAGCGGTGATTACCATGGACCATGATCTTTCCATTATTTTATTTTACTTTATTTTTCAGCTTCATCGAAGATAGCTTTTATCAATACCAATAATCAAGAGATATTGAACCCGATGTTCTTATTATTCCAGTGGCTCAAATAACACCAATAACATTTTATTTCTTTGATATGCTGGCAGGAATTAGAGTATTGATATTTAAGGGTCCGTTTGACATGGTGTAATTAGAGAAAGTAGTTAAGGCTGGGTTAAAAAGAGCACTTGACATAAGCTCAATCACACATCATAGTAATTACATGTAATTCCTAATATCCCTAAAGGGATATATTGAATACTCAATGTTTGAGGTGTAGAAAAAACCAATCGTCTTCTTCCTCATTTGCTCAGATCTAGTCCTTTTGGGGCTAGATCTGAGCAAAGATTGTTTGTTTTTAGGTTTTATTTCGTTGTTTTTAATAAATTTCTTCGCTATTAGGGCGATTATTTTCTTCGCTATTATAGAGATTATTTTCTTCGCTATTAGAGAGATTTTATCTGCACTTTGATAGTGTTTCTTTCTATAGATTTGTTCGTGATTTGGGTTTTGGATACAAGTTCATCAGCGATTTGGGGAGGCAAGATCAAGTTCTTCTTCAACAAACGCATAAATTTTTGGGTAAATCACTTCTCTCTCACAGGAGTATCTCTTTTCAAAAATAAAATCAATCAAAATGGTCGAATTATGATTTCGTATACCATTCCTTAATCGATCTATACATACAAGATTTGGGTGCAACCGTTGTGGATCGCTCTTTCTCTTCCCGATTTATTTGTGTTTTGCACCCAAGATAGTCAATATCGGTTGTACATGCCGATATTACATGTTTTTATCGGATATAGGAAAATATCTATACGATATCGAAAATATCGCCGATACAAAGATGGAACGATATTATCGGTTGTACAGGACGGTACAGATCGATATATCGGTTTTACTTGTACACCGATAATATCGGTTTCGTGAATGAATTTTTCATCAACATGCCTCTAGTCTTTACAGACAAGTATAATGTCAACTGTAGAAGGTAAAAATACCTAATATATTTATAATATAAAAAAATCAATGACTATATGGTAGGATATAAGATGGAAACCATATTTCGATCGCAAGGGAGGGAAATATAAAAGATAAATATGAAGGATAATAAAAAGATTTATCGACATAATGGGACAACAGTCACAACGTTGGCTAACAAACCTTGTATTTTGGGAATTTGAGATATGTGTATGATTCTTATTATTTTTTATTATGGTTTTATAATTATTTGTAATTCTATATTAAATGATGTATCACCGATAAAAACCGATATTATCTTTTGTGTAGGTGTATCGGACCCGGCCGATACGAGATATTAACTACCTTGTTTGCACCTTTCAACATATTTGTTTCTTGATTATGATGTACTTGTTTTTTCTTAAAAACCATCATGTAAATGTTTCTTAATGGAATGAAACACTAATGGTTTGACTATATATAAAAAAAAAGTTTAAGGTGTACATCGAATGCGGTCTTGTATTGCCCTCTGGTAACTATACCCTTGATAAAAATTGACCGCTTGTTTTATTTACCTTATTATTTTTATTTTCGTATTATCCTTTTTAATATCACTTTTTGACGATTAAATATTTTATTTTGGTTACAATTTTTTGATTTGAGCAATAAAATCAGAGTTCAAGACTCGTACAAAACTTTGGTTGGTAGCCTAGCCTTTTTGTTTACTATTTTTTGTTTTTATTTATTATCTAAAAAATTCTTTTTTGCTTAAAAATAAAAACCTCTTTCTTTTTCTGCTTCTCAAAATTTATATATATATATATATATATTTTAATTTTGTAATTACATTTTAAAGTTGCAATTAATCTTTCATCTTTGTATTTTATTCGTGTTCCAAATGCATGACATTCCTACTACGTAACAACTTTTGATATTCATGTCAAAACAAAATATTTAACTACCTTCAGATGCATGACATTTCTATTAATAACATTTCATATTCATCCAAAATCGCTGTTGATATTGTTGCATTATCTGGACATACCTTTTACCATGGTAATTTAGTTAAGTAAGTGTATTAACGGTGTAAAAATTTAAATAACAGATGCCCTTTATTTAAATTTTAGTGCATTATCTGGACATACCGTGTCTAATCAAACATCACTTTGCTTGGCAGTGGCCGAATCTGATTTGAGAGGTAAATTCCCACCATTAATTACTCAATTATTATTTTCCCTTTACATTTTTGTTAAGTTTTTTTCGCAAAAAAGAAAAGAAAAACATTCCAGGTTATAATCATACATTATTCATCATTAGTTTTTCTTGATTCTTCCATACAATTCTATTGATCTTATTATATATAATGCACTAAATCTAATCAAGTTTTCATCTGACGGTGAATATTGAATGCTTTGTTGCCAAGGTAACTTAGATTGCAAACCATGATTTGAAATCTATATAAAGGAAAACATTATCAACTGGGAAAACTAATCCCCACACCTCTTGTGTGATACTAGTTGCATAAGCTAGAGTCGATTCTCCTTTAACCTTATGTTTTTCACGAAACCCTGTAGGTTAACGACTTAAAGACTTCATTAGGATTGTGATGCCAGACCCAACTATTTTCTCTGTAGTTGCGCGTTCTGATCTTGCAGTTTTCTATCGTGATTGAGTACTATCTTCTTTAAGATTTGCTCGAGATTTATCTCCGGTAGGCAAGATAGAAAAGTAGTCACAAACACCTTCGTCTCATCGTTTGTGATTCCAAAATATCTTGTTTCGTTAATCGATTAAGATTATTGTGAGGTGAATGATAATACTAGGCTGTTCTTCGGGAATATAAGTCCGGTTTATCAGTTGGTTCTTGTTCACCTTGATTTATCAAAAGAAGGAACAAAACTCGTAGGTACTCTGTGGGAGACATATTTATCTATTCAATAGACTTTTCTGTGTGATACAGATTTGTTTATCAAGTCTTCGACTTTGGGTCGTAGCAACTCTTAGTTGTGGGTGAGATCAGCTAAGGGAATCAAGTGCCCAGAATCCAGCGTGGTTCTTGAGGCGTAAGGAACGCAATTGTACCTTGATCAGTGTGAGAATGATTAGGGATCAACTAAATTCCAGACTGAATTTTACTTGGAATAGGCTAGTGTATGTAGCGGCTTAATACAGTGTGGTGTTTAAATCTGGACTAGGTCCCGGGGTTTTTCTGCATTTGCGGTTTCCTCGTTAATAAATTTTCTGGTGTCTGTGTTATTTCTTTTCCGCATTATATTTTTCTATATAATTGAAAGATCACAGGTTGTGCTTTGAATCTATCAATTGGTAAATCCAACCTTTGATTGTTAATTGAAATTGATTGATCCTTGAACATTGGTCTTTGGTACCGCTCAAGTTATTTCTCACATGTTCAACCAGGCTCACAAATTCCTATTTGTTTGATTGTGGTTGAATTGTGAAATTGAGATATAACTCTTTGATATACTTTTTATTAAGATTGAGTTTGACTGTCTAGTTGATTCTCTTGAAAGTATATTGGAGTTAGTCCATACAAATTGCTAACCGAAATATTGGGTGAGGTTGTTAGACCCCCGCTTTTTCAAGAGTGTTTCGAACTCTCGACCAACTTAGAAAAGGAATTGATAAATTGTGAGTAGCGCGTTTTGTAGTATCTACTATATTTCTGACGGGACGTGATTTAGTCCCACATTGCCCATAATACAAGACAGAAGTCTGAAGCTTCTCAATTAGCACGTCCCTCGAGGACATCCGATAAAATTGGAACGATACGGAAAATTGAGAAATGGTCCATTTTTTTTTCTAGTACATACTTTCTGTTTTTCGTACTCGTACTTCCTTGTTTTCGGTTTTCTTTTAGACATGAAATTGTATTAATAACTAAGTAGAGATAGGGTTATGAAGTTGTGTGGTCCCAAGTCGATGTTAAGAGGTTTCCCAACTGACTGGTATCCACAACAAGATGTGCTAGTCCATTTAACGCTTAATTTCCTTCCCTATAATTGTGCTAAATGGTGCATTGTGGGATTTGGCTCATATTCAACTGGATTTTTGTGGTCATTTCCGAGATGCATCATGGTGGTTCAACGTCTGAAGTTAGGAAACGAAGTAGGTTTTCTGAGTCAGTTTCAAGTTGTATTTTTGTCCAATTTCGTTCTTTTGCAGTCTATGACGCCATGATCATAACCTAAAATTCGGATGTTAGAGCAGCGGTGATTACCATGGACCATGATCTTTCCATTATTTTATTTTACTTTATTTTTCAGCTTCATCGAAGATAGCTTTTATCAATACCAATAATCAAGAGATATTGAACCCGATGTTCTTATTATTCCAGTGGCTCAAATAACACCAATAACATTTTATTTCTTTGATATGCTGGCAGGAATTAGAGTATTGATATTTAAGGGTCCGTTTGACATGGTGTAATTAGAGAAAGTAGTTAAGGCTGGGTTAAAAAGAGCACTTGACATAAGCTCAATCACACATCATAGTAATTACATGTAATTCCTAATATCCCTAAAGGGATATATTGAATACTCAATGTTTGAGGTGTAGAAAAAACCAATCGTCTTCTTCCTCATTTGCTCAGATCTAGTCCTTTTGGGGCTAGATCTGAGCAAAGATTGTTTGTTTTTAGGTTTTATTTCGTTGTTTTTAATAAATTTCTTCGCTATTAGGGCGATTATTTTCTTCGCTATTATAGAGATTATTTTCTTCGCTATTAGAGAGATTTTATCTGCACTTTGATAGTGTTTCTTTCTATAGATTTGTTCGTGATTTGGGTTTTGGATACAAGTTCATCAGCGATTTGGGGAGGCAAGATCAAGTTCTTCTTCAACAAACGCATAAATTTTTGGGTAAATCACTTCTCTCTCACAGGAGTATCTCTTTTCAAAAATAAAATCAATCAAAATGGTCGAATTATGATTTCGTATACCATTCCTTAATCGATCTATACATACAAGATTTGGGTGCAACCGTTGTGGATCGCTCTTTCTCTTCCCGATTTATTTGTGTTTTGCACCCAAGATAGTCAATATCGGTTGTACATGCCGATATTACATGTTTTTATCGGATATAGGAAAATATCTATACGATATCGAAAATATCGCCGATACAAAGATGGAACGATATTATCGGTTGTACAGGACGGTACAGATCGATATATCGGTTTTACTTGTACACCGATAATATCGGTTTCGTGAATGAATTTTTCATCAACATGCCTCTAGTCTTTACAGACAAGTATAATGTCAACTGTAGAAGGTAAAAATACCTAATATATTTATAATATAAAAAAATCAATGACTATATGGTAGGATATAAGATGGAAACCATATTTCGATCGCAAGGGAGGGAAATATAAAAGATAAATATGAAGGATAATAAAAAGATTTATCGACATAATGGGACAACAGTCACAACGTTGGCTAACAAACCTTGTATTTTGGGAATTTGAGATATGTGTATGATTCTTATTATTTTTTATTATGGTTTTATAATTATTTGTAATTCTATATTAAATGATGTATCACCGATAAAAACCGATATTATCTTTTGTGTAGGTGTATCGGACCCGGCCGATACGAGATATTAACTACCTTGTTTGCACCTTTCAACATATTTGTTTCTTGATTATGATGTACTTGTTTTTTCTTAAAAACCATCATGTAAATGTTTCTTAATGGAATGAAACACTAATGGTTTGACTATATATAAAAAAAAAGTTTAAGGTGTACATCGAATGCGGTCTTGTATTGCCCTCTGGTAACTATACCCTTGATAAAAATTGACCGCTTGTTTTATTTACCTTATTATTTTTATTTTCGTATTATCCTTTTTAATATCACTTTTTGACGATTAAATATTTTATTTTGGTTACAATTTTTTGATTTGAGCAATAAAATCAGAGTTCAAGACTCGTACAAAACTTTGGTTGGTAGCCTAGCCTTTTTGTTTACTATTTTTTGTTTTTATTTATTATCTAAAAAATTCTTTTTTGCTTAAAAATAAAAACCTCTTTCTTTTTCTGCTTCTCAAAATTTATATATATATATATATATATTTTAATTTTGTAATTACATTTTAAAGTTGCAATTAATCTTTCATCTTTGTATTTTATTCGTGTTCCAAATGCATGACATTCCTACTACGTAACAACTTTTGATATTCATGTCAAAACAAAATATTTAACTACCTTCAGATGCATGACATTTCTATTAATAACATTTCATATTCATCCAAAATCGCTGTTGATATTGTTGCATTATCTGGACATACCTTTTACCATGGTAATTTAGTTAAGTAAGTGTATTAACGGTGTAAAAATTTAAATAACAGATGCCCTTTATTTAAATTTTAGTGCATTATCTGGACATACCGTGTCTAATCAAACATCACTTTGCTTGGCAGTGGCCGAATCTGATTTGAGAGGTAAATTCCCACCATTAATTACTCAATTATTATTTTCCCTTTACATTTTTGTTAAGTTTTTTTCGCAAAAAAGAAAAGAAAAACATTCCAGGTTATAATCATACATTATTCATCATTAGTTTTTCTTGATTCTTCCATACAATTCTATTGATCTTATTATATATAATGCACTAAATCTAATCAAGTTTTCATCTGACGGTGAATATTGAATGCTTTGTTGCCAAGGTAACTTAGATTGCAAACCATGATTTGAAATCTATATAAAGGAAAACATTATCAACTGGGAAAACTAATCCCCACACCTCTTGTGTGATACTAGTTGCATAAGCTAGAGTCGATTCTCCTTTAACCTTATGTTTTTCACGAAACCCTGTAGGTTAACGACTTAAAGACTTCATTAGGATTGTGATGCCAGACCCAACTATTTTCTCTGTAGTTGCGCGTTCTGATCTTGCAGTTTTCTATCGTGATTGAGTACTATCTTCTTTAAGATTTGCTCGAGATTTATCTCCGGTAGGCAAGATAGAAAAGTAGTCACAAACACCTTCGTCTCATCGTTTGTGATTCCAAAATATCTTGTTTCGTTAATCGATTAAGATTATTGTGAGGTGAATGATAATACTAGGCTGTTCTTCGGGAATATAAGTCCGGTTTATCAGTTGGTTCTTGTTCACCTTGATTTATCAAAAGAAGGAACAAAACTCGTAGGTACTCTGTGGGAGACATATTTATCTATTCAATAGACTTTTCTGTGTGATACAGATTTGTTTATCAAGTCTTCGACTTTGGGTCGTAGCAACTCTTAGTTGTGGGTGAGATCAGCTAAGGGAATCAAGTGCCCAGAATCCAGCGTGGTTCTTGAGGCGTAAGGAACGCAATTGTACCTTGATCAGTGTGAGAATGATTAGGGATCAACTAAATTCCAGACTGAATTTTACTTGGAATAGGCTAGTGTATGTAGCGGCTTAATACAGTGTGGTGTTTAAATCTGGACTAGGTCCCGGGGTTTTTCTGCATTTGCGGTTTCCTCGTTAATAAAATTTCTGGTGTCTGTGTTATTTCTTTTCCGCATTATATTTTGCTATATAATTGAAAGATCACAGGTTGTGCTTTGAATCTATCAATTGGTAAATCCAACTTTAATTGTTGATTGAAATTGATTGATCCTTGAACATTGGTCTTTGGTACCGCTCAAGTTATTTCTCATATGTTCAATCAGGCTCACAAATTACTATTTGTTTGATTGCGGTTGAATTGTGAAATTGAGATATAACTCTTTGATATACTTTTTATTAAGATTGAGTTTGACTGTCTAGTTGATTCTCTTGAAAGTATATTGGAGTTAGTCCATACAAATTGCTAACCGAAATATTGGGTGAGGTTGTTAGACCCCCGCTTTTTCAAGAGTGTTTCGAACTCTCGACCAACTTAGAAAAGGAATTGATAAATTGTGAGTAGCGCGTTTTGTAGTATCTACTATATTTCTGACGGGACGTGATTTAGTCCCACATTGCCCATAATACAAGACAGAAGTCTGAAGCTTCTCAATTAGCACGTCCCTCGAGGACATCCGATAAAATTGGAACGATACGGAAAATTGAGAAATGGTCCATTTTTTTTTCTAGTACATACTTTCTGTTTTTCGTACTCGTACTTCCTTGTTTTCGGTTTTCTTTTAGACATGAAATTGTATTAATAACTAAGTAGAGATAGGGTTATGAAGTTGTGTGGTCCCAAGTCGATGTTAAGAGGTTTCCCAACTGACTGGTATCCACAACAAGATGTGCTAGTCCATTTAACGCTTAATTTCCTTCCCTATAATTGTGCTAAATGGTGCATTGTGGGATTTGGCTCATATTCAACTGGATTTTTGTGGTCATTTCCGAGATGCATCATGGTGGTTCAACGTCTGAAGTTAGGAAACGAAGTAGGTTTTCTGAGTCAGTTTCAAGTTGTATTTTTGTCCAATTTCGTTCTTTTGCAGTCTATGACGCCATGATCATAGCCTAAAATTCGGATGTTAGAGCAGTGGTGATTACCATGGACCATGATCTTTCCATTATTTTATTTTACTTTATTTTTCAGCTTCATCGAAGATAGCTTTTATCAATACCAATAATCAAGAGATATTGTACCCGATGTTCTTATTATTCCAGTGGCTCAAATAACACCAATAACATTTTATTTCTTTGATATGCTGGCAGGAATTAGAGTATTTATATTTAAGGGTCCGTTTGACATGGTGTAATGAGAGAGTAGTTAAGGCTGGGTTAAAAAGAGCACTTGACATAAGCTCAATCACACATCATAGCAATTACATGTAATTCCTAATATCCCTAAAGGGATATATTGAATACTCAATGTTTGAGGTGTAGAAAAAACCCATCGTCTTCTTCCTCATTTGCTCAGATCTAGTCCTTTTGGGGCTAGATCTGAGCAAAGATTGTTTGTTTTTAGGTTCTATTTCGTTGTTTTTAATAAATTTCTTCGCTATTAGGGCGATTATTTTCTTCGCTATTAGAGAGATTATTTTCTTCGCTATTAGAGAGATTTTATCTGCACTTTGATAGTGTTTCTTTCTATAGATTTGTTCGTGATTTGGGTTTTGGATACAAGTTCATCAGCGATTTGGGGAGGCAAGATCAAGTTCTTCTTCAACAAACGCATAAATTTTTGGGTAAATCACTTCTCTCTCACAGGAGTATCTCTTTTCAAAAATAAAATCAATCAAAATGGTCGAATTATGATTTCGTATACCATTCCTTAATCGATCTATACATACAAGATTTGGGTGCAACCGTTGTGGATCGCTCTTTCTCTTCCCGATTTATTTGTGTTTTGCACCCAAGGTAGTCAATATCGGTTGTACAGGCCGATATTACAGGTTTTTATCGGATACAGGAAAATATCTATACGATATCGAAAATATCGCTGATACAAAGACGGAACGATATTATCGGTTGTACATGCCGGTACAGACCGATATATCGGTTTTACTTGTACACTGATAATACCGGTTCCGTGAATGAATTTTTCATCAACATGCATCTAGTCTTTACAGACAAGTATAATGTCAACTGTAGAAGGTAAAAATACGTAATATATTTATAATATAAAAAATTAATGACTATATGGTAGGATATAAGATGGAAACCATATTTCGATCGCAAGGGAGGGAAATATAAAAGATAAATATGAAGGATAATAAAAAGATTTATCGGCATAATGGGACAACAATCACAATGTTGGCTAACAAACCTTGTATTTTGGGAATTTGAGATATGTGTATGATTCTTATTATTTTTTATTATGGTTTTATAATTATTTGTAATTCTATATTAAATGATGTATCACCGATAAAAACCGATATTATCTTTTGTGTAGGTGTATCGGACCCGGCCGATACGAGATATTAACTACCTTGTTTGCACCTTTCAACATATTTATTTCTTGATTATGATGTACTTGTTTTTTCTTAAAAACCATCATCTAAATGTTTCTTAATGGAATGAAATACTAATGGTTTGACTATTAAAAAAAAAAAGTTTAAGGTGTACATCGAATGCGGTCTTGTATTGCCCTCTGGTAACTATACCCTTGATAAAAATTGACCGCTTGTTTTATTTACCTTATTATTTTTATTTTCGTATTATCCTTTTTAATATCACTTTTTGACGATTAAATATTTTATTTTGTTTACAATTTTTTGATTTGAGCAATAAAATCAGAGTTCAAGACTCGTACAAAAATTTGGTTGGTAGCCTAGCCTTTTTGTTTACTATTTTTTTGTTTTTATTTATTATCTAAAAAATTCTTTTTTGCTTAAAAATAAAAACCTCTTTCTTTTTCTGCTTCTCAAAATTCATATATATATATATATATATATATATATTTTTTTTTTTTTTTAATTTTGTAATTACATTTTAAAGTTGCAATTCATCTTTCATCTTTGTATTTTATTCGTGTTCCAAATGCATGACATTCCTACTACGTAACAACTTTTGATATTCATGTCAAAACAAAATATTTAACTACCTTCAGATGCATGACATTTCTATTAATAACATTTCATATTCATCCAAAATCGCTGTTGATATTGTTGCATTATCTGGACATACCTTTTACCATGGTAATTTAGTTAAGTAAGTGTATTAACGGTGTAAAAATTTAAATAACAGATGCCCTTTATTTAAATTTTAGTGCATTATCTGGACATACCGTGTCTAATCAAACATCACTTTGCTTGGCAGTGGCCGAATCTGATTTGAGAGGTAAATTCCCACCATTAATTACTCAATTATTATTTTCCCTTTACATTTTTGTTAAGTTTTTTTCGCAAAAAAGAAAAGAAAAACATTCCAGGTTATAATCATACATTATTCATCATTAGTTTTTCTTGATTCTTCCATACAATTCTATTGATCTTATTATATATAATTTGATTTGAAGAACATTAGAGTAATGGATACAAAAAGGCAGAAGCTACTAGAGGAGCAGAGAGAGGATAGAATTAGTAGGTTACCTGATTCACTTATTCATCGCATCCTTTGCTTTCTTTCTCTGCCGTTCGTACAAGCATTTTATCCAAGAAATGGAGGTACAGTTGGATTTCTATTCCTAATCTTGCTTTTCGAAATTGGCGGTCTGCTACTACTAAAGACGTTTATTTGGAGACGGATAGATTCATGGATTTTATGGATAGGATACTGCTTCTTCGTGATACGTCCAAACAAAAGAAATTTTATTTACAATGTGACGAACTTTGTGATCGGACTCGCGTAAATGCATGGATATCTGATGTCGTAAGGTGTAAAGTTGAAGACCTCCTTCTGTGCTCCAAACCCCAAGTTCCATATAGTCCTTTTTTTGTCTCCCTCCAGTATTTTTACTTGTGATTCACTGGTTAGTTTGACCATCAGTATGCATTTTGATCTCAAACTTCCTACATTGGTTCATTTTCCGAGACTCAAGATGCTCCGGCTTATGCATATCGCATTTAGAGATGAGAACTTTCCTGAAAAATCCATATCCAACTGCCCAGTCCTCGAAGAGTTGAGTATAGCTCACTGCACTTGGGAGGTGATGGAGGATTTTACGATATCATCCTGCAGTCTAAAGAGATTAACATGCATCGATCCTCCAAAAGGAGTGATCAAGATTGATGCACCAAATGTACGATCTTTTAAATATACAGGTAGAATCGCAAAGGAATACGATATGGGTAGATTTTCCAATTATAGAGTTTTTAAAAGCTCTTGAATGGTGAACTTTTGGGGTGAACGGCATGAGATCTATTTGCCAATTATAATTAGTTAGCTATTTGATCAAGTAATTTTGTAGTCTTATCTGAAAACATGATCCATTGTTAAATTTGTTATGGACTAGTTTCATCTTGTGCGGCACTAGACATTCAAGTAAAGATAGCTTGATAAGTTTAGAAGCTAATATTAGCAGACCAAGTTTCGATACAGACAGGTAGTGAGGGTGTTTGCACCTTTGAACACCAAATTTGGATCCCTCTCTGGTTATCTATCTTCATGTATTGTTTCATGTCGTTGTGTGCGATCCAAAACGTTTTCATGTGAGATTCCCAGTGCAGAATCCCTGACTTGGCTCCAAGAACTTAAAGTGTTGTCATTTTAGTTGCAACCACTTCTTTCAAAGTTCTAATACATTTTTCTATGTTTTCTTCCGAGTACACTTCTAAGTGGCCAATGTGGAAGATGCAAATTTCAGCTGTGTGCGCAAAGAGAACAACCCACGCACACCTGCTTGTGATGGTAATTTTTTTTTGAACAAAGTCTTGTGATGGTAATTGGGAAACATGTATTTGGTAGTCTCAAGTCACGGTAAGGATCTGTAACAAGGGGAGGAAGCAAGTACTTCAGGTTAGATTTTGATGAGGAAGCTGGTTTCACATAGACCATATACGGGATACTTCCTTCCGGTGACGGAGCCAAGGCGCTGTGCTGGCGGGGTCAAAGCAAACTAAGGGATATAATCTATATCATATTATCTTTTTTGCCCCCACAAAAGCCTAAATTTAACTAGAAACCCTCTCGTATTTACACTAAGATCTGAAAACAAATGGGGTTCGAGGATCCCATTTGTCTCTGCATAGCTCCGTCGTTGCTTACTTCTGAATCAGTATCAGAAAGAACAAGCATATATGTTGGGAAAAAATCGCCATCATACGAAACTACTAATTATAATTATAAGCCCATGAATGTTTAAATCAAGGCTAAGTCCTATGGTGTTCTAATCTAGTATCTAGATTGGTAGCTAGAATACCATCTAAATCTTATGGTAATTCCAATTTAGCATCTAGATGCGCTAAATGGAACAACGAAAAGTAGATACGTTGAATAAAACAACGAAAATTAGAATTAGGTTGCGCCGAATGGAACAACGCAATCATCTCAACCGTCAGATAAAAAATAAATCTACCTATACTGAACCAAACATCGAAAAGTTAATCTTTTCTACACTCAACTATTCAGCGCAACAATCTCCCTACTAATTGAAATGCAACGTGTCAAGCCCGTAGGACTCAGTGTCAAGGCAAGGATGCCGAGGGAGATCGAGCCCATCTAGTCAAATCAAGCCCATCTAGAAGAAAAGACTTTGTTGTGACCGGGAACTCTTGACCGACCCGTGCCCGTGAGGCTCATCAACACGCTTACCTTAATAACACCGATAAATAGGGAAAAATGGCGTTATTTAGACCCGTTATAACCGTTTTCACACCTGTGATTACCGTTTTTCTAAAATTAATATTTCAGTTTTTTTCTTCTAAATAACATTTTAACACACGTTTTTTACACCGTATTTTCCGTTTTCATACCGGTTAAACCCGTTTTTAAGGAAAAAAACTTTGAGTTGGAGAAATTCTTATACAATTTTTAATTTCAAACTTACAACTAAAATTTCATAAATAATCATTAAACACTTCAAATTTTATAAACTTACGATAAGTAACCTAGTGACAGTAGTGCTTGAAATTTTAAACTTAGACAAACCAACTTGTACCGGTATTTTTTTTCGACATATTCAAGTATTTTCTGTTTTCTCGACGATTCTCAGTTGATTCCTCCTCCTCTTCCTCCGCCTCATATTGGTTCGCGTAATGCATTTGGCTGTCGTAGTTAACAGTATCGTCATCTTCATAACCATAGTCTTCTTCCTCATTATCATTACGATTATCTACTTCATTATTGATATTAATATTGGAATTATACTCTTCATTAATTCCTCGGGTATCTTCTTCTGGACGATCTTCAGTGTAATGAGAATTGTATATGGGATTTTCATTTTCATGACCTTGTGTATTGTCTCCAAATGTTAGGTTACCAAAGTCATAAACAAAGTTACTCACTGACAACCTTTGATATGAGATTTCAACTTCTGGATCATGCCATTCGTATGGTGGAGGGAGAGGCTCTGGATTATTAGCTGCTTCCTCTTCCAATTCATTTAACCAATGTTCTTCCTGAGGTAAAACTGGTGTTTCATCATCCCCTGCTATCCAATCAAGCATATTTTCATCTGTCAGCAGGCTATGAACATCGTGGACATCGATGTTATGTCGCTTTGCTTTACCTTGAACTCTTTGCTGCTCCAATCTTAAATTGTACTGAACATATACCAAATCGTTTATTCTTGACGAAACTAAACGGTTGCGTAGTTTGGTGTGAATTCTTTCAAACACACTCCAATTCCTCTCGGATCCAGACGATGTGTTTGTCTGGCTTAGTATCTTTACCGCGATCCTCTGGAGTGATGGAAACTGAGCACCGTATGACAACCACCAGCTTACAGGATCACCTTGCAGAGCAGCCAATCTTGCTGATGGTGATGCAAATTGGCCTTGCATCATTTGCATTCTTCCCGCCTAAAAATATCAAAAACTGTGAATAGAAATTCATATAATTACGAAATTAATTGTTAATAAAAATTCACACCTCTAGCATGCATGTCGCTTGTTCTTGAGGGCTACTAATCATTTTTGATATAACTTCACTGAGACAAATTTGGGGCTGAGAAATTTCATTGTTGATGAGATTGGCTGCTGGGTTGTAGATATAATATGGATTCAGAAAATGCGCTGCAGCATGAAGAGGAGAACTCAACTGATCTTTCCATCGTCGGTTAATCACACCTACAATAGAATTATTTCGAGTTTTACCCAAACCCCTTTCTATAGTTTCCACACATGTAGCAAGTGCATGAAACAAATAACCCATGGTAGGTTTATCTGAATCCAAGAAACGGATCATTTTCAATAAAGGACCAACCATCATGCATGCATTTTGGCATGTGTGCCAAAACATCTCATTCAAAATAATGTTTTTCACATCTTTAGCCGTACGAGTTTTTCCTTCTGGCGAGTTCACAAATTCTTGGTCTACAAAAAGACTCTCGATTGCATTACGTTGATCAATGATACTTTTGATTGCGATAAAATTTGTCGCAAACCTTGTTAAGCCAGGGCGCAATAGATTGCGTCCCCCAGAATGTTGTCTGAATCTAGCAAGAACCCAACCATGATTATAAATAAATTTACTGATTTTTCTAGCTTCTGAAATCACACCTTTAACAAAGGGGAACTTTTCAGTATCTTCCAACATTAAATCCAACACATGAGCTGCACAAGGTACCCAAAAAAATGTACCATACTCTATGGCCAATCTCATACCTATTAAAACAAAATGAGAAATGAATTAATAATATATAAAAATAAACAACTGTAATTAAATTAAGTTGTAATAGTTACCTGCGGCTTTGAATTGGGATCCTTGATCAGTTACTATTTGAACAATATTTGTCGGACCAATATCTTCTATAACCGGTCTGAACAAACTCATCAAATACTCTGCTGTCAACCGATTATGCTCGATGTCAACGCTTTTCAAAAATTGTCCCATGGCCACTGTAAACTAAGAAGTTTACAATCGTATGGTTATTTTTGTTTTTCCAACCATCTGACATGAGTGTACACCCATACTCTCTCCAATAATTTCGTTGGACCGACACCACATCCTTCTGAATCCTTTGTTTTTCCTGCCTTAATAATGGGTTCGACAACTTATAGGAAGACGGAGCTCTGTATGATTTTCCGAAATTTGCAACTGCATTGAATGCCTCGTGGTACTGAGTTGAGTTGGCCACATTGAAGGGAATATCATTAGCATAGAAAAAACGTCCAACAGAAGAATCAACTTTTTCCCGGCATGTTTTACTTCTCCCAAAATTCGCCATGCTAGGTTGAGAATCCCTATTAGTATTATATTGTCCTCCCATATCTACAGACATCCTAGGTGCTTGGTGTGGTGTACGCATTGAAGAACTAGGTATGTCCATAGAGGCCTGTGGACGCTGTGATGTACCTTCTCCGGCATTAGTATTCTTACTTTTTCGTCCAAAAAGGTTCTTCAACTTCGATAACCCGCCCATTTTCTTTTGTGTTACCGGCGCTTGTTCTTCTTCATCTATATCATGCACAGGGTTCCACGGTTCATTTTCATACATATCTTGAATTTCTGTATCTTCATATTCAGTTTCTGGTACTCGTTGCCGTTTTGCTTTGTTTCTGTCTTGCACCCATACTTTTGCTAAATTTTTAATCTCAGGTGGCACATGCATGCAGGGAGTAATTGTACCTCTTTGTTGTGCCAAATGCATTTTGAAACGCGAAATTCCCGCAGACACTTCTTTTTCACAAAAATTACACTTCAACTTTTTACCATCACTCATTACAGTACAATATGCATGAAAAACATCTCGTTTTGCAGATGTTGATCCTTCCATTATATTCTGTAAGTAGGAAATTTCACATAGCAATAAGTGACATATATAAATACAAGTAAGTGGACATATTCCATCAATATAAAAATGGTTAGAGCATAATTAGAAATCACAAGTTGCATTAGTCATTTACTCAACTTGAATATTAAAAGTTGAAATTAAGGATCGTGTAGCCTCTCATTTTTTCATGATTGAGAACAGGAATACAAACATACCATACATCAATTCATCATGCCATTTTTTTATAAAGAAACAATGATTTTTTACGTGCCAACTGATTCAAGTTGATGGACTATTTATTATGAATATTAACATTAAAACAAAAAAAGATAATAAAATGAACAAAAAATCTATATTTCTTAAAACATTTCTTAGATAAAAATGAAACATTTATTAAGTAAATATACGTTAATAGAATGAAACATTTCTTCACTTAACATTTCTTAAATATTTCTCAAACATCATGAAAGAAAAAAACATCGATATTTCTCAAACATCTATATTCACTACTCTAACATCATGAAAGAAAAAACGATAATAAATAAATTAATAACGTATTAATAAATTATATCTCTAATTGAATGAAAAATCTACAAAAAATAATTAATATTACCTCTTAAACTTGTATTTGAGAAATTCAAAATGTAAAGCATTCCTTTGAGCAAGAAGCAGAGAACCAGAGAACCAGAGGTATTGATTTCATTTCAATTCTCTTCTTGTCCTTTTAAAGCATTACTTTGGGCAAGAAGACATAATAGCTAGCAAATCGAAATATTCTTGAAACATTTGGAATCTCGTTGCATGCGTATATAAGCACAGGCTAGCTATGTCTTTGATCATGAAACCAACTCTTTTTACTTTTTTTTTTATTATTTCTTTAACTTTTGAGTCTGAACTCTAAAGTACAGACCACATGTAGCATATACTGTACACACCTCCAAATGCAAAAGAAAAAGATAAATCGACTCCCTGACTTCCCTCTCTCACTCTCTTTTTCTCTAGCTAGTCTCTGACTCTCTTCCTGTTGCATTCCTTGTTGGTTAGTCTTGTAGCAAGTAGCTAAGAGCCTAGGAGTATTATTTGACAACAAAGTTTTGACTGCTTTTGAATCCGAATATGCATTATTGAAATATTGGGGAATGCATTGAACTATTCAAGTGACAACTTGAACATATCAAGTGGATAGTGATAGTATGCGTGTATAAATATTGTCGGTAGACGATAACTACAATGCATTTTATAAGTCATAGACTTAGGGTTGTGAATTTTACTAGATATCCATAAATTTGTATGTTAAAAACCCATAAACAAATAAATAAAAAATCAAATAAATAAATTAAACCAAAAAAAATGAAAAAACGTAGTAACAACGTTATTTAGACCCGTTGTAACCGTTTTCACAGCTGTAATTACCGTTACATAGGAAATTCAGATCACAAATTATTTATTTTTCTTATTTAACCGTTATCACACCCGTTATTTTAAAAAAACGTCAAAAAAACGCGTTTTATTCCTATATAACGCGTTTTTGACCCAAAACGTGCTCACACCCGTCAAAACACGTTATAACGGTCACGCCCAGTACCTGTGACCTGGGCCGTGACCCGTTTTTCGAACCTTGGTCTCGACACGCAAATGGTCCAAAAAAAACTTCAATTTTTTTTTCTTTGACCTGAGTGCTGTCGTCTGCTTCTCCGGGTAACTTTACAGGAACTTTTTCCCACAGACAAAAACCTCGTTTCCTTCCCATGGTTTCCATCTTGAATTCTTAGACCCTGATAAATTTCTGGTTCGCTCTGTACCCGCAAAAGGTTTTCATGGAGTATTTCAACAGTATCCCCTTGGAGATTGCAGTGAACATTTTAACTCGTTTGCCAACCGATTCGGTTCTTCAATGCAAATCAGTTTGCAGAACCTGGAGACGTCTTATTTCTCATCATCCATTATTCTGTAAGTTGCACTTCCGCCATCTTTATCATGCTTCTGATTCTGTTGATTTTGATAAGTTGGGTTTTCTTAGTCTGACTCTTAAGAATGAAAATGAAATCTTTCACTATTTTGAATACGATGAGAATCATGAGTCAACACCCATTGAGAAAATTAGAAGAATTAGTATTACCCCTCCATTTAAATCTAGTAGCTTTGTTAATTCCTGTAATGGTTTGATCTGTCTTCTTAATTACAACTACCCATCTGTTTGGATTTGCAACCCCATCACCAGAGAATGTGTTATGCTTCCAGAAATCAACACAGTTTATTGTGATATGGATGATGTTTATTGGACGATTGGATTTGGTTATGTTTCTTCAACTGATGAGTATAAAGTTGTAGGAATTTATATATTGGAGCCCCATTTGGTAGCAGTTCACGTATATACTCTAGGAAGTGGCAATGGATGGAGAGACATTGGAAATTTCAATTCTCAGTTCAAAGAATACAGTTGGGAACGATGTATCTTTGCCAATGAAACTCTTTATTGGCTGGAAAATAAAGTAGAAATGGTTCTTACGTTTGATCTTGCAGAGGAAAAGTTTTGTGAAAATCTTTCACCACCTCCTTTGCCACCATGCATTATTGATTACATTACTGGTTGGAATTTTGTTGATTGGAATGTTATTAAGATAGGGGTTTTGGATGGATTTTTATACTTTGCTCATAGACAATCTGTCGAAGAAGGTGAATGTTTTGACACATGGTTATTAAAAAAGAAGAACTATGATCATGGCCTGAAAGAGCGAGGGGAACACCAGTCGTTGGGCTGGTCTAAAGAGTTCAGGGTTGACAAATGCGAAATATTAGTTGTTACGAAGAGTGGCGGTGTCTTAACTTGCATTGATAACTATCTCAACATTTACGACACAAAAGCTTCAACCTCAACAAGGCTGGTGGAGTTTAAGGAACGGTTTCATATAGTTATCCCTCACAAGAACACTTTGGTTTCCCTGAAAGAATTAGGGGAAGAAGATACAAAAACAATGGAGTCAGTTGAAGGAGACAGGAAGTCGTGATTAGCCTTTCCAGCAGATGCGAACCCTGAGCACTGGTAATCTTTATTGAATTTTGAAAGTAATATTTCTATCATTCTATAGGCTTAATGAGTTTCATTTGGAAATTGAATAACGAGTAACCTTTGAATGAACCTGATACTGTTGGCATTGTCTTAATGAGTCATATATTTTAAGTTAATGTTATTCTGTCTATATCATCAGTCCAACTTCACAGAAGTATTTTTTATTGTGGGTTAATCTGTATTGCTTTCTACCATTTTAGTTAGGAGATCAATGTAGATAGATTGAATGAGCACCACTACCATTTGCATGAGAACTGGTAGTAGAGGAGAAACTCTGGTGATGAGGTTGTTGATATTCAGAAAAACAACTGGTACTGGTGGTGTCGAATAGTGATGAAGAGAAGGCATGTATCTGTGTATAGTGATGAAGAGAACCTGTATCTTTATTCCAAAGGTTTTCTCTTAGGAAATCACATTACGTAGCTCACTACTACCTTTAGAGAGTCAAGACTTACTCAAGAGTTGGAGCCAGGGAGGAGTTGGAAAAAGATGTCACTGTCGTGGCTTTGTTGAAAGAGTTGTGTGCAAGCAAAAAATTGAGAACGGTAACTGAAGGAGAACCGTTGCATGATGGGTATTCTAATAGTTGTTAGAAGTTCCACATTTTTTCTTAGCTGATTACTGTAATATGTGCTCTTTCTTTGACTGCATGCTCATGAAATGTTTTGATTTCTTTTAGCTATATGGTTTTTATGGTATATTTGGATGGGATAAGTATTTTTGAATGTTGGCTAAAAGAAAAAGTTCTTGTTTCCTTTTGCAGTACGGCGATTGTGGTTTATCAGTTGTTCCTTATGGTCCAGGGAGAGAGCTTCAGTTTTGGAGATATAATCAAACTTCTAACACATGTTTCAGTTGGAGCGTATGTGCAAATGTTGGTTGTGAGGTCCAATACAGCTATTGGTCTTGTTTTTGGATTGGCATTTGTGCTGTGACGAGGTTTTTTTTTCAGTGACACAGTCATAGAGATTTCACTGACTCTTGCAATGAGCTACCTTGCTGTCCTTGCTTACTTCACTGTAAGATTCTCTTCAGTATCATTTTGCAATTTAAATTTATTTTCACTTTAAAGCAATTTCGTTAGTTCTTTTCTTCACAATAGGCCCATAATTAATTTTAGGCCATATAATTACTTGAGCCGTTCGCAAACCTGTGTAAGTGTAACATTAATTGCTGCAGTTATGTTGTTACAACATGCATTCTGTTTTGTATGCTAGGCTCAAGGTGGCTCTGGCATGTCTGGTATTTTGACAGTGATGACTTTGCAGATCTAAGTTGAATATGCCACTGAAGTCACAATTTCAGATATTAATTGTATTAAATAAACATTGTAGAAATGTCTGAATGGGGTGAAAACTTTGACAGGTTTATTCTGCAGTTTCTAGGATTGCTTTTAAGGGTGACAGCCAACAGCGCTTGTATCATTTTTGGTACGCTTCTTATATTGATATTCTGTAATCATATTGCGTACCGTTCAACTGATTTGAGCCTCTTTGTAATTTAGTTTTAATGATATTGTTGCATATTAAAGAAAAGCGGTTTTCCCAACTACATGGAATAATGTAAAACAAACTTTTGGAACCATATAACATCTGATTGTTTGGACCCTTGACCGGTTGGAATCGGACCTAGAACTTTTACCTTGATTTACATGTATTTAACTGGTGCGGAATATTAAGCTAATTATTCTGCTCCAAATAAACTAGACCCATTTTAAATCAAGTATGTCCTGCTGAAATCAAAGCAAGGCCTTGATATTGTCAAGCAACATTATGTTTGGTGGACTTGCTCACCAGACCTTCAGATTATTCTCTCCAAGATTACACCTTATAGATAGTTCTACTTACTCAGGGATGATCAAGCACTGCAAGAACTGTTTACAGATAAACAAATTCAAAGCAGATAGCAGATCAGAATCCCTCGAGGCACAGGTTCTCCTCACTGATCCTTGACCAACAATTGATGGAAGTTCCACTGTCAATTCGACATGTAGTCAACTTATTACGGCTTCTTTCATTTTTAATCTTCAAGAACAGAGGCAGTGGTTGAGACTCTGGCCATGCTCTCTCCCCCAAAATTGAAAATCTTCTTATGGAAATGTCTTCATAATATTCTGCCGCTAAAAATCATTCTTTTATGTCCTTTGTGAGGTGTTGACTATGAGAACTTGGAAGTTAGATCATATATTTTTTCGCATTATCCTTTTGCAAGGGCAGCATGGTTTGGAATAGCTCTTCGAGTGTTTCTAATCCTCTCATGCAGCAATGGTGTTTTTCATCCTGGTTCTCCAAGTCTTTTTCTACTTCCGGGGAAAGCTCGCTTCAAAGTCTGTTTGATCACCATGCACAAAACCCATCCATAACTATAGCACACATTACATCTATGCTTTACTCTATTTACTCATCCCAGTCCACTCTTATAGCTCTGAATTTCAAATCATACATAACCATTCCCAGGTCTGTTACTTCTGTAGACTTTGATAAATATTTTGGTTGTTTTATAGTTTTTTGGATGCTTTTATCTCTAAAAATTCTGATATTGCAGGCGTTGGGAAAATCATATAGAACAGCATAAAAACGATTCTATGCAGCAAGATGTTGGATCAGTCCAGATACTAACTGTGAGCCAAGCAGAGACTTCTTCAGCCATTGACTGGTGTCATGAACTTCAAATTGACAAGGTTCTTTTTGTGTCAGATAATGCCTGCCATAAATGGTGCAACTCTTGTAGTACCGGATCGGAAGATCGGAATCTTGTTCAACATTACGTTTTGTTTTTTATCTAAAGTTTGTAAATCGGATGGCAAGGAGGTGAATGCCTCCTTTTTTAATTCAGACCTGGATGTACCGGGTTTTCCTTCAAGAACTATCTTAACAGTTATTGAACTTATAGTATCTTTAATGAAAAAGCTTTAGTCCCACACGGACTGGTTCAAGCGAAGGAATGGAAAAGAGTCTGTATAAAAAAAGAAGCCAGAAACGAGAATAAGCATACCTTTCTCGGCCTTTTGGCTAAGATCAAGTGTAGTATCTGTTCTTATCAGTTTAATATCTGATATGTGAGCCATCGGTTCACACGATATTAAATTAATTTTTTTCACGGGGGAGTTCCCGTCACAGCAGCTTGCTGCTGGGGTTCTCACGCGTCGCCCTTGCGTTGCACTACTGCAATGGCCTGGCGCACCCCCACCAAATCTAATCCTTAAAACATTTCAGTTCTTGGTCTACCTGTAAGGCCGCTTACTGTTGGGTAGAGGAGGTGGTTAATTTTACGTATAAGTTAACACTAGTCTGCTGGGGTGTTTCAGTCTCAACCCTCATATCTCAAACTTGTCTGCACTTCAAAGTATGAAATCCAGTTTTTGCTCAATCTAGTACAAGAAAAAAAGAAAGTTCAAGTTCATTCAAATGATGATAAGTTAGGGTATGTTTGTGCGAACCGGAGCCTGTGACCAGTTGATCTCAATCCAGGTTCAGATTAAACCAAGAGTTGGACTGCTGCAAAGGCCTGGAGCACCCCTATCAAAACTAACAACAACAAAAATTTCAGTTCTTGCTTATGCTGGAGAGGTTAGTAGAGGCAGTTGAGTCTAGCAAGTATGAAATCTAAGCATTTTTGGAACTCAGTTTTTGTTGAGCATTTGGAGTCTTGTGCTCTCAGTCATGACTAGTTAGCATCTCAATTATGATTTATGTTGACTTTGTACGTACAATTAATTCATTGTACCTTTTGAAAGTTGCACTTAGCATTTCAAATATTGCACCAGGAAACAAATTGAAACGATCTGAACAACCAAGAAAAGATCCTCTGAAGAAACGAAGGTTCAACCAACAAATATTCTTTAGTTCATTCAACTGATAAAAAAAGCTCTATACAATAATGGAGAAACCAAAAGCTTACAAGAAGTGAAGTAAGATGCGCATGAAAATTCTTTAGATCCATGAATTTACAAAATTCTTGTTAGGATGAAGATTGTTAATATCATAATTGTCCCTGCCTTATTACATTGAATGTTGTGCCTAGTGGTTGTTGTTTTTTTGTATGGGGGAGTCCCCATCACAGTTGCTTGCTACTGGGGTTCTTATGCGTCGCCTTTACGTTGCACTACTGCAAAGGCCTGGAGCACCCCTACCAAAACGAAGAAAAACTTTCAGGCTTCCGGAGCTAAGAAAACATTCAGTTATAGCTTATGATTCATTTGTAAATGTTTGTTGTATCAGAGTTGAAACAAGTCCTGATCTGATCGATGCTTAAGTAAGCTATCTTTAACATATCGAATACCAATTTTTCCTTACCATTTGAGTCTGTGCAACTAGTTCGGCTTTGCGTTGCACTACTGAGGCACCCCTACCAATGAAAAACTTTCCTTGCTTATCCTGTGGGTTTACTGGTGGCTTTTAGTCTAGTTATTCTATGTTGATGAGTAAGTTCCTTCTCATGATGTTTATTGAGGGTTTTTGAACTGGAGACTGTGACCAGCTGGTTGCAATCCAGGTTCAGACTAAACCAAGAGTTGGACTACTGCAAAGGCCTGGCGCACCCCTACCAAAACTAACAAAGACATTCAGTTCTTGCTAATGCTGCGGGTCATTAGAGGCAGTTAAGTCTAGTCACTACGCTGATAAGTGTCTCAAACCCCATATCTCAAACTTGTTAGCAATTTAAAGTATGAAATCTAAGCATTTGAGTCTGTGCTTTGTTCTGTACATAGCTTAACAGTTTGCGTACCAAGAAAACTCCTACCGAAGAAAAAAAAAAGTTCTAGTTTCATCCAACGCTGATTAAAAGAAGAAAAAAAAAACCAAAAACATTTGGACCATTTCTCGATTTGTGCGTGTCATCCTTGCGCAGGGGCCATGCTAATCTTCTCTGTATCGTTCCAATTTTATCGGATGTCCCCGAAGGGACATGCTAATTATGAAGCTCAGACTATTTAAACCAATCTCTGTTGTGTAATATGAGGATTGTGGGACTAAATCAATCTAATATTACAATGGCCATTCCCATCTTTGTACAGATAGTGAAGAAACGCTAGTCACGGATTCTGAATTCGAGTCTCTCTAGTCACAACTTTTTATGATATTATCTTTCCAACCAATATATCATTCTCATCGACTTCTTCGGGTTGTTCTTACACCTAGTACATGTTAAATGTACAGAATTGTAAATCCCCGGCCTTCTAACAATCGCTTATTAGATTGCTCAAAAATTGTTGTAAAAAGAATTCTCTAGACAAGGTTGTTCATCCTTGGAAAAAAAAAAAAGAATTCTGAACATTTACACAAAAACATAATTAAAAAAATTTGGTAAGGTCCGCCGAAGCGGGTAGCCTTAACCAGATGTGTGGTAACAGGTAAGCTCATAGGGTGAGATGTACGAAGTTTCAAATAGAGGCAGATTGCAGCTCAGCATACCATGATCAATGCCACAACCCATTTTGACATCTTTATCTGGGTGATACTTGAACATGTTTTCAAGCACATAAGCTTGATCCTCCGCTGACAACGGTTCGCCGTCCTTCGATATTGAGACTGCCCCTGACATGATTTTTCTTCATTGTTTGTCAATTTCTGTTTTTAAACTCCATTTTCATTTCTTTTTTCCGGTAACAATGTACTATAAGAATGATGCAACACGGATCTTTTCTGCTTCGAAAATTCAGTATCGAGTAGCGGAAGCAGGTAAAGTTCTACTCAGATTTTTCATTGGTTTCTACCATTAAAACCATACTTCATTTTTGTTCAGTCACGAGCATACACAATGCTTTTCTGTAAAAGCTGGGAATTTTGGGTTTATGAAATTGGCAGGGGCCGCGCGGACGCGTACCCCCTAAGGAACAAATTATGACATAGACTCTCCCTCAGTGGAGAGATCTTAGGCGAGCGCCCTTCCAAAGTGCAATGGAAGTCACTAACCTAGCCCATGACCCTTCATGATCAGCCATAGACCCCTTCCAGGTAAGTATGATTTCCAGTTGCATTTCACGCTTATGTTATAAATTATTTTCTCTACCTTTTCTCCATAGGAAGTATGAGCACCCAACAAATGGAATGCGACTTGGCTCATCAAGTTTGGTCACAATCATCTCTTGCATAACAATACCGAGACAGATGATACGAGAGGTCAATATGCTGCAATCATCTCTCAATTAGATGACATGAGTGACAACGTGCTAGACCGGTAATGCTGCAACTCATTGCGGCTGTATACGCACCATTCTCTACTCTCAAAGGATCAAGCACTGACCGTAATTCATCCTCGAGGGACAAGTAACTTAAGCCACCTCGTTTGTAAGGCCGTGGCCAAGCAATAATAATAATGTCCTAGTCCGTATAGGCCGTTCCGTCAAAATGCACAAAGGTTGCACATATTTAGTCCGTGGAATGGCATAGTGATGCCTTCGCATCATATGCCCCATTGGCAAGGCTACACAACTATAAATGAGGCTAAGAATCATTTATGCTCCTCCGACTAAGCTATGAAGTATATTCCGCGATAATAGAATCCTTACCTCCGGTCCTACCAGGAGATTTACCGGTATCTAACCACTCAACAAGCACCAAAAGGATCTCAACAATCTCGGTAGGATAGTCTACCCCAAACGTGAACATGATTAAGATTAACACATACGGGGCGGCTAGGGGTCACCCGAGTTTCGCCGGTGTAGGTTTCATTTGCAGGATTCCTACGCACGAACTATAATGGATTTAGCTCAACCTTTAAGAATTACGACTTCTTTAAAAACTTGAGCTATGCTTTTGGCATTAAGAACGACAACAAAAAGGCAATGGTCAAAAGTTCTATTCGAGAAGGATTCAGAGAACCTTTTGCGCTTCATCACATCCCATATCGCTCCCTCTTAGTACATCTCAGGGATTATTGAGGAAATAAAGAATAGAATACGACATATTCCGCAGGCTGCTATTCAGCACAACTACAAAGAAGGAAATCAAGCAGCAGATGGCTTGGCCAATCATGCGGTAGATGGAAGTCAAATGAGAAATTTTTTAACCAAAATTTGGGACCAGACAATTCCGATTTTTATTAGTCATATTATTTTCCATGGCTCCGTGGGTACACGTACTCATATCAAATTGTAGCCTAATTTTCTATTACTGTCTCCGTTTCTAAAAAAATAGGCTTGTTTGGTTTTCACAAAAATTAAGAAAACTAATCATTGGAGCCATTTTTCCATGTTTTTCCTAATATATCCCTTGGTCACCCTCATTTGTTATTAAAGAAAGAGGAGAGAGAAGTAATCCCCTTTTTGTATAAGGAGAGAAAATGGAGAGAGATAAGTGGTCCCTCAATGGGTATAGTAATAAAATCATAACATTTGACTTTCAACATATGAAAACAAGCCTATTTTTTGACATACCCAAAAAAGAAAACTGCCTATTTTTTAGAAATGGATGGAGTAATAAAATGCATAATCCAAAAAAAAAACAAAAAGAAACAATTGGTCACATTTTTGTAAAAGATCACTGCCTTCAGTTTTTTTAGAAACGGAGGGGAGCTCGATATATTGACCTCAGGCTCCCAGCCAACTGGGTTAGCCCAAGCACACTGTGAAAATAAGAAACGGCCTAAATTGTAAATCCTCTCTTCCATCAACCATTTCATTTTCTCCTCCTCACTAATTCATGGCATCTCCCTTTTTCAGAAGAATTTTTAGGGTTTATGCTCATATTAGTAGTACCAAATCCTCACTCTCATCATCAACAACACTCTACAATGAAACCAGAAGAACTTTCAGATCCAAAGCAGCATTAGAATCCCTAATTACAGCAGCTGAAGAAAAAACCGCTAATATAATTCTTTACAATTACCCTTCATTTTCTGGTTCTTATTCAGCTCTCTTTGCTCAGCTTTACTATACTCATCTTCAAATTCCTCATCTCATTTTGCCTTTCTCTTCAGTTGAACCTTTCAGGTAACTATGATAGCAACCCAATTTTGACCTTTTTTTTTTTTTTCTTTCTTTCTTTTTTCCTTTCTTGATTTTGATCTTGTTGATTCATTGTAATAGGGTTGAAGATTTGAATATAGGAGAAACTGTTGACACATGTTATCTCCTTGATTTTGTTGGGCCTAAAGGATTCACTGTGGAACTATCTAAGGTATTTAACAGGTAAGTGGGGTTTAGGGTTTATCAATATTTTGTTCTTTCATTTTTGATGTATGTTTAGGGTTTATAATCTGAACAGGTACTTAAATGATGATTTTATGTTTGAATTAGGGTTATAGTGTTCGACCACAGTAAATTGACAATGTCCAAGGTTCCCTCCAATGAGGAATGTCCAGATAACTTAGAGTTGAATATCAATGTACATGAGAGTAGTTCCGAAGCTGTTTATAATTACTTCTCGAACAAACTATTGGATACAAACTGTACTGTCTGTACACTTGTTAGAAATGAAGATAAGGACCGTATTGAAACACTACTTAAGTACATTGAAGATGGTGAGCTGAACAAATGGAACTTACCTGATACTAGAGCGTTTGATATCAGTTTGAAAGTAGAGCGGCGGAAGCTGAATTGCATTACTAATCCATACATGTTTGATCAGGTTTAGTTTCTTTCTTGGGTTAAGTTTCTGTTTATATGGTTGCTGAATGGGATTTGGTAATGGAATGGTAATATATATGTGATTGTTTATTAACTTGAATATGATTTATCAACAGTTAATGCAACTGGATCCCACTGATTTAATCATCCGGGGAAATGCTTACATCTCTTCTCGCCAAAATGCCGCAAATAAGTTATTGGATAAACCTTTCAAAATTCATTTGGGCAGAGGTTTCTACGGAGAATGTTTGGTATAGTTCTTTCTCCCCCCCCCCCACTTATCCCTGACGGTAGTCTGTAACTGTTGAATGATTGACGTAGGAAAGTGATTTCATGTTATGTTTATAGTTTATCTGATTTGTCCAATCCTCCACATTTTAATTTGTAAATTTTCATACTATATCCATGTGTTACTGTTATAGGGAATTAGAGCTGATGGGAACGCAAACTTAAGCGATGAAATTGGACAAGAACTTAGTTTAAGAAGTGCTGCAGCTGGCTTGAGGTAAATTTTTATCAAAATAAGTTTCTGAAGTGACAGCAGGCTTGATGTGTTTCTGAATTATGTTTATCATGTCAGGCCCATAGGTGCAGTTATTTACATGCAACGAAAAAATCTCAAGATGTGCCTGAGGAGTAATGATAGTAGCACTGACACCTCTGAAATTGCTAAGGTATGCATTTCAAATGTGCATCACGCAGAGGATTCCTTTCCCTCTTGTTGAATATTCATCTAATCTAAGTATTGTCACCTCTCTAAACATGAAGGCTTATGGCGGGGGAGGCACATCAGCTTCCAGCTCCTTGATCATAAGAATGGATGAGTACAATGAATGGGTCTCAGGGCGTTCACGCAAAGTTTGCAAGGTATGAAACCTACACTAATATTGCTTCCCAAAATTTAATATACAATATGGAATAATTATCAGACTTTCTATGCATGCTCTATGTACATTGTGCTCGCAGAGTTCAGCGTCTGTGAAAAACCCTTCTAATTTCTCAAGTACTTTTGTTATTCAGCGAATATGCTAGTTTCCTCAAAATTTTCCCAAGTGTATTCAGGACTCAAGAATATCATAGATGTGAAGAATGTATGAGGGATGATCCATCAAGTGTTTTCATTCATTGGTGCCTAGACTCTATTGATAATTTCGGAACTAAACAAACTGCATGAGTGATTGAAAACCTTCTATTCGCAAATATTCATTGTCGGTAGTATAGCTTCTTCGACAATCGTTTTTCGTCAAACTAGGTAAAGAAAATATCTCTATGCGTTCAGCATTAGTCTTACTGTTTTCATAGGTAATAGTGTTTACATTGATGATTGTTTTGGTTGGTTAACGAGAACTGTCCTCTGTCTTTTTACTGTAGTTGTTGATGACTTGTTGTCTTCTTGTGAGCAAAAGTAGGATTAGTTAGGGTTTTCCTTAGTTTCTAACCAGAAAAGATATCTGAATACTCAATCGTGGAAGACAATCCTTGGTTATCAAGATCCTGGTTTTGCTTGTCAAGGAAAAAAAGATCTTGCTATCGTGTTTATCTGCATCTGTAAAAAGATCAAGTGTAATGGTAGATAACCAGCTTGCACTTAGGAACTAGTACATATCGTACCAGGGGCTATCTTATCTTAAGTTGCAACCCTGCAGGAATTTGTCAAGTTGGCTATTCCATTTCCCAGCAGATCAGCTTGACACTTAGATTCTATCAAGTCATTGATTCACTTTTTACGTCAACTTTCAAAGGTTTCACTAGAATTTCGAAAGTGTATAGAATTTCTCCCATCAACCGTGATAGTTCCTCTATTTGACTCTGTCAGGTACGTTTCCCACATCTGACAATGTATTTGCTCTTCCATCTGTCAGTTAATCCTATTGTAACAGTGTTGTTCAAACCCCAAATAGTTAG